>NC_134568.1:185577305-186206128 GCF_050947875.1 Dermacentor variabilis | reverse complement strand
TTTTTAAAACACCTTCTGTCACTGAAACTAGGAGCACTCTCAGTGACCTTTATGATGCTCCTGATTTCAATACCATTTTGCAGCTCAAGATTTTCAATAGATTCCAACCGCACTTAGGCATGCTCAGGGGACTGATAAAAAAATGAAACATATTCTAGTTGACAGCATGGGGACTTTGTCAAATGGCATACCTCAGCCCCTGTTTGCATGCTAGCTGTTCTGTGCTTTGAAGCCAGAGTAAAAAATCGGCCACTTGATAGTGGAACAAAAAACTCCTCACAAGGAGCCCCAGAAGCTATTTAAATCAATTGCACCACACTCCACATACTCATTAAACCTTTAAAATGTAGCTTGACCACACCAAAAAATGCACTTAAGTCAATTTCGATCAGCTGGACAAAACACAAAAGAAATCTGTAGGGATGCGCGAATATTTGAAACATTGAAATGAGTCAAAAAAATTTTTAATTATTTTCAAATACGTCACATTGTGATATGTGCACAATCAAACCTAAAACTGAAATACAAATGTGATAAAATTCATCCCCGCCATAGAAAATACAGAACTAATGTTGAATTCCAATGGCAGATACAGATCAAGCTTTTCTGCTCTGTATGGAGCAATCCTATTCCAATGGGAGAATGGGAGCGTGAGCTGTGTGTTCCAATGGCAGATTGGGACCAGCCGCTGATCCCGGATTGCTCCATGGAGCAAAAATATTTGCTCCGCCGAAATCAGCAGATTTGACCGGAAGTCCTCGTGACGTATTTCCTTCACCCGCCTCTGCTTCCTGTCACTGTCGCCTGTTTCCGGTCGCGGGCAGCTATGGACGACATGGGAAACGTGGACGCCGCTTCGCGCCGTGCGATTTTGTTCGCGCTCCTAGACAGCTCCGACTCAGACAGAACGATTTCCAAGTCGAGTGATGATTCTTCTGACACGGACAGTGAAATGGGGTGGTGGGTTGCGCTTCCAAGCGCTTGTTCCTCTCTCTATTCTAGCGCCCTCTCACTTGATTTTCCTGTACTAAGTGCCCCCGCGGGAGCGCATGCTTTCCCTTCGCAGATATGGTGTGAGCAGATGAGAGTGATCTCAGTCGGAGTGACGCGCTCCGTTCGTGATCCAGCCGAGCGCTCGCGGTCTACCATTGGAATTCAACATAAGACTTACTCAGTAGAGCACATTGCATCGCACGAGCCAAACCGTTCTCTAGCAAAACCATGACCATATGCACTAAAATTTCACTTAGATATGGTATTTGGCAGCAGTCATCATTTGATGTATTATTATTATTGTTCCTGAACCTGAACTAGAAAAAAAGGTGCTCTTTTATTTGCCATCACACCCAACAAGAATTTCTAATTTTGCCTCAAAGGTACACAAAGATGCCAACGGGCTCACAACGCTACCTTCTAAAACTTTATCCTGCATGACAATGTACAATTCTAAGAGTTTATCCTGAGTGTGCAAATAAACTGCTTAACTGTTCCTAATGATTTCTTAAAGCATACTTAATGATCTGCAGTGTAATGACAGAAACTTTATAATATAATGTTTACAGCATTAGGATGTGAACATTGTTTTATATTGGCAAATCAGTTCTGTGGAATCAAGGTGGAGGAAGTGTCATGAAAGGGAAAATCGTCATCCACCTGAATGAAGCACAAAACTACAGAGGAAACTCATACTGAGAAACCTGTATAGGTTTCCTTTGTAGCTTTGTGCTACATTCAGGTGGATGACAACATTGCCTTCCATTGTTCTATAGTAATTATAAGAAAGGCTATTCAATATATTCAATAACTATTCTAAAAGTATTTGATTTTTCATTCTCAAAAATTATCCATCTCAAAAAATCTGCCTGACACGAAACACACAAAAATTCAGCCAAACCCTATACATCCAAGATGGCACAGACTAATGACAACACACCATCCACTAGCCAACACATAAGAATTTGGCAGTGAAATTGCCACTTAATCAGCAGAAAACAGCAATATCTCACTCACTGCAGCTAACTACACGGCCCTTGCATTATAGCACTCCAAGAAACAAAAACAAACTTTACCATCAGAAGTTACAACACCCATATCACCCCAAGATGAACAAGAACAGCCATCCTCACCAAAAACCATATCTTTGCACAGCTCCACCACATCATGCATCGCATCAAGCACACATTGCTGGAGATTATACCCATGAACAAAACACACACAAGCCTATTCATTCTCAACTTGTACAGTTCTCCCAGTCACCTTCTGGACTTCGACAGGCTTCTAAAAGAAGTCTGTATGTAAGCTCTCCAAACGCCAAAAACTCTTAGTAGTCAGCGTCTTCCAACGCCCCAAACATGGCTTGCAGATACCAAAGTACCCTCAAGAAAGGAGAGGTACAAAGCGCAGCCCAGCTCTCTTGCCTTGCACCCCTAAATGAACCACACATTGCACCCCTAAATGACCACACGCATTGTAAACAGTGTGAACTGAGACACTACACCAGACCTAACCTTCACACACTGCATCTGAAATGCCACCTGGCAATGTACAGATGAAGCACTTGTCAGTGACCACCTCATCATTGGCTGCTGCGCCATAAAAATCCCAAATCCCACCACCTCATCATCGAGATTCATATCCCACACAACATCAAGGCACAACCACAGAAAAAGCTATAGTCACAGACTGAAACAACTTCAGAAAAGACACTGCAACTCCCACACTCATGTACATTGAAGAATGGAGAACAAAACTCACGACTCAGTTCCGTAATTACATAAAAAACTGAGTCGCTTAAAAAGACCCTGAAACGATTTTGCACAAACATATTTAGTTGTTTGGGTAGCTCCTTCTGATCATTAATTGATGCATCTAAGTGCTCCGTGTAAAGCGTGTAATTTATAATAAGGTTTGAGTTTTCAGCCGCCCCTGACCAGGTGCCACGATGTTACCAGATGACAGCAGTAGGGCCGAGCTATACAATTGGCTGCCTAGGGCGCATCACCGATTTTTCCAACTTTATGGCGTACAAATGTTATTTGTAATAGTTGGAACATTAGTTAATTTGTTTCTATAAAAAAGACAAAAAGAGAATGCACAAGGGCAATTTATCACTACACTCAAGACTTCCGGCACATGGCAAGTGTTGCCTGCTTGTGTGCAACGTGCTCCATGTTGATGAGACCTCCGCGGTGAACGTTGGTCTCATTTTTTTTCCCCACAAGCACCATGGTTAGCCCTTGTTACATTGTGGTCTGTAAACGTAGCGAATGGCAATATATGAATCTGTGAGATCATATTCCTTTGCTAGGCAGCAGACAAGTGAAGTGGCTGCAGCAGTACCCTGTCCGTATCCAATCAGTGCCAGGATTTGCATGTTTGCAGCCGTCACATTACGCCAGAGGATTACTAACACGTGTTTCGCATGTCTGGTATTTGGGTAAACGCAAGTGCAAGTGGACTGGTCCTGGCCATTTTATGGGATGAGTGGAGGCGCAAGCGTGAATAGTCTGCACGGTGCAGCCACCTGGTGGCAAAGATCTCAACCAAACACAGAACTAATATAGCAATAACGAAGTGTATTCTACTTTGCTCCTGGTGTAAATTTTTTTGGCCAGAACATAATCGTGTACACATTCTTCTAAATGTTTCAATGTTTTACATGGTTCTTATTAGACTTTTGCGCGTACAAAGCCGGGACGTCGAACAAAGACGGGACACACAACATGCACAAACTTCAACTGGCTTTTATTGTGACAGCGACATATATACGCTTCCACAATCAGAAAAAAAAAACAGGATGGCAAGAAAACAAACAAACCATGTGCAAAACTGCATAGCCACATGTGTTGGCAAAACCAAACCTTGTCCCTGTCATACCTTTTCACCGTCCAGAAACCTCACCTCCTTATCACTTAATGCTACAGACGGAGCCCTAACACAACTCTGATCATGTCGAAGAATTTCTCTGGCCTCAACTATCTCCCTGGTTAACTGATTTATGTGAGAAAATATCGTGCATCTGTTAAAGATAGGATAAGAACCATTGCATGACTTGCAGTGTTCTGCCATGTGACCTTCGATGCCTTGCTTTACCTTGCGGCGATGTTCTGCTAGCCTCTCATTTACGCATCGGCTGGTTTGGCCGATATAACACAGCGAGCACAACAAGGGAACCCGATACACTACACATTCTTTGCATGCAACGAACTCATTTTGATGCTTAATCTTGCATCAAAAGAAGTTGTGATCAGAGAATAAAGATCTGACCAATTTCCATGCTTGTCTGGAAAAGTCTCCACACTGAGCCAAGCTTAGCAGAAGGCAGGCCTCGACTATTGACATAGTCAAAGCCTGCCTTCAACCAATCAGCCTAACATGTGCCCCGGAATATAGGAATTGCTAATCCTACGAAAACAGACCTGTGGCTAACTACTGGTAGAGGACCCAGATCCAGAGATGACTGTCATTGGTACACCGGTACCCACGGTACCCAAACTACATATACTTAGCTTAAAAATTCCCAAAGACTGGGCAGGAGGACCAGAACTTATCCCGACTACACACGTTGATAAACCAAATAATCTATCTCCAGCAGTTATTTTCCAGTGCACGTCAACAAAAAAGGGATACGTATGTCTCCCCTTTTTGTTTCTTGAACTGTTTTGCCGATCACTCGTGTGTCGGTAAGTTCCAGTTCTCTGTGCATTGTAATTCTTTTTATCTTTGCAATGTTTCACCGATTATAGTGTCTTAGCCCAACGTTCAGTCATGGTCCATTTCACACAGCTTAACGCTATGAGAGCCGTCAGTGGCGGTGAGTGTGAGTGTGAACCAGAGTTGGGAAGTGCAAGGAAGGAAAATATAGCCTAAAAGAAAGACTGATGCAATGACAGGACAAAAAAATCACCACAAATCGTTCGCTTTCAGTGCCTAAGCCCCGTAGCCATTACACCTGCTGAGAAAAAGACAGGCAATTCACATGGGACATGAAGCTCTTCCATATGAACGGCTCCTTTATTAATGTTAGAACAACTAGATCAAAGCAAAGCAGCATCAAATATGTGCAGTGCTAAACGACTGAAATGCACTACTCGGAGCGCAGGGCTGCTGGCTTTTTTTTTTTTTTTCCCCACCACAAGTGAGCGCGATGTGATTGCTGTGGAACCAAATGCAGCCACAATGCGTCACAAAGGTTTTCCCTTTCATATACGATGATGCATCAGCTTCGTGTGCACAGTGCTTATAGCCGACGCAAAAAGCGCTGGCGGCCATGCACTCCCAAGTACCACGTTTCAACTGCCAAGCACTGTACGTACTGTTACCTACAGACTACACATATCCAGTCTTTCCGCCGTGCTATCGGATGAAGCCGCGATGAAAAATGATTGAAGTGAATGGCCTCACCAGCTGCAGTCATGTTTCAGTAACTGTTAGTGCACTGAAAAATTCAATGTTTGATGAGATTTGGTTTCACGTGGAAAATTGCAAAACAGAAAAAAAAAACTACAGAACATATTAAATCAACACAGCTGGCAGCAGCGCTTGCAGCTCCCAGCCCAGCCGTTGCATGCCATTACATTTGCAGCACTACCACATGAAGGCGCGGTCGGTACAAACTCATCCTGCGCCCGGTGTCTATAGCAGTTGTTCACACAAC
This sequence comes from Dermacentor variabilis, assembly GCF_050947875.1. Lineage (NCBI taxonomy): Eukaryota > Metazoa > Arthropoda > Arachnida > Ixodida > Ixodidae > Dermacentor > Dermacentor variabilis. Next base: position 186,200,472 of record NC_134568.1, on the reverse strand, counting down.
ACTATGTCTGCGGGAGTGGACGAACCCGGGCGCGATCGGTGACCTACCAGAATCAATGATTGTTGTGGTTGTGCCATGGGAGAGATTGCTGCCGAGCCTGAGACCAATGAACAACTCCTGTGAAAGACTGTAGCCAAGCTCAAGACATGAACTGCTACTGGGAAAGAGTATTGCCAAATTCCAGGCAAATGGACAAATTTTTGGAAAGGAGAACTGTCAGTTGATTGGATGTTACTGTGCACTGTAGCGTGAAATATTTAAATAGAGGATCCAACCTTTGGGGGAGACACAGGCCAGAAAATAAAGATCTGACCAATTTCCATGCTTGTCTGGAAAAGTCTCCACATTGAGCCAAGCTTAGCAGAAGAACAGAAACAACATTGTGAATAGGAGCGTAAATTGAACTTTGTATAAGACCACCTAATACCAGTTGCATCAAGGTTCACAAACCGTAACTGGAACTATCCCACTGTCATGGAGCATTCAGAGATCATCCTAATACCAGCAGCCCAACAAACCCATCAGGAGACACAATTCAAAGCCAATATCACTAACATCATGAGCAGGCAAGGTCTTCAAACATATGGTGCAGAACTGCCTCACACAATACCTGGAAGAACACAATCTACTCCTAAAAACAATACTCGGATTTCAGCCCCATCTTTCCACTCAGGTCATAACTTCAGATCAAGCACAACATCATTGACCACCTACAAACAAACACCAAAGCAATCCTTGCCATCAATGGTAAAAGCAGCTTTTGACAATATCCAACACATATAACTGTGGAGAGAGGATTTTCAACTTCGTAAGAGAGTTCCTCTGCAAAAGAACTGCAACCGTTGGCATCAGAGACCTATGCACTCCTACGCACAACACAGCACCGCATGGCACCCCACAAGGGCCAGTGATCCATGAGCTCCCTGCCAGGCAAACTAGCTCAGATAGAGGGTTTACGTCATAAGCTATATGTAGATGATATTATGACCTGAACAACAGGGGGCTCAACTGGGTATCAGCAAATTGCACTTCAAGCCGCTATCAACATAGTCGAAGCTTGCCTTAAACCAATCGGCCTAACATGTGCCCTGGAAAATCATAATTGCTAATTCTATGAAATCCTATGGCCAACTAGCGTTAGAGGACCCAGATCCAGACATGACTGTCATTGGCACACCGGTACCCACGGTACCCAAACTACAAATACTTAGCTCACAAATTCCCAAAGACTGGGCAGGAGGACCAGAACTCCTCCTGCCTCCAAACGTCGATAAACCAAATAATCTATCTCATTCGAAGACTCACTTACCACCTCAAGGAGGAAGGACAGCATAAAAATCATCCAAGCACTCAAAAAAAAAAAATTTAATTATGGGGTTTTATGTGCCAAAACCACTTTCTGGTTATGAAGCACGCCGTAGTGGAGGTCTCCGGAAATTTAGACCACCCGGGGTTCTTTAATGTGCACCTAAATCTAAGTACACGGGTGTTTTCGCATTTCGCCCCCATCGAAATGTGGCCACCGTGGCCGGGATTCGATCCCGCGACCTCGTGCTCAGCAGCCCAACACCATAACCACTGAGCAACCACGGCGGGTTCCAAGCACTCATATACAGTCTCCTAATGTACAGTATGCAATACCTAGTCCTAAAAAATGCAGAAACTAAATATCCTCATTCACAAGGCATATATATTGGCCCTAGGGCTTCCCACCACTACCACCACCACATCAACTGATAAACTGCGGCAACTTGGAATCCACAACATGTGTGAGAAGCACTGATTAAAGCACAGCAAGTCAGCTTAGCCATCCACAATGAATTGGTCTACAATCCACAACATGTGTGAGAAGCACTGATTGAAGCACAGCAAGACAGCTTAGCCGTCTACAATGAACTGGTCTACAATGAACCCACTGACAGTGAAATTTTCACTGGACTGGGGTCCCCCTCAAAGATACTCCACATCAACCATATGCACCAAGAATATGACAAAGAATGACGCCACAGAAGAGCCATACACCTACAGCAACAACTAACAACACAACACCGATGTACGCTACACGGAATCTGCGAAATACCTGCAACACAGCAGCTACACACAGGCGGTTGATGCCCACTGCAAAGAGATCGCAGCATACGCTTGAGCCCACCACTCCACACCAGCAGAGAAGCTGAATATAGTACTGGCACTGAACCAGTCACAATAGTCACAGGCTCCCAACAAGCCTGCCTCAATTACCAGAAGGGTATCATCAGCAGTGCCGCACTATAAGTACTCATCTCGCATCCCCAACTGCTGCGAGACACCCACATCATTTGGACGCCGGAACACGCGAACCGGCCACCACCTGGCACTGCTTACAGCTGAACACGCACCAACACAACACTCTGCTACATGAAATACAACCGGAGTAATACTCTTAAGAAAACTTGCACGTAATAAGGTACTCATCGAAGAAAAGCATGAAGCCCACTGTAAAGCAGTGTCTATTCTACAGGATGTGATCACTAGTAGCTGTGAGAAACAGTTGCTGCCACACATAGAGGCATGTGACTTACAAATTCTGTTCTACATATCCAGTCAACTTTGCATTAATAGGAAGCTGATGGTAGAACATGCCAAAAATATCATGGCAACAATGCCATCAACTGTTTTACAATTATGCAACTTCTTTTTGTGCAAGGCAGTTAAACCCTAGGGCCACATTTCAATTAACATTTTGTGTTACCTCATTGTGTGCATTGATTGGCTTATATTATGGAGTTTACAGCTCCCATGCAACTCAAACTGCAATAGCCTCGTAGTGAATGGCTTTAGATTACTTTTAATCGCTTTTTTTTAATATGCATTCAAAGCCAAATACACTTGAACTTTCGCGTTCTATCCCATCGGAATGCGGCTGTCGTGACGGGGAAACGTACCTATGACCCCACGCACGGCAGTGGGTGCACCGATTGGCTAAATCATCATCAGGGTGCTTGCCGCAAAACGGCCAAAGTATCTTCCAAAGTGACTGATTAAGAATACAGGATCTGATACCAACACAGCACAGTAGTTATGAATTAATCAAATGCTACAAGTTTGGCATACATGCTTTCTCCACTGTCTATATACCTTTGGAAAAATTCCCTACCACTTATTTATGCAAAATCACTGCTATACAGATACATGCGAGAACACATGTTACACATTTCAACTCTGAAAGCTTGACGATACCAACTGAGGCCATGTCAGTGAAAGATTTAGCAGAAGTGTAAGCCGCAGAAGGAGCACCTTGCTTGTCTTTCCTATTACCCAATAAAGACTAATCACAACCCAGCAAATTTCATCTCATTACGTCCTTAGGTAATTTCACAATGCAGAGTGCCACCACGAGGTTAGTGAAAATAAGTTTCACTTTAGTATAACCAACGACCGCGTGAAATGATAAAATGATATTGGAATGGGAAGCCTTTTGGAACAGCTCGGTCGCACGCGCAGCATATTGAGGAAAACGAAGTCAAAGTTACAAAATATTAGGATTAGCTAGCGTTGAACGGTCCCAGTTAAAAATTTAAAAAATGTACTCTTAGGTACTGCTTAAGACATTTCTTGCAACTAAACTCCTAAAAACAATCTGGCGTGTTCACTTCTAAACAGCAGAGCGTTACGCGATCAAAGGTTTCTTAGTCAAAATTATAACGTTACTTAAATATGAAGAGTGTTGAGTAAATCTAATATCTTCAGCATATAAAGAAACACTTGTCACTGTAAGAAATCGATCGCGGTTTTACTTGATGGAACGAATCTCGCGCGTGCGCGCCGGTATATCAACCGGCTAAACAAAGACGATGCAAAGAGTACAACTCCTGCAACGCACGTTGCATTCGAATCGCGTTATTGCGCTAGCCCTTATATAAACCACGAAAGCAAAGGCATAAAAGTATTTTGCGTCCCAAGGTTCTCAGAGTGCATCGCAGCGCAGATGCAACACTAGGAATCAGAGAAGCGCGAATTCTAACACGAACTAGCTTTAGGAATGGTAGTTGTCAAAATGGGCTTAAGCCTAGTCCCAAGTGATCCTGACTTACAGGGGCCAGATGGTGCTTTCCCGACGTGAAGAATATCTTTCAGCAGCCTTGTGGCCTCATTCGGGTCAATAGAACTTTCGTTCGAATTCATACTAAAGACAGCACCTTCCTACACCTCGCACACAGTAGGCGACCGAACGTAAATCTCGCTCGCACGCATGTTCCACTATATGGACCAGGCGCGAGCGAAAAAGGGTCAAGTGCTTCTGGCCGATAGGTGACGCTAGTAACCGTTCGCAAATGGTCGATCAGTTTCTGCCATGGTGCAGCTGGTCGAGCTGACGAAGGTTGGGCTGAACGTGGGCTACACACGGGCTAAACATGGGCTGAAGCGCTAGCTAAACGATAGAACAGGTTGAGTTCGCTTCATTTCTAGGACCACGCCTGAAACTCGGTGAACGAGCTTTACAATACGGACAATGACGAATGCCACTAAAAGAGACTACCCGCTGCTCGCCTTCAGGCAGTAGAAGCGCAGAACTGGTATAACATGGTATAACCATAAAATGCTAGTTGGTGGAGTAGACTGCAGTTCCAGGGCCACGTCTAGCCTGTGGGTACGATTAACTAGTGTCGTTGGCTTAACGGTGAGAGCAATGACAAACGTTGCTGTAAAACGCCTGCTTTCTCTCGGCAATTCATTTTCCCCACAAAACTTACATTTAGGACGGAGAACACTTTTACATGCAGAGGGTCGTCGAAGACATCATTTGCAAGTAGAGTCACAGTGTTAGCGCTGTTGATTGTTGCAGCGATAACCTCTGGACTAATTGCATCCTTCGCGCAGTGCGCAGTGAAGGTGGACCTGAAAAACGTTGAAAAAAAAATAAAGACGCGCAGTCTGAGAAACACGGTGTCGCGCGGTGTTAACGGTCGCTGTTACATAGCGGTTGAAAACGTCAGAAAATGTAAGAGTAACTGACCAATCATTTAGATCTGATTTATCTCAATCACGACGGTGCACATTTGCGCCTGGATGAGAGCCGTGCATGTGAGCGTTAGTGGCAGTAAACATTTAGGACGTAATTTCTTTTATTTCTGTTATGAGTTTCCTTGAAAAAAAAAAGTTGATCGTAGTTGAAACCAGCGGTGCTGGAACGTGCAGCGTCGTACATGTACATTTAAAATGTTACTGTATCCTCTTTGGCAGACATACACACCGCGGTCATTCCTGTGGTATAAAATTTGTTATTATCCATGGGTGCAACAACATGTCATTAGTTGCAATGCTTCGTTTTCAAGCGTCGCCTGCTGATTTAGCCTTAAAATTTAGTCGGCTCTAAGCATAGAAGTAGAAACGACATGACAGCGCTGCGCTAAACGGCAAGCAGACGTTGCAATCGTTACACAAAGCAAAATATGTGGAATTACTAAAAAAACTAAATGGTAAACACACACACACACACACACACACACAAAGTTGCAATACACTAGCGACGACGCCGCGGAAAACGGTAGAATCGCTGCAGGAGGCAAAGTATGAAGCAACTATAAAAATTAAACGGTAAAGGTAAAACCACGAGAGCACGGTGTGCGCAAATGTCTGCGCAGTAGGCGCCGCTACGTCTGTTGACTGCTGGTCGGTCCAGTAACCACTTAAAGTTTTTTTTTCTTTATTTCTTCCTACGAAAACGTTTTCGCCTGTGGACGACACGTTTAATCTGTGGCACAGCGGGGCTCCCGGTGGGAGCGGCAGCGGGCCAAAGAATGAACAGGCCTAAGCATCAGCAGCAGTACGACCCGAAGATCGCTGGTCTCTACGATCTTGGCGACACGCTTGGCCGGGGCCATTTTGCGGTGGTGAAGCTTGCTCGGCACGTCTTTACGGGAGAGCAAGTGGCCGTGAAGGTAATCGACAAGACTAAGCTAGACGACGTTTCAAGGGCCCACTTGTTCCAGGAGGTTCGCTGCATGAAACTGGTGCAGCATCCGAATGTTGTGCGGCTGTACGAAGTCATCGACACTCAGACGAAACTCTACCTTGTACTCGAATACGGCGATGGGGGAGACATGTACGATTACATTATGAAGCACGATCGGGGCGTCAGTGAGCAGGCCGCACGCAAGTACTTTCGGCAGATCGTGCATGCTATTTGGTACTGCCACAAGCTCCACGTCGTGCACCGCGACCTTAAGCCGGAAAATGTGGTCTTCTTTGAGAAACTGGAAATGGTCAAGCTCACGGACTTCGGATTTAGCAACAAGTTTTGTCCAGGCCAGAAACTCGAGACTTCTTGCGGCTCCCTGGCTTACTCAGCCCCCGAAATCCTCTTGGGCGATTCGTACGACGCGCCCAAAGTCGGTGAGAACAGCCTTTCCTCACCGATCGGCCCTGTTGGCTTCGCAGTTTCTGTTCGATAAACGCAGCATTTTGCTTCCGAGATGCACGAATGCTTTACGTAATGCACATACCTTTAAGGCGCGGCATTCCTATTAAATTTCTGGCTGTGCTGTGGTCATCTCGTAAAATCTTTCATCATATTCCAACCATGCACAACGCCTATCCGTATCTGTGCTAAATGTGGACATTGTGCACTTGCACATTTTCACTTTCGGCGTGTGTAGCTTCTCTTTCAGTCTATCATTCCTTTGTAATGCTGAGCTAGTAGGCAACTGTGGTGTATATCCTATATTTACCATGGTTTGTGGTTTGTGGCAGATGTATGGAGCCTGGGGGTTATCCTCTACATGCTGGTTTGTGGCCATGCCCCTTTCCAAGAAGCCAATGACAGCGAGACACTCACCATGATAATGGACTGCAAGTACACCATCCCCCCTTATGTCTCTGATGACTGCAAAAGGCAAGGGTTGCTTTTGTAAATGTTGCCCTTGTCTACTGCGAACATATCACTTGCATAAATGTGTGTTCCATGTCACAAAGCTCTTGCAGACAGTGTTGACTGTGACATGTGTTATAAATATTGTACACCCTGTTGCAAAGAAGTGAAGGCCATGCCTTTAATTTTTTGTCATAAGGTGCACATACTCTTTGGAAAAGCTTCTGGCCCCCATGTATAAAGGGTACTAATTCAAGTTTCGACTATGACAAAAAGCGCTGCAAAGAAGGAGTTGTGCCCATGCAGGATGGTTGCAGCTCTTTCATGAAGTGAGCAGATCAGGTAAATAAGTTTGTCATTTATAATCTGCCTTCATGTCCACACATCTTCAGAGAGTAATTTAATGCCTTGACATTCATTGTCCACATGCTAAATGAAAGTAATGAGAGCCTTTAAATGATTTAAGGCATAAACAGTTTGCCATCAGCATGTGATCATTATTTCATGCACACCGATTTGGGATACACTGATACGTCGCCTTACGAAGATGTAGATGATCAACATCAGTAGCTAAGCTCTGGAATGCTCATATTTTTTGTCATACACTGAATTTTTCAAGGGCAAGCTGGGGGCATAGTTGTACATCTGCATAAAAAACATGTTCAGCCCTGCCTTGATGTCTGTCATTTCATGCCAGGCCATCTGAACAAATTCTGTAGGTTGATTGGGGCTGTAAGGTTACCGTAAAAGAGAAACAACGAAACCCACATCTGGTGACAGAATGAATCATTCTAAATATCTGTCAGGATGTTTCGCTGTAATATGCTGCACATTCTCTGAAACTTTCTAGCTGCTGTGGTGGCACCAGCAGTCATGGTGTGGTTTTGCTGTTGAGAACAAGGCAGCAGGTTCAGTGTTGGCTGCCTGCATTTCAATAAGGGTAGAATCTAGAAGTGTTGACATTCCATATTGGTGCCGATTGAATAAACCCAGGTGGCCAAAATAATCCAGAGCCCTCCCCTGCAGTGTGTCTCAGTGTATGTGTAGGTTTCGGATGTTGCACCAAATTAGTTACCAATCATTGTGAAAGTGATTTGTGCAAAATATAAATGCATTGAACAAATAACTTTGCAAACTCATCTCAGGTTGCATTCTAAAAGTGATTAGAACAGAAAGAAATGATATTTTCTGGGAAAGTATGCAAGCATGCGTACAAGTGGTTCCACTGTGCAAGATTCAGTCCAAAATTTTGTTTATGAATGTAATATGCTGTACTATCTGTAGCTTTCTTTAAAATAAGAGCTATGGTGAACAATGTTAGCTAATTTAAAAAATGGTTGCTGGGTGTGACTTACCAAATCTGGGAGTGTTGTATTTACATTGTAAGTTTGATGCTGCCGCCTTCCACTGTAATTATCAAGTAATATATGGTGACATTCACATCTGTATAGGCCTTCATGGAATGAGCCACGCATAATTGGTACTGTGAGTCTAGAGAATCTAAAAAATTCTTGAATGCAGTGTGGTTTGTGGACAGCCCACCACTCTCCCATTGAACATTGCAGCAAGATGGAACATGACAATCATCCTCCCCTGCACTGTGGCTATTTTTCAAGTTGTCTTTGAGAATAGTCTGTGGTCATATTAATGTATGCAGCGTGTTTTGTGGTCAGCTTGACAATTGTGAAAACTAATATATACGAGTATAATGTAAAAACAAAGGTTTCAACTACATAATACAAAATTAAAGAAGTCACAGTCTGCCATAACTCTAACAATGTATTTAGCAGCCACTATATTCCTTTACCCTGCCCTTTAGGCACTGTTGTTTCAATATGCATGCATTGTACAGCTTCCATTTGGCCGTGTTGGTGGGCTGAACTTACTTTAAGTTGTTTTCACAGGAAGTGTCAGCATGTTGTCTCATCCTCGTAGAATGCAAATGACTTCTGACTTGTTCTCTATGAGAAATTGGTTGCAGAGAAGTTTTGTTTCTAGTTGTACGTAATCAGGGAAAAAAAGTTGCATCATGGAGGTTTATTTGTTTTGTTGGGTATCAGGTTTTTAAAGGAGTAGTAACATGACGTTTCCGACTTTTCATTTTGTTGTGTTAAATGAAGGTCCTGGACTGCTAAATCCTAGAAGAAAAAAAAAAAACCTCCAAGCCTCAGAGCACCCTAAATAATTTAATATACTAGCTTTTCTACAGCCAGTTTTGGTTTCTTTTTCCAGGAGGTTACTGTGTCATGACGCCGTTACTGTCAAGGTGGAAGCTCAGTTGTGGGAGTTTAATATCGAGACTTTTTGGCACTCGCGCCAGCTCGTTTGATCACCTCCTGTGCTGCTATTCCTTGTAAGGCCCGATGTAGCAGCATATAGCCCACGACCGAGCTAAACGGAGTGTGTCAGAACATCAGAATGGGCTGCCTTTTGCACCATGATGTCACGACACAGTAACCTCCTGGAAAACGAAGCTATTTATTATATTAAATTATATAGGGAACTCTGAGGCTTGCCAGTATTTTTTCAATAGTTTGAAGTCATGGATCTTCACTTAAAACAAAAAATGAATAGTTGAAATCAAGGGGAGGTGTGCCTGAGATATCTATCTTTCATTACTAATAAAGCCACATGAATGGAATTTATGCCCAATGTAAAGTTTACTATGCTGTTTTCGAATATGAATTTGGTTCCTCAATATCTTATCTGGATAGTTTTCTGTGCCCCATGCAAGTGGAAAAAGTAGGGCCTATTGTGCGAGATCTGGGCTTTATAATAGGCCTGGGAGAGTTAAAAAATGGCCTATATTGCTCCTTATAAACAAATAATTGCAAGTAAGCTAAAAAAATATTTTTGTTTGGCTTCATTATTTTAAAAAATAAACATTAAACTATAAATGTTGACAACATTGATGATTAGTTTCTTAAGATGTACCTACCGAAATTTCGGCATGTTACAATAGAGTCTATTGATGTATATGCTGTTCTGCACATCCTGGTGCATGAAAAATTTGACCGATATTCAGTCACATTCAGTACAAGAATTTTCCTGTACAATTGGTAAAAACAGCTTAAGATTGAAAAATAAGGAAAACGAAGTTGAAATTTTCGAACGTGCTGATCAATTTGCATTAAATTTGGACAGAATGCAGACCAGTCTTTCTGAAAGTATAAAACTTACAAATTCTCATGCGTCGTAGGTAGTACCTTCAGAACCATTGCGAGCTTCTGCCTTCAGCCGGGCTGCTGTGAATTGCACCCATGCGTCACCCATGCATTGCCTTTCGCGACCTCCTGATTAGCGAAGCAGTCGTGCAACACTTCGCTGTGTTTCCAACGTCCCGCACGAGACATTGTCCGCTCCAGTGAAATGAAAATCGCGAAATGAAAACGTATATAGAGCTGTGCTCAAATTTCGCATTAGGGAGTATCGTAATCTTTGGTGAGTTTTTCACACATGAAAATAAAATGGTAAAGTAATTTTGCAGTAAAAAAAAAGATTATTTTTCAAAAGGAAAATGCAGTTGTTCAACCTGCATTTTTCCTCAATGTAAAAAATGTGATTGCAGAAGATGAAGCCTAATTGCTTGTCAAAAAACAAAATTACTCCATATGATAAGTATAAGTTACTAATGTATACATAAATTACATTTCATAAACGAATTACCAATTTGATCTAGCTGTGAACAGCTAAATAACCTACTTTAGCAAAATCCAGTGGCACACTCATCTATTTTTGTCAATTTTGTGTATTTCCTAGCTACTTCTATCCCCGCAGGGGCGTCTGCGTCAGCAGGCGTTTGGTGTGTTGCAACACCACGTACCCGAGCACACGAGGGTTGGACCCTCCCGCGTGTAGCCGTGCACGGCTTAGCCGTGTCTAGGGAAAGGGGGATCCTGGAGGTTGAGCCGATGCTGGGTGTTTGGACCTTTAAGGCCCCCCGGCGGAGGCAACACACCTCTTTGGCCTCTGCTTCACATAGACGGCACCCCCGGACTGACCCACCCGGGGGAAATCGGTAGTTGCCTTTTCCTGTCTCTCTCTCCCTACAACCTTCGTCTTTTCCTTACTTTCCACCTTTCCTGTCTTCTTCTAGCTTCCTTTTATTCCAATTTTTCCAGGCAGCAAGGGTTAACCTTGTGTGAGTAGCCAACCTTGGTTATGTCATATTTGGTTATAGTGGCGAAGTAAAGCTGGCGTTTGCCGGCCCTGTTTTTCAGGCCCTGCAGCGTCCCCTTGTTGGACTCCATGGTGGGTGGCTAGCGTCGCTGCCGAAAACTACACGTCTACACATGGCTACTTCCTTCCCTCCACTACCTGATAGCCCTCAGAAAAGAGGGCGCACCGAAGATGTTTTCCAATTTTTCGGATGCCAAGTCCACACCTTCCCCCGTTTTCATGTAGTACACTCTGAAAACCCAGGCAAACTAGTTCGAACCGTCTCACCATTTCTTGTTTCGAAATCGTTAACTGAAATTTTTGGTCCAGGATATAAGGCGTCGAAGATGGCAAGCGGTGATCTCCTCTTGGAGCTCCGCGATCAGAAGCAGTATGAGAAACTGCCAAAACTAGTGTCATTTGGGGAAACCCAAGTAATCGTAACCCCCCACCGTACTATGAATACCGCCCATGGCGTAGTCTCAGATGATGATCTTTCGGAGTTAACTGAAGCGGAACTCTTGGAGGGCTTCAGTGAACAGAATGTGATCAATGTGAAAAGAATTAAGATGAGGCGAGATGGCGAAGAAATCCGAACGAAGCACTTGATAATTACCTTCGGTTCAAGTATCCTGCCCGAGTCAATCGAGGCAGGGTATATTAAGCTCCGCGTTAGGCCATATGTGCCAAACCCCCTGAGATGTTTCAAATGCCAACGTTTCGGCCACAGCTCGCAGAGCTGCCGAGGCCGCCAAACCTGTGCGAAATGTAGTGCCCACGAACACACCTCTGAAGCTTGTGAGAACTTTCACCACTGCGTGGACTGTTATGGGGAACACGTCGCGTACTCGCGGTCCTGTCCATCATGGAAAATAGAAAAAGAAATAGTCACAATCAAAGTTAAGGAAAACATATCGTTCAAAGAGGCATGCAGGCGCGTAGCATACCTGCCAAAGAAAAGCTTTGCCGAAGTGGCGCGTCAGGGGGAAGCGTCACAACGGCCTCCGGCGGCTGTCCGACCCACAAACCGTGAGTCGGCAGTTACGCCGTCTGCCCCCACGGTGGTTGCAGCTACCGCTGCTCCACCAACCAAGCAGAAGGGACCATCGACCCCGAATGTGGGCGCAGCCGGGGCTGCCCCAACCTCCCCGGCCCCTTTCAGCGCTGGCAACAGCCGGCGCAGCCAAATCCCTCAGAGGCCCCATCGACCTCCGGGCTGGTGGGCACAGGAGTCTTGCCTCCAAGGCGGAACTCTCTCTGAAAACTTCTCGCTCGCAAGAGCACGTGTCCGGAGCTTCACTAGAGGCAATGGACACTACACCTGTCCTCAAGGTGCACCAAACGCCTAAGGAGCGGCGAGGCTCCCTCGAACGCTCCAGAAAGGGCAAAACCCCGGTTACAGGGCCTCGAAAGAGCTCTGTAATCTAAGGCATCACTTCCGTTTCCATACACACAGCACCAATTTACTTTTAAAATGGATACACAAATTATTCAATGGAATGTCAGAGGTCTTCTTAGGAACCTCGATGATGTGCAAGAACTCAAACCACAAACACAATCCAAAAGTGCTGTGTCTACAGGAAACACACCTAAAATCACAACACACAAACTTTCTTCGACAGTATGATACTTTTCGCAAAGATCGCGATGATGCAATCGCATCATCGGGCGGTGTTGCAATTATAATTCAAAAGAACATAGCGTGTCAACATTTACAGCTACAAACGGCCCTTGAAGCAGTGGCGCTTCGAGTTGTTTTGCTAAACAAACTAACCACTATTTGCTCGCTTTATATACCCCCCCATTACAAACTTAGCAAACATGAATTTCAGTCCTTTATAGATGAATTGCCAGAACCTTATATTGTTCTTGGCGATTTCAATGCACACAACTACCTATGGGGCGACCCTCGTATAGATGCGCGAGGACGACTTGTTGAACAATTCCTTTTCTCTTCTGGTACGTGCATTCTGAATAAGAAAGAACCCACGTATTACTGTCCTCCCAACAAAACATTTTCTTCAATTGATTTCAGCATAGTTTCTCGGTCTATTCTGCCTGAACTCGAGTGGGAAGTTAAAAACAATCCTTACGGAAGCGACCACTTCCCCATACTGCTACGAACACCTAAAAAAAAACGAATATCCACCACAGGCTCCTAAGTGGAAGATAGATACAGCTGACTGGGAGAAATTCCGAACTCTCAGTAGTATTTCATGGGATGACATGTCCTCATTAGGAATTGATGCTGCTGTGGAATAGTTTACAGCCTTCATAATAGATGCCGCAACTAAATGTATATCGCAAGTAAATGGCTTGGCATGCAAACGGCTTGTCCTGTGGTGGAACGACGACTGTAGGATCGCTCGTAAGAAACAGAACAAAGCGTGGAGGTTGCTACGCGCCTCTCCCACTGCGGAGAATCTGTTCAACTTTAAGAAAGTGAAATCGCAAGGCAGGCGAACACGCCAACAGGCTAGAAGAGAGAGTTGGCAGAAGTTTTTATCTGGTATCAACTCGTATACAGATGAGGCCAAAGGCTGGAACAGGGTTAATAGGATAAAAGGGCGACAAACATATTCACTTCCTTTGGTAAACACACAGGGTGAAACACTGAAAGATCAGGTAGACTTACTTGGGGAACACTTTGAGAGCGTGTCGAGTTCAAACCATTATTCGCAATCCTTTTTGAAATACAAACAAATAGAAGAATGTAAGCCAATAACACAAAAATCCAGACAGAATGAACCTTATAACCGGCCTTTCAGTATTGCTGAGTTGAGAGCTGCCTTGAACACATGCAAAAGCACTGCGCCAGGACCTGATAGAGTCATGCATGACATGATCAGAAACTTATATACTGACACCAAACTTACACTACTCACACTTTTCAACGCTATTTGTGCTACGGGATACCTCCCATCCACACGGAAAGAAGCGATTGTGGTCCCTGTTCTTAAGCAGGGTAAAGACCCTTCCTTGGCGGCAAGTTACCGTCCGATAGCTCTTACAAATTGTCTTTGTAAGCTTTTTGAAAAAACGGTTAACCGCAGACTTGCACATTTCCTTGAACTCAACAATATGCTTGATCCCTTTCAGTGTGGCTTCAGAGAAGGGCGGTCCACAACCGATCACCTTGTGTGCATTGAGGGAAACATTCGTGACACCTTTCTACATAAACAATATTTCCTATCCGTATTCTTTGATATGGAGAAGGCGTACGACACAACGTGGCGCTATGGAATCTTGAGAGACTTGTCGGGAATTGGCATCCGTGGCAATATGCTCGTCCTAATAGAAAGCTATTTGTCCAACCGTACATTCCGCGTGAAAGTCGGCAATGTATTGTCGCGACCTTTTATACAGGAAACTGGTGTACCTCAAGGAGGTGTACTTAGCTGCACGCTCTTCATCGTGAAAATGAACACCCTTCGTGCTTCGTTACCGCCAGCCATTTTTTATTCTGTTTACGTAGACGACATACAGATAGGTTTCAAATCCTGCAACCTTACAGTATGTGAGAGGCAAGTACAACAGGGCTTGAACAAAGTGTCCAAATGGGCAGAAGAAAACGGATTTAAAGTGAACCCCAACAAGAGTTCTTGCGTGCTTTTCACGAGGAACAAAGGGCTCATTGCAGAACCCAGTATCGAAATGTATGGTCAGCGAATTCCTGTGAACAAAGAACACAAGTTCTTATGCATCACACTTGATTCTAAATTAACTTTTATTCCACACATAAAGTACCTCAAGGTCAAATGCTTAAGAACAATGAACAAGTGTTATCCCACACAACATGGGGCAGCGACAGGAAATGTTTAATGAATCTTTACAAGAGCCTCATTCGATCACGGTTGGACTATGGTGCCGTGATCTATCATTCTGCAGCCCTGAGCGCGCTAAAGATGCTAGATCCGGTTCACCATCTAGGTATCCGACTGGCCACTGGAGCTTTCAGAACAAGTCCCATTGAAAGTTTATATTCAGAATCAAATGAGTGGTCACTTCATCTGCAGAAAACATACATCAGCCAAACATATTTTCTGAAAGTCCACTCTAATCCTCAGCATCCGTGTTTTAATACCATTAACGATATAACATATGCTACACTCTTTCATAATCGTCCCTCCATACGACAGCCTTTCTCGCTGCGTGTGAGGGACCTTAGCGATGAAATGCATGTCCCACTCCTCGAGCTCCGCCTAATGCATCCAGCCAAGCTGCTACCTCCTTGGGAGTGGCAGCTGATACGATGCGATATATCTTTCGTGCAAGTCACAAAGCATGCTCCAGAGATTGAAATCCAAATGCATTTCTGGGAACTCCAATACAAATACTCCTGCACAGAGTTCTACACAGATGCATCGAAGTTACGCGATGGGGTGTCCTATGCAGCCGTCGGTCCATCCTTCTCGGAATCCGACGTACTGCATCCGGAAACTAGTATCTTTACGGCTGAGGCCTACGCACTGTTGTCAGCTGTAAAACATATAAATAAATCAAAACTCCAGAAATCAGTTATATATACGGACTCCGTTAGTGTTGTGAAGGCTTTGATGTCATTCTGTAACCACAAAAATCCGGTAATTAATGAACTCTACTCTGTCCTGTGCAAAGCATATATATCTAACCAACATGTGATTATATGCTGGGTGCCTGGACATAGGGGCATCGAGGGTAACGTTCTAGCGGACCAGATGGCCACATCAATTTCATTGCATGCAGTTAATCCTACTTCTTCAGTCCCTGTCACAGACCTGAAGCCTTTCTTAAGAAGGAAACTGCAAAACTACTGGCAACGCTTGTGGGACCTGGAAACAAATAATAAGCTGCATGTAATAAAGCCACAATTAGGTTTCTGGCCTCCTGTAGCAAAATCACGCCGGACAGATGTCCTATTCTGTCGTCTAAGAATAGGACACACATTTGGCACACATAATTTTTTACTTACGGGAAACGAGCCTCCAACCTGTGGTAGATGCGGGGAGAGGCTGACCGTCCTCCACGTCCTCCTGGAGTGTCGGGCAGCCGAATCTGAGAGAAGGAAACATTTTTGTCTGGCATACCGGCAGCACATCCCCCTACATCCCGTAATGCTACTCGGCCCAGAAGCTTTATTTGACACCAACGCAGTCCTAAGTTTTCTGAAAGATGTTGTCTTGCATGTTGTTAGCCCCACATGTTCGTAGCGGGTCCTCTCTTCAGAGGATGCCGCTGTGATAGCTCTTTCGTATAGCACATGCCTCTAAGGCCCTTGTGTTTCAAGGGCTCTGACGAGGCAGCAGTGCTCCAAGTAATTTTACCATCTTATATATTTTCTATTTTGCATCAGTCTTCTACGATGGATTTTAATGTTCATAGTATTCATCATTAGTCATTGCCATAATTTTATAGCACGTAGATTTTACGCACTTTACAGCGACTATTTTTAGGCCCCTTTACAGCCAAGTCTCATCTTCTTCACAGAAATCATCATTCCACCGCGAAATCACTAACACTGTCTTGGCGCTCTTTGGCCATATCTGGCCCTTGCGCCACTAAACCACACACATTCATTCATTCATAGCTACTTCTAGTCGTTGGAAATTTCTTGCCTGACTCAGGTACATCTAAATTTAGAGAGCCAACAGTACACTGCAGTGTAGATGTGCGAGATATCTTTACACTACTAAAGTGCTGCAGATAGGAAGTCTTATGTTCTCACAGTGCCATCATTATTGATCTCTTGGAGGAAATGGAGAAGTAAAATGGATATATGTGCCACTGTAGCTTCAGTGTTCACTGTCAGCCGCATTTGTTCTTTATCGCATGTCACTGAAAGCCGTGATACTTCCATAGAAGGGATTCTTTGCTCGTTTATTATCTTAAAGTCCATGTGAACTGATGTGATCCATTTGAAGTGACATGAATGCGACTTGAAGTTGTTTATGCATGGTCTTCTCCCTGTGTTACTAAATTTTTTCCGGCAGTCTGATTGTCTACTCATAACATCTACCCAAAAAATTAATAATTAAAGCTTTGAAATGAGTCAGAATTCTCTTTGTAATGCATGCATTGTAGTGAGGTTGCATAATCATGTGCAAAATCTCTTAGTTCCAGTGGATATAGTACAATGCTAAATAATTATGTGCAGTGTCTCCACAATAGACTTCCCACAGTTCTGGATTTCTCCACATCTCAATAATTTCATTTCAGTCCTTCAAGCCAACTGATATTTTCTGTCCTAATCCAACCTGCAGTGTCTTCATTGTATGTGCTACTACTGCCTAAATTGTTAGGTACCCGATATTCCCTGCAGAAAAAGCACATAGAGAGACTGTAAAAGTGCAGAAGTCCAGAAGCAGAATTTTGTCAATATTGACAGACTGCATTAAAAATGATGAAATGGCATGATATGCATGCAAAAGTATTTTTCTTGAATGCACAGAGAAGTTAGCCACTTCATAGCTACTTCTTTTTGGGTTTAGCAAATTTCTTGCTGCATTTAGGAGGGATTTTATCTACCACTTGCTTTTACTTCACAGTGCTGCATTTAACAAAGGTGTAAAGTTTGGCCACTGCCTCTTTTTTCAGTTCAGTATTCATGGAGTTGATAAGAAAGCCTTAAATTGGAAGATAACTTTTGTAAAAGTACAGTACTTGCTTTTTCAAAGAATGTAGTCGAGCAAGATGCTTTTGTAGGCTAATTTGCGCATAGTGCTCTGTTCTTTCACCCTTTTTTTCCCTCTTTTCGCACTACTTTCTATCGTGTTTCAAGAAAGCTTTAAGAAAAGCTGAAGGTACTGTGGAATTGCTGTAGCAATATTATGAAATCATGATTTTTGTTCTCGTTTGTACCATTTTCAGTTTTTGTTTGTGAATTATGATAGGTGTTAAACGCAATACTAATCACCATATTCAAGAATGCACCTTAACTTAAAGCCACAACTTGACGTGGTCAAGTCTTGATGAAGTCAAGTTGTGACTTCAAGTGAAGGCGCATTAGCATTTGTGACTGCTAAGAATAGTAGAATTGCAGACTTGGACATTGCATGGAATTGCAGATTTGGCAGGAAGTAAAAGTAAAAGCAACTTGCGATTGGTAGTGTTTATACCATCATCTCTACATTCAGTGGTGTGAATCATCACCTTCCACTTTAAGGCTAATTTATAATCCTGACATTAGTTCTCAGTATGCTAACTGGTACTCATTTCTACCTTGGAGGAATTGGAGAAATTCATAACACAGTCTAACCAGTTCTTGCTTTTTTCTCCATTCAATTGAATGTTGAAGTGTTATGTCTACAATTTTGACAACCTTGCAAAAGGAATCAAGGTGGGAAACAGGCTTGAATACAACTATTACAATGAGAGTGACATCATGTTGAAAAATTATCTGAACCTGTATTTTACTTAGCAGAAATGCAAAAGCATTGGTATGCGACCACATGTGTGACCACTAAAGCTTGTGTGTGTATTTGCTCCTGTATAGCATTGCATATGTAATCATGCATGCAGTCACTTATACCACACATGCTTGGTATTTTTTCTGTATGGTCGTGGTTGTCTTCTGAAAATTTTCATCTTTGCAAAAGATTTACAGGCATGCTACTTAGAAATTATAATTTGAAAGTGAGGTATGAGTATAGCTGTTCATGTGTGTCAAAGCAAAACTTGCATAAAAAGCATGTGTTTTAGTGAGTTGCCTTAAAGTAGGCAAACTCTTGCAGTCTGTTTAGTACAGTGCCAAAGCATTGTCATGCACAAGTAATACTCATTCAAGACAAAAGACTGGTGGCCTGCTGGAATGCCAAGTATAGGAGAATTCGGTACAGGTGATCTGGTGCACAAAGCAGAACTTAGACACTTCTATACACTGCGAGGCTACTAGTAATATACTGGTTGTTTCACATAACTTAAACAAAGCTTTAACTTTTTGTGAATGAGTGTTGCCTTCAGGCAACACACCAAAAAACTTTCCTTGCAGTGTTTCGGTTCTCAGTATGGAGTTTCTGGCCAAATGTTTTCTCTTGAAACAATGCTGATGAGGCCACATACTCTTCTGTGGCAGCGATCCCTGCAGACAGGGCTATAATTAGCCCTTTATTGATGGCACATATAACTACCAGAAAGAAAAAGTTTATTTTCTGTCTAAATGAGCAAAACACACAGAATAAGCATATTAATAATAAAAGAAAACATTTTGTGGGAAATTTTTCAGGAATAGGGGCAGATGGGGGGTCACCAGGCAGAAAACTGGAAGTGGGCTTCACTCCAAGCCACCTATGGCTTCTTGTGGAATTTGTACAGGCTGCTCTTGTCATATGTGAACCATAGGTGTTCAGTCCTGAGCAAAAGTTTGGAGACCACGGCATAAGCAAAAAATTTAAATACATTCAAGCGCAACTCTGCGGCCTAGAATTGGTTTAATACATTGTATTGGTCAAAGATGCGCATGTAGGCATGCACTCTTGATGTCAGCGAAAAGGCCCAGTCTGCAAAAAAAAAAAGAAAACAATCACAGCTTCTTTGGCCTTCAAACTTTTTTACAACTTTACATTACATACACGGCACCGCTGCAGCCGAAGATCTTGCATAGGTCTGTCTCTGACTGCGTTCAAAAGAAAGCAAGCCACTTGCAAAACTTTTCCTTCCTCATCCTGTGTTTCTGCTCTGAACAACAAGTGATGCTTGCTACCTGTCATTCAATGTTTGCTGAAGACATTCAGCCAGAAACTTTGTACTCCAAACCCTGCTTCAGAAACTTTGTACTCAATACCGAAACTCGGTAAGAAACATTTTTTTCTGGTATGGTTGCCCATGGGCAATACTCATCAATAAAGGGTTAAAAATGTCATGTTGCAACCAATTTCTGACTTGATGTTGGGCTATGCGATTATGGCAAGAAATTTGGAGGAAGCTTAAGCTTCGCCTTTAATAGTCGAACGCGATAGCATCCAAAGATCCCTGACTGCTTCTCACACTTCCCAGCAACTGGAGCATAAGTAACCATAATGTTTACCGGGAAACGTTAGCCGCAAATGCTATGCGCGAAGGCGGGCTTTCTGGTAGAAATGCGGCCTCTTGCATGGGCTGTGATGCGGCAGAGGCGAGCGCCATCTGGAGGTATTTCAAGGAATCAGGCACGCTGCTCCGTGGCCCTCGAGATACTCGCACGCCAGCGCGCACAAATGGCGGATGCTGTGGCTGGCCTATGAATGGTAGAAATGCTGGAAAAAAGGTTTCTTTGAGTTTTTGCATAACACAATTATGTTTTCTCTTATAGTCATATTACAATCCGACGCTATCATGTCTGTAGGTTGTGGGTAAGTTGTACTTCACGATTTTTCTATGCATTTTAGCTTGAGAAATTCAATTAGTTCAGTAATTTCCTTGCTCCACATGGAGGGCCTGCGCATGGGTGGTTGAAAAATCTTTTTGCCGAAACGACGTTCGACACCGGATTTTCTGTGACACGGGGCCCTTAACGCTATTGTGTTAAAAGCCTTCACCTAAGGCAAGCACTAGGGTAGGGAAGGGCTACCGTAGTTTGCCTTCTTGTACGCTTGTGACGTGTTGTTTGCCTGTGTTATCTTTCTCAGTCAACCCCCTTTAAAAATTATGAGAGAATGATCCATGGTTGGTAGTGTAAAACTGCTCATGTACAATTAAATTTTGATGGCGTGGAGTAGGGTGAGCTGGCCCTAAACCACTTGTTTGGTAAGAATAATTCCCCATCCTCCCCACAACCAACATACACAAATCCACATAATAAGCAGGTAAAAACTAAACAGAAGTGCACTGTAACTGTAAAACTTATGCTATGTAAAACTATTGCTTTATTGAAGAGACACTAAAGGCAAATGTTAAGTCAAGCTAAAGTGATAGATTAGTGCTTGAGGACGTCTATGGTATCAATATTATCGCGAACAGAGCTTTAATAATCGAGACATTGAGGTAAATGCAGGACACGATTTGAAACTCCCACGACACATCTAGCCAGATGATGAAGGCACTCCTAATTATAATTCTGTCACTGTACTCAATCACTCGGAATACAAAGATCATGGTATTGCATTATAAGACAAAAAAAAAAAGGCTACTTGTCTAGTTCTATTCAATCTTTAGAAAAAGGAACTCGTTGATGTTACCCAGTACAACGACGCAGACAGTCGAAAGGTTTCGTTTTCTCCACTCTGCGTTGCTCACATTTTCCTGTTTTCTTGTAAACAGTCTTTTCTTGGCACATAACAAGTGCTGCAAGGTTTCTGGAATGGTATTTTAACAGTCCACAGCAACTTAGTATTTGCCTTTAGTGTCCCTTTAAAGACCCTATGGGCAGCCTTAGTGTAGCTGCATGTAACCTGCTGTGTTGGTTCGAGGTGCCGTTAGGGCAAGGAATCCACCAAGCCCATTGACGAATACGTCCAGTAGTAGAAATGAAGGAAAAAGGGTTTATTTGACATTAGTTACACGGCTCCAGTTATGGAAGCCCACTCTGTGCAGGAGCATGTTTAACGTCCAAGT
The DNA here is from genome assembly GCF_050947875.1 of Dermacentor variabilis. Classification (NCBI taxonomy): domain Eukaryota; kingdom Metazoa; phylum Arthropoda; class Arachnida; order Ixodida; family Ixodidae; genus Dermacentor; species Dermacentor variabilis. The sequence continues at coordinate 186,178,958 of NC_134568.1, read as the reverse complement.
TCACATCAGGGCACGTCGGCCCCACTGCACGAAAAGTCTCCCCTTTTAATACCATCATCTTTCCTAGGCAACTTAACTATAAAATCTGATGCCTGCATCACAGCCAATCACAATTGTTGAATGAGTTGCGATACCGCGCCCATGCTATCGCAACGTTCTGTAGCACCCCACTTCTGAAGCATTCCCCCCCCCCCCTCCTGATGGTATGGAATATGTAGCAGTATAGCACCCTGGTAATTCAAGGTTGGCACCGTTCTTCGGTAGCATTTGTCATTGGCCCTCTTTATCATTAGTTCAGGCTGTCAGGTAGTGGTGGTAGGGTGCCTTTTGTGGACCCGTCAGCAGTCTGTGTCAGTGCTTCGTTGACATCCTAGTAGGCGCTGATGGATGGGTGAGGGTTGCTTCTTGGCAAACGTCTAATTAATGCCTTTGGCTGTATTGAGACGTAACACTGCACATCAGTCTTCAAATTGGCGTCTTCATTCCAGTTTTGCGCAAGTTTCATTATAGCTGCTATTACTACTGAGAGTCGTGTTTGTGACTGTGTTTGCAACTCTCGCTCTACTTCAGTATGTATGTGGTTAAATAAATCTTACTCTTATTGGCTTGGTATTCTTGGCCTAATATTCTACCATTTGAAATTTTGTTTCATACCAAGATTTATAGGATGAATTTCATGACGCCTCTTCCATGTAACCAATGGCTGTATTTCTGTTCAGTGGAACACATTTCCTGACATGCAGCATTTGCGTGTTGCGGGTATTTTTTCTCGCTTTGATTGGAACCTAACACTGCAGTTGAGTGTGCATGTTTATTGTGTCTTACTGTCATGTTGATGGTCATCATCTTTCTTTCAGGATGATAGCTCGCATGCTTATCCGTGACCCAGACAAACGTGCAAGCTTGGAGGAAATCGCTGCTGACCCATGGCTAACTGCAGGCGATGCACCACAACCTGCTGACCACCTACCCCTCATTCATAGGGAGCATCTATCTGAGGAGGACCACTCACACATAGTACAGAAAATGGTCAATGGCTGCATTGCAAACAAAGATGAGATTCTTGAGTAAGCTGGAACTAATCTGCTCTCTTCCGGCAGTCTGGGTAGTGTTATCATTCTAAAGTGATGACTGTTTTGTTAGAATTTGTCACCATATGATAATAACAAAAGGCATTTACATTACTGCAGTCTGTGTACCATATTTCCCAGATTATAGCTCGTAAGCCCCCCTCTTGTTTATAGAGTTAAAAAGAATTGTGTACAAGTCATTTGTGTTTTGCATGCATGTATGTGTAAACATTGCATGCATGTACACTCATTGAGAAATGCCAAGGTTACCCATTTCGGGGCATTACATTTTCGTAAAAGAATTTTTGTGAGCTGCAAATTAGGCTAAGTAAAGCAACATTTATTGCATTTCACTCAAAGGCCTCGTCCTCCAATGCACTGTCAAAAACTTAACCACTTTGGCCTGCAGCACCGCTAGGTAAATGTCATGAGCCTCTGAATAACTTTTATACAACATTTTAGGAACATCGCTGGCATTGCCTTTGTGATGCGACATGCTCTGAAAGAACATGCGAACAATCACAACATGCCTAAAGCAGCCTGAACAGATGCTAAGGTGGTTAAAATGGGGAGGTGTTGAAAGTGGCGGCGCCGTTTACAAAAGCAGCTGCTCGAACCTTTGTGCACCCTGGTTTGTTTTTACAGCGAAGCTTTTATGCGACTAGAAAAGCTAAAAAATGTTATAGTATACATGTTTTCACGGTGTCCTAAAAGAACTAGATCATTCACCAATTTATATGTAGATGGGATAGGGGCATGGATGGAGTCATACGCAGGCAGATTTTGAAGATCGTGGATTGACTCTTGGCTTGGTGCCCTGAAAGAACCGAAGGTGGTAGCAATTCTATAGTATCTGCGCAGAGTGGGAGCCATGTTTTGGGTGACATGTAACAAAAGTTTAAAGTGTTAAGCTTAATTACTGCTTTTACAGCAAATTACTTATATGTACAAGTGTTCCAGAGCTCTACAGGCGTTATTATGAACCAAGGAGGAACTTTTCCCAATGTCCTGAAAGATCTGAACGTGTCACAAAGTTAACATTCTTGAGAGAATTCCATGATGCATCTTATACGGGATACTTGTGAAAAGTGTCAAAACTGTCGCTTTGTTTTTTGTAGAAAATTACTTAAGCAAGCATCCCCACCTAGAGTGTCATATGGCCGTTATCCAAAATGTTTCTCAAAGAGCTAAAGAGCTGTACATGACAGCGACTTCAAATTTGGTGGAAATGAGACACATATAAAGTCTAATGACTGGCAAAATTAAATTTTTTCTGGCTTGATCAAAAGCAAACACACCGAAAAAAAAACAAAGCCATTGCACATGGCAGCATGCAATCACCACGCTGCAGCTGCAGCACTGGGTCCTTCCCTAGCACGTGTGTGCTACGAGGAGCCCCCTCCGTGAGTGAGTGAAAGTGTGCCATGCTCTTGACACCTCCCGTTTCTAGCCACCTTACATGTGCATTCATAAAAGCGAAATGGCGACAGGAAGCCAGAAGCGCTGAGACTTCTCGCGTGGGCAACTGATGATGACAATAACCACATCTCGGGCACCACAACGTAACAATAAAAAAATTGTGACACCCTTTATTTGTTTTTTAGTACGGTGGGCTTAATCTTTTGTTAAAAAACAACAACAACAAAGCATAAACTTTTAACAGCAAACTATATAGCGTGACCTCCAATCACAGAGGCACCTGTATCAAGAAGGCAATGCTATAGCGGCCTTCGCTGCTGCTGCCGTGCTGCCTACATGGCAAGCCCAGGAGCTAACATCTGTACGAATGGTCTTCCACTGTTAATACACTCGAACTTTGCTATAACAAAGTTGAAGGGGAAGCTGAAATTACTTCGTTATATCCATTATTTCTTTATACCAACTACTGCCATTTACTGCAGTATGTGCCTAATGATATGCACAACTTTAAACATGCAAAGAAGACTACGGCTCCATGGCCCACCGAACTGCTACGCTGCAGTGTATGCAATGAAAATTCAATAAAACAACAGCAAAAGACTCTCCAGCGTGTGACACTCGACATTTTAGCACCTGAAGCAACAGCCATTATGACAGCATCCTTATGTTCCAATGTGATAGTCTTTCGTTTCCGTTTCCCACTTGGTTCGCCCATATTGTCATGAAGCCTGTCAAAGTATATGGCCGGCAGAGCTTGGCGCAGCGCCAGAAATGCGGATACGCGGATGCGTTTGGCCCTCGAAAGCAAAACTATCTGATCCGCCACTTTCTTGTGGCTCCGCTGTGTGAGAACGCCGGCTGGGCTTGGCCAGCTCGTACACTGATCTCTACAAACATAGTGCAGGTCAATAGGCTAGTGCCACAGTGAGAAAGAGAAGTGGAGGCACTAGGTTGTAGCATGCCATGTGCAAGCATCATCATTGATGTGTGGCACAGTGCAGCTAGGCATGGCCTCGGAGATTGCGATCTCACAGGGTATGCCTAGCTTTGCCAGTTATGTGCCGCAGTGAGAGAGAGTTACAATAGGATCAGAAAGAAGTGCAACTTGTGCCTGGCCACTGTGCGCATGGCAATGAGAAAGACCAGTGCTGCTTGACAGCGTATTTGACGCAGGAATTTTTAACTGCAGTGCCGAATGAATGTGGAACCCGGCGAAAGCTTGGTGTGCACCAGTTGGTATTTGAGAGTGCAGCTCCTAGGCGGCCGTTCCTGTGGCAAGTGTCGATGTAACTGACGGAATGAACACAGCGAAGCGAAACGCGGAGTGCAGCAGCGGATAAAAGATGGCAATAGCGAAGAGAGCATGAGGAGGAAATAGGAGGAGAGTGCAGCGGAACCATGAGGCGGAGGAGGAGGGTATGGTGAAAGTGTGAGCAGGAAAGTGAAGTGCCACGCAAGGCAGGCTGTGCGGCGACGATGGCTACGAGATGGCGTCAGAGTAGCGCGCATTGTCAGGGAGGTCTGTCTGCTGCGGCTGCTGGGAATTGCATCCACATGTCACCTGCGCACTGCCTCTCAAAATTTCTCAATTACCGAGGCAGTCGTGCACACTTTCCTCCGTTTGCAACGTACCGCACGAGCTAGATTGTCCACGTCAGCTAATATATTGTGAAATGAAAACACGCATAGAGCTGTGTTCGAATTTCGCATTAGGGAGTATTGTAACCCTAGATGAATTTTTTTCATTTAGGAGACGAATCTAGTTCGTTATATCCACTGGCAGAAAAATTTGACTTCATTAAAACAAGGTTTAAAATACATGGATCTCTATGGGGATTTCAAGCAGAATTGCATTTACGTTATAATCTGTTTCGTTATAACAAGGTTCAAGCTTTTTCTTGAGATGCTACCGTGCTAGTGTGGTTTCTTGTACTCGTAAAAAAAAAAAAAAAAGACACGTTTGTCCCTCCAGCGCACCTGGTCACACCACTGTATAAGAGGCACCAGGAAAAAAATGAGACTTGTACTGGGATAGTATTTGTCACTTGCCTGCTTAAGATTCTGTTACGAATTTAATTAAAAACAGAAGCCTTTTGTAGCTACAGTCTACACATGAAAATTCTAATTGGAAACCACCATAGTTGATTTTAATGTTAGGGTCATAAGTTTGGTGCGAGGCCAATACACTTTCATGCAACAGGACAACCATTGCAGTATTCATTATTGGATTCTGCATTAGTTATTATTAACCTCACAGTGTAGCTATAGAGATTACAGGAGTGCCTAGTATTAATTTTGCTGTATTTATATAATACCCCTGTCAAGCGGGCAAGTTAAAAGTGCACTTTGCCAAATCTAAATGTCGCAAGCTGAGTGTACTCGCAGGAGAGTGCACTCTGGTCGGAGTGCGTTCACGGAACGCACTTTGCTGGTCGAGTACGTAGCCTCGCCACCAGCAATTTCAACGGTACAAAATGTAATGCGTAAAAAAAGGACACAGAAGTTAATTCTAGCTGTTGAACAGCTTTTAACAAAATGATCAGAGCATAACTCGCTGATGTTCTGTTCTAGCAGGAACAAATGCCGCCTCATCGCACGCCACCATATTCTTCTGGATTGGCTAGGCATTCGTCTTGGCCGGCCTTGACTTGCAACACTCTTATGATAAAGATACTTTCATTTTTTATTGAGTAAATATTGATTACAATTGTTTTTACTTATAATACAATTAAACCAATCGCTTTTTAGAAGTCTTTTTAATTTTAATCTACATCTTCAAAAAACATGGTTTTAGGCTGTCAACATATTTTTTAGTGCGAGTGCACTCTGTTTTCCCGTTTAGCAACCGCGTAGCCTAAAGTGTCACTCAAGGTCCCGATGTGCACAGTAAGTGCACCTAACTTGCCCGCTTGACAGGGGTATAACAGTGTTTGAATTGCTAAAGTTCATGAAGTGTGCTCTCATCTGCAGGGCATTGGACCGTAATGAATACAACTATATGACTGCTACATATTATCTCTTGGCTGAGCGTAAGCTCCGTGCACAACGCCAAGAAAAAGCTCAACAGCTCAACCGTACTTCTAGGGCAGATCTTTCTCCTGTAGCAGTTACTCCAGGGTAAGTGTCTTCCTGGTTGTCTCTATTTCTGACATAACTGCTTTACTCTGGCAGCGCGTAGTTCAGCCGACCGTAGCCTTTGTATTATAACTTTTATCTAGACTTTTCTTTATGGTAATTCTTCTGCATCTACAATATTTTTTTTTTCGTGCTCTTAATCGCCCGGAGGGGCAAGAGCAAATGCAAGTGCTAATGGCAGCCTTGAAATTCTTGGAGTTCGAGATGGCAGTGATGGAGGCAGGGAGGTGGTTCCAGTCTTCTGAGGTTCTTGGTATAAGTGAGTCTGAGTAAATTTTCATGTGAGGAAGGAGTACACAAACTTTTTGGAAATGATCAATGAGAGGTGATACATACGATGGCCCGTGGAGCAATTCTGCCCTAAGTATGTGATCGAAGTAAAATATATTATGGAAGAGGCACAGTCTAGAACACCTTCGGCACAAAGCGAGATCTAGTAGGTAAAGTTGGTTTCATTGAGGAGACACTAGAATACTGACTATAGCTAAAAAAAATAAACCGGGTGCTACGATTTAGGACTAGCTCTAAAAGGTTTGTTAGTCTTACCTGGCCAGGATCCCAAATTGAGCAGGTATACCTGGGTCTGAACAAGGTCTTGTAAAGTCGGAGCTTTACAGTAGTACTGACGTGTGAGAAGTTCCGACGCAATAAAACCTAGCATGTGATTAGTATTGTTCATAATATAGTTTACATTCAAAGTGCACGATACATTCTGGGCTATAATGAGGCCGAGATGTTTGTAAGAAGTCACGGTTGTTAGGGGTGTGTTATTAAGAGTGTAATTAGCAGGATTAATTGAGTAAGGCAGTCGGGACACACACATGCTTTTACACTTGTTAATATTAAGTTTTATTAGCCAACCAGAACACCGGCGCAAAATACAGTCAAGGTCAATCTGTAATGCAGTATGGTCACAGGGGTTATAATCTATGCAGGATATTACACAATCATAAGCAAACAGTTTTATAGAAGAAGAAACTTGGGTAGTAAGATAATGTACATGGGAAAGAGTAGCGATCCTAAAACCGACCCCTGAGGTGCCCCCAGTGTTACTGTAGTGAAAGAAGAATATTGAAAGCAGTTAGAAAGAATTTAATCCAACCTGACTGACTGAATAAACTTTATTGAAACCAGCAAGAGGTGGTGGCGGGGCCTAGGCCTCCCACGTGGGGACGTCGAGGTGTTGCCTCTTCGCCGCCTCGCAGGCCTGCTGGGTCGCCCAGAGTTGGTCGTCAAGGTTGGAGCTACGCAGGGCAGCGTGCCATCTCAACGAGAGGGTCGTGGGGTTAGTGTCGGGGTATTGTTGTGTACAGTCCCAAAGCATGTGTGGAAGTGTGGCTGGCTGTGTCTTGCAGATGTGGCACATGGGATTGGGGTAAATGTCTCGGTAGATCTTGTTGTAGATTTGTAACGAGGGGTAAGTATTGGTTTGTAGCAGGTGGAAAGTTGTAGCCTGTGCTCGGGATAGTTTGTTGTGTGGGCCGGGGAAGGTTCTACGCTCTAAGTAGGACTTCACAAGATCATTGTAGCGTGTCAAGCGATACCTATCAGTGGGGGCAGCCTCCCCTTCTCCCATGCAGTTAACTAGGCCTCGCACTAGGGAGTGGGTAACCTCATTCAGGTTGGGGAGGTGCGGGTGGATGGTGCCTACATGAGCCGGGAACCAGATGAGTGTAACCTGATGGTCGGTTGAGCGAGGTGCTTGTTGCAAGATGCGCAAGGCTTGATGTGAAATACGGCCGTTGATATAGTTGATAACGGTGGAGCGGGAGTCAGAGACGATGGCATGGCATGTTAGGTCTAGTGTGGCTAGTGCGATGGCCACTTCTTCAGCTTCCTCAGCGTGTGGGGTTACTAGGCTGATAGCATGGTGGAGAGAGCCTTCACGCGTGGTGACAGCTGCAAAGCGGGTACCGTGGGGATATTCGGCGTCGTCAATGAAACTAACACCGTCATGGTGAGTAAGGATTTGGTGAGAGCCGTGGCACGTGCTGTGCAACGTGCATGATTGTATTCAGGGTGCATGTTTCTGGGGATACGGCCGGGTGAATCCAAGCTCGTATGGTGGAGAGGATCTGGTGTTTATGGCCGTGTTGATGGTGGTAGGTGATACCGAGCGAGGTGAGGATATGGCGGCCCATCGCTGTGAGAGTGAGTCTCTCCAGCTGAGAGCGGCGTTTGGCCTCAATGAGCTCGTCCAGTGTGTTATGGACCCCTAGTTGAAGGAGGAGGTCAGTGCTGGTTGCACCAGCACTGACCTTGATGCACTGGTGTCTTGTTTATAGACACTGCGTAGGAGGATGTTGAGCTTGGTTTGTTCAGCCTTATACCAATTTTAATCCAACCTAGGATATTTCATTTAACTTCGGACATTGGCTTCAACGTTCAATCTATCAAGTTTAAGAAAGAGTAGCTGATGCGAGACTGAAGCCTTAGCGAAATCTAGAAAAATACAGTCGACAATGAAACAATTATAAAAAGTGTGAAATAAGTCGTTTGCGAATAACAAAAGCTGCATTTCACAAGAAAAATATTTTCGAAAACCATGTTGACAAGTAGAGATAAATAAAAATAAAATAAATAAAATAAAAATAAATGAGTTAGATTGAAGAAAACGTACCACAAGTGAATAGATGACGTGTTCCACGAGCTTGCAAGGTGTACTGGTCAATGATATCGGTCTGTAGCTTAGTGGAAAATGAGAAACACCCGATTTGTGCAAAGGAACCACTCTCCCCACCTTGCAATCACTTGGTATGGTGCAACTTTGCAATGACTGTGAGAAAATCTTGGAATGAATCAATGCTGAATACATTGATGTAGATTTCAAGGACTTCAAATACCAATAATTTACGGTATAACCATATATTATAATATACCGTATATTGTATGGTATAATATATGCTGCTGTTAATAATATATAAGACAGAAATGGAAGTACGTCTGTAGTTAATGACTGCTGCACAGAGGGAGCAATAATATTAAATATCGAAACAGGTAAACCAACTGCTTTATCTTGGTCATCAGAGACGACCTTAGACAACTTTGATAGAATTATCTGCCACATCAAGGGCAGATCTGCAACAATGACGGTTCGTTGCGATTACTCTGTTACTGGAGCCAGCATTTAACGCGACTTTCGTTCCCTTTCGATAAAATTACAGCTAATTTCCCTGATAGAAATACAAATTCCCTGGGTATTTCCAGACTATTCAAATTCCCTGAGAATTCCCAGTTTTCTCGGTTGGTAGACACATTTCAGTTAAACCTTGATATAACGAAATTTGTAAACTTGGCAATTTGCTTCATTACATAGAAATTTCATTATAGTACTGCAATTCAGTCTTTTGTGGAAACAACTACAGTCTCCAATAGCTTTTTCTTGCACGGAAGGGACTGCAAAATTCAACGAATTATCAGGCAATCATAAAAAAAAGCAAATTTGAATGAGAAAAAAATTATTTTGTTGAACTTGACAGTCGGGGACGGAACATACGATTTTTTGCCGTGTCAACAATATCTTCACATTGGCGGTACAAAGCGAACCCAGTCACGCTTTCATGTTCATTCTGCCCTTGCGGCTGATAGTGTCGCCCGCACTGTGATGACGCTATCATAAAACACGCTGGCAGCCAGTCTGCCTCTTGCTTCACCGCGCCTCCGAAACTTGAGATTGCGCAACCTCCAGCACTAAATGCGCAGGAAGACAGTGCACCATGCCACACCAGCTTGGCTTGCTCAGCGGCAGATTACCTCTAAAACAGGGTGCATGGGCTGTATAGGCGCTCAGCCACGCTTACAGCCATGCACAGCAACAGCCACACTAGAAAAGGATATGCGCGCCAACCTGCCCCCCACTCCCTCCTCGTTCCCCTCCCCTTCTTACCCTTTGCTCACGCAGGAAGACAGCACTCATGAAGAGCCACTATCCTTCTTGGCACACCCTCGCGCGCTTTCACTAGCACCTAAAGCATACGTGTCCAGCGCTATTTCTACACTAGTTTTCTGCTTTGGACACACAGAAAGCAGGCCTGCGTTTTATTTGGGTAGACATTAGAATCGGGTAAATACTGCCAAATGAGTCAGCAATGTGTTTTGGCACTTTACCACCCATCGGGCTCAGTGAAAAAAAGAACAGTCACGAATAGCATACGCTGTAGTGAATCAGTAGTTTGATAAACACGTTGCATGTCCAGGGTGCATACAAATTTGATAACGCAAGCCAACTTTTCAGGTTTTTGTGTGGTTACTTGCAACTATGTACTATACTAGTTGTCTGCACAGTTGTCAAGCTCTAGACGCATATTCGAGGAATATACTGGCCGCATTTCGATGGGGGTGAAATGCGAAAACACCCGTGTACTTAGGTTTAGGTGCACGTTAAAGAAGCCCAGGTGGTCCAAATTTTCAGTCTCCAACTACGCCGTGCCTCATAATCAGATCGTGGTTTCGGCATGTGAAGCCCCATAACTTAATTAATAGGAATCAAAATTTTGATATCGTTAAAGCAGCGTGGCTTTTGAAGTGAGAAAGTGGCAGCTTGACAGAATTTGACAAGTCTTCACTACTGCTAGAATTTAGAATTGTGCAACCAAGTCTCACAACATATACCTTGTTCAATTTAGTAAGTATGCTGACGGCGGCGTGCTACCGAGCAGGAGGCCGTGGCCGCCGATTTTTGATGGGGGCGGGATGCAAAAATGCTTGTGTCCTGTGCATTGGGTGAACTTCAAAAAGTCCAAGTGGTCGAAATTATTCTGGAGTCTCCTATTACAGCTTACCTCCTGATCGGATTGTGGTTTTGACATGTAAATCGCCATGATTTAACTTTTAATCAATTTAGTATGTGCGACACCCGTAATGAAGGCCAATCTGATCAAAATTAAAGTTTTAGTCATCAACTGATACAATCCATAGAACTACCTGTAAAAGAGCTACGGCACATTAATGAAATAATTATATGAACTTTTTTGCTCATTTGTAGACTGTATGTAAAAAAACAAAGGTCTTTTGATGATAAAAAAAATCATACCATGTCTGAAAAATACACGAGTATTTGCAAAAGCCATGACCTCTGTTTGAACATTGTGCTGCTTGTGCATGTACAGCAAGAAATTTTGGCTGTATCAATGTGGACAGCAGTCATGAGCTAGAAAATGGTTTGCATTAATTAATTTGTGCTTCTTTCTTGTCACGTAACGTAAAGGAAAAATAGAAAATATATCTGTGCAGGTGTACTTCGGATGAAACCAGTGAGCATATGGTTTGTAGCCTATAGCATGGTAATGGTGGGCATCTAGTATGTGTGGATTTGCCTAAACTTTGTCCTTCTGGCTTTAAACAACCTTGTGGTTTCTTATAGTATTGCGTTTTTTCAAGCTAATATATGTACCCAAATTTAGCCTATCATTTCTACTACAGTTGAAACCTGCGATAATGAAATCCAGCGACTATGAAATTCTCAGGACGAAATATTTTCATATCCCCGGTGAACGCCCATAGGATTTAATGCATTTTGTACCTCTCAACAACGAAACGTTGCTGTACTAGAATACCACATCAACGAAATTTGCTGGAATGTAACCTTGCATATTACCTACTTGCGCAAGGCTAGCAGCCTTCAAAATGTGCTCAAATACGATGGCTTTGCAGTAAAATTACATAAGATACCACCACTGTACACTTGTGTGGGCACCATCATTTTTGTTTACAAAAACAACGAAGTGCCAGAAGCAATTGCGCTGGAAACAGGTCATCGCCGCCATCTTGTTTGTTGATCGCCTGTTTGAAGCGGTAGCCCACAACTTTTGTTTACAGAAGCAATTGCGCCGGAAACACCAGAAACACGTCATGGCCACCATTTTGTTTGTTGATTGCTCATTTGAAGTGGCAGAATGTTGCTACCAGAGTGTACTAGACAATGGTCAAGTGGGCACAATGGTGCTCTCCCGCTGAGGTGCAGCGTTTGGAAAAATTCTGCGAGGGCACTGAATTGATTGAACTGGATTGGGACGGAGACATGCTCCACGGCAGATTCATCCTAATTTCGCTGTGGGCACTGAGACTGATTGCGCACGTTTGCTGTTATAATGGTGCTTTATTTCAAATGCAAATTTATATTGACACCTTTTTGCTACGTGTACATATTTGAGGCATGGGTTGTAAAACATGACGTTTTCAATTTTGCTGTCTTTGTCAAGTGCGTCGTCTGCTAGCAAGCACACGTTCGTTGCGCACACGCTGGCGGACGCTCAGTTTTTCTCACAGAGTGTCTGTGCAGTAAAATTTTTTATGGTTTTACTTGCTTTGGTGCACCCATGACTCTTGTTGGCTGGTACCAGTTGTAGTTTTAGCCAGGTGAACTGCTATTTTTGATATTGTTTCCTAAAAGTAACACGCAGTTTTTGCCACAGAATCCGGCTAAATATCTGCAACACGAAGCCACGTAAGAAAATTTTATTTATATTGCGTTATTTTACCCGCGCTTCTTGTTAGTAGAATATTGACCAGGGACAATGATCAAAGATACCGATATTGCAGTGAAATAAACCAGGTTTATTAACGGCGTGGCACGAAGAGATGCAGATGACCAATGCACTTCTATAGGTAAATCTAAGGGCACACAGACATGTATACAGTCGAACCCGACTACATCGAACCTGCTACATCAAATTATTCTGTATATTGAACAATTTCTGAACACGGTATAGTTACAATGAGTATATATAGCAAAGATTACGCTTACATCGAACAAAAATAGCAGCGACTCCCGACATATAGAACGACAAGCGGCGCTAAAGTGCCCCCAGAAGTTGGCTTTCTGTCGCGGCGGTGGGGAAACCTGGTGGCGCGGCTCCATCCAACCACTCTCCCGACCGTGACTGCGGTACATCAGGCGAGCCTTTGACACCCCCTTGCAAAAAATAATCCAGGCCTGCCTGCAGTGCTTGCTCAGACAGCCAATCAGAGGCTCTTGCGTCCTCGTCGTGCGAGATGGCGCAAGTGCGGTTTGTCTCGCTGCTTTTCTGGTTCATTGTTCTTGTGCCTTGTGGGCCTTCTCCCGCAGTGTTGCCATAATGAAGTGGCAGAATTTAATTTTCGCTGTGAAGCTTGAAATCATAAATCAGGTTGAATGTGTTGAGAAGTCGAATGACCCCACAGTGTGAAAGATTCCGAGGAGCACTGTCAGCACGATCTTGAATAAGGGGAGCTGACAAACTCTCGACCCGGTGCCGATGGCACCTGACACGTACGCACAGCCGTGTACAAGTGGTTCATCCGAAATTGCTACAGACATGCCGGCTTCTGCGTGCAATGAAGCCATTGCCGGTGTTGCCGAAGTTTGGAGCGAGCTGTCAGAATTTCCGGAAGCTGTTGACAAGTCAACGGTCGACGAGTTTGTGAATGCAAATGATGGTGTCGCGACCACAGGAGAGCCTGAAAACGAAGACTACATTGCTGACATCCTACCGAGTACAAGTGAAAGTTAGCACAATGAGGAAAGCAATGATGGTCCTTTGCCCACATCATCCAACGTGATTGGTGCACTCGCACAACTAGTCTGGTCCTTCTGCGCGAATGTGGAAGGTTGCGGCCTCAGTTGCTTCGACTCTTTAGACAATGTGGCGAAGTGTGTGCGTCGCAGGCAGCGAAACTGGCCGAGCAGAAGAAAATACAGGACTATTTCATGCGAAACTAAGCTAGTTTCATGAGTAAAGTGGTTTTATAAATGGTATGGTGCTTTTAGGATGTCCAATTCTTTAGCAGGCTTATATCGAATTATGCCCTATATCAAACTGATAGGCATTTTTTTGCAAGTTCGATATAGCTGGGTTCGACACATATCTAATAGAATGATTATCAAATATTCGAAATGCACTGATTGAAAAAGTGAAAACTTCCGGCCGGAATAAGTGTGTTTCTTTTAAAAGCTGCACCGGCCCCAGGTGAACCAATCAACTTTCTGAAAAAGGAATCAAGGCAATTACTGGATGTCAATACGAACAACAATGTTAGGAAATAGGTATTGCCTATGGACTCAGCCCAAATTGGGGAGATCGGGAAATCTTTACCAGTGCAATCTCCTTCAGCCTGCCAGGAGGAGAAATGAAGTAGAAAAGTATATTCTAATAAAACGGTATTTCCTATTCAAATTGTATTCGACTTCCGAATTCACTATTAAAAATTATCGAATAGCCATTTCCGTTGGAATGTAATGCATTACAGCACATTTGAAGTCTTGAAGGTGAGGGGCCGATGCAAGTGAGGACTCTTATTCCGAATGACTGTGCTGCTGGAGAGTCGTGGCTGTTGCGCAGAGGCGCACCAGTTCCCGAGAGAAGTAATGCACAGGTGCTAATCGGTTCTGCTGAACAAGTTCCTACCTGTCATTCAATACAAATGCTCCGTTTTAGGGCAGCCTCTAAATCTGCTAACTTGATTCAGGCAAGGAAAACACTTTTTTGACAGTCTCACCATGTCTGCAACCCATTAAAACTGGGTGCCCAATGTGGTACCGTACTTATCTTCAACGAACACAGCAGATTTACAAATATCTGTATGTGTATGTGAGGTATGCCATTTCTTTCATTGCTTCACTATTGCCCTTATAATAGTGCACCGCATAACTGAAAGCAACCGTTCATAATACAGAAGCTGCATCCTCAGTTCATCGGGCGTAAGTTGGGAATGGCATTACATTTAGGTTTGAAATATAAGATAAGCGTAACATGGTTTCGTCAAAAACCAGTCTCGAGAATAATTTCTTTCATTTACACCTGTACAGAAAAGCCGAAGGACACAGCTACATCTTTCTTTTTTTTATTAAGCAAATTCTGGCGTTTTATGTCTGGTGATATGATTGTGAGGACTCTGTTCAGTTCTCACCACCTGGGGTTTTTTCAGGTGTACCTAGACAGTACACAAGTGTTTTTCCATTTCATTCCCATGGAATTCCGCGACCTGGTTTGAATCCATGAAGTCGAGCTAAGCAGTGCAACGCCATATCCGCTATGTGGCCACTATATAGGCTACCGCGCAGTTTTTGTTTTGTTTTGTTTAATATGGACTGGACAAAAGTTCCACATGGCTTACGGGCCATAGATTAGCATATATAATGGCTACCTAAAACTTTTTGTCGCCCACGGTCCAACTGCAATAAAATAACCCATACCAATCGGCAACTTTACATTTACATGCAATAGTACCATTCAGAACTCGACGTTCGATAGAGGAGCTTGTAAGTGAATGACTGAAAGGTGATCGTTGTATATCTGGCGCACTGTGACAATGACACTAGTGGAACACAGGAAAAAGTCACCAGCTGCATGTAGAGTGCCGTGTTCATTGAAGGAACCAAGTGTAATAACACTACAGCACCACATATCATATTACGGAATAGCCGAACCTTGATATAACGAATGCAGATATAAGGAATTAGTGTATGTAATATATTATTTAGTTTGTCATGCTTTATCTCATTGGAGTATTCTGCTTAACTGAAACCAAAAATGTGGGATCGAACTCGCTATCAGTTATACCAATAAACTTTATTGCACGTGCCTCAAATGTTTTATTCTGATAGCAAAAATACAGTCACTGATCGATTATTCAGATATTCGAACACATCCATGTAGCACCGCCACCTGCCACTGGAACCAATGTAAAAGGGTTGATCCAGAAATAAGGTTCCCATCAATTTTAGACATAGACAACATTATTTATTGTCATAGAAATTTACTCGATTCGAAAGGTGAAACTTTTCTTTATCTTTTTACATAATCGCCATCTTGTTCTATGCATTTTTGTAGACAGTGCTCCAATTTATGTCCCAATGTTGTAGAACTCTACCGCCAACCCGTTGAGGAAACGTTTCACCTCTTCTTTGACTTCATCGTCGCTCTGGAAGCGTTGGCCACAAAAATGTTGCTTTAACTAGGGTAACAAGTGATAATCACTAGGCGCGAGGTCTGGACTGTATGGTGGGTGAGGCATGGCAGTCCACCCAAAGTTTGTCAAAAGTTCCTGGGTATGACGGGAGACGTGAGGTCAGGTGTTGTCGTGAAGTAGCGTTACACTGGCTGCCAGTCGTCCTCGCCGGCGGTTCTGGATAGCTCGCTCGAGTTTTCTTAGTGTTGCACAATAACCGATTGTTGCCCCACGTTCGATGAAATCGATCAGCAGTATCCCCTTACGATCCCAAAAAACACTGGCCATGACTTTGCCTCCAGCAGGACTTTGTTTGACCTTCTTTGCAACTGGTAGTGAAATGAAACACCCACGTTTCGTCTCCCGTAACAATGGAGTCCAACAATCCTTCCTTATCTTCACGACACTTTTGAAGAAACTGGCGAGCACAATCAGAGCATTTCTCCTTGTGGTTTGATGTCAGTAGCCGCAGTACCCATCGAGCACAACACTTGTGATACACCAATTTTTCAGCCAGAGCTCTTTCCATTGTACTGTAAGAACTCCCAGGAATCTGAGCAACAAGTTCACGGACAGTGATCCGCCTGTTTTGAAGCAGTTCGTGTTGGACCATCTCGATAACCGCCTCTAAAACTGATGGTCTTCCACTCCCGTTCTTCATCATGGACTTCCTTCCGACTGGCACTAAACTCCCTGCACCATTTTCATTATGTGTTGAACGGACATACACTTGTCGCCATACACCTCTGTCAACTGACGATGAATACCCACAGGTGGAGTCCCTTTGGTGGACAAAAAGTGAATTACGGAACGATTCTCACACTTGGTGGGATCAACAATGGGAACCTCCATATCGGATGGCTGCTGAGCCAAGAATGTGCCGTGCAGCGAAGCGCGGCTGGGGGGAATAGAGAGTGGGGGAGCAGCCGCGCGCAGCAGTGTTGCCAGATTTCGTCTCGCACCTTCCAGTGTGGCTGGAGCTCTTTGGGAACCTTATTTCTGGATCAACCCTCGTACAGTGGCAACTCGACACTGCAAGCTGTGCCGCTTGATTTTTTTTTTACGTAATGCATGCGCGCTCAATGCTTCCTCTTTTGCACTGTTGGCTGTATTGGCTCGGTTTCTGACCGTGTTTTTGTGAAAGCAACCCTAGTGCTAGCTGTCAAGCACAGTTTTCCTCACCAATGGAAGTAAAGGGCAGTGATATTGCATGGAAAGTTGCGACTCCCTGCTCGGACGCAGGCAATTTGCATTGCGTAAAGGTATGCAGACCCTTCACATGTGAATTTCTTTTTAATTAAGTCTCTGGAATGGTATTTTAAGTCCACGTTGACTTGATATTTGCCTTTAGTGTCCCTTTAATGGTAGTGACAGCAAGTTCAACAATACCATATGCAGCCTACAAGGGTAATGTTATGCACTGCAGCCATAAATATGGGTGCACTTTTTAATTAACGAGGCATAGTAGTCTTCTATGCTTAAGGGTAATTTGAAGCATGAATCCATGATATGCTGATGTACATATGTAGTAAATTAACAAAAAAATTTTTGGTTTTACGTGCCAAAACCACTTTCTGATTATGAGGCACGCTGTAGTGGAGGACTCCGGAAATTTCGACCACCATGGGTTCTTTAACGTTCACCTAAATCTAAGTACACGGGTGTTTTCGCATTTCGCCCCCATCAAAATGCGGCCGCCGTGGCCGGGATTCGATCCCGCGATGTCGTGCTCAGTAGCCCAACACCATAGCCACTGAGCAACCATGGCGGGTATCTGTAAATTTAAATTGCTTAAACGGAATTGCTGGTTAAACAGAACAGCCTCTGTATTGGTTTGTTCTGAATTTGGGTAATGCAAAAAAACTAATAGTAAATGATATAATTCTAAGGAAATGGAACAGCAAAAGCAAGCTCTATTTTTTTTTGCAGACGAAGCCACAATCTCATTTTTATTTTATGACACCGGTCTTCTACGCAGAAAGCCATCCTTAAAAAGCAGTCGCAAAGACTCAAGCAATCAAAAATTGATAGATATTTAATGCATAGCATGTGCAGTCTTGACAGCACCGCCATTCACCCGATATATGACCAGAATGAGAATGACTAAAACTTTGGGACACTTTAAGCACAGCGCGGCGTTCAATAATTTGAACTCCACCAGCACGACCTCGTGCTAATTCAGCCACCCAGTCTACCAGCAAGTGCAGTGTCTTTGCTTCCATATGTCGCCAGTGCCTCGTCTATATCAAAACTAGTGGAGCATAGTGCATCCAGAAGTCGCCTACTGTGCTTAAACCACGGGACAAACTAGCTGCTACACTCGTGTCTTTATGCTTAACATGTCTAACAGGTGTACGACATATAGTGCTACACCTCTGCACATTCTTTCAGTAAACGAACACCTGTTAATTGTACCGTATTTCTCTGATCCCTTGAGGTTCTGGGAGTTTAACGAGATTCTACTGTATTTGAATTAGATTGCCATTTTGTAGTGATATTACTTTTTTCATGTATTTTCATCTGCCAGGCTGCATCGACATTGCAGGCCCATGCAGCAGTTTTGTAGTGCTATATTGTTCTAACCTGAGAAATATTTTAGGCAGTGCCAAGCTCACTCCAGGTTTCTTTGTGCAGTGTGTCCTCAGCGACCCCATCCCCTGCACAAGAGCGGCCTAATGTGGCCCAAGTGCTGGTTTCCCCTGGTGGCTTGCCAAGTATTGCGCTGGATCCTTCTGTGGGCCACCCTCTCACTTCACTGCTCAGTGTGTGCGCAGGCCCTCTTGAAGATGACTCTTCCCTGGCTGTGCCAAGGTCCAGTCTGCCACTGGGGCGGAAGTGCAGCATAGTGCGAGAAGAAGATGACCTGTCTTCTCTTGCCCCTTCCCATTCGCCACCCATCCGAGGTGCAGTTTTCTCAGAGGAAAGCGAATCAACGGAGTCTGATGACCGAGCTGTGCGGCCTGTCCTTTCCCTGCCCACAGCCCCCAGTGGACCTTCTCCACCAATGCCTGATGGAGGCCCACAACGACAATCACCCACAGTGCGGCTGCGCTGCATTCCAGGTCGGCGTCTTCATGCTGTAAAGAGCTCCCCACAATTGCTTGGTGGTGCAGGTGACATTCGTGTGAGACCAGGAGTGGGCAAGCTGCGTGTGCATGCAGCAGGCCGCAATCGAACAACAAGCTGCAGTAGCTCTGATGATGAGGAAGGCGACAAACGCCGCCATCTTCCCACAGCAAAAGGTGACACACCACTCCAGGGAAGCCCATCAGGCAGCGTCCTTCCATCACCCCACGCACATGATGAGGGGTACTCGGCAGACAGCACCGATAGCTTGGACATTCTACCAGATCCAGCCCCACGGCTCACTAACTCAGTTTCTTGCGGAGACTTGACAGTGGAGGAATCTCCTGCACATAAAAGTGATGAGGGTGCATCTTCTTCAGCTGTCCAGTGTGCCGATGTAGTTCTTGTAGAAGAAATGGCGTCAGCGGATGCTCCACGAATCTCCAACAGCTTCAGCCTTGCTGCAGGACTAAGCTGCCTTGGGCGTAAGTCAAGCCGCGATGAGATGCGAAGCAGCCGGTCACGCCTTGGAAGCAGCCTTGCCAAGCTAGTCCCCAATGGAAGTCGAAGTAGTGCCTCCAACAATGCAGGGGCAGGAGCACTGAAGCCCCAATTGGACATCAACCAAAATGGATTCCGAAAAGGCCGCAGCAAAAGCCAGTCAGGGGTAGTAGATGTGAAACTTGCGTCCAAGTGCTGCACACTTTGTTGAAGGGAAATGCTTCCGTGACAATCTCCCAGAACCGAGAATACTCAGAGCCATCCTCAGTAGGTGGATCACATTCCTGGGGGGACCATGCCACGACTGTTTCTTCCATGATTAGCTGTTGTTACCCTTTTGCAGAGAGCCAGAGAGAGGCTCACAGGCATTACTTAGACAGCTTTCATTTCCTTTGAAAGTAATTTGTCTTATGGGCACACTTGACAGCCACCACTTATTCAGTTACTGAATGCAGACTAGAACATTACTTTTGCTTCATAAATTATGGAAAGGCTATATAGTGCAATCGATATCACAAACCAGCACCACCAAAGCTTTAACAGTTGTGCATGGCTTATTTAAGAAAATTAACAATGCTTCTAAAGAACTGCCATCTGTTTTCTGTTGAATTTTATTTGGCTGCAAGAGCTGCTAGCAACTAGAAGCTTATTAAGCTGGTATTCCTCATGGAAAAGTATTAACACTTCCTTGTCATGCATTTGAACGCTAGTGCACTTTCACTGGTCACTGTATTCACCACATAATCGTGTCTTCTTCCGTGGAGGGAGGCTGTTGCTTTGAAATGGAATGTGTAGCTCCTTTGAGCTTGCCACACAGACCGACATATGGCATACAGGGGGGAGAGGATACCCTACGAACAGCACAACAAAGTAGACATATGGTCAAAACAAAGCAAGTTCTTAGTACAAAAAGTTGTCCTCTTTCCTTATTTACTCACTGTAACCTTAGTGATGCTGTACACCAAAGTTGTAGGCATAGTGGTGTAAGTTCAAAGGTGTTTGTGTCACATTCCTAATTCACACAGATACGTGGAAGTTATGTTGAACGTGTGTGGGCTTCTGTTATTGTGCAACTGTTCAATTTACAAAGAAACCGTAGCTATTGTGTAACGCTGTTTAAAAGTTCTGGTCGCAGTGCAGGCACTGGTGTCTTTTTTGATGTCCCAGCCACGCTCGATGTGTCACTTGGCACAGCCTGAAAGGTTCGGCCATCACTAGTGGTTTTAGAGCTTTTTAGCAAGGACGTGGTTTGGAAGATGAGTGCAAAGGCAATGCGAAGTGTGCCACCACACATTGTTCTTGGAGAATTTGAGTGGCCCTGGTACGATTGTTTGCTGCTGTGGTTGCTGCTTGTGCATTTAAAATGAACACGGGTTGACCCAAAAGTGGCTTGTGCTTCGTTTTCTAAAGGGCGCAACGTGAGTGCATGTACATACTAGGTTGTCTAAGGCAAGCTTATCACTGTATGCACTCTCTGCCCCTTCCCACTGTTTGTGTTGTAAAGTCATGCATCTTGTGTGTTCTCAGAACCATGTCATGTAACAAGGAGAGTGTGAAATAGGCACTGTGCTCTGGTGTTTCAATTGTGTTGTCTCTATAGGTGTATTGTGTGTGCAGGTGCCTGTCTCCTACAACCAACACAACACACACAAAAAACAAGATTACAACTTTAGCAATAACTGTGAAAAATGTAAATGTAGAGTTGTTGTAGTAAAAACAAAAGGTTGTTAAACAATACTTGGTCTTTATTTCATAATCTTGGAACACTATAGCCAAACTTAATACTGCACGTTTCTTCAAAACACATTCCAGGCCGTGACAAGTTAAGGCAAGAAGTGCAAAATTATGACATGCCCAACTTTCTCAATGACTGCTGGGCCTCTTCAGACACCTGAAAAAAGGAAGTGTTAAAATGAAATATCAAATTCTGATGTCAAGGAACATGACCTGGTCAGGTCTACACAAAAACGTGAAAGACCAAGTTTCAAAACAAGCGACTCTCTTAGCATTCACATACAGGTCCATGCAGCGCTATGAACAATAAGAAAATTGCAGCCATGCATAAATGATCTTCCTGAAATATACAAAGATTAAATACACAAACTCATTCACTAGCACACTGCGAGAGTGAAATCAAAGCTTGCTTTAAGCTTGGCATTTGCTTTGTTCCAGCTAACATGCAGAAGACCCTGATAAAAAAGAAACACAGTTTTTGTTCTACAGATCTGTGCAACTGCCTGCACAAACACAGCTTTTCTGGTGAAAATTTTTAATGTAATTATTTGAGGCACTATCATAACTACAATGTTCTGCAAATGAGTTTCATAGCTATAACTCCAAACTTTGTGTGCCCTCCACACATTGTTTTGCCTATAATGTAAATAAACAGTACTTGCAAAAATGCACCTGTTATTTAAGGTGGGGTCTGACAATGTCTACATTTGAAAGTTTCTGAAGCACTGTTCCAAGAATGCAGACTGATGGCAGACATCAAGAAGATAGAAAATAAGCCTTTTTACTAACACAAATGTCAGTCAAAAGGATGTTTAATTGAGCTAGTCGATTCATTATTCGAGGAGTGTAGCAGCAGAAATCGTGGACACAGAAAGGAACGCAGCGCAGCTAAGTCCATGTCTGTTCGTTCCTTTGTGTCCCACAATTTCTGCTGCTACAATCCTTGAACAAATGTCAGACTCCTTACTGAGCTCAAGCCTTCTTTCCAACACCCAGCCAATTGCAAGAAGCAAGTTTTGGCACTTGCATAAAGCCCTAACAGTTTAAGCAACAGCAGATTCCCCCTTTGTTTTACTTGGTAATACAATTACTTTGCAGACAGTAACAGTTGTAACAACACTGGCCTCAAAATAACCTATTGAATTTATTCAATTATAAGGCGATCATAGTTATAAGGTGAGGGTGCCAGTTGGGAGAGCCAAGAAAAAAATTTTGTAATGTTTCACGTCGTTAATTCAGGTGACGCACAACCATATGGGTACTATAGCGCACATTAAGCTATCTGCCCTCGGTGCACCTAGACTCTGTCCACATCGCAGATCGTTTTTTTGCCGCGCTATACACAGCAGCCGCCAAGGTAGAACGCCTCTTCCCTCCCTTCAAGTGCCTCACATGTGATGCAAGACTGAGTTTCCACCCTTGTGTGTGCGAGATTGAGCTGCCATCGTCAGCTTGCCATCGCACGCTTTCACTCACACATACAGCATACGGTGTGCAGGGACGATGTTATCACGAGAGTATCCTGGTAGGTCCATACTGCACACAGAACCCGTAGCAACCATAATATAAATAACCAACTTTAGCCAGAGGAGGTCAACCCGGCATGGCGTTGCCTTGCAGCGCACATGGCTTTGACTCCAAACTAAAATCTACTAACCCTCAAGCCCAAGCCGGGCTGGAAGACTGGGTGGCAAAGGTCGCGGCCAGATGGATGCCACCCTAGCCCCTTCTGCCTGATCTCGACTCCCAGCTCCCCCTCCCCTCGTCTTCAATAAAGTTTAATTCTTTCCTTCCTGCCCTCCACGTGTATGTGTGCCCATGTGCGTGATGTGATGTACCGATGAGCGTTGGTCAGCAAACTCTATGCTCCGCGTATGGGTGAATATTTCATTGGAGTCCTCAGGACCACTAAATTGGCAGCGATGTGCGGTGACAGTGCATCAGTGAGCCACAGTATGGTCTAAGCCTAACGCACCAGTCTCGCCGTAGCGGCCACAGCATAACTGGTGCCTCCGAGGCAGCACTGACGCGCAACGCTCCGCATCAGCGTGCAGTGGGCCCATCCACCGAAGAAAGATGGCACCAGCATGCATGGAGGACATGCGTGAGTGGGGTTCCCAACGAAAGACTGCAGTAGCTGTGCGACGACAGATAAGTGGATGTCCGTGCAGAGTCGAACGCGGCTTACACTAGGTTAAAAATGACCCTGACACCCCACACAACTGGCCCCTTAATGAGGACCATGTCTGAGATTCATGTAGCTGACCTGCGCAGCAAGCTAGAAAAGCATGGTTTAGACAAAAACCAGATTGAGAGATTCGCTCATTGAACGGCTGTCGCACGTGCTTCATGAAACGGGCCAGAACGCAGACTTGCGAATTTAAGGTACATGTGGATCCTATGACAACAAGCATGGAGTCTGTGGAGGCTGATTTAGACAAGCGTTCTGGAAAATAGCAGTGCGCAGCCAGAGAAGAAAGCAAAAATCACTCGCAAGTAATGGCCGAAAGAAAATGATGTCACGGGCTGGGTACTATGTACTTTCACGAGAACTGAGGAAGTGGAGACAGCCCAGACCTACTTTTGCAAGCACTTGTGAAAGGTTCAGGCTTCTGAACGAGGAGTTCTTGCAGATGACACGAATGATGAAAGAGAAATGGACCCTGGCCCTGAATAACACAACTCAATTGACAGAGCACATCCAAACCACCATGAATGAAAGACTTGCGCTAAGTAAAGAGCTGGCTGAGGAAAGAAACTGGTGGGTAGCTCTCCGCAAGCAAGTTGAAGAGCTTCAGAAAGCCCTTCTGGACGCAGGCTCAAGGGCAGTGGACAATCGCCTATCCCAAGACAGCGCCATGGTGGAGCAACACGTTTGCTACCTGGTGTCTGGTCATGCAACAACAGATGGCAATATTGAAGGGCCAATTAGGAGCAATTTTAGCTCGGACAACAAAGACATCTGAAAGACCACGGGAAGCAAGGTCTGAAGATCCAAAGAGGACAAGAAAGGAAGGTTGTGCTAGGCAAGAGAGAAAAGGAAGAAAAAGGAACAGTAAAGGCAGATGCAGAAAACAGCGACACTAGTAAATCTTCAGTCTGCTACTCCATTGGCTCCAGCATACCAATAGAACACGGCACATGACAAAAAGAAAGCGCCATGTATTCAGCTATGGAGACGAGAGTGCTGCCAGATTGAAACATGTGGTCCTCCGCACAGTAAAATGAAACATGCTGGTTCACTAATGGGTGAATGGGACTGCCACTGTCTATGAGATTATTGCAAAAGTGGATTCTGCAGCAGATATTTCGAACATACCTGAAGCCATGAAGTCCAGCATATTGGCATGGAAAACGAGAGGCAGTGGACATTTCTTTGTAGTATGCGGGATACCAGAAATAATCCCAGGCAATGAAACCAACCATGAGAAAAGTGAAACCTGGTATGAATGTCTGCAATGAGTTGGGGCCACGAGTAGAGTGTGCTGCCAGGGGGAAAGAGAATCGAGGGTGACCCACAAGAACACCCATACAGTGCACAGGATGCTGGGTGTCTCCTAGACCACAAGTTTGCTCTTTTTTAGGGCAATGGGAAGGGTAAATGGGTAAAATTTTAGGGCAAATGGGAACAGTTGTACAGGACGTTAGACTCAAACCATAGAGCTGTATGCAGTAGCAGAGACGCACCTTCATGGACAGGAGAAGCTACCGGTTAACCCAATGTGGCAGTGGGTAGGCAACAACCGCACAGGGCAAGCACACACAGGCGGGGGCATTGGCTTCCTATGGAGGAATGGAGCAGAGTGGGAGAAGCTACAGTGCCAGTGCAGTGAACACATGTGGATCCACGGAGCGATTTTGGGGATTCCTACAATCGTGTGTTCACCTTACGATGACGAATGAACAACATGATGGGAACGTCGAAGTTATGCAATGCATCAAGGAGGACATCCAGTGATGGACGTCCTCCTTGATGGGCAAATGACAGAAGTGATGATCATGGGACACTTAAAGGCCACATCCAAGAAATATATGGTTATCTGGACTTCCAACTAATGCAGCAGTATGCAAGGAGGCTAAACTTGGAAGTGCTAAACCTTCGGTCAGATTGCAAAGGAGAGTTTACATGGTGTGTTAAAAATAGCCGTATCTGTATCGGCTATGTACTTGTGCCGCCTCGATTGGCACATCGAATGAAAAATGTCAACACTGACATGGAGTGGAGGGGGAATTCGGCATTGGCAGTGACCACAACAGGATCAGGCTAACCATGTCATTCTGCGCATGGTACTAAAGACAGTGAGAAATCTGAGAGCCTGTGCAGCGATTTCTCCCAGAAGCAACCCATGAGAGTCCTGCCCATTAGTTTGAGAACAGCTTCCAGACCTCGAAATCTATAGGCTGTTTCACATGGCGCGATTGGGGCGAAAAAAGTCGTTCTGCCGCGCACATCGCAGAGCGATTTTCGCTCACAGCTTTCACATGCGTTTGCGGCAGCGCGATATCCGTCGCAGCGATGCCCAAGGTTGCCTCTTGCTCACAAAGTATCCATGCCTGCACCGTTGAATAAAAAGAACATGGAAACTAGACAAATATTTGAATTTTCCTATTTTTATTCGATAATAGAATAGGTACACCATTTGTAACGTTTAAAAGGGTTGAGACTTTACGACAGCTTGCAGATACGGTGAGTGAGGCGCTGCACAACACCGCAAGTATGAGCGTGCGGCTTGCGCGGCGTCGGTGGGGTGGTTCCATTTAGTACACTCTAGTTTCGTTGTTACTATGGAAGCCGCAACTTTTTTCCCTGGATGGTTATGTGCTTTTGCGAAGAACAAACTACTGTTGAGTGTGCATGTATATAAGCAGCTGGCGCGATTTGTAGGGATTAAGAGCTTGACGACGGCGGCAATCAAGTGGGTACGTGCCTTATGTTGAAGTGGCGTCCATCTCCCGATCTGGATAGCGTGCAGCATCTCCTTTCAAACGAATTGTGTAAGCGAAAGAAAAAAATGTATGAAGCTCCTAAGCCGCAAACGCTGGTGGGTACGCCCTTAACATAGCTAGAACTGACGTGTGACATTGCTCCACAGAGCTACCAACGCGCGGTGAAATGCACATTGCCCCTTCCACATCGCGCCGATTGCTGCGACTGAGCGACGGCGCGACCAACTTGTTGGAATCCAGTCGCGGAGAGCCCACGACGTCGCGGCGGTCGCCGAGCGACGTAATTCGCTGTGTCGCCGACTGAAAATGGCGCCATGTGAAACAGCCTTATGTGTAATGAGTATATGCAGGAACTGAGACGTTTAATGGGGGAAGTACAAAGTTTGTATTAACTCGCGTGGAAGGATGCGGCGAAAGGGATGGTAGGAAAAAGAAGTACGGAAAGCATCGGACGCGCACAAAGCGGCTAACCAACTGCACCGAAAAGCAGTGAAAACCCTCTCTCCAAGTGAATCTCTCCGAACCTGGCAGGAATACTCTGCAAGCAGGCTGCGCAGGCAATTGTTCAACAGAAGATCGCTGAGCACAACAGCAGACAACTCCAGTCGTTCACAGCGGATGGGCACAATGGGGCCAGGAAGTTCCGGATATGTTTCATCACTGGACAGAAAGGTTGCTACAACACAGATTCGACACAAAGATATGGGACAGCCGGTCTCTGGCATTGAGAAGCACCTAACAGACCACATGCACGAGCTGTACGAAGTCAACAATGCCGAACCACAGACTGACTGAACCGAAGAGCAGCATATAAGGAAATACCAACTTAGCAACGATGTCAAGTGGCAAGCAACACATCCAGCCCTTGACAAGGCGGTGAGACATATTGGAGTACACACAGCCAAAGGGCTGTACGGCGTACCGGCAGGTCTGCTCAGGTGCCGGGGAGACAAAGCAAGGCAGCGGCTGGTGGATATTGTCACGAAGATAACTAAGACAGGCTCGCCGAAACAGAACAGCCTTCTTTAATGATGGCCAACACCCACAAAATCTGGCGCACAACTGCGCCCTTCGTCGTGTTCTCTCTGGCGATCAGGATTTGTAGTGGACAGGTTACTTCGTGCCATTACTCCCCACTTGAAAAGCGACCGTCCCGGTCGCTGATCAGAGGAAGTAAAGGGCAACAGAGGATGTGGGAGAAAGTTTATCAGAGGGACACTTCTTCGTGGACGCAGTATGAGTTTGATCCGTACTAGTGGACAATCTCGGCTCGTGGTCTGAAGGGTTCCCAAGATTTGCAAGCCAGCACAGCGAGTGGTGGTCACTTACTACTCGAAAAGGTTGGCCGTACAGGTAGGGTCGGAACTCGCCGAAGGCCCGAACGATGGTGAGACACTCCTTTTTAGTCGTGTAATAGTTTACCTCTGTCTTTGTCAGAAGCAGCTCGCGTAGGCTACTACTTGTTCGGCACAGTCTTGCCACTGGACGAGTACGGCACCAAGCCCCACATTGCTGGCGTCTGTGTGGATTTCTGTGTTATCCTTGTCATCAAAATGCACGAGTATGGGGGCCGTTTGCAGTCGCTTCCGCAATTCTATAAAGGCTGCTTGTTGCTCGTCTGTCCACTCAAAGGGTACATCTTGGTGTGTTTAACTCGTTAATGGTTCCACGATCCTTGAAAATCCTTCGACAAAACGACGGTAGTAAGTGCAGATACCTAAAAAGCATTGAACTGCCTTCTTGTCAGCTGGACTTACAATTGAAGTTTATTGTGAAAACATTCCACAAATCTCTGCCACGCATGCGTATATACCCAAGAACAATAACAAGGTTTGTAGTCGATTATCAACAAAAGTTATACACGTACACAAAAGCGAAGTCACACCCCTTCCCGATAAGTGCAACAACACGTGGATTAGCATGATAAATTTAGAAATTGAAGTTCTTTATCATTGATATGAACCGAAGGTTCACTCACACACGTATGCGCGCCCTACTTTTTCATGTGGAATGCTTCACTAATTTCTCTTTCCAGTTTACTGCACTCTCTCCCCACTATCGATACACTCTCAAAAACTGGTCGGCATTCGTGCTTTTTGCAATGCAATGGCAAGTTCCCTCCTGTACCTGTAGGGAGCAAATAGCGATGCTCACGCATGCGGTCATTAATCCAACGACCTGTCTGGCCGATATAGGACAGTCCGCATGAGAGAGGTATGCGATACACAACGGAAGATGCACAGTCTTGGTGAAAAAAAGTGGTGTGCTTTTTTCTACAGCCACTAGTCGCATCTTTCTTCTGTCCTGTGATGCTTTTGCACAACCTAACCAGTTTGCTCGGCACCGAAACGTTTGCTGCGGGATGACAACAGGTCAATAAATAGGCGGCTGCCGCTGTAACAGTGCGGGACACAATAACAAAACTGGCGGCCAGCGGAGCAAGCCGAACGTGATTTTTTTTTTCTTCTCGCGAGTATATTACGCGCATTGAAACAGTTCCTTCCGTATCAGTAATGAATAATACCGTTACTATCGCCAAGTTTGCGGCAATAATGTAGCCATGACCACTTTGAGGGGACAGAAACCAAGAGCGCGCACTTAGCTGCCAGTGACAGAAACCCATGGCGGGCATGCTGCGGAAACTGTGGAATTTGTGTTCACTACTATCCTAAAACTGCACGCTTCCGCTATGGGTGGGCGAACGTCTTAGCTGTGTTACAAGCATTGGCGTATGAATAGGGTACACTTCTAACTAACAGTGCAAACGTGACTATTATCATTGCCGCTCGTGATTTGTTACGTGTGTTAGAGTGCAGACGAGAAGAATCAAAAGGCGCCTTTCTTGTTGTCGACTGCAACCATTATAAAGCCTACAAATAATAAAGCCAAGGCAAGTTTGGTTGTAGCTTTGTTTATTTCGGGGAAGTGTGGAAAGTGATGAAAGGAATGAAATGGGGCATCTGCTTAAGAATATTTGGTGCGTACAGACCGCTTGATATGTCTTCAAGAGTCGCTCGCGTAGCATTCGACAGCATTCGACAGATGGTAAGTGCAATCATCGTTAGCTAGACTTGGCACACGGGATATTGCTGAGGCAAGTTCGGGGTGCGACCATTACATGGAAAAGGAAAAAAATCGAATTTTGGGGTGTGATCAAAATTTGGGGGTGTGATCATTACGCGAGTGCGATCATTATGCAAGTAAATACGGTAATCTTTAGCCTAGCAGAGCATCGAAATTTATTTAACACTGACAGTCACAGTTATTTCTTGAATGAACACCTACCAGCAAAATATTTCGTAATAGATGAAATGCATGTTCATTTTGATGTATTTTAGTGGAGCAGGTCATTTTCCCAGCACACAACACATGTTTACTTTTCTTCCTATTTTGATGCAGGCTGGAGTACAACTCTATATCCAGTCACGAAAGGTTTCAATAATTGGCATTCACATCTGGTTGCATGGTGCATTCTCTAGTTGTACCATTTGCTCCAAGCAGGCCTTATTCCCACATGCATTTACAGCCAATCAGTACAGGAAAATGGCAACTGAAAATGACCTTGGCATTGGCAAAGAAGTGTGTCATTTCAGTATCTCTGCACCATGTCAATGTTCTCATTGTTACCGTTAATGAATAATGCAAAGAATGTTACGATGATGTTACACTATCGCTAACAGATGCTCCAGTGCTAATTCAAAACGAGCCCACCAGCCTTAAGCAATCAAATGAATTGTGGCCACTGGAGAGCATTAATAGCATTCTTATTTCGATGGCTTTTCGCAACTTGCAACGCCACAATATTCAGTACATATTATTATAGCCACGTGCTCTATACACTGCAATTTTTCACTGAAAAATATTGAAACCCGTTTAAGACCCCTCTAAAGTAGTACCGAAATATATTCTAGTTTCAGTTGCTATAATAATCTCTCAGAATCGTTTGTAATCTACGAATGCTCTCAGGGTAGAAGCTATTTGAAACGTACTGGGCACTATACACCATCTCACAGCAGACGGTAAATGTGCACCTGACCACAACAGCGAAGTCAGTAACTTGGACATTAGCCTTAATAAAAACAATAAACTTTATAAATTAAAGGGGGAGGAGATAACGAAAGCAACAGTGAAGATACATTTTCGTAGGCTAACTGCAGCTCACACGCTGAAAATATTAAGCACTTATCAGATGAGATACTTAACCCTTTGAAGGTTTTTGCCGTACATGTACAGCGGCGGTTTTCTGTCCCGCAAGGTCTTTGCCGTATGGGTATGGTTCCGATCCTCCGTTTGAAATTTCGTGCCATAATGACGATGCGTGCTCACCGGGAGGTGCTGCCACCTCTTAGCACTTACAAGATGCGTTTGAAATTGGTGCTACCTTCTTGGGGAGATAAACAGAGCTGATTGCTAGCTTCAGCGCGTCGCTCAGACTGCGGCAACGCCCCTTTGGCGGTTTCGGTTTCGCCGCGTGATCGCAACGGAGGCGCGCGAAACGTCATTTTTTTCTTTGTCGGCACTCTCTTGCAGGGCGGTGGAAGTTGATTTCTATCTTGATTGGCGCTGCTCTTAGCTCGCTTATCAGCGCCGTTCGCGAGGTATTCTCGCTCTCAGTGGCAACGCGCTTTCGTTTCCACCGCGTGATCGCAACGGATGCGCATGAAACGTGGTTTTTCTCTTTGTCGCCACGCTTTCGCAGGGTCGGCGGAAGTTGATTTCTATCTTGATTGGCACTACTCTTAGCTTGTTTATCACCACCGCTCACGAGGTATCCTCGCTCTCCGGGGCAACGCGCTAATGCGAGAGGGTGCCTCAGACCTCTGCCCAAGGCAGCCGCACGCAGAAATGTGTGTGCGCCAACACAACTCGCTCCAAGAGAACAGACACGCATTTTAGGTGTGCAGACTGCGATAAGGCGCTGTGCGTAGACCCGTGTTTCAAGGAGTACCACGCTCGGAAATAGTATTGAACATTTTGCAGTTCTGAGTGATGCCGACACCAAAATACTGTTCCTAATTATTTTTTACTATTTATTCCCGACTTTAACATTTTGTACATTCAAGATCCGCAATAAAGTAATTTGACCAGCTGGGAAAGTTTTTTGCAAAATAATTCGACCATCAAAGGGTTAAGTGACACAGATGAAACATATTTCAAGACGAAACTAGTCAAACCTCGATATATCGAACACGGATATATCGGATTATTCCGTATATCAAACACTTTCTATATCACCTGAAAAATTGCATGCATTTTTATTTGTTATTTCGAAGGGGTCGGACGTAAAATGGATATATCGAACTCCGCCACCCCAGACCACGCGCACTCTGATGACAGGTGGTGAGCTTTCCTGCAACACCCTTGATGATAAAGGTGGCGCGATGGGCATTCCCGACTGCTGCGCACTATAGCTGCACACATCAATCGCGCTGAAGGCGCCATTTGAACGTAACGCCGTACGCACGTGGCAGATTGGCTAGTTCGACAACGTCAATGACGCATTGCATTTGCTGCACTGACTCCTCCTCGGTGCCATGCTCTGCACCTGCCACAACGCACGCTCACTGGGCTCAGCCCAGACTTAATATTGATGACAGGTGGTGAGCTTTCCTGCAACACCCTTGATGATAGAAGTGGCGCGATGGGCATTCCCGACTGCTGCGCACTATAGCTGCACACATCAATCGCGCTGAAGGCGCCATTTGAACGTAACGCCGTACGCACGTGGCAGATTGGCTAGTTCGACAACGTCAATGACGCATTGCATTTGCTGCACTGACTCCTCCTCGGTGCCATGCTCTGCACCTGCCTTGACAACGCACGCTCACTGGGCTCAGCCCAGACTTAATATTGATGACAGGTGGTGAGCTTTCCTGCAACACCCTTGATGATAGAAGTGGCGCGATGGGCATTCCCGACTGCTGTGCACTATAGCTGCACACATCAATCGCGCTGAAGGCACCATATGAACGTAGCACCGTACGCACGTGGCAGCTTGGCTAGTTCGACAAAGTCAATGACGCATTGCATTTGCTGCACTGACTCCTCCTCGGTGCCATGCTCTGCACCTGCCACAACGCACGCTCACTGGGCTCAGCCCAGACTTAATATTGATGACAGGTGGTGAGCTTTCCTGCAACACCCTTGATGATAGAAGTGGCGCGATGGGCATTCCCGACTGCTGTGCACTATAGCTGCACACATCAATCGCGCTGAAGGCACCATATGAACGTAGCACCGTACGCACGTGGCAGCTTGGCTAGTTCGACAACGTCAATGACGCATTGCATTTGCTGCACTGACTCCTCCTCGGTGCCATGCTCTGCACCTGCCTTGACAACGCACGCTCACTGGGCTCAGCCCAGACTTAATATGTTGCTATTGACAGTGTTTCAAAATGCTTCGATTGACGGACGTGGAGTTCGCAGCAGAAGTAGTGGCCAAACGAAGATGCTGCCAAGGTAGATCCCGCAAGTGCTGATGTTGCATCGTTCCAGACTTCAACTGGAGCTGTAGCTGCTTTGGCCCTTCTACGCTGCTACTGCGGCGCAATAGAGGGCACCGGCCCATCACTTGAGGATCATTTAGACTACGTTGAGGACTCCGTGTTTAAGCACGTGGCTGCCAATAAGAAGCAGGATACACGGCTGCAATACTTTCAGCCAAATAAACACTTTGTGTGAGGCTTCAAGTGAGTACAGTCGACTCCCGATAATTCGAAGCCGCTTAATTGGAATTTTCGGTTAATTAGAAGTGAAGGGCTGGTCCCGTCAGTTTTGCATGTAATACTATAGAAGAAATCGCTCGATAATTCGAAGTCCTCATCCAGTAATATTGTTTAATTGGAAGTTAATTTTCAGCCGGGATCCTCGAGGTGACCGTCATTCTTTGGTAGAATGTGCAATTTTTCAAGTGTTGCAACAGTTCCCTGCTCCGCGTTGGCGTCATCGCCACCGCAGCCGCCCGCAACGCCATCCTTCTTGGAGCGGCGCGATTACTCATTGCTACGGCTGCCGTGGCCTCCGCGATCAACTCCGGCGGGAGGCGAAGCGGCTCCCGCCGGAGGCCACGCGCGGCAGCCGCGCGTGGCCGGAGCTGATCGCGGAGGGAACGCGGGTGCCATAGGTGCACGCAGCGCTGCATACTGGCAGTGGCGAGATTGTGCGAGATTAGTCTTGCAGCGTGCGCAGCATATGTCGAGGCGTGTGTTGGTCGAGCGCCTTTGTGCGGGTAGCTCGTAGGCTAGGTTGTTCCACCGGTGATTCGGAATTGACTGTACATAGTCGCGCAGTTTATAGCCATGGCAAACCGTGGCTCTTATCGCACGCTCGACCTAGCAACGAAAGTCGAGGTTTTGAAGGAAGTTGAGAAGGGAGGTGCCGCCAAACAAGACATAGCGCAGAAGTACGGGATCAAGCCGAACAAGCTCTCAAACTACATCAAGAACAAGCGCACAATAATGGATGCATTTGAGAACGACAAGTTCAAGACTTCTTGGAAGCGAATGCGCACCGGCGCTTACCAAGAGTTGGAGAAGGCTCTGCTGGTTTGGATTAGGGAGGCCAGGAGCAACAAACTTCCTCTCAGCGGAGACACCGTTGCGATGAAAGCCCGAACGCTTGCAGCAATGTTGGGGATCGATGACTTCGTTTTGTCAGATGGATGGCTGACGCGCTTTAAAGATCCCCATGACCTGGTTTTCAAGAGCGTGTGTGGTGAAAAGGCGTCCGTTAACCAGGAAACATGCGCCACGTGGAAGGACGGAAAGCTGCGTGAACATCTCGCCGAATACAGACCGGAAGACATCTTCAATGCAGATGAGACTACACTCTTCTATCGGCTTCTACCAGAGAAGACCCTGACATTCAAGGACGACGACTGTGCTGGGGGCAAACGCAGCAAGGAGAGAGTGTCGGTGCTGATCGCGGCAAACATGACTGGCACGGAACAATGTCGGTTACTTGTGATCGGGAAAGCTGCGAAGCCGAGATGTTTTAAAGGCGTGAAGACGCTGCCTGTGGACTGAGGCGAACAAAAAAGCGTGGATGACGGCCGAAATCTTCAAGAGCTGGATAAGCAAATTGGACCGCAAGTTTGCTGCTTCGAACTGCAAGGTGTTGTTCCTTGTCGATCACTGCAGTGCTCACGTGAATGTGCCAGCCTTGAGTGCAATACGCCTCGCATTTTTGCCTGCAAACACAACGGCTGTTTTGCAGCCAATGGACCAAGGCATCATCAAGAATGTTAAAGTCCTGTACAGGCGGCACCTCCTCGAGCGCATGATTTTGTGTATGGATAGCTCCACAAAGTACGAGGTGAGCCTGCATAGTGCCATCCACATGTTGGCGCGAGCATGGGATCGTGTAAAGCAAGAAACAATCGCAAATTGCTTCAGGGCTTGCGGTTTTGTGGCAGCTTCTTCTTCGGATGCCTCTGAAATTTTAGCGGAGGAAGCGTCAACAAGCGAGCTGAACGGCACTGATTTTGGTGATGCTCTCGGGGACGTAAATTTTGAAGATTACGTCGCCGTAGACAAGGCGGTCGAAACATGCGGTGCGCTGACGGATAGCGAAATTGTAGAGATTATTCGGCCCCAGGAAGCGACCCAGGAAAGCGACGATGACGTTGAAGGCGAGCCGCAACCTAAGGCTGCCGATGTAGCTGCGGGCCTTGCTCTCGCGGAGCGCTTCTTTGCCGCTGAAGGTAATGCGGAAGAAGCGTTCCGCCACATCTACAGCCTGCAGAACTTGCTTTCAGCAGCGCGATTCGGCAAGAAGAAGCAAAGCAAGATGACCGACTATTTTTTTTAGAGAAAATACTCGATTTCGCCACCAATAAAGTGCTGTTTTTTGTGTTTTGTGCTTAATTGGAAGTTCGTTTAATTCGAAGTTTTTTGCGGTCCCCGTGAACTTCGTATTAACGGGAGTCTACTGTATTTACTGCGGCACGATTGGGGCGCTATCGGGGATTGTTGTTCTGCGTGTGAGTTCGGTTGCACCGTGTGCGATTGGCCTAGACCGTGCAGACTTCGCGCGGCGAATAAAGTCGAACGGCCTACGCTAATTGCGTGTGGTGCATTTGACTGCGTGCTCCCGGCCGACGAAGTCGGCACGGCCTAGGCCCATTGCGTACAGTCAAACCAAATGCGTACTCTGAACAACGATCCCCGATCATGCCCTTGGTTCATCGATTGATTTGCCTAAGTTTTTTTACACGTTTTTTACGCTATTTTATACATAGAATTCTGGCTATACCAAACTATTTCGCAATCACCGCGCTGTTCAATATATTGAGGTTCGAATGTACAAAGCTTGAAACACTTATCACAGAATGTTTAAAGGAAGCACATCTTTGGCACACTGTATAACTCCTTCAGTCATGAATCACGATGGACTGTCAATAAGTCTGTCAATATTGTATAATCTTATTTGCAGGGGCTGCATACTAGAAAGTCAAAGCGGTAGGATGATTCTTTGTGTGTGTTCTAGTGAGTGCTCATAGTTCATGAGTAATGAAATATTGATTTATAGCACAGTCAGACATCGCGAGTTTTTTTCATTAAAGCAAATGACCACCTCAAAGCGCACACACATTATTTAGCTGCTGTAGGCATCACAAGAAAGAAGCATATCCAACAAGTTAGAATCTATACACAGTGAAGCTGTGTGAGTGCATAAAAGTCGAAACATGGGTACTCGCGCACGCACATACCCATCTTTGTGTGTGTGCACGTGCACGCACACACACACAAACAAAAAAAATTAAATTATGGGGTTTTACGTGCCAAAACAACTTTCTGAATATGAGGCACGCCGTAGTGGAGGACTCCGGAAATTTCGACCACCTGGGGTTCTTTAACGTGCGCCTAAATCTAAGCACACGGGTGTTTTCGCATTTCGCCCCCATCGAAATGCGGCCGCCGTGGCCGGGATTCGATCCCGCGACCTCGTGCTCAGCAGCCCAACACCATAGCCACTGAGCAACCACGGCGGGTAAACACAAACACACACACACACACACACACCAATCATACCGAGCCTTTCGTTAAGCGGAGTTGCTGACTACTAGACACCTTGAACGCATCATGGTTTCAGAGGTAGCATGCGTGCACGTACGTAGTGCAATTCCAATCCATTCTATCCACAAGAACAGTTTACTTCCTTATAACTGTGCAGCTGTGGATGCATGAAGGCAAGCTTTCCGGCTAATTCTTTTTTTTTCCCCCTTTCCCCCGCACGGCCGCTGCTGCCGTGGATGCATGGATGCGAGTGTTATATGGTGGTGCCCCAAGGAACTCAGCGACACATCCAGCATGCATGCTCCGCTATGACTAGGTTGGCCTATTTGGCAAGGGAACAGCCAGGCTGCAGCGCCCACTGTCATGAAATCTGGCAAGGTTCACAAAGAAAAGCTTTGCCTCTAAATCTATTCTTTTGCCATTGCTGATGGAGTGCGGCGTATTGAACATCCCATCAAACATGGTAGTGCCTTCGGAATAGTCAAGTGTACTAATACTCGGTATAGTGAAGTGAAATGGAGCCACATTTAATACACGGAGGGTTCATTTTACGAAAAGCTTATACGCATCTTTTCCCACCTCTGGCCACAACTGAGAACTGGCATAGACAACTTGCATATAGAACAAATGTGAGCATTGTAAATGCAGTGGATAAAGGTGCATGCATTTGAGGCATCTATGACTCCAGCAGGAAAGAGCAGAGCATACCTTTTTGTCATCTTGTGTAGGCTTGGTTGGAATGTCAACACATCGTTGTAGGTAAGTCACTGCTTCGTCCTTGCGATTTAGTTCCAAGAGAGTTTTGGCAATCATTAACAGGTTCCTTCTGTAAAAATGTGGCCTAACTGGAAATAAAAAGTAAATGCGCAACAATACAGTCATTTATGTTTCTAGCAAACCTTAGTGCACACGAAAGCAGTTGGAAACAATTACCGTATTTACTCGAATCTAACGAGCATTTTTCCCCCCCAATAAAATGGGTCCAAAAGTTGTGTGCGCGTTAGAATCGAGTACAACCCTAAATCTGTGTTACCATATCGCCATCGGCATTTCAATAAGGCTGCCTCACACGCTTCGAGCCTAGCTGCCGTAGCTTCCTTCATGTGCTGTAGTATGTGTGTTTAGGCAATGCTTCCTTTAGAAGATGCCTGCCGCATGAACAGAGAAGCTGTACTTTTACACTGTAATTTACACGCTTTGGGGCTTATCTTGCCACATAACAATAATCATCATCTATCTTGCTTGTGTTTCCTTTCTTGAAAACGCTGCACTCGCTACTTTCCTGTCGAGAATGCTCTGTCATGCTGATAACGCGCATGCCGTTTTTGACTTGGAAGTACTGGGCTCGTAGCGTTAAAGAAAGGAAATGCGGACAAGACAGATGACGATTGTTGTGTGGCAAGATAAGCCCCAAAGGGTGTACATTTGCACTTTCCTCCTCTCCACCTGGGTCGGCTGCGAGAGCTAGTTGCAGTGGCTGCTCCACATTCCCCTGCCTGGGAGATTTTATCAGCGTCTGTTACAATCCCGGAGGCAGGACCCACTGTCTCTCGTCAAGCCATTGGTCGAGCGCGCGCCAGCCTCGCAATCGTCACTTCCTCCACAACACAAAGTAGGGTCAGCAGTGAGCGCCGTCTCTCCACAACTACCCTGAACCACAGGAACCTCCACTCCAATGGGAAAACTAGCGACGCGGCAGGCATCTAGTAAAGGAGGCATTGGCTTAGGTTAGTGCACCGTCCGTCTTCCCGGTCTTTCCGTTTTCCACATTTGCTCTATCAGCATGGTAGTGCCAACTGCAAAGACATGCCGAGTTCATCACGATGCCGGAATTAAAAGGAAAGTGATCACATGTGTGAAGACTGACGGAAATTGG
The DNA here is from genome assembly GCF_050947875.1 of Dermacentor variabilis. Lineage (NCBI taxonomy): Eukaryota > Metazoa > Arthropoda > Arachnida > Ixodida > Ixodidae > Dermacentor > Dermacentor variabilis. The sequence continues at coordinate 186,141,265 of NC_134568.1, read as the reverse complement.
GCTGCATCACGGGTATTCAGAGTTCCCGAAACTTGCGTGCGGGTTTGGCGCAGACGCTTTCTACTGTGGCGGCTGCTACATATGGAGCAGCCGCGCGGCCCCTATCTTGAAAGCGATACGTGATGGAGACGGATTCTACACACTTAGGCGCACTGCACTGTGTTCTCGTCACTTAGTGTGCATTGAAGTGAGAGGCCGCACAAAGGTCAATTCGCTCGCTTCTGCTACTGCACTTCCCCACTCAAGCGTTTTGATAAAGAGTTTCTGTGGTCATTGCACGAGAAGTGTTCATGCTTACTTGTGCGCACGTGATACCATGCTTGTTAATTTAGTTAGTAAGTGAATGTTTAAAACTACTATCATTACTTTTCATATAGCTGTCTACTAATTTGCTATCGTAATCAATGCTTCGCCTTTCAGGCAAAACTGCGATTTCTTTATTTATCGCAACTTTAGAGTATTGGGAATAAATCTGTTTTTCCAAATGCGAGAAAGTTGTATTCCTGTATGAAAGAATGAGGTGCAGGTTACAATCGAGGGCGCATTACAATCGACTAAATAGGGTAAATATTGGTTCTTGGGCATCAAAAGAAATCTCAAACTCCACGCTCTTGAGTAAAGCTTTGCATGCAGCAACAGGTGGCAAAGCAAAAAAAAAAAAAAAAAAAAAATGCAAGCATTTAAGCACAAATTGAACTGTCTTGCTTGTTTCATTAAAAAAATGGGGGAGGGGGCAGAGGATAATAAAAAAAAAAGAAATTCGGTAGCATGTTACACTCCTGTAGCACGTGAAGACGAAAGCCTGCTGCACTTGGTGATGTGCCATCTCGCATCATCGCATTGCTGCTTTTGCAGTTCGGCTTCTTCAGTTCATTTCGAACGCTTAGCTGCAGCTTCATACGCTCGTATAGCGGTGTCAGACTTGCGCCCATTAAGTTTCTCTTCGACTTTACATTACATCCTCACAGCAGGGGATTGAAACATATGTTGTTCAACTTATGTATGGGTGATTTCAATGAATGTATGCACTGTTTGCTTTCATTTGCAGAGTGCTTGTAGCTTCAGCCTTATGGGGGGGTATGACCCATTTGCAATGATGATATTTTTGTACCATTGGACCACACGAGACATTTTTGTCAAGGCAATCAGAGGTATGAGCCACTTAAGCCTTTCACCTTAAAAATGTGCTTTCATATTCAACTCTGTGCGCATAGAGCCAGCTATCACAGTAACCACTTTCACCTAATAAAAGATCCTTCTTAATCAGCATTTCAAAAATGAGAACATTCACAGACATTACACTTACCACTTGTGATCTAGCACACCTGCCACCCTGGAACATTACAACTCCTAAAAATTCGAGGGGCTTATATTCCTTTCCTTAAGGATGTAGACATGCAAAAGCTGTGCCACCTTTGAGCGACACTTTTGCGCATGTGTGAGAGAAGAATTTGGGAACTGGGCAACTAGGTAGTACGGAGGACACGCTTTGCTGTATTCATTCCAAGCCGATGGCACTGTGTACCACACAAGAACCGGCACTTCTGTCCAAACAGGATCATAGTGGGGAACACAGAGTATAATGGGAAAGCGTACAACAAATTCACAGCAACAACATGTCATTAGAATACCTAGGCTAACCGCCTTGTGCTTCTCATGGAGTCGTATCTCTACCCTTGGCCTCCGTGTTGTTACGATCGGCTTGCAGGGGTAGTGACCTTCGAACCTCTCCCAGCCCACTGCGACGAGTCGCTTTGTAAAGCCAACAATGCGCCTCCTTCGGACAGCCCAACAACACCAGCAAGGCTCGCCACGTTTGGCGGACCGAGTATTGTTAGTTTGTTGTCGCCTTCACGGTCTAATTGGAGCAAGAGAACTCCTGGAAAAGGGTGTTTTATGGTGCTTTCCCACGGGCCCCAGTATTCGTCACAGTCATTTCACAGACGTGGCAGCTAACTGCGGAGTCAACTCTGGAATCAAGAGGCGCCAGCTTGAGTCAAGCATGACAACCCGTTTATGAGGGTCCTTTCCGCTCGGTGTGTTCAGTGAAACAAAAGCGCGGGAATGAGTGTGGTCTCTCGCCCTCAAAGGCGGGTCGAATACGACGACTTTGGACGGCAGTTTTCCCTCTGCTAGCGATCTAGGGAGGACAGAGGGTTTTTAAGCAGCTGTTTTCGGCGGCTCAGTGGGCTTCGTTTTCAGTCATGCTAGACTGATGAAATGTAACCTTCTCCAGTCTTCGTGTAGATATTGTAAATAAATCCCGTACTCCTAGTTCTCCATGAGAGCAAGTTCCTCCCTTGAACCACGTTCCAAGCGTGGATGAGCTGGACGACGGCATGGGCCCGCTACCACATCTTTACATGCCCGACTCCAACTCGTACAACCGGTTGCCAGCGGTGGGATTGTTCTACAACTCATAGACAGCAATGAGACTGACGTCACTGACTTTGGGACGTGGTGACCGACCGGTACCCCGATCAAGTTGGAGGCAACTTGGGATTGACCACCTTTTACAAATGACTGGATACAGCGGAGGAGGACTAGTGATATGGATCTGCTTGAGTGGGTAAGTGTTTGGTTTTGGCTGTAAGATTTACCAGGCTTCAATTTCTCTGGATTTGTAGATTTGAATCGCTGGGGATCTTTTACTTGTATTCTGATTTGCGTGGGTATTGCAGCAAGTATTGTGTGACAGCAGAGCCAAAGCTTAAAGTAGTGACCATGGTCCTATTGTGTTTGACGAAAGCTGACCTGTTGTGTGAAGAGCTCGAGGTAGACGTAGAGGAGGACATGACGGAAGCAGAAATTTGTAAGACCATTCTCCAAAGTGACAATGATCTTAAGCTCGACAAACAACTAGGTAAACGAATTCTAAGCAGAAGACGGGAACAGGAAGCAATTATGCTAGAACAGGAAGATATTAGGCAAGAAGAGGAAGAAGCTAGGCAGAAACTGAAAAGAATTTGGCACGAAAAAGGCCTAAAAGAAGTAACGAGGCAGTACATTACTGCATTGAACAAAGAGATTCAAGGTTTGGAGCAGGCAATTGAACGACGACAACAGCGGCTTGAGAAATCTGCAGGCTGGACGCAGCGAAAGTGGGAGGAAGTCGATAGTAGATTTTGGTCGGAAGTTGAGAGAAGGAGTAGTAGCTGCGAGATTAGCCGTAAGTTCATAGGTGAACTCAAAGTGCTAGCAGCTAACAATGCCTTAGTGGCAACAGAGGCCGTTGAAGGCCATAGTGAAAGTAACGAGGTGATGTGCCAACAGATTACTGTAGAGACAGCTAGGCCAGCTGTGAATGAATTGGCACAGTCACAGCGCGTGTGCGTCGCTTGTAATGTTAACGAGATCGTTAACAAAATACAGAGTATACTGCGGACCCGACAGACGCGAGCACCCATGTAGAGTCAGATCTGCGTGCCAGCTGGACGATGCATTTGAAGGCAATACGCAGGAGTGCGAACTGCGTAGCTCAAGGGAAGAACCGCATTGTTTAGGGATCGGTGCAACTGTCCGCCAGTCTAGGTAGCCAAGAGAGGGATGATTTAGTTAAGAATCATTCGGACTGTGCGGGTGAGACAGCGATTGAGACCGGCGAGCTGTGTGCCAATGCACAGCGCAAGCTGGGCAATGAAGTAGAGGGCAGGTCGCAGGAGTGAGAGTTGAATAGCTCGAGTAAAGACTACTGCATTGTTCCAGAGTCCGTTGAGCTGTCCACCAGTCGAGGCAAAGAGAGAGTTGATTTAAATGAAAACCACTCAGACAGTGCTGGCAGGAGAGTGATCCGGGCCAAAGAGATGTGTGCCAGCCAGCGTGAGAAGGCGGCATGAAAGGGAGTTCCGAGGAATAAGCGCCGTAGAAAGCACGGTCAAGATTGGAATACGGTGAATAATGTAGCACAGTCAAAGACAGTGACAGATGCAAAAAGGCAGGGCGCGAAGAAAAGAAAGGGGCGCGGTCGTCTTTGACAACTTTGGCGTATCAAGCACGTTCGAGCCACCGGTCAAAAAGAGACTGAGAAGCCTGTTCTGCGCGAACGCGGTCAAACGGCATGGGGCAGTTATGTTCATCATTCCGTTGTTCATTTCGGGGGGCAGCATGCAGTGCGAATGAGCGCAAGGTGGCAAGACGAGACGAGGTGGTAGGGAGTTGTGACGCAGTCAGTTGAGTTCATGATAAAAGCCTCATGGCAGGACGCAAATTGGCAAGTGACTAACGTCTTGAAGGAGCTGATAGTGTGTCAGTCCTTTTGTTGTTCCTGGATAGCCAGAATAGCTTTCGACCCGCGACCACCTCGAGTACGGCTCAAAAGTACAAGTCCGTCGTAAACAATTGGAATAGGGACCACAAAGCTAGCGCGATTGCCATTACGTACCTCTAGAGTTGACGAGACTATTCGGTGGCACCAGTACAGTCGCCGACTAATTTTTCAGACTACAAAAATTCGGACATGCTCTATTATTTGGCCTGCTTTGCGGCATCGCCACTTCCCCCTTAGGCCATAATGTATAACAACTGCCGAAAGTTCGGACACCTTGCAACCTCTCTGATTTTTCGGACACACCTTGAGCCAATTCGATCGAGAGCACCATGCACCGACTCTGACCGCTGCATGGTTAGACTTGAACACCATTTTGGTTTTGAATGGAGCCTCCTTGTTGCCCCACGAAATGGCGCAACTGCAAATCCCCGCTCATCATCATCGTTTCTGCCTGGTTCGTGGCTACAGCAGTTCTGGGCTCAGCTTAGTAAGCCATATGTCAAGACAATTCAGCAGCTGATTTATTTCTTCGTGCATGACGCTGCGAGTAGGCCACGTTTTTCGTTTGTGCGACTGGTGTCGGCGTGACGGCATGGTGATGTTTGCTTTGTGTGCCGTTTCGAGGTTGCGGTGATCCAACGTGGCATACGGAAACATCGCGTCAAGTGTCTAATGGCGCAGACAGCGCTGGGGAATGCCAGCAAGCGGGTGCCGGGAGGCCTAGGATTTGACGCCTACGATGTGCTCCCTACCGACGCCGAATATGTTCTGCCGAGACCTGCGCAGTGGTTGCATTGCGATTCCGGACACCGTCTCATTTGAGTTTCACAGCTGCTGACACTGCTGTCCCGATATGCGCAGAACTCGAGGACGGCGAGATCATTTGTCAGGTTTCTGCTGCACCGCCGGACGATGAGTCAGATGATGACGTACCACGTGCTACGCTGCAGTCGCATGCAGAGCATGTACAAGCAGTGACTGCTTTCAGCCACCTATAGTGACCATACGACCCTCTCAGAGATTCAGCCTTATTTGATTGCGTGTAAACAGAAAAGTGTGCAACGGCGCATTCACGATTTCCTCAAGCCTACTGCCGAGCCAGAATAAGTGCGTGGAAATCAAGGATTTTTTTTCTTAATCTGGTTTTTCGGACACCTGTTTATTCGGACATTTCTGCAGTCCCCGTGAGGTCTGAATAAATGGTTGGCGACTGTACATGTGATAAGTACACCACTGCGATAGGGTAAGAACAGGCTGTTCATGAAGTTAGGCTGCTTAAGTCGCGACAGCTGCGTTTGGTTAAGTTCAAAGGTAACGTGAACGCTCGCTTTGGCGGCACAAAAGTTTGGGGTCAAAATTTGGGTTTCCCAGTTGAGCGGGTTACATTGAAATTTTGATAGGAAGCCTGGTGGGTTAACAGCTGATTCTGGGCGTTTGCACACTGAGTGGTATTGTTGGGATCGACTCTTCTGTGCCGGTTGTTGTGAGATGGTCTAAGGCATTCCAAGTGCGCAGATGTTGCAGAGAGCAAAGCCATATTCTTGCTCGCCAGCCATTCTCATCCTGCCCAGCGGTTATCACACTGCCATGGAGGAGCTGTTACGATCGGCCTGCAGGGGTAGTGACCTTAGAACCTCTCCCAGCTTGCTGCGACGAGTCGCATTGTAAAGCGAACAATGCGCCTCCTTCGGACAGCCCAACAACGCCAGCAAGGCTCGCCACGTTTGGCAGACCGAGTTTTGTTAGTTTCCTGTCGCCTTCACAGTCTAATTGGAGCAAGAGAACTCCTGGAAAAGGGTGTTTTACGTCGCTTTCTCACGGGCCCCAGTAATCGTCACAGTCGTTTGACAGATGTGGCGGCTAACTGCGGAGTCAGCTCTGGAATCGAGAGGCGCCAGCTTGAGTCAAGCATGACAACCTGTCTACGAGGACCCTTTCCGCTTGGTGTGTTCAGTGAAACAAAAGCGTGGGAATGAGTGTGTGGTCTCTCACCCTCAAAGGCTACAACTACGAGGACTTTGGACGGTCCGATTGGACCAAGGTTGGACAGCAGTTTTTTCTCACCTAAGGATCTCAGGAGGACAGAGGGTTTTTAAGCAGCCATTTTTGGCTGCTCGGTGTGCTTCATTTTCAGTCATGCTAGTCTGATGAAATGTAACCTTCTCCTGTCTTCATGTAGATATTGTAGATAAAATAAATCCCGTACTCCTAGTTCTCGATGAGAGCAAGTTCCTCCCTTGAACCACGTTCCAAGCATGGATGAGTTGGACGACGGCATGGGCCTGCTACCACATTTTTACATGCCCGACTCGAACTTGTACAGCGTACGTACAATACAACAAATCTGCAGTAACTAACACTATTCATCAGTCTTCAGCCACTAAAGCTGCAATTACCTTTCCATGGTAAGGAAAGAGTTAGCTGAGGTATCCATCATCCCAAATGAAGCTTTCTGCAATGCAACAATGAAGCTAGAAAAATTGATTTTGTTAGGTTTAGAGCATTTTATTATGAAAAAATAAAGAACACCAAGAGTCTTCTTTCATGCTTTTTATGTATATCTTGTAGCTATTGTAACAACAATAGCAAAATAAAACATTGGCATTGCATTGTAAAGTACCCACTTTCTGGGTACAGACACTGAAACGATTTCATATAAGCATTATAGTACATTAGTTAACATGCATTGATGCATGCCAGTATTTTACTAGGTTTTAAAGGGCTTCAACTGAAAAAAAGTGATAATGTCATGTCAGTACTCTTAAATGGAAAACAGAGTGGAAGGCTTACTTTCTTCAGCTTTTTGGAAGTGCTTAAGTGCCTGAAAATGTAAAATGCAGAGGCTGATTAGACATCAAAAGCAACATTGTGTGCTAAGAAATTGTATTTACAGAAGAACCCCAGGAAACTGCTGCTACAAGGAAAATTTCGCAATTGCGACTGACTGAGTTGTAGGGTTTAATGGGCAAAAGGAACACGTAATTATGAGCACCTAGTGGAGGGCTTCGGATTAATTTTAACTTTTTTTTTAATGTGCAAAGAACACAAGTGGTTTTGCATTTTGTCCTATCAATATGAGGTTGTTTGAAGCCGGGAATCGAACCCATGACCTTGCGCTCAGCAGCAGAACACCATAGCCAGTGAGCCATTGCGGTGGTATGACCATAGTCATAATGATGACAGTTCACACACATATTCATCATGACAATGTACCTACAGAAAAGGAACTAACCTACAAAACAATTTGGCATTGCTGGCTATTGCAGCCTAGGAGTTTCACCATTGCCACAAGGCTATAAATATGTTCTGGAAATATTTGGTTACAACTAGCTTTTAAAAGGTTTTGAAACGATTTTTAACCTTCATAGAAATGCTGCCGAGATAGAATCTCTCCTAGAATGATTGTGCATTGTGTGCATTACCCTTCATTCAATCCGCAGAATTCCGCATCAACTTGTACTCCCTGCATCCGTGGTTACGTCCCACCTCTCTGGCTACAGTGACGTGCAGTGATGAGAGTTGTCTATTTTCAGTTCACTTGAACCAAGTACATTTCCACTTTTCTATCTGAAGCAGTTTTCCTCATTACTGTGGAAGATGGTGCACTGAAATTGGGTATGTTTTGTGTTCAGATTGTCTACAGTGCGCAGTTTATTCCCTACACGCACCTGTAGTGTACAATGATGACAATTGGATACTATTTATGTTGTGTCCCACCCATGGCTGCTGCCGCTCAACCATTTCTTATATTCTGCCCCAGCACTTTCAAGGCAGGTAGCTTTCCAAAAGAAACTTATTTCACCCATTTCCTCTCACATTCACTGCACAAATAAATTTCATTCTCAGATGAAATGTACAATTGGTTTGAAAAAGTGTCGTAATTCTATATTAAATTTACATTTATTATTACATGTACAAAAGTTAATATGTAAACATTTACTATTAAAAAAGCTGAAGGGAGTGGCATGCTTCAAGTATTTCCTCCAACATCATGACTCCCGATTAACATTACTAGCCCATTATACGTAGAATGGGGTGGCATCACTGCAATCTCTAGTGATGCAGGTGTTAAAACCAATTAATATAATTATATGCTTGAAGCAGATTTAAATTAGGCTCTTGATAATTACAAGGGCCTACCCTACTAATTCCGCGAATTTCAACACAACCATGAAAAATGTTTTAAAGAACCCTTGAAGCACACGTATAAGTTCTCCATCCATTAACTCCCTGGTTCCCATAAAATGGTACAGCTTGACTAATGGGCATATAATCAGACAAAGAACTATGTGGCAACAAACTCAGATGCAAGATGTGCAATAGTTATTGGATGATAGAGATATTCCAGCGAGCTTTTGGAAAGGAGCTCAACGCCTCAGAGTGGTGGGCTTTTAAGCAATGTACAGGCTCGTCCACTCATAGGGTGAACACGGCTCACCGTGGCCCTGCTCCGCTGGGCGCCAGTGCGTCCGGCGCGGTGGCGCATCGAAGCGAAGCAGTGCAGGCGCACACATACCTCAGGGAGGCGCTTCGCGTCGTCTGCTACAGAGTTGGAGCGCGCCGCTCTGGCTTTGGTGCGAGTACATGTCACCAAACGCAAGCGATCGAGGTGGCTTCGTGGGGAAGCATGCCTCACTCACTGGAACATTTTCCGGCTGGTTTTCTCTACAGCTTGCGAACAGCCTGCTTAAGCAATGTGCATGAACGGAAACGAGCTTCTCACCACAAAAATCACTTAGCACTTTTTTTATAAGTGATGAGGGTAAAAATAGTCATTTTTCGCGCTCTTTATTAGGCTGGGGCAATTTTATTTTACTCTCACAGCACTTGGTGTGGTGCATACCGAGAAACCTATTAGGTGCGCTCTTCTTCGTTGGAGTCATCATGGGATGGAGCCTAGCGCGCTGTGTCGCACATGTCTAGATCCCCGAACGAATTTGCCTAATTGGCTTAAGAAAACGACCGAAACCCGCAATAAATTTCACAGAAAGAGAGTGGTTGTTCAATCATGCATCATCATGTTTGGCGTCAATTTTACCATTAAGCTGGGCAATAATATTACTTCGACAGCAACTAAGAAGTGACATCCGCTGCTTCGCGACTCTTTTATTGACGCATTAATGTCGCTGGTAGGGGTGCATGGAGCGCTTTACACGGTGTAGGAAAGTGCTCTTCCCAGCATAACAATTGATTTGGCGGAAATTTTACTCCCACTTTTCATCTTTCTAAATCCTAAAAAAAAAAAAAAAATTTTTTTTGTTGTCACACTTTGGGTAAAATCAACGTAGCAGTGCCGGTCCTTTGACGGATACCTGACGCGAGAAGTCGCATTCTCATTTAGAGGACTCGTCGGTCAATTATTTGATTACATTCATTAGGTGGAATAAAACATGTAGCGGCGACGTTTTTTTGTTGTTGTTTGTTTTTCTCTTTGGAATCAATGCTCGGAGTCAATGCACGCTGCATGCGAATGCTGTTTCTGCCAGTTTTGAATAGGTAATTGGAGTGGAAAATTTATAATGTACATGTCTGTTTTTTAGCTTAAATTACGTCTTGCCGGGTAATTAGGTCGTTATTCGCTTCTATTTCATTTCAGTACTTCCTCGGAATAGGCCATATGCCTATTCTCACTAGCGTATAATAATTTGTTAATTGTGCGGTAATAATTTGTTAAAGGTGCGCTTCCCCACGAAGCCACCTCGATCGCCTGCGTTTGGTGACATGTACTCGCCCCAAAGCCAGAACGGCGCACTCCAGCTCTGTAGCAGACGACACGAAGCGCCTCACCGAGGTGCGTGTGCGCCTGCGCCGCTTCGATGCGCCGCCGCGCCGAACACACTGGCGCCCCACAGAGCGCTGCCACGGTGAGCCGTGTTCACCCTAAGAGTGGACGAGCCTGTACCATGGAACAGCTAAATGCCGAGTGGAGAAGAAAAAGGAAGGGCTGCTTTCTATATGGTAAGCATTTAACAAGCTTAAAGAGTAATAATGATGTTTAAAGGCACAGTATTTTAAAACAACAGCATTTTCTCTTGGTCAAGCTATACTGCCAACACTATTCAACATTAAAAAAGAAAGAAAAATCCCTGTCGATTTTTCGGCCTATACTGTGTTTGGTTTATATGGTGTTAAGAAAAGTTTAGCCCTTCGATTCCCCTTATTCTTCTTGCTCATTGCAAAGAAATGTCCTCAACATTGGCAACCTTGATGCCACAAGGTAGTATATAAGGGTTCTTTGGGTAGCTGCCTGCTCTCAAGTTTACATACTGTGTGAAGCCTGCATTTGAAAGGATGATCCACATCAGCCACCATAGCCATGGGCGATGCTGCCTAACACTCCAAAGGCTAATCTTGTATAGAACATAAATAACCAAGAAAGTTGACAAGAGGATGGGATGGCCACCAGAGCACCGCATGCACAATGTGAATATGTGGTGGGTTTGGTTCCCACCTGCAACAAGGTTACGTTAATTTCTTTTCCTTCTATATACATTTCAATAAAAGTTATAATCAATAAAATTTTTTCCCCTTATGCTTTTCCTGGCTTCATTATGCATTTGCTTTATATTGTTACGTGTGGAAAGATACAGATGAAAGATGCTATTTACACGCTATTTACACTGGAGCCAGGCAGCCAGGCTGACACTCGCTCGTGCCAAGGGCACCGACCAACTTCTTTGTTGTTCTCGCGGCGGCTCGTCTCTTGAGCATCGCTCGATGATATCGTAATATTACCCCCCGGCGGCAAAAGCACTGTCACGGTGCTGCAAAATATCCAAGGTGCATAGAGAGTTGTAGGGCTTGAGTCGGGCAATGTGGACAATGTCATTGGTTGTCACAGCGGAGGAAATAGCGGGCGTGGCTAGAACGATTTCATAGGTGACATCGGTCACTTTGCGTATCACGCGATGTGGGCCTGTGTAACAGGAAAGCAGTTTTTCACAAAGGCCGACTTTACGTGATGGTGACCAAAGCAACACGAGGGCACCGGGCACAAAATGGACATCACGGTGACGGAGGTTGTAGCGTTGTTTCTGCTTGTCTTGAGACACTTGTAGACGAGCACGTGCAAGTTGGCGAGCATGGTCAGCACGGGCGATTGCATCACGGGCATAATCGCTAGTTGAAGCTGTGGCGGACGGAAGCACAGTGTCCAGTGGTAGCATCAGTTTGCGGCCATACAAGAGGTAAAACGAGGAAAAGCCAGCAGTTTCGAGACTGGAAGGGTTGTATGCAAAGGTAATGTAAGGTAGAGCCAGGTCCCAGTCACAGTGGTCGTCTGAAACGTATTTGGATAGCATGTCTGTAAGGGTGCGGTTCAAACGCTTAGTGAGGCTGTTCGTTTGGGGGTGGCAGGAGGTGGTAAATTTATGCTGTATTGAGCAGGCATGCATGATGTCGTCAATGACTTTGGCCAAAAAGGTGCGGCCGCGGTCTGTAAGCAATTGGCGCGGAGCACCATGCATCAAAATGATATCATGCAGGAGGAAGTGCGCAACATCAGTTGCGCAACTGGTCGGAAGAACACGGGTTACGGCGTAGCGGGTCGCGTAGTCCGCCGCGACTGCAATCCACTTGTTTCCTCATGTGGATTCTGGAAATGGGCCGAGAAGGTCCAAGCCGACACGATGAAAGGGCTCGGCAGGGATGTCGAGCAGCTACAGGTAACTAGCGGGGAGCTGGGAAGGCTTCTTGCGTTGTTGGAAAAGCTCACAAGCGGCGACGTAACGTCGTACGAAACGGGCAAGGCTTGGCCAGAAAAAACGGCGACGTACACGGTGATAGGTTAGAGTTACGCCGTGGTGCCCTGCCGTTGGTGTGTCGTGAAGCTCTTCTAGAACGGTGGAGCGGAGGTGTTAAGGTATTACAAGCAGAAACTCAGAGCCGTCCGGATGAAGGTTACGACAGCACAGAGTACCGTCGCGGAGGACAAAGAGGCATAGAGCAGCATCGGCCGGAGAGTGTTTAAAACGGTCGATGAGTGCTCTGATGAAGGCGTCACGGCGTTGCTCGTCGGCGAAATGAAGCAGCTGGGATACAGAGAATACGCAAGAAGCACTGGCAGTATTAGAGGAGTCAGAGTCGTCAACAGGGTAACGCGACAAACTGTCAGCGTCTTGGTGCAGGCGGCCAGACTTGTACACCACGGAATATGAAAATTCCTGTAGCCTCAAAGCCCATCGACCAAGCTGGCCTGTAGTATCTTTTAGCGATGAGAGCCAGCAGAGAGCATGATGGTCAGTGACTACGGAAAAAGGGCGACCGTAAAGGTAAGGATGGAACTTCACAACCGCCCAGACAACAGCAAGGCATTCGCGTTCCGTAATGGGATAGTTGCGCTCCGATGGTGCTAGGAGGTGGCTCGCATAAGCACTAACGCGATCCTTGCCACGCTGACGCTGGGCTAAAACGGCACCTACGCCATGACCGCTGGCATCTGTACGCAATTCTGTACGGGCATCCCGGTCGAAGTGGGCGTGAATGGGCGGTGAGGTTAGAAGAGTGACGAGACAAGAGAAGGCGGCGGCTTCTGCAGTACCCCACGAGAATTGTATGCCTTTCTTCAAAAGATTAGTTAGGGGCCTAGCAATTGTCGCAAAATCTCGAACGAAACGACGAAAGTATGAGCACAGCCCTACAAAACTTCGAACGTCTGCGGTTGTCTTCGGAACCGGAAACTCTCGGACAGCGCGAGTTTTGTCGGAATCAGGCTGTGCTCCGGAAGCGTCAACGAGATGGCCCAGAAGAGTAATTTGTCGGTGGCCAAAACGAAATTTGGATGAGTTAAGTTGCAGCTTCGCCTTTTGAAATATATCAAGTATAGTTGTTAGACGCTCAAGGTGAGTGTCGAACATTGGCGAGAAGACGATGACGTCATCGAGGTAGCAGAGGCATGTGGACCATTTGAAACCTTGGAGCAAGGAGTCCATCATACGGTCAAAGGTGGCAGGGGCGTTGCATAATCCAAACGGCATTACTTTAAATTGGTATAAGCCATTAGGTGTGATGAACGCGGTTTTTTCTCTGTCCATATCGTCAACAGCTATCTGCCAATATCCCGAACGAAGATCAATAGACGATAAATAGCTGGAACCGTGCAGGCAGTCAAGGGCGTCGTCTATACGTGGGAGCGGGTAGACGTCCTTCTTTGTAATGCTGTTCAAATGACGGTAGTCTACACAGAAGCGCCACGTGCCGTCCTTCTTAACCGACACCACAGGTGACGCCCAGGGACTCGATGAAGGCTTAATGATGTTTTTATCGAGCATTTTGTTCACTTCATCCTGAATTACTCGGCGTTCCGACGCAGAAACTCAATACGGTCGTCGGTGAATAGGCGCAGCATCGCCAGTAAGAATCCGATGCTTGACCGCGAGCGTCTGGCCTAAAGGGCGATCGTCCAAGTCGAAAATATCGCGGTAGGACGATAATACTTTGCAAAAGTCTTCAGCCTGCATAGAGGACAGGTCCGTCGCAACCATTTTCTTTATGTTGGGATCAACGCCCGAGGCAGGCGCGAGGGGCATGCTATGCTCGCGAGAACCATTGGTCGATAACGCTGCCACGTATTGGTCACAGAGACAATCAATGGTGGCAAGGCAAATACCTTGCGGTAGAATTTGCTTTGCCAATCCAAAGTTACAGACAGGCATGTGAGTGTGGTTCGCAGTAATAGTAAGTAGACTGTGAGGCACGGTGACGTCATACTGTATTGGGATGTCGGGCAGAGGAGTGACGAGGTATTCGCGATCAGGAACTGGTGGGAATGACAACAGTTCAATGTAGGCTATGGACTTTGGTGGCAGGCGAAGAAAGCTGGTGGAGCGTAAGCGGCAGTGGGGCGCGTCAGAAGGTTCTGCGAGCATCGGCAACTCAAGGCGAAGGGTACTGGAAGAGCAGTCAATAAGAGAAGAATGGGCGGAGAGAAAATAGAGGCTGAGAATGAGGTCGTGGGGGCAATGAGCAATTACGGTGAAGAGGACAGGAGTGTGGCGGCCGGCGATGCTGACACGTGCCGTACACATGCCGATGATAGGCACAGTACCGCCATCCGCAACGCGGACGACGCGTGCCAGCGCTGGGGTGAGGAGCTTGTTCAGTCGTCGTCGGAAGGCAGCACTCATAATAGAAAGATGTGCTCCTGTTTCGATGAGTGCCGTGACAGGATAGCTGTCAACGTCAACGTCAAGAAGGTTTCGGTTAGTAGGTAACGTGAGCAGAGGATTTGAGGGCAGGGTCGACAATGCAGCTTCACCTCCAAAAGTTGCAGTGCCTAGTTTTCCGGCTGGGTCCGGGAGGCGATGGGCGGCGAAGAGAAGCGGCGGGGTTGGGGCGAACGAGACTGGTGGCGTCGAGGTGAGGGCGAGCGGCTGTAGCGAAGGTTCGGAGCAGGGGCATCAGCGGTAGTGGGTTCATGGCGGGTGGCATAGTGTACAGAAGGTCCAAAGGTGCGGGAATAAGTAGCGCCGTAAGTCCGAGGAGGTGGTGGCCATTGGTTTTGGCAGTGACTGGCGACGTGGCCGATGCGACAGCAGTGGAAGCAGATTGGCCTGTCATCAGGGGTACGCCAATCGGACGGGTTGCGGCGAGATGTGGCAGAAAAGGACTGCCGGGGACGAGGAGGGCCGCTAGATAACTAGGGAACGCTGGGTTGAGACGTGGAACACACGGTGTTCGGACCCATGTTTTCAAATTCCTGTCTGACGACAGCCTGAAGCAACGCAATGGTGGTTGCTGGCGGATCGGGAGGCGTCGTGGAGAAGGCTGGCGAACAGGCGGCCTCGAGTTCGCGGCGAACAATACGGGTGACGTCGTCGCAGGTGGTGGTCTGACGCGGTCGACCCTCACATGTCGACGTAGCAGCAGTGTTGGGTAGCCGCGCAATGTGGTGCGAGATACGGCGGCTCTTAGCCTGTTCAAGGCGACGGCATTCTTTTATAATGGCGTCGATAGTCAAGACGTTGCCGAAAACAAGCAGACTGAAAGCGTCGTCGGTGATGCCTTTTAGCACATGTGCCACTTTATCTGCTTCGGACATATTATCTTCAGCTTTACGGCACAGAGCCAAGACGTCGAGGATGTAGGAAACGTACGGCTCTGTAGATGACTGAACACGAGACGCAAGAGCCTTTCTCGCGGCAGCCTTATGCCTAATGGGGTCGCCGAACAGTTCCCGTAGGTTTTCTTTGAAACTGTCCCTACTGGTTATTTCGTCATCATGCGTTTGGTGCCACACGCGTGGGGTGCCGCCGAGATAAAAGACGACATTGGCGAGCATAATCGTTGGGTCCCACCTGTTATTAGCACTGGCGTGCTCATACAGCTTGATCCAGTCGTCGACATCCTGTCCCTCCAGGCCAGAGAACACACCTGGGTCACGGTGTGGGGCAACCGTGACAATTGGAGCAGTCGGACAAGCCGAAGCCATTGCAGAGGCAAGCTCGTCACTGGGAGGCATGGTGACAAGTTCGGTATGCCGACCACTTCAGAGTTCCGTGATGAGGACGGGGATCGCTAACCTCCACCAGAAATGTTACGTGTGGAAAGGCACAGACGAAAGATGCTATTTACACCGGAGTCAGGCAGCCAGGCTGACACTCGCTCGTGCCAAGGGCACCGACCAACTTCTTCGTCGTTCTTGCGGCGGCTTGTCTCTTGAGCCATCGCTCGATGATATCGTAATAATATGGTTGTAACAAACAAAAAATTTAGCCCCATGATTCCACTCATTCTCGCTCAAGAAGTCTTGCAGTCAGCCATAGGTGGTGAGTTTTCATTTTTCCGGGAGGGGGCTAAGGCCTGATCAGCTTTCCGAAACCCCGAGTGTACATACACACACATATATACAAATATATGTATATATATATATACACACACACACATATACAGGGTGTCCCAGTTAACTTGGACGAAGATTTTTAAAAACCCAAGAGCTCTAGAGAAATCGTACCAACTGCATAGTAGCAGCAGTCGTATGTACTTACAGCCAGTATTTTTTCATCACGAACTATTAATTGATTTTAATCAGTGAACTTTTTAATTATTGACTGAATCACAAACATTAATTTCAGTGTCATAGGGGCCCTTAATTAACCTCCGAATCAAGCATTTACTTTGACCTGAAGTGGTGCTGGTTGTGTTTTCCAAGAAAAACAAAAGCCCGCAAAATATGAAACAGATGCGCACTCGCAAACCGCTACTCAAGCGCCTACAAGCAACCATTGAAATATATACGGCTGCATTTTCTTATCACTGCATCGTACAAGGCTCCACTACGCATAACGTGTCAGCGGCGTGTTCTCTTGATGCCACGACCATCACATAGCGTGAAGCCCTGTATCGAGCTGCCGCTGTTGGGAAAGCCATGTATCCGTGGCTACTTGCTTGGGAGCGCTTGAGTAGCGGCGCACGAGCGCATATCTATTTTGTATTTTGGGTGTTTCGCGCGCTTTTGTTTTTTCTCAGAAAAACCAACGAGGCAAAGTTGAGCACTAAAATGCTTGATTGGGAGGTTACTTGAGGTGCCCTACAACTTCGTAATTGATACGTTTGCGATTCAAGCAATAATTAAAAGTTCAATAATTAGATGTAATTAAGTAATACTTCGTGATGAAAAAAATATAGGCTGCAAGTACACACAACTATGGCTACTATGCAGTTTGTACGATTTCTCTAGAGTTCTTGGGTATCTTTAAAATCCTGGTCTAAATTAACTAGGACACAGTGTGTGTGTGTGGGGGGGGGGGGGGGGGTTGCACACTAAGTTTCTTCAAGTGCAAGTTCGTGTGACCTCGAAGAATTCGGGTGCTGAAGTGACGCCGTTATAAGAGTATGTACAAGACGTCATAGTAGGATACAGTTCAATTTCACGGCCTGAGTCCTCTCGGTATTGTAATCTTCCTTCGTTTAATTGTCACATACTTGGGAATCATTAATACTGCTTCGTCTTTCCGGCGAAACTGCAGTCTCTCTCCTTTATTTTTTGCGAGTCCGAGTATAAGTGCTGCTGCGTATGACTGCTGTCGATTCTGATTTCGAGTGAATCCGGCTTGGCCTCATTTCGGTTATTGAATGAATTATTCAGTGTTCCCCAACTATCACACATCAAGACTTAAAAAGATAGCAGTTGAGTTACTTGAAGAAAACCTAGTGCATATTGTTTCCAGTACAGTGGAGCCAGTACAGCCAGTAGTTTTTTCAATGAGAGATTTCATTTGGTAAATGCAAGTTATCTAACTTGAGAAGTACTGTCCT
This sequence comes from Dermacentor variabilis, assembly GCF_050947875.1. Lineage (NCBI taxonomy): Eukaryota > Metazoa > Arthropoda > Arachnida > Ixodida > Ixodidae > Dermacentor > Dermacentor variabilis. The sequence goes on along the minus strand of NC_134568.1, from coordinate 186,123,744 downwards.
AATTTTTGAATTGTCAATGAGGCATATGTAGGCACCCAAAATGACATCTAATTGTGGTGTTTTCAGCGACATACTAATTGCATACAAATTTTCAGACTGGCAAAGAAACCTCACAAAGTATGCAAAATACCACGTGAGTGCGCTCCCACCCGCCTCATAAAGCAAGGCCCTCAAATAAGCTGATTTAAAGCAACTACATTGCCTGTCGCAAACCCGAAGAGACAGCCCATCACCTTGATAATAGTACGGAAGGAGCACCAAACGCAGGTTTTGTGGCTTCGTAGCTATTCCTTCGTCTCAATTCTACATCACACTTATCATCCGTCTCTCAAGGCCGACTGATCACATTGATAACAGAAGCCCCTTGATAACGAGGCCGAATTTACCAGGCCCGTGCCTGATGATGATATGTGGTTTTTTAATGGCGCAAGGGCCAGTTATGGCCAAAGAGCGCCATGTCCGTGTTAATGAGTTTGCAATGAAATCATGAGTCCGATGAAGTTGGTGTGACGTGGCTGTAGAGAGGCCTAAAACTGAGAGCTATAAGTTGCATAAAATACACAAGGAATAAAAATATGAGAATGGCTGAAGTGGGGTATGCTGTAAGTATAGGATGTTCAACAATGGTGTAATAGCGTTACATGAATAAAAATGGACAAGTGATTGTTGTTGACAAATAGCACAACAGCCTCAGCTGGTCCCTTGAGTACAAGGGCCTGGAGGCATGTGCTATAACAAAGGTTCACATCGCAACCGTGGCCTCTCGCAAGAGGCCGTGTTACGAATTTCTTGCACAGAAAACGTGGAGCGTGTCAACGTCGTTTAAAAAGGCTAAGGTAGATTGCATGTGAAATAGCGGTTCTCTGCCTAGAAACAGTGCCAGGTGAAGTGGTATACACTGACTGTATGCTAAAGGGAAGTGCTTTTTCCTTTCGGCTTGTGTTTCGCGGCATTCTAGGAAGACATGCTGAACACTGAGTGTCTCCCCACATCTACTACACATTGGACGCTCACCGCCACTTAACAAAAAGCTATGTGTACCGTAAGTGTGCCCTATTCTGAGACGACAGAATAGGACATCACTTCGTCTGGACTTGGTCAGTGATGGCCAGTATCCTAAATGTGGCTTAACTATGTGGAGTTTATTAAGGGTTTCCGAGTCCCATTTATGCTGCCAGTAGGTTCTGAGTTGTTTCCGTAAGTATGGCTTTAGGTCTGAGAAGGGAACGGCTGCGGACATGTTGCAAGCTTTTGTGTCTAAGGAGGTAGCAATTCGGTCTGCCAGGACGTTACCTTCAATACCTCTGTGTCCAGGCACCCAGCATATCGTTACATGTTGGCCAGAGGCATAAATAGTACACAGGAGAGAGAAAAGATCTGCAATTATTGGATTTCTGTGGTTGAAGCATGACATCAATGTTTTCACAACACTTAATGAGTCTGTGTATATGACCGCCTTACGTAGTTTTAACTGTTTGATGTGTTTTGCAGCCGACCATACTGCATACGCCTCTGCTGTGAAGATGCTTGTTTGAGGGTGCAGAACATCGGACTCGGAAAAGGATGGGCCGACGGCTGCATATGACACGCCAGCATGTGATTTAGACGCATCTGTGTAATACTCTGGACAAGGGTATTTAAATTGTAATTCCAGAAAATGCATATGAATGTGCGCCTCTGGAGCGTGCTTCGTTACCTCCACAAATGACGTGTCACAGTCAATGGTTCGCCACAACCACGGTGGAAACGGCTTGGCAGAAGCCATTAGTCTATTTTCACGAATATGAACATCCATCTCCTCGCTCAGCTTTGTCACACGGATCGAGAATGGCTCTCTGGCTGTAGGTTTGTTGTGAAAGAGTGTTGCAGAGGTCATATCGTTTATGGTGGGATAACAAGGATGGTGTTCATTAGCATGTACTTTCAGAAAATAATTAAATGTAGAATATGACCGCTGCAGATCGAGCGACCATTCATTCGATTCGACATAGAGGCTTTGAATCGGACTCGTCCTAAAGGCGCCGGTGGCGAGGCGGATACCAAGATGATGCACAGGGTCCAGCATCTTGAGAGCACTGGGTGTAGCTGAGTGATACACAACGGCACCGTAGTCTAAGCGCGATCGTACAAGGCTCCTGTAGAGGTTCATGAGGCATTTCCTGTCGCTTCCCCATGTTGTATGTGACAGTATTTTCAGGATGTTCATTGTTTTAAGGCATTTAGCTTTCAAATACTTGATATGAGAAATGAAGGTTAGTTTTGAGTCGAGTATTATGCCTAAAAATTTATGTTCAGTGTTGAGTGGTATGTGTTGTCCATGCAGCATAATATCAGGATCTTGTATCAAGCCTCTCTTTCTAGAAAAAACAGGCCCGTGCCTTCCATTTCTTTTTAATAAGTTGGTTCCAGTTTGTTCCATGTACAGTAGAACCTCGTTCATACATTTTGGAAAAAACGACGAGAAAAAAACGTACCAACCGGGAAGATGTACGATCCGAAGTAATTAAAAAAGTATAACAGACTCAACTATAGTTGACATCTACGTAATGCGAAGCATCGCAGCACCAGACACTGATGCACGTCGAGCTGGTGGTATCCCTGCGGGCGGCCTGAGATGCATATTGTTGTTTTCCTATTGAGTGGTGTTTTAAGAAGGCGACTGGAAGTGAAGTCAAGCAGATGGGGGACACCGGATGCCGCCGAAGCGAAACATGATGCCCACATCACACCGTCTGCAAGAGTGAATGGCAGCACATTCGGATTATCACTTACTAAAAGCCTGCAATACGGCATACCAATGGCACTATGCACCACGCCCTGTAAGAGAGATAAGTGAAGATGCTTATTGCAATAGGTTTGGCGGCGATAGCTGGGACGACCCAGGCAGAGATTTGCTGGTATCGGCATAAGAAACTGTGCGCGTCGTCATTTTCACGAGAAGCGGGCAGCTATATACTGTCGTTGATCGTGCACACCTCACGCCTTTTCTTGTTCAGAGAGGATCTAGTGGCCGGAAAATGTATAATATCGCAGTCTGCAGCAGGGAAAGGCGGCACGTTTCGGTTCTCGCTTATTAAAAGCCTGCGCTACGCTTCCAACGGCACCACACACTGTGAAATAGATAGGCAAAGATGCTTTTCACAATAGGATTGGCAGTGATAGCTGCGAATGCCGTATTCGACGACCCAGGAGAAGATTTGCTGGTACCGAAACGAGAAACTAAGTGCGTGCCGGCATTTTCATGCGAGATGGGCCGGGGAGTATTAGAATGAAGCTGCCGTGGCGGGCAGCTACATAGAGTTCTAAATCGTGCACACCTCGCGCATTTTCTTGTTTACAAGGGATCTGGCGGCCGCAAAAAGTAGCATACGATCGCATTTTGGTGACGTACTGTACATTGGTGCCGAAAGACCGTGCTTTCCGGGAACTTATGAAGTGGTAAACAATAATCATAACTCTATTGGGTCATTTTTTTGTGTTCTCGATTGCGAACGTTGGCACCAGGAAAACATACATAACGGGAATGCATCAACGAGGTTCTACTGTATTTATGCTGATGGTACACGATTTTCATTAAAGAAATTTCAGAATCGCAGAGTTACAGAAACTGAACATGTCATTTTCAAAAATACATTGTTTGGACATTTGTTGCGATGCAAAAACTGTATGCCCCCCTTAATTTTGCCTGTTGCCCTGTTCATGGTGCAGTATAATCCAGACCTCGCACAAGACCAGTCCAAGGAGGAAGGTGACTATTGTTAGTAGATGGCTTCACCGAATTAAGAAAAAGAAACTGCAGAAACACTCTGCTACATATCGAACAAAAAAATTAACTGACGATTATGTACGATATTCCCTAATGCGAAATTTGAGCGCAGCTCTATAAGCGTTTTCATATCGCAATACAATAGGTGGTGCGGACAATCTGTCTTGTGTGGCACGTTACAAATGGAGCGAATTGTAGCGCGACTGCTTTGCTTATTGCGAGATCGCCAGGCGCAGCCTGTGAATGATGCGTGGTTGCGATTCACAGCAGCCGCCGTAAACAGACCTTTGCTAATGCACCGCTTTATTTTCATATATAGTATCGTTATCTGTGAAAAGCCGACACGTGCTACTCTGGCGCCATCTCGTAGCCATCGCATAATATATGTATATGTGTTCTATATATATATATATATATATATATATATATACACATACATATATATATACAATACAGTCGAACCCGGATATATCGAATTCGCCAGGGATCGGAAAATAGTTCGATATAGCGAAAATTCGATATACAGATATAGGCCAAAAAAAGCACTCGCAATCATAAAAAATTGTGGCTTACCAATTGGAACAGCCGCGAATCACATAGCATGTGCACACAATATGAAAGCGCTTTATTTCACAGAAAAAAAAAATCACTAATTTTGGGCTGCTTTTTCCTGAGAAATGAAGTTTAGAACACTAGTCTCAATCTTTTCGAGACTGTCCAGGTGCGAGAGCCCAGTGCCTTCCATTTCACCGCAAGAGCGCCGAATCAGGCTGAACGCCAACACCAGTTCAGTGGCTGTGCACGGACGCGTTTCTTCGACAACACAGTTGCCCTCGTCGTCGCTGGAATCGCCGTCTTGAACGCCAGCTATTCCAGCCACAATGTCCTCATCAGCGAGGTCGGCTACTGCTTGAACTTCGCTGTCAGCGTTAATGAAGTCAACAACAGTAACTTCAGATGGGACGGCGCCGGGAAAATTGGACAAGTCGCGGAACGCGTCCTCCAAGCACGCATTGTCATTTAAAGCTTCCGGACATTCATCTCCGGCCCCCCACTTCAAGGCCTGCCTTGCCGAAACAGTTGGCTATTGTGGCCTGCTTCATGTCGACCCAAGCGCAGGTAATCATCTGGATCGCGCCGAGCAGGTCAATCTTGAGATCGGTTCCCATGCGGAGGTTTATGAGGAGCCGTTGAATAAGTCGCTTCCGATAGCCTACCTTGAATGCCTTTATGATACCCTGGTCGAGGGGCTGCAGTCTCGCTGTGGTGTTCGGCGGGAGGAACTTTAATTCGATGTGCTGCAGCTTGCAAGTCGTTTGATGGGCCAAACAGTTCAAAAAATCAAAATCAAATGTTTTATTTCCAACAAACTTGTTGGGGGTCCTCCAGGCGAAAAGCTGCGATATACAGCTTGAATGTGCCTGAAGGCCCTCACATGGCAGCAGTACAAATGCAATATACAATGCAATGGGTTACATTTACAATAATTACAAAGATCACATTTCAAAAATTTCTTTACAAAAATATGTCCTAAGCTGTTTTCGAGTCAAGGTATTTGTCATAACAATTTCTTTCCCAAATTTATTAAGCAGTGAAGGTAGCGTGTGTCTTAGCGACTGCATGAGGTAATTTGTACGCCTGTACGGTACTAACCACCTGTCTTTGCTGCGGGTACGCGCATCACTTTTGTCATATTCAAGTCGTGACGTATTCTTTAAAAATATTTGAAACTTTTCGGAGCCGAAGTAGAAAGAATGCAGTAGCCTGTATTCGTAAATGTTAGTTACGTGTATTATGTTATAACTTTCAAAAAGTTGCGCAGTAGAATGGAAATAAGGTACATTCGCTACATGTCGAAGTGCTCGTTTTTGAAGTTGAAGAAGTGCATGAAGATTACGTTTCGTGGTGGTAGCCCATACAAGCGCACAATAATTCAGATGTGATTGAAACAAGGCATAATATATGTACAACTTTACTTTCTCTGGGAAAAAATGACGGCAACGGGACAATGCACCTGCGGCAGATGACAATGATTTCATAATTTGTTCAATGTGATATGTCCAGTTCATATCTTCTGACAGCGTCACGCCCAATACTTTGTATTTGGTTACAATCTCAATGGGCGCGCCATCCAACAATAATTCTTCATTTAAATAAGACTGCCTGCCTCTTGCCTTGAACAATATGGCCTTTGATTTGGAGCTATTAATTGTTAGAGCGTTATCACGAGACCAACTCGACAATTTAGAAAGGATACTGCGCGATCTTTGTAACAGATCATCAAGATCATTGTCAGAGACAAACAGGCTCGTATCGTCAGCGTATAGTACAATACCTTTGCCTTCTGGTTGTCTACCAGAAGGCAAACTCGGCGGCCCGACTTGCCCAACTCAGTGTCCCAAGCCTGCAGCCATTCAACAAAAAGTTGACGTGTCATCCAGGCCTTCTTATTATACAGCCGTAGCAGACGGGAAGCTGTTTACAGTTCTTGAAGCAGCGCGGCGACTTGCTCTTCCCGATCACGAATGGCCGTAGCTTGCACAAGCCGTCCATGTTGGCTGCAAGCAGCACCGACACATGCACTTTGCTAATTTTACCGCCATGGCATGAGGTTCTACGAAGAGCGAGTGTCTTCGGCAACATTTGCCAAAAGAGACCAGTTTCGTTTGCATTGAAGATTTCTGCAGGCGAAAACTTCTCAGTGATCTTCGGCCACTCCTCAGAAAGCCACTGCTGCATCTCCTGGCTGCTGACAGCCCCACTTTCGCCTGAAATGGCCTTTCCTACAATGCCATGGCGGTTTTTAAACCGTTGCAGCCATCCAGTGCCACCACAACAGTTCTCTTCGCCAAGAGCCGTAGCAAACCATTTGGCCTTTTCGATTAACATCGGGCCATCCACGGGTATATTTTTCACTCAGATTTCAAGAAACCATGTATAGAGTGCCTTCTCCACTTTTTCAAAAGCAGCAGGCCGCACACGACACGCTCCTGAGCGACTTTCCTCACCTGCTTTAAGCTTGATGTCCTGCTTGTTTTTTAAACAACGTACTTAAGTACTCCGCGGAATGCCGAATGCACCCGCCACAGAGGACTTCTTTTCTCCATTCTCGACACGCCGGATTACTTCAAGCTTTCTTGCAAAGTCCAGATTCTTCCTCTTTTTTATGTCAGCGGATGCCATAGCTCACCAGATGACCGCAATCACACACGCTACACACGGCACGTTGAAACAGAGGTACGCACAACAAAACGCGCAATGCGAAGACGGAGCAGTCCGAGCGAAGCCTGTTTGAGCGGCAGTCAACGGGCCTGCAAAGGAACGACAAAGGGAAAAGAAAGAAGAGAGCGGGGAAAAAGATCGGCGGAATATGCCGTCGAAGGCGCTGTGTTCGTTTTTTTAGCCCTCTCTGGCTCTCTTGTCTCCCCTGGCCCACGAGCGACCGTGCCGACCCCTCACTCTCTCTCTCTCCCTTTTCCCAGGAAGTGTGGCTTGGAAATGTCGCAGCGTCTCCATGCCGCGCACTCTCTTCGCTGCGCTCCAACGCCCTTGCACAATGCACACGCCGGCGGTAGAGGAGGAGCGAGAGAGCTCGCGCCGGTGGGGCGCAAGAACGGGGGAAAGGCTCTGCGTCTCCATCGCTAAGCGACGGCCGCGCATGCGCAGAGGAGGAGCCTGCTGACTGACTATGCGGAAATGTTTTCCCCTGAGGACCAGGCACGAATGTCTTTGGGAAAAGCACACCTTCCAGGGGCACGGCGTTCGATATATCGAATGTCCAACGAAAATGGAATTCGATATACTACGCAATTGTCCTATACTTTTACATAGTATTTTCAAGGGGGTAAGCTGTGTGTTAGATATAGCCAATAATTCGAAATATGCGGGTTCGATATATCTGGGTTCGACTGTATGTGTGTGTATATAGAGTGGCACTACACTTTTCACGCTTTCGCCGTACTTTTCATCTCATGCTTTCCCTGTAGCCTCCTCCTCCTCTTCGCTTTTCATCCCCCACTGCACTCAGTGTTCACTGTCATCCTTCAATCTGTTGGTTCACTGAATTACACAGACGCCGAGGCACACCGACGCTCAATGCAGGAATGCGCACTTAAGAGTTGGGCTCTAAAATGCAATTCCAACCAGACCTTTAAAAGAAGCTTGGCTAGCGGTTCAACCTCTTGCTGCTTTTACAGAATGTGCAGAAATTACACTAGGAACACCGGACACAGAAATAGAGGCACCAGTACTAGTTCAGAAAACATGGGAAGAACCAATTTGTGCTTAGAGAGAAGCAAGCTGAAGTAGAAGGAAGGTAAGAAAATATTATTACAGTAAAAGCTATTGAGTTGAAAATTTCAAAATCCGTCTGTTCAATTTAGAGGAAGTGAAAAGCAGACAAGACACTCACTTTGTATATTTAAATTTTTTTTTCTCACAGGTACTTCTAAATAAGCCATTTTTTTTTTCATATCTTGGGTGATCACAAAAAATTTAAGATAAACTAAACTGCTTTTGTTTCATTCAAGACACTAAGAATCAAGTGAAAATTTGATATTTTGCAGTATATAGTAAAATCATGTTAAACGGAACCTCAAGGGACTGGTGAAATACGTTCCGATTAACAGGAGTTCCATTTACTTAGAAATATCTGTGCAGGTGCAGCACTATGTGTGATGCAGCCTGTGACGTAGTTAGTTTTGGTTTCAAGGAGGCACAGGTGGCAACATGCAGAACAAAAACATATTTCTTACTGCTCCAGTTGGTGGCAGAATAACATGCAGTCATGCAGGGGAAGCCGAAATTACCAAACAGGGCACCATCAGAAATTTTGGTTCTGCTTAACTTGGCCGTCTATGGGGCGAGTGGCGGTGCCACAAAGCTGTACATGCTATGAATTAAACATTTATCGAACTTTTGCCTGCTTGAGTTTCTGCCACCAATGTTTAAGGATGGCTATCTGGACAGGTACCAAAAAAAATGTATTTCAGATCCTGCCTCATTCTGAAAAATTTTTTCTTTAGATCTAACTTGCTTCTGATGTTTCTGTTTACAGAGAGTGGCGAAAATTTTTGTTCGAATAGACAGAAGTTCTTTTGCATTGCCGAAATACAAAATTAGCTCATTTAGAGGCTTTTCCGTTTGAGCGGCGATTTCCGTTTACCAAGATTTTACTACATATTGCAACCAACATTTCTTAAAGGAAAAAGCATACAAGCATCAGCCCCCAACCGTCAAAAAGGAAGTATATAATGATACAACACTGACAAAAGTGTACAAGCCCACCTCTTCATAACTGGAGCTTGGGATTTCTGAAAATATAAGCTGCCCTGCCTTCCTGATGATCCATGGGGTACCTGCCACCTCATAGCACCTGCAAAAATTACAAGAACTCAAAAATTCTGGTCGAGCAGTTTCATGAAACTAAAGATTTCACAAAGCCAAAGTTAATGCTACTGCAGAAAGTCAGATTACGCGAGGTCATAGTTCCATATAGCGGATTAGCCATAGGCTACATGTATGCCACAGCACGACATAAGAGAATGCCTAATATTACAGAATGCCCTGGAAGCTAGCCATAATTACTTTGGCGACTAGCCAGTTCATATCAAGAGAACTGTCATGAAGTGAAAATAACTTTACGTGCAATTTAGCAATTTGAACATATACCGTAAAATCCAAACAGATGCCCCATCGCCGAAAGAAAACCCATCCCTGTTTTCGGCATGATTTGCAATTTTTTCTAAAACACCGAAAGATAGCCCACTTCATAATCCCTCGGCCCTGGGAGCGTGGCGACAAAAATGGGGTTTGTTAGCTACTGCGGAACATAAGGGACACTGCTGAAAGGGAAGGACAGTTTTATTTGGTTCATCCCCCTTGGCTGCAATGGTCACCTTGTCTCAAACTGATACCACAGGAGATAAGTGAACAATGCTGACAGGTCATCCCCCATGTTTTGTTCGACAATAATATTGACTGTTCTTCTGAACACTTTGAAGAATACTGAACAAGGGCTTACAACCAAAACTTCACAACCTTCGGCTGCAGTGCTTTTTGTTACGTTTTCTCAATTGTACACCGAAATTTAGTCCATTCCCTCTTTTTACGTGATTTGCTCTACATTTTAGTTGTGCTATCTCTCAGGATATTACGGTAGTCATAAAAACTAGCAAAATACAACTTCACTAAAACGAAACAAAATGATGTCACCATAGACACTTAGGTAGACAGTATTTGATACGAGACTTCCATTATTATTCAATCTGTCAGTAAAGTATACGTGGCTGCAAAATATGAGCCAGTCAAATTACAGCTTTGATAGCTGGAATACTGACAGGTACATCTCCATACTTTGGACCTGGGCAAGGAGTGTTTCACAGGTGTCATGCCCATTAGTTAATTTTCTACTCCACTCACACATTTGTTACTGCGACATACGTTACCATACTTCGGTTTCATCCTTTGATAATTTTCAATTCGTTTTACACCTCCACTTGTCAAAGATCCGATCACAGTTGCTCGGTCTTTGCTACATTTCTCCAATGAGGTGGTATTCTTCAACAGTGGGACCATTTAAATTTTATTCAACTGCAATCTTCTGCTACCTGCTGGACATTTTTTTACATTACTAGCAACAATTTTTCCAAATTATTTATACAACAGTGGTGCACAATTTTAAAATTTTATTACAAATTTGATTCGCATTTGACAGATCCTAATATTCAAAATTTTTCACTGCCTGAACACCCAACAATAAACCATGATGCAGACATTGCATTTGAATGTGTGAACTCCGCATTGAATTTGTCAATTTCAAGCTACGAGCACAAAGTAGTGCAATTTTCCTGGCTTCTGTGTACATCTGTGTCAAGATTAATGGGGTTAGGATGTAATACAGTCAATTTCCGATAATTCAACCTCCACGCAACTGTTGACAGTGATTCAATTATGCGGCAGGTCGAATTAAAATGAAAAAAAAAAATTATGTGGCAGTATTTCCTTGGGTTTAACATACCTTGGAGCCAAATGCGCGCCCACTTTCTGTGTGTCCAAAATGGAGAATTAACGTAGAAATAACAAAGTTCCTAACCAAAGTAGAAATCCAACAGACGCGATTTTTTAGGATAGCGGCCGGTTTCATAAAGTCAGCTTCGCCGCAATACAGCCCTGTTATGTGGTAAAACGTACGCACGCGGTTTTGGTTTCCTATTCGCTTGCACCACGCAGGCAATTTTCAACCCAATTTCCTTGGAAAACGAAAGGTGCCCATTAAAATAGATTAAATACCATAATCAGCCATCGTGAGCTACCCTTATTACTAGAGACTCTTCCTAGGACGGGCGGAAAATAGACATTTTCGACGGGAGATGACGTCTATTTTCCCCCCGTCCTAGTAAGATTCTCCAAACTCAAATGAGGCTACTTTAGAGACGTGCACCATCGAACTTGCCGTAAAGCTACATTGCTGTTGCACTTGCTTTTTTAAAATTCTCTTTCATACATTGAAGCACAAAGGTAATTGGAAAACCTATGTATTTCATCCCACACTTTGGGAAATAATCTCAAAACTTATCATGGAGATATCTGGCTATAATTCATAAATTGCAATATGTGCCCTCAAGTAATTAAGAAGTTAATTAGTGCATTTCTTAATAAGCTGATCATATTTAGATTTATTGTGCTAGTAATGTCCGCCTCTTCGAACAACCCAGTTCAAGGACAAAAATTAGGCTATCTGCCACGGGCAATTTTTAGAAATTTAGGGAAAACTTAAATGATGACTGTGCACGCGCGCGCGCACGCACGCACGTGCACACACACACACACACACACACACACACACACACACACACACACACACACACGAATCTAATATACGCTAGCTATTTCTATTAGAAAATTAACTACTCAGCAATTTAGAATATCGAAACAAACCCAATGCTTTGCAGAAACCAACTGAAAGTTTTGTTACTGTTCTCCGTCTGCTAAACAAAGTACTGCAAATTATCACACATGAAACAACAAATTTTCGGAGCAATTCAGAAACAAAATGAGTAAATGCAAGCTTTGTTTATTGTTTTGCAGCTGAAGCCTACATTACAACCTGATATTTCTGATTGTTGCACCTTAGTTTTATGGCATTCATGCAGCAGTTTTACTTTTCACACTACAAACAGTGATGTTTTCGTGGCAGCAGGCCCTAATGCATCTGTTAATGGCACGTAGGTCCTTTAGCAGCTTTTTCTCTTTTTTCCCACAAATTTTAGTTTTTTTTTTCGGCAACTATTTAACCAGTTTTGGAAAGCTAGTCTTACAGCAGCTAATCAGCCTTTGAAAGCTTGCTTGCTACAAAGATGTTGAGAGGCTATTCCTGCAGTTTTCTTTAATGACAATTGCTGATCTTTTGTTTAAAACTGATCCTAATTGTCCTTGATAGCTGTCTTTTTTTCTTCAGCTAGTACAAGCATGGAATCTATGTTTAATCCATTGTTCGCATAATATTTTGGTGGAGGTTGGTGTTCCCCGTCATCACCACAAAGTTCTACAGTGGCCACACCGTCCAACTTTCCACCATAGCTCCCAGTCATGGCACCTTCCCTGCACCTACATCTGCTACTCAACAACATGCGTCACGGTTACCAATCCTGCGTCTCTGGTGTATTCACTGGCCAAGATGAAGTTGACTTTGAGGTTTGACTCGGCATGTATAAGCGTGTTAGCCAGGACAATCGCTGCGACCCTACCATAATGCTAGCAAATGTAATATTCTACTTGGGTGGAACACTGTTTTGGTTCCAGACTCACGAGGACGAGCTGTGTAGCTGGGATGCCTTGAAGGACAAGCTCAACGACCTTTCGAGACCTGACCAATCACTAACTGGCTGCAAGAAAAGAACTTGCTAGCCGAGTGCAATCTTCCACTGAATTGGATGCCTTGTACATACACGACAAGCTCGCTCGTTTTCAGAAAGTCTACAACAATATGGCTGAGGCTGACAAAGTAGTACAATAATGTTTTCACCAGCGATGTTGCTGTCAAGGAATGCTGCTGCTTCAAGGTGTCCAAAAGCTGGCGCATCCATTCCACAGTTCTCCCATCTCCCGAACACGGCTGAGACGTAATCCTGTGTCAACCTTACCACTGCACCCCCCCCTTTAATGGGGGTGTAACATGTTCTCAGAGAGCTCGACGCTGCAAGTCCAGCCCAGTTCCATCCAAGGCCACCTAACCATACCACTAACAATCGATGTCAGCGATCTCCCTTATTCAGGCAGTTGTGCAGCAAGAATTTTTCAACCTCGGTTTTCCTGCTGCCTGTTCTGCCTGCCTACCTGGCCCCAGGCCGGTGCTGACAGCAGTGCCTCGCAGTGACCTGTATTCTCCTCCCAGATTCTGCTGAGTGAAAAACTCTATACAACAAGCCAATGTGCTTCTGTTGCCACCGAATTGGCCATGTAGCTCATCACTGCCGTACCTCCTGGACGTCCTTGCCTTGGAGATACTTTTCACTTGTCCTCGACCACATGCCAATCCTCGCCACTACTTGCCTCGCTGTACGTCTCCTACATCTCCCACTGCTGCAGATGAGACTCGTCCTGCTAGCTAGCCGTCAACTCAGCACCGTCTGTCCCTGTTGCCTAACGCATGCCACTATTTGTCAACGACCAGTTATGGAGCATCAAGGTCGGAAAACTAGACCATAACAGCTCCTGGAGGTAGCGCTGCATTATTTTTATCATGCTGAAATCCTCAGTTGACACTACCAACTAACGGGAACCTACTTGATGTTCACATCGACAGTGTCCCTTTGACGGTGTTAATTTCAGGGTGTCTACCAAGTTGACATTTCCAAATTCTCTGAGTTTTCCAGGTTTTCCCTGAGTGCCTTTGCAAAATTACCTGAGTGATGCAGAACTGTTTTATGTCAAGACGAGCTGAAACCATATCGCTCGATGCGGTCACTCTCTAGTAAGCATATAAAAAAATTTAAAAAAAAAACGACTTAATCCAATTTGAATACTAAGGAGTAGTGTTCATGTTATTCAAGAAAAGAATAGAAGGGAGGGGTTAGTAAAATGCACAGCAAATAAAATGTCTTCAAAAGAAAATTGCAAATAGAGTCGGATTTTCTCAAATACGAATAAAAAGGAGATGCATACAGAAGCAAATATTTTGGAATATGAGCTATTCCTATCAACTGATAGCAAACGCAGTGGTATGAGGTTTGAACTTTGTCACAATTCAGATTCTCTCTCAAGAGCTCGTAAGTCAACCTCAACTGTCCTGACATACTCTCAGCCCACGCACGACGCCTCATTGTTGTGTTTCACTGCTTCAAAGAGTTTATTTTGGTTTGGATGAGGGACACTTGCATCTCAGCATCAGCCAACACTGTTTTTTGAGCTCAAGCTCCTTCAAAACGGCGGCAGCACGCTTCCTTTCCCGTTAACTCCTCAATGCGTAGGTCCTTTCTGTTCTTGTACACCTTCTGTCACTCATTCGCCCCACGGACCATTTGAAGCATCTTCTTGGTCAGCTGCACAGTCCACGTCCTAGTTTTCGAACTCAAAGCAGAAAGCAAAAATAGCAGCCTCCACGAGCGGTGCGCATGCCTTGAAAGATAGCAGATCTCATGAGCTTTTGGAGCTGGAAAAATCGCAGTTTCGAGCAAGAAAAGAACACTTTGGAGCAGTAACTTACTTCTCTGGTGCAAAAAGGAAGCTCTGTATAAGTTGATACTTTCTGAAACACTGCATTTAATATTGTATTATAGTAAGAAGCAAGTACCTTTCTTCAAATTGCTGCTGCATGTTATTGTTACTGTATAAAAAGATAAGAAAAATACAGATTTAACCCTTACTCGCAGTTAATTCTGCACTTCAATAAAATGGAAATGAAAGTTACACAAAATAAAAACAACTGACCGAAGGTGGGATACAAACCGATGTCTTCGCATTACGTGTTAAATGCTCTTACGAATACATCTATAGCGGTGCTGCTTTCCTGTTCACTTCCTAGAGGATTTATGTATGTATCCTGAACAAACCTTGGGAGTGTTAGCCAGCAGCACCACTGATGGCTATGGATGTAGAACATCCTGTCTAACATAGGCGTCATGCAGTACTTTAACTTTTTATGGTGAGGGGTACTGGTCAATGAACCCTTACGTGCTACATGAAGGCATCAAAACTGCCAGATCCAAGACCCCCGCTATGTAATAAACGAGAACAAGGCAATCAGAGGGGCCCAATTTCCATTTATTTATCATTTCTTCACTTAAATGAAAGTGACAATTAATTTCCTCTATGCTTTCTTTGATCTCATTGCCTGTTGGTTTATGATTTTGACTAGGATACACACATGCAGGCACGCGCGCGCGCACACACACGCACACGCACTATAACATTCAAAATTAAGTAATGGACAGTAATGTCCATATATTTCGACAAGCCAATTATTTATTTACTAATTAGTTGTTTTGTCAATTAGCATTTCATTTTTTTCTGTCAGATGTACACTCCAAATCCAGAAATGAAAGTGAACAAGTAGTTCAAGTTTTTTTTTTTTTTATGTTGAATGGTGTTCGGAGTTTGTGGGAGAAAATCTGACTTGAAGTTTGCCGTTTTTTCCTGTTTTTGCTTTATTACGGTATGATAGCACCTACACAATTTCAGCATAAACCCAGATCGGCATGATAGAAGCACAAATGTAAAAAATTTGTAGAACATTTTTCCCTGGCCCAAGTGCAGATCCAGGCACTTAGACTAATGCTACACAGGCCATAGATACAGAGCGCTGAATGCGCCACTCATTCCCTTGCCTAATGTTAAGGCCACAGGAAATTGAAATTTAATCAAAGTCCCTACGGGGAAGAGTAAACATAGTTTGGCCTACTACAATGCAAGCAGAAAGCATTGCTCACCAATTTCCAAGAACATAATAGTTCAGAGGGTCTTGGGGCATCAATTCTATTGCTTTCTGTAAAGATAAAGATGCAAGACAAACTGCTTAAAAAATCTAGAAACCGAACATGTTCTCAGTATGCCACAGAAATAAGACATGTACAAGAAAAAACACAGAATTTTAAACTTGCCTCAACATGCTTCTTGATTAAGAAACCATCATGGATTCTTTCCTTGGTTGAAGGATGGTCCTTCTTGGAACCTATTAAAATACTGTACCACTGGAAGAAGAAGCCAAAGAGAAAGGTACAGAAATACATTTTTGAAAAAAAAGAAAAAAGAATGTTGCTTGATGGCAGTTTGGCAAGGGCAAATGGTGAAATCCTGCTAATCAATGGTTAAATGAACTTTCCAATAAAGCATTTGACCCCTTGCTTTTTCTTGCAATATCATCTGTCTAGAGAGGTAAAATAATACAAAATACCACATTAACTATTTGGGTGCCTGGCATCCAGCACATTCTGTCGAACAGGTTGTCTTTAAATTCAAATGTTACTTATCGTCACACACAGAACATTTTACAGTTTATTTCAATTGAAAATTCACTTAACAATTAATGCATGCTAATTAATTATATCAGGATAATTATTGTTCCACAGACAAAATGGCCTTTTTATCACTGTAATTTGAAAGCACCTCGTAATCAATGTCTAAGTCCTCTGAATCATAGTTCAGAAGTAGTTCTTGACATTCCGCACAAATAAATGAGCACACTTTTGGTGTTGGTTTACCATGTAGGAAAGCTAAATGTGAGCAACACCAATGGTCATCCCTTTCAGGGTCGATCTTGTTCGCCATATGCGACCACACAAAGTCGATTTTTTTTTTATTGCAGATTTAAATTCTTCAGAGGGACCTATTTCTAAAAAAATTTACCGTTATTTTTCAAGGTGACCGTAAAGTGAGAAAAAAATATATTGCATTGGTATACATGTAAAAAGGAAATTATTTTATAAGAATTAAAAATTTCATGCTTTGTTATGCACATAGTAGTTCAAGGCTTAGCAAATGCGCACACGAGAATATTTGCCAAGACTCAAATGTTCCTGCTCTTATACTAATACGTCAGTAGCGTAATCGAACTGCATCGGTGGGCGCACTCAAGGAAACTGTGTGGTTGTGTGCGAGTTAAAAAAGCAAAACATTCGGCAAACTTCCGCTAACCTTCATCTTATCAACCAGAGGCAATCAGTTTTCTAGGGTCTCCAAAAAAGGAAACGCATGCACGGGGGCATCCTTCGTATGCGCATCCCTGTGAGCAATAAATGAGCGAGTAACAGGTGGTTGCCCTTTGAGCGATTAGTAACAAAATAGCCATCAGTTTTGCGAGCGCAAGAAGCCAAAACTGCCAGCGGAACAGAACCCAAACTAACCGCTGACCACCCGTGAGCCAATGCGCGCGTGGTAGTATATAGACGTGCCACAGCAAACAAGGTAGCTCTAAAACAAACCATGCAACGAAAACAGAGAAAGGGAGGTACAAGAAAAAGATTTCCTGTATTCCCCGCACAGTGGCATCAAATGCCAGGAAAAAAAAAAAGTCAAGGAACTGACACACTCTTTAAGCATACAGATGGTGCCACAAATAGAAGGCATCAACCACTTTGGACTAGTTCGCAGGCGCTGTATATTTACATCACTGACAATGAAAGGGTTTTGTCCCGCCATCTGTTGTATAAAAAAAAAACTACAATAAGATTTGTAGTTTAACAAACTTTTGAGTAGATGGCACAACCAGTCCACACGATATTGTCATGTTCACAAATTATCTGGGGAAAGGTAGAGAGTATGTGGAAAGTGCAACAAGCCTTTACTCAGGCGCAACACTTCAAGCGTTTTGTTTTTCACCAAACGCCCCCTCCCCCTTCCCCAACTCCAAAACATGTACACTATAAATAGCCACTGAACTCATTTGCACACTACTGCTCATTTTTTTATGGACAATTATCTGAACCATCATTATGTGCTCATTAGTGCTTTATTTGAAGTGTTTTTGTAGATACATCTTCAACTATCTATGGCACCTGAAGGGATGGAAGCGGCCAAGGAAGCAGCAAATTTGGCACTATGTAGCAGGTTTGGAGCAGGAATTGTATGTATTCGAGCAGAAGATACGTCTGGGAGCATGCTAGGTAAGGCTCAACATGACTAAAGTACAGACAAATCAATAAAAGATGTTCTTTATCAGACTTTGCAGAATACTATTAGGTTATGGCGAATCAGCTCTGTGAAGTCCAAAAGTTGGAGGAAAGTTCCCTAAAGGAAAAAAAAAATGTCCTACACCCGACAAAGGAAACCTATGGGCATTCCTCGGAAACCACTATTAAATTAAGTACCGGATATGCCAACTAAATGTGCCCAAGGTAAAAAATAACCAAGGGATTTACACGAAAAGCAGCCACTGTATGTTGATAGGCTTTTGTTAATGCGAGTCAAGAGTTTTTTCCCCCATTGTGCACAAGCAACTATTATATAAGTTTATCAGCTAGAATTACTTACTTTCACTTATTGAATAAGGATATTGGATAATGCAAATCCTAGGTGGCTTTAAATCCAGTTATTGGTCATGTTTCAACATCCTCCCCAACTTTTTCACTGACATCTCGTCGACAAGGTAAATTTGTAGAGTTACCTAATTAGACGTATTCCTGCACAATGAACAATAAATACTGACTGTGACAGCCAAGAACAACACCCATCAACATGCAGTGAACACTGTTCATGTAATGCCCTGATCAATTTTTTAAATTCTTGGTGACATTCAGGTGACACCATAGCCACTGAGCAACCACGGCGGGTACACTGCCAGTATCGACCGCTATGGTAGACTAAAACAAACTTTACATCTAAAGTTTGCAGTCGCAAAAGTGATCGTGTATGATGTTGTGCAGAATATAGAGTACCTGGAGTGCAAATATGAGCGACAATTATGGTTGTCATTGGATATTTCTGGTAAAAAAGTTTCACGAAAGCAAGCAGCTCGTTTGTTAGCGTGTTGCACTACCATCAGGGCAACCCGACGTGGTGCATGTGCGAAATGTACCGTATTTACACGATTGTAAGTCGATTTGAATGTAAGTCGACCCCCCCCATATCGCTTGACCAGAAAAAAATAATAAGAGAGCATACCCAAGGGCGCATTCGATAACGAAAATTTATTAGTAGCTGACACGGTCACTGGACTACTCGTCTCTACTAGTGCTGCCATCGTCATCACTGCTGCGGTCCCACAGCGCGTCGTGGTCCACCGAAATTTCAAATTTGGCAAACGACCGCACCAGGACATCTTGAAGAACAGCAGCCCACGCCAAATGCACCCAACCACATGCAGCCATCAGGGAGGCTCTTTCGACAGGTCCGGTTGGCGTAATTTCGCAGTCTTCTGCCGCCAGCCACTCGTTGTACAGGGTCGTCCACTCTTAGTTAGAATGCCGCTCCGTGCTGCCGGCGCTCCACGGGGCGCCTCTGTCGGGAGCCGGAGAAACTATTGCGCAGGTGCAGTGAGAGCCGCAGGCGCGGCTTCGCGCGTCGTCTGCTACAGTGCGCCCTGCATTGCGGTGAAGTGGACTTCAAATTTGCACTGCCTCCGCAGAACGCCGATCGGAGAAACGTTTCTGAATAAACAAAAGACTGCTGAGAAGCCTATCATCTGCTTTTATCCCGTTGCAGCAACCGTAGCAAAGTTTCCTGTGTGCCTGGTGAAGTTGAAACACACAAATAAGCATGCCGGGGAGAAAATGTGCGCGGCATAATATTCGAAGCTTTATACTACTGCTGCAGCACTACGGTCCACCAATATTTTTAATTTTTGGCGTCTTGCTGAGTAGCTGGTAATAAGTGTTAGCAGACGACTGCTGTTGTCTGCTGAAATCGCGGCGCAACGAAAATTAATCTGAGCAGAATAGTAATAGTGGAGTTGGAGCTACATTTTCAGTCTCCTATTTTACCTTCCCACAGATAGCGAGCGGTAGACGGCCAGGTAGACTCATCAGCGTTTGAAAACAATCCCTAAGGTGTACCAGGACCTCAGTCTTCAGCTTTGCATGGCTTGAAGTAGTTGCTGAGAGGATACTTATTAAGGCGATAGCGTTTAATTGTTCCTACTAGCGTCCGTCCGTTACATTTTAGGTCACGTGACCTTAATATCACGTGACATCACGGTGCAGCGCGTCGTGATGTCACATAATCCCTCTGCCACGCTTGCGCCATCTGCTCTTCTCATCTGTCACGAAATGAATTCAAGCGCGGCAAATTCAACTCAGTGGAATGAGTCGCAAACGGCTTTCGCCTTCCCGCAGTTAATAAACATCTAAGTGCCTCCAACAAATTTTACAGTTCACAGGTGGCCGTAGGAAAATATGCCGGACTGTGTTCCCACTAAGTTCCAAGTATGTGGCTGGCGTATTGAAGCAGGACATCTTGAATCGGTTATGTGGACAATTTAGTCAGCCGCCTTTCAATCTGCCTCTAACACTTCCATCATGGCTTTCGGATGAGCGCTAAAAGCATAACCTTTCCTTCGGTTTACCGCGACAGTGCAACTTCCCGGTTGCGAAATTTCTATGACGAAGTTTATCTATAGACGTAAACCGTCAAGTCACCCAACTGTCTGCCGCCGAGTGCAACTGCTTTTGCGAGTCATTCGGCGATTAAGACTACAAGAACGTTGCCGTATCACCACTGCGGCCCAAAATGTGATTCCCGACTGTCTAGACCGAGAGCGCAGGCACGTCTGGTCGCTTCAATGTTTTCTGCTTGTGGGCTGCACTAAACCGAAATGTTGAGAGTGCCGGAGGACGAAAGGCGGCTGATTGTGGACTTAAGTCTCAGGGGCTATTCGCAGAAACCAATTGCAGCAGAAACCAATCTTGCAATTGACACAGTGAATAGAATAATTAATGCATACCGGAATGAAGGCAGGCTTCAGGATGCCCCTCGGCAGCCTCGTCACAGAGTGACAACAGATCAAGAAGATAGACAGCTAGTAGCTGCTGTGGTGGATAAGCCCAAGATGTCTGTACGGGAGCTGCAAGTGGAGCTGGGTTTGAAACATGTTTCTGCCACTACAATCAAGCGCCGCCTTTACGAAGCTGGACTAAAGAGCAGAACTGCTGCACAGAAGCCGCTGCTGCGTGCTCAAAACAAGGCGAAACGCCTGCAGTTTGCCCAAGACCATGCGGATTGGTCGGTTGAGAACTGGAAGAGCGTCGTCTTCACAGAGGAGTCTACTTTTTCCACTAGATGGGACCAAAGATCTCGAGTCTGGTGCCCCATCAACACGAGGTATGTGGTTTGGTTCCTAAACTTTTCTTATAAATTAATGGGTGGAAACTTTGAAAAACGTTTTAGGAGCATTATTCAGCTTGCAATTTAGCGTTCTGATGAATGTGTATACTTTGCGTAATATAGTTTTCAAATGCGCCGCAGCTCATTTTTTGTAACCGCATCGGGCAAAGACTGATCGATGTGTCCGGCTTAGGTGCATGTGTATAAAGCTAGTAAAAACAAGCTTGAATACATAACTTAAAGCTTGAATACAGTTGCGCGCAATCAGTTCCGATTTTGACCAATGTCTTATCAACAAGCGTTGATTGCGGGCAGCGTAAAAAGTTTTTTGTTGTGCATTGTGCAGTGCTTGGAGGGCAATACTTTTCCGTGCACAAGGTGCTCCCGCTAAACTACAGGTCAAGAATGTATATGTGGAGGTTAAAGCGTGTAGGCAGCATTCAGAATTGATATTTGCCAAGTTTCCTAATGACACTTTCAATAAAATAACTGTTTAAATGCACATCAATTCTCAATTTTTTTTTTCATTGTTTCTCAGCCACTTGACAGCGCAGCCGATTGGCGCAAAGACGGTGTTGCTAAAAAAGCAGCCAAGCCATTATTTTTTTCATTTGCTTGTGGTAATTGTCTTAGCTGGTAGGAATACAAGATCCGTTTGCAGACTCAACAAAATTAATACATAGTATTCCTTCCGAAGCATCCCTTCCTTGAAAGTCGGTTTCGGATAGCTGGTGGGTGTATATTTCTCATAACAAATGTATCCATATAACAAACTGGCATGCTATTGCATGAAACAAGTGCGTTGTAACAAAAGACAATTACTTCTTCTACGACACTAGAACACAGTGTTTTCTTCACGGCAACAAAGCAAACAAAAATATAGTACCTGCACTCCATCTTTCTTGCAGGTATATGCCGGAATTCATACAACGAGTTGCCGCAAGTGGGAGGAGTTCTGTGACTGTATGGGGCGCCATGACGAAGGATGGCCTTGGACCTCTAGTCCGAATACCCGGACGATTCACATCGGAGGGCTACTGCTCTATACTGGACGATGTGGCTTTGCCATTTCTGTTAGACGGCCTGTTCCCTGACATGGACTTCGTTCTTCAACACGACCGCTCCCCAATACACACATCCAAGAGGGTTGCCTCGTATTTGCAGAACCGGGAAATTGCCGTGATGGATTGGCCTCCACAATCACCAGACCTCAACATCATCGAGAACCGGTGGGGGAACATTAAAGTTGCGTTGTCGGGTCAAAACCTGCATGGTTTGTCGGCAGACCAATTGTGGAGAGCAGTCCAAGAGCATTGGGAAACATTAAAGGGAAGCTGAAAGCTTTTCCAGAAAAAATGAGTGAGGAGCAGTACGCCGTGGTTTTCAACCCTAGGAATTCGAATATCGCATCGAAATTGAGCGAAAGAAAGCGCAAACATATTTTATTTCGACGAAAAGTGCAGCAGCAGACACGCCCTGCTCGCGCGCCTCGTTTCCGCCTGTGATTGGTCGGGCGCCTCGTGACGTCAACAATGGTGTTCGTCCGGACCGACTGCTGCCGCTACACATGAAGCACGGTGCAAAGTAGTTTGGTGGTGTTTTGCTGAGACGGTCACGAAAATTTTCGAGAGCTTGCGTTTCTCTGAGGAGTTCGGCGTTAAGTCTAAATTCTACGAGAGCGATTTTGCGTGCAACGGTGACGGACGACGGCTTCGAGCGACAAAACGGGCCGTCGCTTGAACTAATCGCTCGGTGTTGTCGCTCGATCGCTCGTTTCTAGAAATCTGGAACTCGTCGTTCGTTGCCTGGAAATGCTATGAGCGACTAGCCAATTGTGCGAAACCGAAACTGGATGTACATAATTCAAATACTACTGTTTGTCGCACCGAACGAGCAAACTATAGAATTTTACACGTGCAAGAATAAGAACCTAGTGCAAGACCTTCAGAAATATTTTATGCTCCCTTTTCAGTAAAATACATCAACTTAAATTGATAAAGCATGCGTCACGCTAGTTTCGGCGCGTATATTGCTGCCCTCATACCGGGAAGTCGTCGCTCGCGTGGAGTTCGGCTTGCAGACGACGAGTGAACGCGACAGCCATCGCCTTGCTTGTAGCGCTTTCACTGTCGCGTGCAAGATCACTTGTAAGGGGTTTACACTTGTACATACTACATGTACGAACCGATTGCGAAGAGCCGGCCTCTCCAAGAAGCAAAAAATGCTGGTGCAAGCACTGCTTTCCACGCGAACGAAGGCGAAGTGTTAGCATCTCCTTGTGTTTGAAATGTTCTTTGGCGAGTATGTTTTTTGCTAAGCTGCATTCAGCGTTCCAGTGAGTACATTTCCGGGCAAACAACTGTAGTGTTATGTTCCTGCATGCCTCCTCGTAGAACGTAAGCGGTGATGCGATCTTCAGCATTTGTGGGCTGCCCAAAAGCTGTCGGCAATCTACAGAGACGGTTTAAACGCGGGAAAAGTTTACCGGCTGTTGCAGCACGTGTAGTACAGAACCTTCATCAGCGCGCCATCCACACGCTTGTCGTAACCCGCAAGTTCCGTCGGCTACGTGAGATGGTCGGTTTCCTATGTGTGCGAGAGAAGGGAGAGCGCAGCGTCTTGGCGTGAGCAGGCTTTCCAACACATGCAAACTTTACGCTTGCACTGCGTTATGGTAGCTGCATGCAGGCTGTTTCACAACACACGTGCGAATAGAAAATTCGCGGCACTTGGCAATGAAACCTGCGTCAAAGGTGGGCGATAAACATGCACCTTCCGTTCAGCGTGCTAACTATTTTTTAGGAGAACCCAAAGCACCCATTATTGATAAACGCCGGTAGTAATCGTCACGGAAGTGGTTAGAGCACAACACTGTTGTTCTTGAGCGCTTGAAGTTGTTTCGCTTCACAGCAGCCTCCCACTTAGCTGAAAGCTTCTTGTCTTGCAGGAACTAATGGAACATTGGAACATCGTCGCGGCCGCTGGTGTTCGTGCAAGCGTAGGCTGCACAGAACGCCGGCATGATCGGCCTACAAGTTCAATTGATGCTGCGCACGTCAACTACCACTCCTATATACACACAAATAAAGGAATGTAGGGTCGAGCGAAGCAGATTAGGACGGCACGCACGCAGAAATAAGCCCGGTCAGGCACGGTTGCGGAGACTGCGAAGGAGCGGAACACCAGTGTTGATGTCACTAAGCCGCGGTTTCCGGTCTCCGCTCGCATCGTCAGCGTCAGCTGCAGCGCGCGGCGCTCGACGGGGGGTGGAGCTACAGCGCAATTTTAACCGACGACTGCGTCGCTCCTAAGTGAAAAATCCCCCCCAAAATTTTACCTTCATGGTTTATAAGGTTCCCACATCTGTATATGAGTGTCTTATTGAATTTGACAGACTCTTCAGCTTCCCTTCAAGGGCCAATGTTGACCTCTGCACGTCGCTCTACAACCCCCTTCCTGGCCGGATGAGAGCTGTCGTAGATGCCGGCGGTGATGTTACGCGCTACTAGGCCATGAAGGGTATGACTTAGCGTCGCGCTTGCGTCGAGACGGGCTGCAAGGTAGCGCGCCTCGCTTGACCGTCTGTTCCAGCCTGCCTTATTTATGTTGTTCTTTTTTGCCATTACTTTTTCTTCTGAGCTAACAAAAGAACTGTATTCGGGAACTTGTTTCGTTTTCATCTTCTTAATAAGCTTCTTATGTTGTTGCTTTTTGTGCATATCTGCGAAGTAAAGCATACTGGTATTTACCTTTGCCTATTTTTTGTTTTTGTAATTGCGCGAGTACCTTGCTACAGTGTCCATATTGGACTCAGACAAAATCTCCGCAGTTTTTCATGCCTATTCAGCGTCAATATTCAGTCCCCGAGATCACACAAGATGGGAGCACTCGTTTACCAATGGTGAATATTAGTTGCCCATACAATAGGATCGAAGTTTTAAAATGTTGCGGAAAGGTCGTTATTGAGTAGAGTCGAAGACTCATTGCAGAGTAGTCGTAGCTGCAGTACTACACATCTCTGAGTATTCTTTATCGCAGTGAGCATTCTCTGACACAGAAATCTACAGGTCTTTCGTCCTCCAGCACTCTCGACATTTCGGTTTAGTGCGGCCCACAAGCAGAAACCATTGAAGCGACCAGACGCACTGCGCTCTCGGTCTAGACAGTCGGGAATCACATTTTGGGCCACAGTGGTGATGCGGCAACGTTCTTGTAGTCTTAATCGCCGAATGAGTCGCGAAAGCAGTTGCACTCGGCGGCAGACAGTTGGGTAACTTGACCGGTTTACGTCTATAGATAAACTTCGTCATAGAAATTTCGCAACTGGGAAGTTGCACTGTCGCGGTAAACCGAAGGAAAGGTTATGCTTTTAGCGCTCATCCGAAAGCCATGATGGAAGTGTTAGAGGCAGATTGAAAGGCGGCTGACTAAATTGTCCACATACCCGATTCAAGATGTCCTGCTTCAATACGCCAGCCACATACTTGGAACTTAGTGGGAACACAGTCCGGCATATTTTCCTACGGCCACCTGTGAACTGTAAAATTTGTTGGAGGCACTTAGATGTTTATTAACTGCGGGAAGGCGAAAGCCGTTTGCGACTCATTCCACTGAGTTGAATTTGTCGCGTTTGAATTCATTTCGTGACAGATGAGAAGAGCAGATGGCGCAAGCGTGGCAGAGGGATCATGTGACATCACGACGCGCTGCACCGTGATGTCAAGTGATATTAAGGTCACGTGACCTAAAATGTAACGGACGGACGCTAGTAGGAACAATTAAACGCTATCGCCTTAATAAGTATCCTCTCAGCAACTACTTCAAGCCATGCAAAGCCGAAGACTGAGGTCCTGGTACACCTTAGGGATTGTTTTCAAACGCTGATGAGTCTACCTGGCCGTCTACCTCTATCTGTGGGAAGGTAAAATAGGAGACTGAAAATGTAGCTCCAACTCCACTATTACTATTCCGCTCCGATTAATTTTCGTTGCGCCGAGATTTCAGCAGACAACAGAAGTCATCTGCTAACACTTATCACCAGCTACTCAGCAAGACGCCAAAAATTAAAAATATTGGCGGACCGTA
The DNA here is from genome assembly GCF_050947875.1 of Dermacentor variabilis. Classification (NCBI taxonomy): domain Eukaryota; kingdom Metazoa; phylum Arthropoda; class Arachnida; order Ixodida; family Ixodidae; genus Dermacentor; species Dermacentor variabilis. Next base: position 186,097,640 of record NC_134568.1, on the reverse strand, counting down.
GTGCTGCAGCAGTATAAAGCTTCGAATATTACGCCGCGCGCATATTCTCCCCGGCATGCTTATTTGTGTGTTTCAACTTCACCAGGCACACAGGAAACTTTGCTACGGTTGCTGCAACGGGATAAAAGCAGATGATAGGCTTCTCAGCAGTCTTGTTTATTCAGAAACGTTTCTCCGATCGGCGTTCTGCGGAGGCAGTGCAAATTTGAAGTCCACTTCACCGCAATGCAGGGCGCACTGTAGCAGACGACGCGCGAAGCCGCGCCTGCGGCTCTCACTGCACCTGCGCAATAGTTTCTCCGGCGCCGACAGCGGCGCCCCGCGGAGCGCCGGCAGCACGGAGAGACATTCTGGCTAAGAGTGGACGACACTGTACTCACGGCGGAGCTGAACCTTAAATTTAAGGCGAAGGTCCGGGCTTGTTTGATGACCACATCGCACTTCAATGGCAGGGACCGATCGCGCATTTCAGCGACGTACGCTGCAAGCTTAGCCTACAGCTCCGGAAAGCGTCCAAACTTCGGCACGTGGGAAATTTCTCGCTTGCCGTCACAGCGTGAAAATTTCGCTTCGCTGCAGTCGCCACTCTCGCACCACCTGTTTAGAAACATCAAAATTGCGGCCCGCTGCGCAGTGATTTGTTTCTTCGGCGTAAAGGATGGCAGCCCTCTTGAACGCTGCGGTGAACGAGTGCCGAACGATTAGTGGGCCTGGAGCACTCATGACGACTGGGGAAGCATAGAAGTAGCACGTAGCCGGCAGTCAAGTGGAACGCGTCAAAAAGTTGGTCATACCAATACCAATGCCTTTAAACAGAGAAAGAGAAAACCGCGAGCGGTGTCCGCTCTTCCATGAACTACCGATACTCCCCGCAAGCGCCGCCGTTCTGAGAGTGCTGCCGCAAATGGGAACAGCGGCGCTTCCATCAACTATCGACACCCCCCCCCCCCATGGGTGTTGCATGCACTGTAAGAGTCTCAAAAATGTTGAAAAACCCTTCCGAAAAGCGAACAAACACGCGGGATAGCGAAAAGATACGGGTAAGGCCATAGAGCAAACATAAAATTGTAACTACGTTGTAGCTCCCGTTGGTATTGCTTTTTTTTGGCGGGGCCATGTTTTGGTTTCGATTGTAAGTCGACCCCCCAACTTCAGACTTTCAAATTTTAAAAAAGGGGTCGACTTACAATCGTGTAAATACGGTATTTTAATGTTACACGTATGGTTTTTGCCATTAAATGGCACAGATTTACCGACTGGGTGTACAAGCGAGTGCTAAAAACCATCAAAATCATAGTTAAAGTCAGTGATAGCTTTCTTGTGTGAGCTGCTGCATATCCCTATGCCATCCATGAATCTTGAAACCTTATGGGCACACCAACAGACCCACAAAGAGGCAATCTCGCTGCCAACCACAATGCTGAAAAGTTGACAGTCACTTTAACATTAGCTAAAGAGGATGAAGGCAAAAGCCTGCGTGCTCACAAGACATTTTCATTCGAATCTGTTGTCTTCTCCCGCCAACGGACGTGGGTTATAGTGCCGTCATTAGATTCGCCCCAATTAACACGTGAGGCCGTGGGTTCGACTCCCACCAAAGGTGGAGGGTTCAAGTGTCTTAATGCTATCTTGATGAACTGTGCTCCCACGAACCCTTAGCAGTGGTGTGGAGCAGATGCCAGGAGCTTATGTGTCCCTGTATCCGCTGAGCCTATTTCTCAACATTAGTGTGAATGTCAATGTGAATGTCAATGTATGCACCAGCCAGTGTCGTAAAATGGAGCATGACTGCAAAGCAGTGAAATTGTGTATGTGTGCACAAAACAAAAGGCATTGTGATCACTTTCCATTAGGATGCTCTTCAGAGAATACTGCAATCACAGCAGTTGCTGATTAGCTCACAGTACTAACAGTACACAAGTGAACAATCAGAAGTAAAAACTGCAGTTGAACCTCGATGCAATAAAAATTTCTTACCTTAATCCTTACCGTGCGAACATTTTTTTCAGAAAACCAACAAAATTTTTAGAAGGCTTTAATAACTGACTCATGGTAAATAACTTTCGTTATTGCAATATTAGCAGTTCATTGTTATTTTTGTGTTGCTTTTTACTATTCTTTTTAATGTTTCTGAGTTGCAGATAGGCAAGAACCAAGGAACAGTATATATGAAGGTTGATATTCTTTGGAACAGAAGAGTGGGTATATGCTTCATTCCTGGTGCGGCAAAGAGATCATGTTCGCGATCACCAAGGCACAGCCCTCAAAGCATTTCGAACTCTTCCTCACAGAACTAGGTTAAAGCTCTGAATATTACTTACTAGAGTTTTCCAGGTCTAAATGTTTACTTGAGAAGAAGAATCGTTCAAAAACACCACGATTCCGACATTAAAAACAGTGACTGTTGTCACTACAACTAACCTTGGCAGTGTTAGCCAGCGCCACCACTCACTAACCTTGGCACTGGCTAACACTCGAAAGGTTAGTTGTAGCAAAACATAAATACCCAATAAAGTGGATGGGGAAACGGCACCGCGGTAGCTCAATTGGTTAGAGCATCGCAATGCTAAGACGTAGGATCATTCCCCACCCGCGGCAAGTTTTTTCATCCACTTTCGTTGCCATTAATTTATCATTTCTTCAATTCAATTAGTAAGTACAAGTAATTTCCCCTATGCTATCCTTGTCACCTTTGTTTGCTGGCTTCTCATGATATGTTTAGTGAGCACGAATATTTATGTGTGTCTACCAAATTCATTCATGAACTGCACATTGTATCAAAAAACATGGGCTCATTTCTATCAAGGCACCTTGGTTCTTTCTGTCTTATAAAAGAAAAAAAAAACACTAAAACAGTGACAATGCAGCAACGCAACATGTTTATCCAATTTCAATGCAACATCCCACTCTACGCTAGATCTTCAAGGCCTCTGCAACTCCGCCCTATCCCTCCCTTTGCACACACACATGTGCACATGCATACGCCAGCTTTACATATGCCTCTGCAGCGTCAGCATGGAGCCATCACCACACAGGCAACGCACGTAGCCACCACAGTCGACTTCCCCGGTGCCTCACTGCAACACATGCTTCCACACTCCGTTTCCCACATAAAACTGGGACGGCAGATGGAAGAGAATGGGGACAAGTCTCTCTGGGGAGTGCGAAACAGCAGGGGCCATGCAAGTAGTCTACGCATCGCAAGTTTTCCCTCCCTCATGATGGAAGTCCAGCATGGCCAGACATCATGGCACCAGTAACGTCATGACAAACGAGTGTGATCTAAACCAAGTTTGCAGGATGGCGAGTTTGGTCAGTTCAATTACTGTTGCTGCTCAACGCTTAACTTTTCTTTTCTCTTGTTTCTATGTGATATGCATGCCACTGGGACTGAGTGCTGGAGCTGTGGCTTTAGCGCATGGATTAGGGTGGATGCGGTGCTTTCATTCGGCACGAGTGACAGCCAACGTCATTGGCTGTGCATCTATGCTTGTGGCAATTTGTATAATGATTGGTACATCTGCTGAACCTGCGACACCAACAGAACTTTCAAAGAGGTAAGCCGTATCCCCAGCGTTGCTCTCGTATATTGTTGTTAGACTATGCATCAATTGATTGGAAGAATTTTTACGCAGAATACAAATGGCATCCAGTTTGATTACGAGGCAATCTTGGCGTGTACATATAGCATAGCATCAGTGAGAAGTTGGTATATTCGAGTGAACAGCAATTATTTGTGCAGTGTTTCCTTTTACTTTTTGGATCCTTTTAGAAAAAATGTATCCTTCTAAGAGGTACGCTTAGTTGTTCACATGACGATTATGCTGCATGCTCATCATATGCTAATTTTTACAGCTGTCTGGATATCGCAAATAAGGTGCATTTTAAATAAGGTGTTTGGTTGTATGTCTTAGAGTATTCATGTTATATTTTTTTGAAGATTTGTTGCCTGTCATGCCTTCGCCATTTGCTATACATTAGACTTATATTATGGTCTTTTATTTTTGCATCATTTGCAAAGTTTATTTCAGTGTGCCATGTACAAAAAAAGCAAAGAAAAAAAAAGAAAATGTCAATTCGGTTTCAGGTTTTACGTTCACAAATAGCTAACATTTATGCGATTATAAGTTATCAGATATTTATCTTTTAGTTTGCACCTTTCTAATATGCACGATGATAAATCTACCACGTGAAAGGTTGAGCACAGGATGGACGCTTCAAGCCGCAATGCCACCTGCCATACACTTTGGCAACGCCACTAACATAGCTGTCTTTATGTGTATGACTGCTGTAACTCTATAATATTAGACTTCGTTAATTGACATTCGTGTAAAAATATCAATTGCTGTCTATCCTGTTCAAGGTAGTAAATTTCTATACCCCCGAAATTTGCATGTGAGGAGAAGTATGATAGCACCTTGTGGCAAAGCGACCATGGGGGGAGGACAACTGGACTACGCCAAACCAGGTGTTCCTATTTATTTGAATTGGAACTGAACCAGAACGAAATCGGAGCTTGCTGAATCCAAACCAGTATTTTTTTCAGTTTAGCACCCTGGTTAATAGTATCAAAGATCATAATATTCCTGCAATTTAGCCAAACGATTTGTTCCTATGTCTTCATTTCCAGTCCACACATATTGCACGCAGGTAGCTAAAGCATTTGTGCAAAGCAAACGAAAAACCTCACCCGACTCTCCGAACAGTGAACATCATTCCAATCCTTTCAAGTGCAAATGTCGTCAGGGAGAAGAAGATGCAACATACAGTTTAACAATCTACATGCTCGCAAATGGATATAGAAAATTTTATGGTGATCTTGGCCTCGCACCTCATCACCATTGTAAATGAACAAAATGGTAGCCTAATATAGAAGGGCTTTGACACATGTGTGTCCATGACACCATGCAATGGAGGCCTCTAACATTAGGTGCACTCTGTGCGTTTGGCATCTAGAGTAAGTTAGTTAGTTAGTTTGGGTTTAATGGCACAAAGGCAACTAAGGGCATGCTGCGCCAGACAAGACAAAATGAAATGCAACGTTAGAATAGGTAAACCTGTATTACATTATAGTTGGTGTAAATAACCACTTTTTTCTAAAAAGTCGAACAGGTTAGCAAATGGCACTAGGGGGTCATCTGTTAGTAATAGGGCAGGGTGTAATGGAGTGCGCAAATTATATACGCTGTGTAAAAACCTCCGTCTCAGTATGTCAATGTGTGGACATGTTATTAGGATGTGTATGACTGTGAGAGGTTCAAGGCATTTTTCGCAGGTTGGCGGGTTTTCTTTTCGGAGGAGGAAATTGTGCGTCAAATGTGTGTGTCTAATTCGAAGTCGAGACAAGATCACCTCGTAGAACCGTTGTTGGTGACTGCATGATTTCCACTCGCTGATTACGGGTTTAATAAGATGTAGCTTGTTTTCTGTACAATGGTCCCATTCGTGTTGCCACTTTGACGTTAAGGCCTTCCTAATGGCACGGATACTATCTTTATATGGAAGTGTTGTGTTTATTATGTCTTTGTGCACTGCCATTGATGCGCATCTATCCGCCGCTTCGTTGCCCGGTATACCAACATGACTTGGTACCCAGCAAAACCTAATTGACCTGCCGTATTTGTTTATTGTTATCATGTTTAAGATATCCCCTATCAGGGGTTCACATTCGGATTTCAGGTGAAGAGCCTTCAGCGTGCTTAACGAGTCAGTGTATATGATTGTGTTTTCGTGTTTTTCAGCGATGATCTTTTTCACCACAGTCCATAATGCATAGACTTCAGCTGTGTAGACAGAGGCGTGCTGTGGCAAATGAATACTTACTTCCCAATGTTCTGTTGCGGCCCCCACACCCACGTGTTCTTTTGTTTTAGAGCCATCAGTGTAAAATTCTGTGTAATTTTCATATTTGTCCTGTAGAAAGCGGAATTCTTGTATAATGTGTTCGTGTGGGGTGTCTTTTTTCTTTAAATGTGTCAATGTCCAATCACATACCGGTGCGAAAACGTGCCACGGCGGCAAACGCTGTGGTTTTCTCGCAACCTGAAGGACTTCGCGAGGAATGCTATAATCCCGAATATATTCCCCATATCGTAGGACAAGCGGCTCAATCATGTTTGGTTTGTTTGTATAGTGTAAACGTGAGTTACACTGTGTGACAATGTTGAAGCATATGTGTTGTGGTGAGGATTGGATTCTGAGTACGTAAGAAAAAGTTCGTAGCACTCTACGCTGCTGTAGAGGAGGTTCATTACAGTCAACATACAAACTCTGGACAGGCGATGTTCTGTAAGCGCCACTTGCCAGTCGCAGTCCAAGGTTGTGAACTGGATCAAGTCGACGGACGTAGGACTGTCTAGCTGAACCGTATACAATGCTGCCAAAGTACGATACCAAAGTACGATACCAAAGTACGATAGATGCGTAGCAGGCATTCACGGTCACAGCCCCAGCGCTTCCGGGACAGGACTTTGAGGATGTTAAGTGCATTGTTTGCTTTTATTTTAAGGCTCTTTATGTGTGCCAGGAAGTTTAACTTTTTATCAAACAGAACACCCAGAAACTTGTGTTCTTGTTTTACTGGTAATGTGGCTTGTTGTAGCTTAAGGGTGGGTTCTGGTTGTAGGCCTCTTTTTTTGTGTAAATACAACACTAATAGTTTTTTCACTTGAGAAATGAAAACCATTTTCACACGCCCACTGTGTTAGTTTGTTTAATGTAATTTGAATTTGCCGCTCGCAGGATGTCAGGTTGGATGCATGACATGCAATTTGTAGATCATCCACATATAATGAATGCATTATAGAGGATGGGATTACCTTATTGACCGAGTTCATTTTCACCACAAACAATGTTGTGCTTAATACGCATCCTTGTGGCACACCATTTTCCTGGGTGAATACACGTGACAGCGCCGTTCCTAAACGCACCTGGAATGTTCGGTCCGACATGAAATTGGCTAGACATTTAAGCATTCTACCTCGGATTCCTAAATCTGCCAAGTCCTTTAATATACCAAACCTCCATGTTGTGTCATACGCCTATTCTAAGTCAAAGAAAACAGTGAGACAATATTGTTTATGTAGAAAGGCCGCACGTATCTCGTCTTCTAGCCGGACTAGGTGATCTGCTGTGGAGCAACCTTTCTTGTATCCACACTGATGGTTATCAAGCATGTTCTCTGTGTCAAGGACGTATGTTAATCTTATGTTGATGATGGTTTCATAGGACTTTGCAAGACAACTTGTGAGTGCAATCGGTCTATAGCTGGTTGCTGTTGTGGGAGGTTTTCCAGCTTTCAAGAAAGGGATAATGATGGCTTTCTTCCACTCTTTTGGCAATTTTCCCGTTTCCCAGATTTTATTAAAAAACGAAGCAAGGTTTCAACTGCATTAGGAGATAAATGAGCGAGCATCACGTAATGTACTCTGTCCGGACCAGGTGCTGTTTTTTTGCCAGTAGTAAGTACTCTATTGATTTCTGTAAGTGTTAAAGCGGCATTATACAGGGTTTCTGAACTTCCTGTGGTCGGAAGCTTTAGTTTTTCTGCTAACTGTTTATGTTTTAGAAATTCTGCAGAGTAGTTTACTTAGCTTGATATATCATGAAAGTGCTGCCCTAATATGTCTGCTTGTTCTACTAAATTTGTTTGCGTGTCTGGGGGCGAAATTATGGGTATCGTGTAAGGAGCGTAGTCGCCTCTAAACTTACGAACCTGATCCCACATTCTTTTGGATGTTATCGAGCTATTTATTGAGGAGACATAATTTTTCCAGGACTGTCTTTCGGCTTGTCTGCGTGTGTACCTGGCTTTCGCTTTTGCTTTTTCGAATGAGAGTAGATTATCTTGTGTTGGATATCGCCGAAAGATACCCCACGCTTTGTTTTGTAGTTTTTAGGTTTTAAGTTTTTTCTTAGGAAGCCAGACGATTGTGGGATTGTTTCTGCTGCGGCAGCAAGTATACAGGCGGTGATCTTATCATTCATCTATGGTTAGCTCATCTGGTATGTTATCCAGAGTGGCCTTTTCAGTAAAGAGAGGCCAGTCTGCCAGATGGAGTTTCCAGCGGGGTGGCCTCAGTGGGATGGTAGGAAAAGGAGAAGTTCTTTTAATGACAGCAGGCATATGGTCACTACCATAGGGGTTATCAATAACACTCCACTGAATATCTCCAAAAAGAGAGGGAGAGCACAGTGAAAGATCTAGGCAACTCATAGCTCCCGTGCTTGGGCAGTAGTAAGTTGCCGCACCGGTGTTTAAGAGGCATATGTCGTTTGTTAGGATAAAATCTTCAAGTGTTTGACCCCTGGTGTCAGTTGTTTTGCTACCCCACAACGTGTTATGTGCGTTAAAATCACCGCCTATTAAAAATGGTTCAGGTAGCTGGTCTAAAATTAACTCCAGATCATTTACGGTAAAATTTGAACGCGGCGGAATGTATACCGAACAAATGGTGATGGTTTTAGGAGCTAAAACGGTGACAGCAACAGCTTCTATGTGACTGTTAATAGGAACTTCTCTGGCTGCAATACCGCCCTGCAGAACAATGGCTACACCACCTGACAGCCGGCTCGTCTGCGTAAGGTCTCGCCGTACAACAGTGAAACCTATTAAAATGTGTGTGTTTTTCGCCTAGGTTTGTTTCCTTTAGGCACAGGGCCACAGGAGAGAAGTTTATTAACATGTCTTTGATGTCACCCAAGTTATTTAAGAGACCTCTACAATTCCAATGGTTCATAAAAGCCAATATAAAATTGAAAGGTAAAAAATGATATTAACGAGTGAGTAGGAGATAAGAAAGATGTTAGGTGACATGGATCTGAAGAAGGTAGATACAATGGAGAGATAACCCATTAGGTTATCGCCTTCTTATTTAGGGTAGTTATTGGGAGTTTGTCCCTCTTTAAGCGCTCCAGAGAGCGCTTGTCCTTGGGTGTCGATGACACCGGGGTTTTTGCGTCGAACTCCATTGCTCTCTCTGAGGCGCTGGAGGACCGAGAGTTTGGCGCCGAGACACGTGTTTCGGGCCTTGGTGTTCGCTTGATCTTAGGGCCCTGCGGGACTGGTGTCTGCAGGGCCTGCGAAGATGATGGAGCAGGACTGGCTGCTGCCACCACGGGGGCGGGAGGCGTCACTACGGGACCACTGTGTGTGGGCTCGCAGGACTCCTCAGGCCTCTGTGACGATGCCCCCACCTTCGTCACATCGGCATAACTGTGTCGCGAAAGGTACGACAGTCGTTTTCGGGCTTCGAAGAACGAGATTTTTTCTTTAACAGTTAGTGCAATGACTTCTTTTTCTTTTTTCCAGCAAGGGCAGGACCGTGAATAAGCTGGGTGATCTCCCTTGCAGTTAACACAATGTGGGGAAGAGGTGCAATTCTCAGATTGGTGTTCGTTGGAGCTGCATTTAGCACAAGTTGTTTGACCTCGGCATGCATGTGAAGCGTGTCTAAACCTTTGGCATTTGAAACATTTGGGATATATGGTCTCACATTGACTTTGACATAACCGGCATTGAGAGAGGTAGGCATTACGCTTGTTCCGAAGGTGAGTATAACATGTTTATTGGGGATTTCATGATCGTTTCTGTGGATTACTATTCTTTGTACTTTGGTGACATTTTGTTCCTGGAAACCTTCCAGCAGTTCCTCGTCGCTTAAACCAATAAAGTCTTCTTCAGATATTACTCCCCTGCTTGTATTAAGTGTTCTGTGGGCTGAAACAGTGACTGTCGCCTCGCCAATACTGGTAAGTTCAGACAGCTTATCTGCTTGATCTTTGTTATTCAGTTCTAGGAGGAGGTCCCCGCTAGACATTTTGGAGGCTTTGTATGTCTGTCCGATTTTATCTTTCAGGCATTTGGCTACCAGGAATGGAGAGTTTTCTAGCAGGCGTGTTGCTTTCACTGTGGACTACATAGTATTTGGGGAAAAATGGAGCGTTGCTACGAAAGGAGAATTGAAATGGTACTTCGGTGCGGCATCTTTTCAGACGTCGATCATGGACAACAGAGAGTTGAGCTGCCATAGGAAAGTGTGTGTGTTCGGCAACAGCGCCGACCGCCCACCACGGAGCCCAACGAGGGGACGCGGCAGAGCTTGTGTACAAGTCTGCAAGACGCCAGCCGTACGCCATCACTATAACCCAATATGGTGTACCCAAGGTAGGATATCCACACAAGGTTAACCCTTGCCGCCGTGGAGAAAGGAAGTAAATGGAAGAGAGAAGAAGACAGGAAAGATAAAAAGTGAGAGATAAAGACGAAGGTTTGAGGAGGGAGAGATAGGAAGAGGAGACTACCGATTTCCCCCGGGTGGGTCAGTCCGGGGGTCCCGTCTACGTGAAGCAGAGGCCAAAGAGGCGTGTTGCCTTCGCCAGGGGGCCTGAAAGGTCCGAACACCCGGCATCGGCTCAACCTCCAGGATCCCCCTTTCCCCGGACAAGGCTAAGCCGCGCACGGCTACACGCGGGAGGGTCCAACCCTCGTGTGCTCAGGTACGTGGTGTCGCAACACACCAAACGCCTGCTGACGCAGACGCCCCTGCGGGGATCTAGAGTAAGTCATTTTCACCACACCCGAGTACCTTTGATTAAGGAATAATTGGTCAACATTCCAGTTTTCTGCTTATCAATATGGCTAAGATGCTATTTATCAGGACTGTTCCAAGAACCTGTGAAGTAACTTTTGCTGGTGAAACATCGGAATATCTAACTTATGAAATGAAGTTTTTTGCTACAAGGATGATTTAGCTGTACAATAAAAATAATAAAAACAAAAATAAATAATAATATATTAAGCAGAAATTTTGGTTGAGTGCTTTTTATTGCCGGCACAATCACAACAAATTAGCCAGCTGTGGCAGAGCAAGCAATAGCCTTGAGTTAATCTATCTGTGTGGGAGCCGTATGGTCTTTCAGGGAGGAAAGCCAACAAAGCATAGTGGTCATCAACTGCCAAACTGGCATCCATAAAGATAAGGCCAAAATTTTCCTACAGCCTATACGATGGCAACAGTTTTTGGTAACACTGTTGAGCACACGCCTGGCGTAAGCAACAACATACTTGTCAAATCCAGGTGCAGCTTGCGCAAACAACCCTGAGGCCAACACCACAAGTGTCTGTCAAATTCAGTTGTGGTGCTTGAATCAAAATGGTGCAGGTTTGGAGATGATGCAAGAAGGCAACATAGTGTGGACATGGCATCATGTTAAATTCATGTAAGCCATCAGGACCTGCTAGTATACGAAGTGCACGTCTAACGAAGAAAAGAATTGTGCTCCTTGTAAGCAGCCTAGAAGGCAGTGGATACAAGGCATACAAGGCAGGAGATAGACATTCTTGCAAAGGATCTCGTTCAGCTATCGGTTATCAACCTGGAACCTGATTGTGGCATCCTTTTTCTTTACCAGCGCAACTTCTGAAGCCTGTGAGCTGTTGGAGTGCTGTATTATACCACAATGAAGCATGTAAACTTATTTTGCAATGATGCAGCACTCATGGGCTGACATACAATATGGGCACTGATGCAAAAGAGTGTGGTGACCAGTACCAATGTCATAAGCAACGGTTGAAATATGGCGCAATAAGGCTGTAGATGGTTGGAGCTGGCACTAAAATGTCCTAATAAGGTGATGATCTAAGCAGAATGCTGCTGCTTAAGCTGAACATTGACGGACTGAGAAAGTGCCTCAGTAAAAGATGGTCAATAGGGTAAAGCAGAAGCATTAATGGCATAAATGTGATGAGAAGATGGTTGATCAGGTACAATGGAGGAAGGAAAAAGACTCAAGAATGCAAGAAGTGAGGCAGCTAATTGTCAAAGCGCAACTTGCTCCGACGCTGTTCTCTACCCGCTTTCACTTGGGGCACCATGAGAACTGCACACATTGAGTGATAAGTCCTGAGAACAGCACACAACATGTGGCTTGGTCCACTGGCAACTGGAGTTACCACTGCTTTCTCCAGCCCTGCCGCTTGCGCTTTTTGCTTGCCGCATTTGATGTCTTTAGTTCTCAGCCTCGATACCTGGAAATGTTGCTGCAATAGCAACACAAGCTCTGGAGCAAGCGTACGATTAGCTGTGCGTTATACAATGCCAACCGAACGCGCAGGCAAAGTAGCATAAAAGCAGATGAACCCATTGCAGCTGTGTAGAGCAACTTGAAAAAAATTGCTTGACATCACATGCTTGAGTGCGTTTCCCACGATGCCTCCTTTTATGACTAGGCTTCAAGATTGTCATGTAATGCTCCCTGCCTAGTTATTTTTACTTCTTTTATGTCAGGAACATATGCGGTAACGGCATCAAGTCTGTCAGCACAGCCAAACCACTAGCCACACAGTAAAGGGGGGAGAAGGAAAACTAATTACAAACATAGATGGCACTATTGTCATTATGAACTGTGAGAAGAGTGAAAGGATTCAAGAAGCACTCATGACGAACAGCGGTCTTGGAACATGCAAAAAGAACAGTTTAGTAAGAGCCATAGGAAAGCGGCACCAGAGCAGAAGAAAAAAGGGAATCCTAGTCTTGGCAGCAGTGACCACTTTTGCAGGCAGAAGAGGCTAGTTGAGGAAGGCAGAATCACACAACAACATGAACTCAACTTCGGTGCAGGCAGTCAATCATGGCATGATGAGCAGATGAGAAATTCCAACAAGTAAAATTTGCGGGAACAATTTGGGCAGCACCACTTAGATGTCAACAAAACGTCCTTAATAACGATCCATGCTAAACATGTAGGGATTCACAATATGCACAGTAGGATTCAAACAAGATGGGATGCACTGTGACTAAGTTTTTGACCCAAAAGATGACCAATGTATAAGCACGCATAATGCTACACGTACATTTAGAAATGCGCTGAAACAACCAGTGTATCAATATTCCTAGAGTTGCATGTAAACATATGTATCAGTGTTGGAGGAGCTATGTGTGACAAGAAACAAAAAAAATCGCAAAAGGACACATTGGTGGATTGTGATTGGACGAACATTAAATTGAAAGTTGCTGCATTTAATTTCAACAGTTGAAACAAAAACTGTCCTTGCATGTTGGCCTGCCACAGAAAGCTTAGCAGTCTCAAGAACTCTTTAGGAACATAGGTGCTCTTAGCAAAAAGAAAAAAGCAGGTGATAATGACTTTCTTGCTAGTTTTGTGTAGAAAACAAATTCATTCAGGTAAAAACACTATCAGATCGGTAATTTCTATCTAAGTAGAACATCATTCATATGTAAAAAAAAAAACAGAAAAACAAGAGAATTTACTAACTGGAAAAATGTACCATCTGATGTACCTCAAAAATAAAAAATTTGACATTCTTAACTGTAGTTCGTATTTATGCAATGCAAAGCGTTGCACGAATTGTTGTAGCAAGAGGTATGGGATGCTGGCCGGGCAGGTGGGGCTCTGGAAGCACGAGACGCATTTTGCTGTTTTCCTATTGCGTAGCGTTTTAAGACAGCGACGGGAAACCAAAATGAAACTGAGCTGGTGGGTGACGCCAGATGCTGCTGGAGTGAAACGTGACACTGGCATCGCGCCGCATGCACCAGGAAACTGCTCTATGTTTAGGTTATCAGCTCTTATTTACGTCATTGACCCTAGGGTCAATGACGTAAATACACAGCGCTGCGAACAAGTCCGAAATGTTCGATGCCATATATTTACAGCGCCGTCTGTATGCTTGAAAAGCGCACCAATTTCCCAATTTTTTCATTCTTGGCATGTGCTGCCACTATGTGGGAATACAGGGAATTTTTTTCTTGCACTTCCCTCTCTCGGTTTTCATTGCATGGTTTGTTTTAGAGCTAGTTTACTCCAGCGCGTCTGTATACTACCGCTTGCGCACTGGCGCGCGCGTGGGCGGGCGGCGGCTTGGGTTTTGTTCTGCAGGCGGTTTCGGCTTCTTGAGCTCACAAAACTGATGGCTATCTCGATACTAATCGCTCAAAGGGCAGCCGCCTGTTTCTCGCTCGTTTAGTGCTCACAGCGGTGAGCATAGGAAGAATGCCGCCATGCATGTGTTTCCTTTTTTCATTTTTGGATGGGAGACTCGCGACAGCTAATTGCCTCTGATTGGCAATAAGATGAAGATTAGCGGAAGTTTGTCACACGTTTTGCTTTTTTGACGGGCACACAACCACATAGTTTTCCTGGGTGTGCTCATCGCAGTTCGATTAGGCTATGGACGTAAATATTAGTGCAAGAGCAGGAACATTTGAGACTTGCGAAATATTCTCTTGTGCACATATTCTAAGCCTTGAACTATAACAATAACATCAAGTTTTTAATTCTTATAAGTTTATTTCATTTTTTTATTGTTGTTATTCATGAATGAAAAGTACATATATACCAACAGAAAATATTGTTTTCTCACTTTACGGTCTCCCTAGAAAAATTGCGGTAAACTTTTTTCGAAATAGGTCCCTCAGAAGAATTGGAATCTGCAATAAAACAAAAATCGACCCAGGGCAGTCGCATATGGCGAAAAAAATCTACCCTGAAAGGGTTAAAGCAAGTCATTTGTGAGGATAGAAAGCACACCACCATACCTTGTGAACTTGGCCCAGCTTGTCACCTCCACACTCAATAGCTTTGTCAAGGTATGTTATGCCTTCGGCCAGTCCTGCCTCCTTCTCAGCCTTGGGGGCCGATTCGCACCGCTTGAATGTGACACGTGCAAGGCGCCACAATAGCTCTGGATCACCACAGTCCTTGTGCTGCAAGAGCATCTTGTACGATGCCTCATGGTCAGCAGCCTCATGCATGCGGTCTGCCTCTTGTTTTGCACGCTCAACTGTCAATGCAATATAACTCAATCACCAAGAATAAATGCAAAACAAAATTCAAAAGAAAAAAATACTTTCTCAACATGCAAAGAATAACCATGAATGAAAAGCTGAATTGACACATATGTGACTTCTCATAAATGCAATCTGTACAACATGAAGCTTCAAAAACTCCGCAAGCAACTGTTGTAACCAGATTTAGGAATCATTGATCAAATGCCTGTTGACATGCTCAGCACACCAATATCATTACACAGTGTTTACATATACCTGTCCTGCCAATGCTACGATACTAATAGTCCTCACCAAATGTTATGCTGTAGCTGGGCAACCTTCAACAAAATAGCAAGGGCAGCTGCAGTGTGGGCAATGCAAGCAGAAATTCCTTTAAGGGGGTGGAGGATGATATTTTGGGTGCACGTACATTTAAATTGTGCTCCTGCTGTAAAATCTTATCCTCAACCAATCTCCTTATACCCACACTCCTGCCCCTTTGTCCCTGAAGTTTATCATTGCAGTACAGCATGAGCATAATTTAGTTGGTCCCAGAGGACTACCACAAACAGCATTCTTAGCGGCAGTGGTGGCATAATGAAAGATAGCACCACAAGATTGGTCTATTGCCCAAGGAAAGCTTTATGAATGTATTTGACACTATCAAATAGCCTCCTTTTTGGTTAAGTATTGAAAGTGAACAGGTACTACCCAAACTTTTGAGCTTTTTCTTCAAGACAATATGAACAGACATGAAATGCACAGATATTAAACCTCTACTAGACCACAACAGGGTGGATCAATAACATATACTGGCTAAATACAATATTCCATGAGAATGCAAGTGCATATCTCTGAAGTACTGCTTATTGTGAGGTCCATAGCAAGCAGTCAGTCTAGTTTCGGATGTTCCAATGAACACGTATCCAAGGCAATGCAACCAGCATACTCCGAACGTTCTGGTGGCTCCAATGAGCACCAAAGCTTGTGCATTGGCAACTCGTTCTGCGTTCATAAACCCGATAGCCACCTGCAGATAAAGGTCTGCAAAGTGTATTGCATCTTCGGGGTGTCTACCAAGCTGACATTTTCAAATTCTCTAAGTTTTCCAGATTTTTCCCCGAGTGCCTTTACAAAATTCTTTGAGTGACACAGAACTTTGTTTTATGTCAAGACAGGCTGACACACCATGTCCCCTGATGCTGTAACTCTCTAGTGAGCATGTTAAAAAATACAACTAACAACTTAATCCAGTGTGAATAATAAGGAGTAATGTTTATTTTATACAAAATAGAAAACTGAAGGGAGGGGTTATAGTAAAATGCACAGCACATAAAATATCTTCGGAAATAAAATGGTAAAGCCCATTGCAAATCGAGTCAAACATTTTTTCAAATATGAACAAAAGGAGATGCATACAGAAGCAAATATTTTCGAAAATGAGATATTTCCATCAACTGATAGCAAGCTCATTGGTTTTAGGCCCGAGCTTTGTCACAAGCGAGTTTCTCTCTCAGCAGCTAGAAAGTCAGCCTCAACTGTCCTGACATACTCTCAGCCCACGCACAATGCCTCAGTGTTGCGTTTCACTGCTTTGATGAGTTTATTTTGGTTTGGATGAGGGTCACCTGCATCTAGACGCCAGCCAACCCTTTTCTTTTTTAGCTCAAGCTCCTTCAACGAAAAGACGGCACAGCTCATTTCCCGATCATTCCTCAATGTGTAGGTTCTTTGTGTTCTCATCCTCGTTCTGCCCCGCATTCTCCCCACGGACTATTTGAAGCATCCTCATGGTCAGTAGTACAGTCAACGTCCAATCTTTCGGTCTTCCTAGAGGCCGCTAAAACTTCCTAAAAATAGGGCGGTTCGAAAAAATGAACGAGTCTTTTACTGCCCTTAAGGGCTCAAATCGCCACAGGCACGTCCGAAAAAGCTCTGAAGGCCTGCCAGTACACTTATTAGGCATATCGGTGCTTGTACTCTGACAGGAGATGGCGGGTGCGCACGTGTATAATTAGAGAATACGTACTGTGTCCCGTGACAATTGCCCCTTCCCACGCTTGATAGGTTACGCCACAATATTTGGCACATGCTTCACTGCTCAACACTGCTGTATAGAGGTGAAGTTCACTTTCTGAAACTGGCATTATACAACGCGCCGTGCTTTCAGAATTTCGAAGCCAATCGCACAGATTACAAAGGCGGAGTCGGTGTCATTGCTGACAGCGGCGAATTCTTTCAATGATAAACACAGTACCGAACTGCAAGAAGCATAATGGCGAAGGTCGAAGAAGCTAGGCCTCGTGCAGCCGCGGTGGTGGTTACGGTGGCCAGCGGACCTGCGTGCGAGAGCGCCGGTTAGAGGCGGCGAGATAATCAAAATGGCGGTGGTGGTGGTTTTGATTAATGCCGTTTCAGGCCTGCGGTCGAGGCAAAAAGTCCCCAAAATCGGACGGCGAAGGGTTCTTGTGTGCGAAATTTCAGACGGCCTTATAGATCCGACTATGGGGTACGTGGTGGTGCCCCGAAGCCATTAGCATTATCGGGCATGTCCCAAAAATCGGTCGTCCGGAAAATCGGTCGTTGACTGTGCACTAGCAACTCCTCCAACTGATGACACGGCTTCAAAGACAATTCGTTATTATTCGTCTCTTTTACTCAAGCCAGCATTAGGGTGACATTCGTTCTCTTTCAGTAAAATGACAGCTAATTTTCCCTGATAGAAGCACAAATTCCCCGAGTTTTCCCTGAGTATTTTCAGACTATTCAAAATCCCTCAGAATTCCCGGTTTTCCCAGTTGGTAGACACCCTGATCTTAGACCTTTATACAGATCAGTAAAGTCAGTTCTAGCTATACTTTAGCCGAGATTAAAGGAAGAAACAGATTTGAGCAGACCATGTAATGTATAGGGCAGATGGCCAGCGGTCTGCTACAGAAATGGACTGCTTGCCAAGGGAACAAAATGCAGTTGGGGACATTAAATGATTATGTATATTGCTAGAAAACTGCACATGCTGCAGGCATAGGTTGGAGTAAGTGGACACTAGGCACGGGTAAATGGAGATTACTGGGGAAGGCCTTCGACCTGCAGTGGACATAAATTAGACTGATTGATGGCAGAACTTCTGTTTTCTTTCGAGACGTAGTGCATATACAAAACCAAGCCATTCCTGTAAAATCAATGAGCGGGCCCAGTTGGTTTACCCTACCCAAACTGTTGTTGCCGACATTGACGAAGTTCTGTTCACGCACATGAACTTATTTCATTGGTCATAATTCCTGGGTTTGTGCTGCGTTAAGAGCCCAACACAATGCTTCTATTGTTATACCACTGAAATATGAGTATATAACTGTCCTCATCCAAATACTAATTAACTTTCGTTAACACAACCACAAAGGTCAAGGGCAACCGACGTGCGCAACACCCAATTTCAAGGCTCTTCATGCTCTTATGGACTTGCTGCAACACTTAGAATGCAGTCTAAGTGGGTTTCTGTTATTCTTAGTTAAATTTTTTTTAGAAGATTGTAGCATCAGAACTTGTGGAACATGGACACAGAAGGAACGAATAAATGTAGATGCAGCTCTACTGTCAATTTCTTTCTTTACTGAAATTCCTGTGCTTTTTATTTCTTTGCCACATCTCGTTCCTTTTATCTACCTGAGGCTTCTCTCAAAAAGGTGGCTTTTTCTTATTAAGGCCACTGACTGTGTGCTTACACATTGCACTCCTGTTTGACTTATCTCAAATGCCTCAAGAGTCAATTTTTTTTTACTGTGTGGAGGCCATCTTTAGCAAGCACAAATAGATGTGCACACAGTGTTTGCCGAGATAGCAGGCATTTAAATCACTCGGCTCTCGCATGAATGATGTCTTGCAGTTCTGCTGCGCCTTCAGATGATTATTTGGATGCTACTAGTAGCAGCGAGTCTGAGGACAATGTCCAATTGTGAGGATAAAAAAAAAAATTCAGATAATAAGGACTTCCAAAACCAGCCGAGATCATCATCAGCTGTTCAGCAGCAAGTTTTGTTTTCTGCCTGTGGGTGACAGACTGATTTCTTCTGCCAACTGAAATGTTGCAAAGATGTTGGCAATATCTCTCTGATTTGCAGTGTCTATACAGCAAATAATCTACATATGCTGCCAGCCAAGCAGCTTATACCTAATATTGGTGGCATTTGTTGTAGCCAATGCACCTTGCGAGCTAAAACATTGAGACTTTCATGTGCTGTAAGGCGATTAAAGTAGAAACAGTTTGAATATTAAAAATTATCTTTTTTATTTCTTTTCTGTAACACTGTAAACGTTTCCTGTATTTTTCAGTAAACCTTTTCACAAATTATATCATGTATTATGCCCCAACATGTACATTTGAAGTTTATCTCTCTTGAATGTATCTTTTCCGTAACTTTCTATTAATGTACAGTAGAACCCAGTCATTACATACAAGCATGATGCTTACAAAATAATTGAATATACAGGTTAATTCAATTTAAACAAACTCATGTATAGCAAACTATAACGAATTTTATTTATGCGTTCATTATTGCCAGTCGAGCAGAGAAGGAAAGAATCTAGTTATTGAAAACACAATTACATGTCGTAGGCAGGAATTTCTGCCTGGGTCTTGAACTGTTCATTAGCGTCAGTGAGAATGGCACTCTTGATGTGCAATATCATGTACATCTGCTTCAGTCCATGACTCTCAGCATTGTACCGGAGCTCTACATCATCCACAGGAAGTGCATCCTGAAGACGCTTCAGTTTCGATGTATCTAACGTCCTGTTAGTAATGAAAGAGCTATTTAACATGAATACCAGTCAGTAATCAGTGCTTGTCCTGCTTTCGCTAACCCTTCGTTCTTTCCTTTCCACACTTCAGTGCTTTGCGTTACAAATCCTGCCATGAACAGTCAGTAAATTTCACGTGTTCAATACAGAGGATGACTCACTTTATCTTGTTTCATTATGTTCAGGTTCGACTGTATATCATGGTATTCATGAATATACCATGATGGTATATTCAATAAAATATAATTGCTAAGGCCTTAGAAGATTCACCTTTTTCCATGGTAAAGTAAAAATTGAAGGATTTACGGCCGTTGGACATTTCATTGCAGATAATGCTGGATTAAAATTGTTAGTTCAGATGACGGAGATGACCCCCCCCCACACCATGCTTGGCTTCCTATTGGCAACATATGTGGATGCTCCTGCACATATGTGAACTGATGCTACACTTTTTTCCTCAAAATGCTGCACGAAGCACCCTCAGACATTTTTGTCACAGAAGTGGGAAGCAAACTGAAACATTGATGAAATGTAACAGACTATCACTATGCAAAGAATGTGCTTTGCGGATGATTCCATAATTTCTTTCCCACAATTCCTGACCACTTTGTAGGTTCTGTCATCTATGTGGGCTCTGTCGAGGTGCCAAAGAAGCAAGGTTGTAACCATAGGGGCAACATCACCCAACAAGTATACAAGAGCTGTGGGACAACATTTATTTATTGTTGCTGCTGAGAGACAAAGACTTTATAAAATATCACTTCATCCTCGCCGTCAAGCCCAGATTGCCTACAGCGGTCAGCATGACAGGGTTCTCTACCATAAGTTGTCTATCAAAAGTCACAGTTCACATTAGGAAGAAACTGAAGCATGAGTAAAACAAATTTCCATATTCAGGTACATGTAAAGCACAAGAACCTTCATTAAGCAATTGTCGACCAGATCTGGATCGATCATCATTAGGGGTACAAAAGGCAAAATTTTAGGTACTGATGAATGCACAATTTTAATTTTCTATAACAATTATTTCATAGGAACTAAGAAAAATTAATTTCAACAACAGCATGACTAAAGCTTGGCGGCTTCTCAAAAATGTAGTGCAAAAGCCATGCCTGGTACCGCACTTGAAGCTGACAAAAGGAACAGCTTACATTGATGTATTACCTTTGTTAAACAAGCCTAGCAAGAATTATATAAAGATTCGTTTACAGCCAATGGCTGCAGTTACAGTATCTAGGTACGTTTTGTGGAGTATGTTAAAACTTAGCTGCTCCAGAATTTAAAATTCTGCAATATCTGTCAACTTTTAATATTTACAGCCTAAATCAATATTATGGACTGCCAGTATATAATCTGTCCAAAATGCAATCAATTTGATTTTGGCCAGTTCAATGCTTATCAAAATATGTCAAGGAAACTTCACCCATAACCTGCCAGTTACGAGTACTTGAAAGCCAAGAAGTGCGAAGTTATGACTCAATATTGACAAGATTTGAAACAATGCATGCGAGTAGCAATAATCACATGTATTTTGACCCGACTTCTTGTGCAATTTCCAGTTCGCTAGCCAATTACACAAGCCACCTGACAGCCTTCAACTGTACTAACCAGTTATGACCTCAAAAACAGTACATGTTGCAAATGGAATGCTAAGCATCAGTAATGTGAACTATGTTACCACTTCACTTCTGTTAACCATAGCGAATACTGTGTACTCTTGCATGCTTAGCAAAAAGATGGAAGCACATTTGTTTCAAAAATCGTGCTCATTAACAGCTGTCTCACGCTTCAGTAGTCGCCATATATGCGGCATATTTAGCTTAAAGATAAAAAATGAGTGCAACAGTCAAAATATTGCGAACATTTTGCCTGCTGTGTTAACTGCACGACGCTCAAACACATATAAGTCCGTTCAGCCGTAAGTGGCATCAACTGGAGACCCTCATGCGTTATTTCGCAACAAGAAACCAATTATCTCCACAACATATTCAGCATTCGTTACTGCCAAGTATGCCAGGAAGGAAAGGTGTTCATTAATGGGAGAACACTAAAACCGAGAGATTCCGACACCAAAAAGAACACGTCGCATATGTTACGTTAACAACGAACACAGCAAAGCACCATGTAAATAAAAAAAAGACCGATGACCGGAGGGAATGAAATCAATGGAGCACGTACCTTCGGACATTTTGACGAATGAAAGCCCACACAGAAGGAAAATCTGTGGCGCAACTGCCGACACCGTTCCTCGACCAGCGGCAGTTGGGCGACGGCAACTCTGCCAGAGAAACGAACTGCTCTTTCACAATCAACCACCCATACCAACCACGAGATAAGAACAGGTCCGCGATTCGTGATAAGTCGATAGCACAGTCACTATGTCCCCACCCTCCGAGATGCGAACAGTACCTGTAACGACACGACATTGTTCCCCGACGTTTGACGCCGAAAGCGTGAAACTTCTTGTTAAAGTAGTCATTGAAGGCCCTCATTTCACTGAGGAAACCATACGTTAAACAACCAGCATAACGCTGAATTCAAAGGATATGCGGAATCGACTTGAGTTCCTGGTTGTAAATACACGTCACTCGATCGGTCATAGCACTGAATGCTTCAAAGAATTCCACACGTATGTACTGTACCTTGAATTTTGACGACAAGTCAACAGCACGCACTCTCAAAGAGAGCGCGAACGGCGCGAGCCCAAACCTCAGCCGCAACAACCACGCTTGGCAACTCATTTTTGGCAGAGCACTAGCTTTCGTTTATGCGTAGTGCTATGAAGGCGCATGAAAACGGGCGCACAAATTGTAAAATATTAAAAACAGCATCACATTGTTATTGCACAATTTTTAGCATAACATTTTTCTTTAAAAAAAGTAAGGATCAAGAAATAAAGAAAAAGCGAGCGATTGAAGAGTACCATTTAAAGCCATCTTTCACGACACACTTTCGGTTTCGCACCATTCACGTGCTTGGCGGTAAAGCACATGGTAGTACACATCACAAATATTTCCTCCAGCGCTCGTCCCGTCCTCCCTTGTCAGTGTTTATTTTGCGCCGTTTTTCACCCATGGATTCGTACCAACAAGCTCGCATACTTCCATTTTAAATCACAAATATTTCTTGCGCAAATGCTAAGTGTCGCTCCCGTCCATAAACACGTTGCCGTGGTATTTAACAAGCGTCTGCAGGCATAATCTGGCACGACGTACGTACGTATTAATCACACTGAACAGTAACCGGCGTAGTCAAACGAAACAGCTTTGTAAACTGGAAGCCCCGAGGAACTATTTTCCGCCAACCTCATACGTCACCAACATATGTATCAATGAAAAGGAAGTTTGGCTTGACCAGTGTAGTTCAACCATTTTTTATTATTTTTTTTTTTGAATGAGAAACAACACACAACGGATGAAACAACCTTTATTTGTCTTGCTAGTGAACAGTTACTACTTACTTGAACAGCGGGATTCTTCAACAACACGGTGCGTTTATTCTGTTCGGGAGAAAGAAAAAAAAGAGAGAGAGCGAGAGAGAGAGGACTAAAAAAAAGGGGGGGGGGACCTGAACGCAAGCAACCAACCAACCATATCGAACTTCGAGCAGCGCGCGGACCGCGCAAGCTCGTGCATTACGCGCTTCACAATAGTAGCAAATTTCTAGCCGCTGTACCGGGCCTCGCAGCCCATTTGCCGTCTGACAGGGCCACGATTTCAATACAAGACTCCCGCATATTGTCAATCCAGTCACGTTGTTTCTGGATACGTTACAGATCTTGGGATTCAACGTGGGCGCAGTGCAGTTTTGCAATCACACGGGCTACCCAGTCTCGACCAGGTAACCGACGACCGAGTAACCTCGACACGTCCGTCTACTCGCACGTCATGACGGGCTACATGTCGTCGGTAGCGCTGCTTGAGCGTGTACGCGACCTCGTCGCCGAAATGAAGAAAGCCAATCCCGAAGTGGCCTACATGTGCGGTTCGGTAATGGGAGATCAAGGTTTCCTTTACATCCCTGCCGTGTTGTTGCCCGTTTACAAGACATATACTCCCGATGGCCGACATTCTGACGCCAAGCGAGTTCGAAAGTTAGCTGCCGCCATCACGATCCGTGACGACGGGGCAGCGCTCGACGCTAAGGAAGCAATGCACGAAATGGGCGCCACATCGGTCGTTATTACGCAGACTACAGTGAAAAGCAACATGATCACACTACTAGTGTTCGCCAGTAAGCGCTCCGGGCACCGGACTTCGTTGCGAGTGGACGTGCCGCGCATGAACGCTCACTTCTGCGGAACGGGCGACCTATTCGCACCAAACCTAGTTGCATGACCGAGTCGAAACTAGCGCGTGTCCGTTGAGACTACTACCACACACGCAGTGCTCAAGACTTAGACATGACCAGAACATGCATGCAGAGTCGGAGCTAAAGTACACAAACCACGAGCTGGAGCTACAACTTGAGAGCAAAGACGAGATAGAGAAGCCACCACAGAACTTCAGATCCGTGGCCCTCGCCCAAGTTTACGCAACACTCCACACTTCCGCTGCTTTACAGAAGTCGGCCAACGGGAAAGTGCGTCAATAAACATGTCACCCATTACGAAGTTGTGTGTTTGCTGTTACAAGTGTTTTATTCAGGATTTCAAAAGGGAAGAACTGCAACACATATTCACAGCGATTCTTTATTCATAGATGCATGTTGCAAGTGCTGCAGCTGTTTCCAGGCAACCAACTCCCATGTGGTTTCTCACAGTTTCAATGTAAATGGCGAAATTGCAGCTTGGAAGCTGTAAAGATTCACACAACAGCAAATAGTATAACTGTGCTGTTCTTTTATTCATCACAGGCCACGAATTGTTGCACTTGTGAGCTGGAATGACTGATACCAAATCCAATTTTATTTCATTATTTTACATATGACAACACTGATGAAGCCCCCTTTGTTGAAGAGCAATGATGGTTGGTATGTACTGGAAGAACAATAATAAAATGCATTTTGCAAACATGCTATTCATGAGGTTCTTTCACATGATCAGTAGGAAAGAAAAAAGAAAAGCAAGTCACACGGGCACAACTGGTGAAATAAAAGCTAAATGGGAAGAGGCCAGCAACCAGTGAGCACAGCTACAGCAGTTGCTTTTCTTGCAACTGCGCAAAAAAGGTGACATTTCAGTACCGTGGCGCTCCACTTCCAGGCCTGCCTGCAGACATCATGGGTCTTTGGACCTGGGTGCCCATCAATGGGTGCCTCATAGCAGTACCTGGACCACCTGGACCTCTCATCAATTGTGGTGGTTGCTGCGGATGTTGCTGCTGATACTGCTGCCCCACATGACTGCCAAAGCTACTGTTAATTCCAGGGGCATTTCCACTATAAGCTTCATCTCCATAACCATAGCCAGACAGTGGCTTGGAGGGCTGCTGACTGCCAAGTGCGGGCGATGCCCCAGAATTAGCACTGCTCAGCGTCTTCAGTAGATTGCTACCATTGTGGATCAAGTTGTCAAGAGCCTTCTGCACACTCGGGTTGTCAAAGTTAATGTAAGTGGAAGTGGGGACATCGCCTGCGGGAGCTGGTGCTGGTGGCTGTGGCTGCTGCTGCACAGGTGTTGGCAAGGGTGCCTGCTTCACAATGGTTGTTGGACTTGTAGGCCCTGGTTGTCCTATCATGCTCAAAATGCGCTGCTGCAGCTCTTGCTGTGTTGGCTTATCTTCTGCAAGGAAAACCCACAAAAGTTAGGACCTCTGCCATAATGCCCTTCTCACTGGCAGTCACTATGCAAAGAGGGCAGTGACCACAGAAAGCTCTTCCATATACACTGGTGAAACACTGTTCATTACAGTCATTATTCTGGATGTGCCAATTACGTACTGAAGTTAAATACACAGTCACAAGAAGTGATACAAATTAACTTGTCCATATACTTGCAAGCTGTTGCATAATCGCTGCAAAAAAAAAAAATGCCCTACTGAAGTTATGTACACTGTCACAAAAGGTTAAGTGATACAAATTAACTTGTCCATATATATATATTTTATATATTTGCAAGCTGTTGCATAATCACTGAAAAAGAAAGTGCCCACTGAAAGAGACATTGTTTTGTGCTCACAAGAGCCATAATTCATAAAAGATGTATCTGAGAATCTTGAGAACTCAATGGTATCGACTACGATTCCTTGAACATAAAATGTAAAAAATCGAATTTTAACTTGTCAAAACTTGTAAAGTTGAATGCTCAAGAAAAACGCTGAGAAGAGTGCATTTGCAAAGCCAAATGTATCTTAACTCGAAGATTCAGATAAGCATCCACATTATTTATACATCTGCAGAATGCCATTTAGGGGGACCCTGTGTCGTCATTGTGAGACTGAGGAGCTAATTTATCCTCTTTTACATTTACGCTGTGTTGTTCCTGCCCTTCCCTCTGCTATGTCCCTTGTCTGTTCTTTAAGGTTACATGTATCAAGGTAACAAATAATCCACCCTGCAAAAAAATTTTTACTTCAATAAGAATTATTCAGCTGACATCACATGGATTAGCACGTATGATAAACACCTATGATAAAGAACATTAATAGAAACAAGCTCTTAAACAACAGTCCTCTACAATATCTAAAGTTTCTTATAATTCAAAAGAGTTGTACCACTGTCTACCCTCAAATTATCATCAAGGTGTTCTTTATTTTTGTTAGAATGCACATCATTGCAGAGCAGATAGTAGCGCACAAATCTGCAACCACAAATTTAAAAATAAAGAGCTAACGCAAGGCATCCAAGCAGTTGAGTGTGCCGACTTATGACTTCCCATGTGACAGAGTACCATTACCTCAAATTAAAAAAACAAAAAAACATCAAAGCTAAACAAAGACGCATTAATGTGAAAAGCCTATCTACTCCGGCATCAGAGATCTTTCTGTTCTCGAATGCAAGGTGGCATACACCTATCACCATACAATCTTTGAAGCTTTCATGCACTTTCAATTGAAGTCTGCCTCATACACAGTGCAATTTATTTTAAGACATCATACTAAGAGCTAATCCTTAATTCTCTCCCAAGTCATGCAGCCATGACGATAGTGCTTTTTATTTTTAAACAATGCTTGCATACAGGTTAAGACTACCTTCACCTGCCAAGGAATATGCAGCAGTGCTAAACTAAACTCAAGTTTTTAATGTACAAGTTAACTGATATTTTCTTTCACACTTTGGAAATCAAAGTAAAATATTGAAACATTGAAAGCATAACATATAATTTGATAATAATCTTCTCAATCAACAACATCCTTGGTGAAAATGTGTATACCCACCAGGCAGCTTCGGTCGCTCAGGCTCAACATTTGCAGATGGTGCAGTTGATGAAACTGTCCGTGGCTGCTGCTGGGCTGATTCGCCCCTTTCAAGCATGAGTTGCTTGTCCCTGCGGTCAGTGAGATACTTGATGATACGGTCCAGTTCAGGAATGCTCAAATACTTTGAGTCCACCAGCAATTTGAGCAGGAACTGCAATTCCCGGTCAGGGCCCAGCCGGTCAGGTCCCCCAGCTGCTGCCTGCTGTGCTTCCACTTGCTCCCGGAAGTGACGTGCCACCAGCTTCAGTGAGTCATCCAGAGGCATGTTGCGGTGCTCTGTCAGCAATGGAGTCCCACCGGGGGCGTAGAAGGCAGCCAGAAGAAAGTAGCATTGCCACCGCGAGAAAAGAAACGCCACAATTTAGAAAAGTGACACCAGGAGACCTAGAGAGAACTAATGTAGGCCTACAACCAAATTACACAATGCAAAAGGATGCTGAGATGATTAATCCCTTCATGGATAAAAAAAAAAAAGGAGAGAGAGCAAACAGTGTGGAAGACAAGATTAAATCGTGATGACAACATTGGCACTAATTAGCAAGCTTTTTAAATATAAAAAAAATTTTTTCCAAGCATGCAAATAAAAAGCAGAGGATGGAGGAATATGTTCCTCTAAGTATACTGCATATAGTGATTAATATGTTACCATTCCGCAGAAAGGACACTTAATTTGAATGAAAAGGTAATCGTCCAAAAGGTGGGTTTTATCTTATTTTTCATGTGCTACCTGTTGCCTTTGTATGATTTTCTTCATTAGTATTTACACTTTCCACAAACCCTTCTGTTGCTTTTAAGTTTTCTCTGCCCTGCTGCTTCGTATTGGTGAAATTGTAAAAAATGGTCACTAAACTGCTGTTTCTGTAATTTCATAATGCACACTAGAATGAAGGTGCCATGGCAGCTTCAATAGTTGGCGACAGCCAACAAATACGTTTACCTCATCACACATTGTACAAGCATGAACGAGAAGAAAGGAAACTGAGGGCCTGATTTTTGTTAGTCATAACACAAGAAGCCAAAAGACAAAGATACCAAGGACAGCATAGGGGAAATTACTTGTAATTAGTAATTTAATTAAAAATGACAAATTAATGAAAATTAAAGTGGATGAAAAAACTAGCCGCAGGTGGGGCACAAACCCACATATTTGCATTAAGCATGCAATGCTCTTGCCAAATGAGCTACAGTAGTGTTGTTTTCCCATCCACTTTACAACAAAGAAGCCAACAGTCTTTGCTTCTTATGATATGACTAATAAAAACCAGGCCCTTGGTTTCCTTTCTTCTCGTTTATTACATAGTGATGCCTCAAATCCGTCAGCACTGACACCTTCAAGTAGCATGTGTGGGTTTAGTAACCAGTTGCCTTCACCGAAAAAGATCACATACACGTGGCGCCTGCGGCAGAAAGGACGTTCCACACTCGCCGTCAAGGCTGTGGGTGGTCGCACTAGCTAACGCTCCCAATTTTAGTTCTAATAGATAAACAAATACCCCAGAAAGTGGATGGGAAACCGGCGCCGTGGTAGCTCCACTGGTAAGAGAATTGCACGCATAATGTGAACACGTGGGCACGTGCCCCACCTGCAGCCAGTTGTTTTTTTCATACACTTTAATTTACATTATTTTATCATTTCTTTAATTCAATTATTAAGTAAATGTAATTACCCCTATGCTGTCATTGGTGTCTTTTTTTGTAGGCTTCTTATGATTCTACAAGCATGTGATTCAGGGCACAACCTCAGCTTTGTTTCAGTTCTACAGTGCTCATGATTGTCAAGGTTATTAGCATACAATTCCAAACTTAGGCTAAAAGCTAGTAATGCAGTAAGAAAACAGAGAGAGGGAGAATTCAGAAAATCAAACTTTACTAAAAATAAAATCAACCTGAATATTTTTGTTTAGTGCACTATATATTCTAGAAATAACCAAAAATAGATAAGTCGGCTGCCAATTACAGGTTGATGATATGCAGTTGAACCTACTCAAGCTGAACATTGGAAAATTATTGCTACAGCAAAGCGTTCTTTCTCTACTTTGAAGACATGACAATGTAAAATATTATGACGATTTTGAGTTATGAAGGACCACAATAAGACTCTGAAGCTTGATACCTACAGATATGTTCACACAATTAAAATTAATCAAAAGTGATACCACTGCAGACTTGACAAACGAGGAAGCTGTTCACAGGATTCAATAAATATGCATTTACCTTTTCTCTCATGTACACATGAAAAGCTGCCATAACACAAAGCATGCCTTGAAAGCACCATGCAAAATGCAAAAGCTCTGTACAAGAGAAAAAAGCTCAACACAAAATTACAAGTATAAGAACATGCCTTTTGAGCAGATGCTAACTGCCCAATGATATTAAAACATAATGATAATAGAGTTTAACTATGTACTTTAAATTATGGGGTCTTACGTGCCAAAACCACTTTGATTATGAGGCATGCCGTAGTGGAGGACTCTGGAAATTTCGACCACCTGGGGTTCTTTAACGTGCACCTAAATCAAAGTACACAGGCGTTTTCGCCCCCATCGAAATGTGGCCGCCATGGCCGGGATTCGATCCCGGGACCTCATGCTCAGCAGCCCAACACCATAAACAGAGTACTTTCTCATGCTGATGTCTGAGAACTGATATATCAGCAACATTGTGTCAAAAGGCAGTAAACATTTAACAGATTTACCATTCCAAAGACAATAACTGCGAGCATGCTACAATGTGATATCCGGGGCTTTCACAGAGTGAGTAGTGCAATGTTAAAGATGTGTGATCTTCATGGGATGCACTTTTGCTTCTAACATGCTTTATTAAAGCTGCTATTGAGATACAATACAGATATCTCTCTCAGCTGGTGAGTGCATTGTTAGAAGACTCCAGAATCAACTGTACGGCCCATCCTCACACAAACTAAACAAAGAAGGGCGTAAAAAGAACAAGACAAGAAAAAAGGAGAAGATGGTATGAGTGAAAGAATTTATAAATGTTCCAAGCTATGATCCAACGTGTACAACAACACTATTGTTCACATTCCAATTGACTCACTTGCGGCACAGAAAAGAATCAAGGAGACATACAATGCATGCTCCCTGCCAACAAAAAAAATCTATTAAGTTAATCCAATAAACCTATTAAGTCACAATAGCTAAAGTTTCTTAAAGGCAACACCAATCCACGCTTGGCTTGCTAAACAAGGCTATGCAAGGAGAAACTAAAATTGCATGGATATTAACAGTTTCACGCTCACAACTTCAGCAGCACAAAGGGGCCCTGGAATAAAAGAAGCTAGAAGGAAAGAAAAAAGTTTCTTATAGGCAACAATAATCCATGCTTCAGCTTGGTAACAATTTAAACTACTGAGACTAATGTGCTGAAGAGCATTCCTGATGAAGCTTTCTCTACTTGCTTCCATGACCTCCAGAAATGGGGACAGCTGTGTGAAGATAGCCAAGGGAACTACTTTGACACAACCTAGAGTGATTAGTCTGTAAACTGAATAAACAATTTATTACAGGCTAAACTTTTCTGACAAAGGTTATATTTTATTAGCTACGTATTATAGTTTACTTCTACTTCCGTGAGCTACCTCTATTGCTTTAATTAAGAATTACGTTAGCCATTGGGTACAGAAAACAAAGTTGAATGCAAAAATGAAAAGGCAGCAACTAAAGATAAATTCATAGATGAAATCAGAAGATAATGATTGGTCTGTGAACATAAGAAGTCAGCAAAGTAACATTACAATTCACTAATATGTGTGCCTTGCCTGAGGTGCTCACAATAAGACAGTCAACAATAGTCCATACATGTTCCTGGAGTACTGCACATGCAAGTTTAAAAACATTGATCATTTCCTCTGTTATGCGCAATCTTCAGATGCGCAATCTTCAGAAAAACAACAAAAGCTGGTGCACGCAGAAACACAGTTCAAAACTGAATAATAATAACAAAAGATTTTGAAAATAAAAAAAGAAACAGAGAATCACAAAAACTTATGGAAATTTTATTAGCACACAATTCCAAACTTAAGACTAAAAGCTAGTAATGCAGCAAGAAACCAGAGAGAGGAAGAATTTATTTTATTTTATTTTTTGTCTCCTGGAAATGGTATTACGCTGCCCGAGAAAAACTTTCACAAGATTCTTTGCTAGACCAGCAAAAAAATGCACCAGTAAAGCTGTTTGATCCTGGGCATATCTGTTCCAGATCATGCAGCCTCTGAATGACTGGATATGTCAACTCCTTCATGGCTATTTTGAAAGGTGTAATACCCCTGTCACACTGGACATTTTAATGTCATTAGATTTGAATGACATTCAGTGCAACAAATGCCATTCGACCTGCGGTGCTGCTACGCAGGAAAAAAATAATGTCATTCGGTCACAATATCAATGGTGATCATTGAAAAAGGTTGGCGAGAAAAGTAGAACAAGCTAGCTGCAGAGAGTCTGAAAAGTCAATCCATTTATTTTAATATAAATATAGAGTGTCGCTTTACTGAAATAACACGCATATAAAACTATTTCCAGAATGTCTGCTGTGGCCACCTTAGTAGCCACAGCAGATAAACTGAAGGCAAACAATATGACTGCCATGGCAGCGCTGATCGACGACGCTCAATTGCAGCATGTGAAGCAGTTAGTTGATGTGTGCTTTGCATTCTGAGCGAAGCATACTACTCAGCGGAAGAGCCTCAATCGTCAAATGGGAGCAGATGTAGTTCGAGATGCCGAAAACACATGCACGCAGGCGCCTGATTGTTTACAGTATGGATGACTAGGAAAGCTACGGCGGCCAGACATGACTGAGGTGGAGAGTAAAAACATTGTGTGACAGCCGGCCGCGCAGTTTTCCTCTGGTTAAATGACAGATGGCTTAAACAATGGAAAATTGCCTTTTTGCATGAATCCTTCTCGAATTACGTATGTGCAATACCATATTTTGCCTCATTGCTGGAGTAGAGAGTACACATTCGTTTCGAGTGCCAAGCCGAATGAGTTTCGCAAGCTCATTCGATTGTGGAAGTCATTTGATTCTAATGACATTAAATATCACTGTGTAGCAGCCAAATAATGTCATTCTATGCTAATGCCTTTTGATTAAAGCATCCAGTGTGACAGAGGTATAAGAATCATTCTGCTCCTTACTTATAGCGCCATGCCAGGCGCATGAGAATATTTTGGTTCAAAGCAAATTGTAATACTGTTGAATAATTTCGAAGTGAATAGATCAAATAGCTGTGGGATTTGCATAAAACACAACGTCCAGAAGTTGACAAGCCAAAAAGAGAGAGAGGAGGGTTTACTTGAAAAGATGGAAGTGCCATCTCGGGAAACAGTTTATTTTTAGTTTAGAGTGCTGTAACAGTACAAATATTTTCATGAAGAAAACGCAGGTTAATAAACGTTTTTCCCCACCAGCAGTAGAGAAAATTGGTTTACAGACTGTTTACAGGCTTTTCCTGCAATGGAAATGTCATAAAGACATTATGGAGCAGGAAAAATATCAATTTAGAACAGAAACCTTTTGGAGAAAAGATGTTGGGAGCATAACTTGCTACTCTAGCACAAATTCGAAGCTGCATTTAAAATTAAATTCTGGGGTTCTACGTGCCAACTCCACAACATGATTACGAGGCATGCTGCAGTGCGGGACTCCGGATTAATTTTGGCCAGCTGGGCTTCATTACTGCGCACTTGATACACTGTACACAGGCATTCCTGCATTTCGCCCCCATTGAAATTCAGCCACTGAAAGGATATGATCCCACAACCTCGTGCTTAGCAGCGCAACACCATAGCCGCTAAGCCACCATGGCAGATTACGAAACTCTGCCTCCAATTTATAAGAAAAGATATGAAAACACTCCACATTCAAAAAGATTGCATTTAGTATTAATTACAATTGGCAATAATATGCAAGTTCTCCCTTTCTTCCACCTTCTGTTCCTTACTGTTTTATTAAGATGATGGAAGACTTGGATTAACAGCTAATCCCCCTTGTGCTTTCCTCGGCTTTATTATGTATTGGTTTCATATGGGTTTTAATAAAATAGAGCAGCTTGGTTCCCCTTAATTTTCTCCTTCATAGCTATATATTTAAGAATTTGTGGATGCAGTTTGCCAATCTCGGGATGCACATCCTCCGCCTTGGCATAGGAGGCAACATTTTTCCTGATCGAATAGTTATAAAGTATAAAAATTGCAACACGCCTGTAAAGCAAGCTTTTGCCTTAACACTAATTTGGTCACTGTAAGGCAATATTGTCCCTTTGTTGCGATGGTGAAGAATAAGACTGCGGAACAAATAAGAGTCATTAAACTAATTTTTTATTGGACAAACTTCTGCTCACAATAAGCAAGTTACACTTGGCACAACATTAGTGGCAAGCACAGCCGTCGGTCGGCTAAATCTGATCTACAGGTCAGGCGTTTCAACTCATATATTCCAGCGCAATCGGTGGTGCTCAAGTGCATTCTAGAATGTACAACACTGTTCGAGTCACACATGAAATCTGATTACACAAGGTTCAGCGACAACAAATAGAACATGTGACAATTTTCGAGAAAGTTGATACATAAAAAGTGTCTTGCGCAGCATAACTTTCTAACAGTTGTTAGTTGGTGATAAACAGACACTGGAAAAATATGAGGTATGCGTGCGAATATTATCAAAATCACCAATAAGACACAATTTCTCTTTAAAGGCTGAAGCACATTGCACGTATTATAGCACTTAATATAATCTGAACAATATCTGAAAGACAGCACTGATGTCACACAGGCGGCCTCCTGTATTTTTTGCAATGCCTGCCAAGTCATGTCAAATATTGGTAGCCACACAGAGGACGTCGCTTTCCCATTTTAAGTGTATGGGGCACTGTGGAGAGTTATGTCAGCATTATATCAGAATGTGATACGAAAAAACAAAAAAAGCAATGACAGAACATGACAAAAGTTGTCGATGCGTATGCTACAGAAGGTTAATATCTTGAAACGTGGTGCGACTGCAGTGGACCACTGGATATTAGGCATTTTTGCGCGATAGGGCAGGCACTGAGAAAATACAGGAGGTGATGTTGAAATGCATTGCCAGAACCATGGAGGAAGGAAACGGTCAAAATGCGTGACAGGCCTGGCTTGAGTGATTTGACTATAATGCACCTACAACTATGGTTTCATCAGCATTATATCTTAGCCTGTCATGCAGATGGAAAGCTGGAACATTTTTGAGGAGGAGCATGTTGGTGCAAGTGTGGCTTAATAGGCTCCTAGGAGCGGAATTTGGCAAAGCCTGTGACACAGCTTGGTGATGAGAGCAAGCAATTACAAGTAGGTGAGAGGGCAACCACCACTCGAATTTGCACCTTCTAATGAGCACGAATGATGTTACATGTTAGAAAGCATCGTGGTTCTAGTACACTGCAGGACCACTTCAACTGTCTCATGGGCACACTGGACCCTGGCAATGAGGGGCACTGAGAAAAGACATGGCAACAGTAGTGGACTTTCACAGGGTGACGTGTGACGAATTGCAAACTAGAGATCTAAAAAGGCGTATTGAAGCTGGAAAGCTAGTTTTCTTTTCTTTTGCAACTGCACGTTTGTACTAGGATCACAAGTGTGGGAATTGCAAGGGCATTCTATTGTAGCATGATGACGTTAAGGACAGTTGCCACGCTGTGTAGTAAATTTTTTTACGTTAACAAATGTGCTTGATACGAGGACTGGCTGCAGGTGCTAAAATATTTGTAACGTAACGCAGCTTTGA
Source organism: Dermacentor variabilis (assembly GCF_050947875.1). NCBI lineage: Eukaryota > Metazoa > Arthropoda > Arachnida > Ixodida > Ixodidae > Dermacentor > Dermacentor variabilis. Next base: position 186,062,917 of record NC_134568.1, on the reverse strand, counting down.
AAACATGCGAATAAAAGAAGCATACAGTGCTTATTACACAGCAGCCGCACGAAAGAAGTGCTATTAAAACCACATGAATGGACGGTGGAATAATACATTGAAATTACGTTATAAGGTATCAGGCACACGAGCTTTGGCAGGTCGGAAACCCATGGCTTGTTCAAAAAACTCGGGAGAGAATCTGCAATGATTGAAAGTGCTTGAGGAAGGGCCAAAAAAGAAGAAGGTATCTCACGCAGGTTGAGCTTCGAGACAAGTAACAAGCAAGAATGGTGTTGCTTGTGTATTCTCTGAATGACGTGCAAAGCTGGCAAGGAAAAATAACAAATAAAATACCACTTTGACGTCCTTGAGATACTCACTTGTGCTATAGAGAGTGCCGATTTCAGTGGCCAGTTAGTAACTAGTAATCTAGCCGGCTTGAATTACTCGGGCTAGTTGACTATTTGTCATTGCCCCATTTCAAAGGGCATGCCAATAAATCATCATCATCCTCAAGTGGCACCACCTGGCCATTTGCGGTACGTCTATACATGTGAAAAACGTCAAAACGCTGCATGTAGCAATATTTCCTTCATGGCACAGTTTGGCGTAATCTGTGCAGAACTTGCATCAATGCCATGTTGCGCAAGTTAACCTCAGTACTTCCTGTCTACACGCGAGCCTAACCCATTCTGTCCAGTAATCACACGGACAAGCTTTGTAGGCATGCTCACTGGAGTTGTCAGCCAGTAGCCAAATGTAGCTTTACTTCAGACGTGCGCGTTGACTCGGGCCCAATCACCAAATTTCATGGCAATGAAACCAACGTGATGAGCGGCAAACATTTTGCAACAGTATGTCAACCGCCTCCACACTGGGTGGTGGTGCTTACAGGGTGGTGCAAGTGGCACCATGCAACAAACAGCACTCTAAAACAATACCGTAACAGTCTTCCCCCCCCCAGATCATTCAAGAAAAACATTATAGGGAGCAGTGATGTACTGGCTTGCATCTTCTGGCACTTCTTCGAAACTGAGGCATGCCGCATACTAAGTTGGGACAATTCGCAGCACTCTCTTTTGTGCCACTAGTGATCTTCAAGGCCGACTCAGAGTTTGCAGAAACAGCTGGATGAGTATCTCACACAGTTGGACGGTTATCAATGTCTGGAGCTGTAGGACGTTCAGGCTCCAATGGTCCCGCAGTTGGCACGGAGACCTCTTCACGTTGAAGACATAGGTGGTCGCTGTGCCTATGCCAGACAGTGCCATCACTGAGACAGACAGTAGCTGCTGATTGATCTGTGGTACTCATGACATGTGCAGGTACCCACAATGGGCCTTGATGGAAATTCTTCGCAGTGCGTTGTCTTCCACATTTGGCAGTGGAGCAGAACGGCACCCTCTGTCGGAATGCAGCTTCTTCTTAAGCTGTCTAAGCAGGACTGAAGTGCTTAAACTTGGGTGAAGAACATCTAAAGATGTCTTGAACAGTCTTGCCATGAGCATTTCACATGCTTCTCTGCCAGCGACCTCATGCGGTGTGGTTCTATAATGAAATAAGAACTTTAAATTTAGGTTGGGAAAGAACCACAACTGCTTTTGATGATCTTGTTCTTGACAGTCTGTACAACATGCTCTGCCACACCATTTGAAGCTAGGTGGTAGGGCTGTACAAGAATGCAACGTATCCCATCCCGTGTCAGGAATTCGAAGTATTGCTCACTAGCAAAGGCGGGTTCATTACAAAATATGACATCCGGCAGTCCATGCTGCACAAATGCTATACGCAATGCTGTGATGACAGCATCCGCTGACGTTAATGCCACTGGACAGACTTCGACGCACTGTGAATAGGCTTCAACAATAAATGTATGCCCAAAGAACAGGCCCCAAATTTAACATGAAGCCTTGACCAAGGCCTCTGTGGAAATGGCCAGGTTGCGTGCTGCACGTATCGAGGTGTACGCTGGTAAGCTTGGCATGTAGCACAATGCTTTACGCTCTAAGCAATGTCACCATCAATTCCTGGCCACCAGACATTTCTTCTGGCAATCGACTTGCTTTTGTCAATGCCAGGTAGCACAGCATGAAGAAGAGTCACGACTTTGCCTTGTAGAGATTTTGGGATGACAACTCTGGAACCCCACAGCAAGCAACCTTCACTGAGGCCGAGTTCACTGCTCCTTGCTGTGAATGGATTGCCCTCTGGTCCGACTGGAAGCCCTTCTCGCAGGAGAGCAAGAACTACATGATTCAGGAGTGAATCATTTCTTGTAGCCTGTGCTACAACAGCTGGTGACAAGAGTCCCAGGTATGCTTGTTCAAGCATGAAGGCTTCAGCTGGTGCAGGCAGATCAACACTGTTTGTTGGCAGAGGTAACCTACCGAGGGCATCAGCACGACTCAAGTACAGACCAGGCTTGTACACGAGCTTGTACTTGCAAGCAGGAAAGTTTCACCATCCGACTATAGTTGGGTACACCTTTAAAAAAAAGGGCAGGCCCCACCCAGACGACCAAAGCACGACAGCAGGTTGCCTCCGCAACTAAAATAGTACCGCTCAAAAAACCGTGCTTTTACAACGCATAATTCTCAGTATAAACAAAGATTTTTGTATTTTGATGACTGGTTTGATAAGAGTTCTCGTGATTGGAATGCTACAGCACATGCCAGATCGCAAGAGAAAAATAACCCCATGCCTTCGACAATGCTGCGCATCGTCTGCTTTTTAGCTTCACAGCAAGGGACAACAGAAGAATAGCTCAGCATGGCTTTTGCTCTAGTTTACATGTACACAGTACATTTACTACTTATTTTCCAAGCTTAAAATGAACCAGTTGCTATTTAACATGTACTTAAAAAAATGCATTTATCAAAACCATTCCAAACCTGGGGCAAGACAATAACCTAGGCAGGAAAGATACAAAAATGCTTCATTCATCGTTTTAAAGCATAAGATTTATATATATTTTTTTGTTTTGTGTTTTCACAAACTTATTTTCAAGAATGTTATTTTTTTTTTCGTTCCTTTTCACATTTTTTTTTTTGCAAGCCTGCAGCCTTGCCAGTTCACATAGCAAAGCATCAGCGATGTTCGCAGCAATCTTTCGTCGCTGGATCACGGCTCAGAATAAACGCACGCGGCACAAATGGTCCTTCGTAAACTTGCAAAAATATTACTGGCATGACAGAGCACCAAAAACAGTTTGGGAATTCACTCTGACGAGGGGCAGATGCACGCGACTGACGCGATTCTGCCCAGTTCGAAGAGCGGGCGGCCATCTTCTCGATCGGCGGGGTCACCAGCTGTCCAGCTCGTCACGTCAGTCTAGAGTGCACGCCCAGTGGTGGAGGCTCGTGTGCGTCTGCCTTGGAGGAGTAAACTTTCCTTTTTTTTAAAGCTGTACCCGATTATAGTCATGATGAAGCTTGCACAGGAATGGTCTTATCAGTACTGAACATAGTGGTTTATGATCTGATAAGCAGTGAAACACACGCACAGGTGATAGAAAAATGTGCGGAATATAACCAACCTTTATATATAGCTTTCATTGATTACGAGAAAGCGTTTGATTCAGTCAAAACCTCAGCAGTCATGGAGGCATTGCGGAATCAGGGTGTAGACGAGCCGTATGTAAAAATACTGAAGATATCTATAGCGGCTCCACAGCCACAATAGTCCTCCATAAAGAAAGCAACAAAATCCCAATAAAGAAAGGCGTCAGGCAGGGAGATACGATCTCTCCAATGCTATTCACAGCGTGTTTACAGGAGGTATTCAGAGACCTGGATTGGGAAGAATTGGGGATAAGAGTTAATGGAGAATACCTTAGTAACTTGCGATTCGCTGATGATATTGCCTTGCTTAGTAACTCAGGGGACCAACTGCAATGCATGCTCACTGACCTGGAGAGGCAAAGCAGAAGGGTGGGTCTGAAAATTAATCTGCAGAAAACTAAAGTAATGTTTAACAGTCTCGGAAGAGAACAGCAGTTTACGATAGGTAGCGAGGCACTGGAAGTGGTAAGGGAATACATCTACTTAGGGCAGGTAGTGACCACGGATCCGGATCATGAGACTGAAATAACCAGAAGAATAAGAATGGGCTGGGGTGCGTTTGACAGGCATTCTCAAATCATGAACAGCAGGTTGCCACTATCCCTCAAAAGGAAAGTGTATAACAGCTGTGTGTTACCAGTACTAACATATGGGGCAGAAACCTGGAGGCTTACGAAAAGGGTCCTGCTGAAATTGAGGACGACGCAACGAGCTATGGAAAGAAGAATGATGGGTGTAACGTTAAGGGATAAGAAAAGAGCAGATTGGGTGAGGGAACAACCGCGAGTTAATGACATATTAGTTGAAATCAAGAAAAAGAAATGGGGCATGGGCAGGACATGTAATGAGGAGGGAAGATAACTGATGGTCATTAAGAGTTACAGAATGGATTCCAAGGGAAGGGAAGCGTAGCAGAGGGCGGCAGAAAGTTAGGTGGGCGGATGAGATTAAGAAATTTGCAGGAACAACATGGCCACAATTAGTACATGACCGGGGTAGTTGGAGAAGTATGGGAGAGGCCTTTGCCCTGCAGTGGGCGTAACCAGGCTGATGATGATGATGATGCTGAAGCAGCGAAAGGAAGGCCCCACAGGTACTAGAACTTTTCAACGCCAAATACGAAGGCCAGTGGCTCATTGTCAATTTGGCTGAAGTTTTTCTCTGTACGAGAGAAACTTCTCTATGCAAAGGCAATGGGCAGTTCCCGACCATCAGCTTCTCAATGTGCCAAAACTATGCCAATCCCATATAGAGATGCATCAGAACTGAGACACAGTGGTTTCTCTGAATCAAAATATACTAGGACAGGAGCTGATGTTATGGAGGCGTCCAGAAATGTTTAGGAGAAAACGCTCGTAGACGTTCACAAGCCTTAAAAAGCTTTGGAGTTCCTTGACGTCATGGGGTACAGGTGCATGAAGGATTGCAGATATCTTGCTCAAGCTTAGAGATAGCCCTTCTTTGCTTATGGTATGCCCTAGGTACTCCACCTGTAGCATAGAAACGTGACACTTGTTGAACTTCAACTTGAGTCCAACATCACGAAGCCGAGACAGAACAGCACTGAGGTTGCGAAGGTGCTCCCAATCATTCAGGCAGGTACCAAAAGGAACATGTGTATACTGAAATAGATCCATATGCGTGGAAACAGTAACATATTTCCTAGTGTCTTCGAGAACTATATGCTGGTAGGCATGCCTCAAATACAGTTTGGTGAACTTTTCACCCCCTGACAGCATAACCCAAAGGTCGTCAATTCTTGGAATTGGGTACTTCTTCAAAGTGTCCACAGGATTAACAGCAATCTTGAAATCTCAACAAATTCTGATGTGGCCATCTTTCTTAGCCACTGGAACAAAGGGTGCAGCACTAGCTGAACAGGCGACTGGCTTAAGAATGTCCTCCATCTGTGGGCACTGAAGCTCTTGTGACACCCATCCTTCTGGAAAAAGGGCAGGGGCCATGGCTTGAAAAACTTGGGCACCACATCTTGCGGAACATGAATTGCGGCTTTCTGGCCCTTGAAAGTTCCAAGCCTCTGTTCAAATACCTCAGGACATGCTTGAATAACGTCCTTAAAATCAGAAAGAGCATGAACATCTGCTTCCCGGACATCAACGTCAGTGCCCAGTTCTCAAATCCAATTGCGACCTAGCAGTGTTGTTGAACATTCCCCAATCAGGAACAAAGGTAGGACAGCTTTTCTGCCGCGGAACTGTACTGGAACATCTGCTTTGCCTTCAACTTGTGAGCTCGCCTAAGTAGCATCGTAGGACTACATCCCATGGCATGACAGTCACCGATGGTAGTAGCTCCTGAAGAGGTTTTTTTGCAATAACAGAAACGCTCACACCTGCATCCAGCTCCATACGGAGCGGGCTTGCTACAAATGCTGACGGTCAGGGTGAAGGACGGCGAAGGCGTGACTGTGTCAACTGGTCACATGTTAAAACACATCGGCAAGTGCGTTGTCAACAGTGTTGACGATGTTTTACCAGCTGGAGGTGCAGAGCTGTGTAGTTTTGTAGGCTAGCCTTTCTGCGATGAAGTGTGTTTTCTCTCAGAGTTGCACACTCGAGCAATGTGCTTGCACTCGGTCACGAGGTGTTCCGCAGCGGTAGCATGAGACACACCTCTTTGATGCCACAATTTTATGTGTAGGTAGCGAACTTCTATGCGAACTAGCTATCTCGCCAGCATTTTTCTTCGCAGCTGCCATGACAAGTGCAGTTTTCATGGCGTCTTCGTACATTCGTCTGTACAGCTGTGTCGACGCAGCACATGATACGGTCCCTCAACATATTGCCAAGTTCCAAAGTTCCAATACTCCGAGAGACTTTTGAGTGACGCCACAAAGTTACTGACAGACTCTCCCTCCGCACGAATGTGCGTGTTCAACCTAAAACGCTGAACAACAGCAGATGGCTTGGAGCAGTAATGGTCACCCAGAACGGAAATAATTTCTAGCAAGGTTTTGTGTTGCGGCTGGGCGGGTTTAACGAGATCCCGCAAGAGAGTGTCTTCTGTCCACAGCAACTAAAGAAGACAGACTTTTTTTTGCTGCTGCAATGTCATTGGCGATGAAAAAAGTTGACCAAATAAATACAATTAATATTTAGTGATGAAAGAATTACTGGTTGCAAGTACACACGACTACCACTAATATGCAGTTGGTACGATTTCTCTAGAACTCTTGTTTTTTAATCTTGGTTGAAGTTAGCTGGGACACTTGGTATACATAACTGACTCCATATGCATATATGTACAAAGCTTAATTCTACCACATAAAGAAAGCTGTCTACATGTGCATGCTAAACAACCGAATAAATATGGAACAAAGAAGATACTAAAGTTTCAGGGAGAAATGGTACACCACAGAAACATAATTTACGTAACAAACTTAAGAGGAAGCTTTAGCTCGGGGGCTCCTATCTAAATACATGTAAAAGGAAAATTCGTTTTTCTCGGCAACCACTGCACCAAATTTGACGAGGTTTGTTGCATTTAAAAGAAAAACTTAAAATCTAGTGACTGTTAGTTTTGAATTTTCGAGTTACGTCGTCAATTTTTTATTAAAAATTGGCAAAAATCGAAAATATTCAAAAAACGAAACTATCATGTTTACAACTCGGTAACTCAACAACGAAAAATGATAATACAATTCTGTGAATTGTATCTAATAATACATCTAAAGCAGACAAAATTGATATGTTACATATGAATATAAAAATAATTAGTAATAGGGAAATACAACTTTTGCAGAACCCTAGTAACCAACGTAACAAATTCACGTAAGATGTAAAATGACATGTAGAATTTGTCCACTTTGAATGATCTAATGGATGCCATTTACAGAACTGCGATATCAGTTCTTTATGAAGAGCTATGAATTTATAAACTTCGTGCTTCTATTTTTTTCACACGGTCAAATATTTGAAAATCTTTTTAAGAAAATTCAAGCCCTAAATCGAAATTCCGCTTCCAAAGGTCGCTAGAATTTGCCTTTCTCTTTCAAATGCAACAAAGTTTATTAAAATCAGTGCAGGGGTTATCCCATAAAAACATTTTTGCATTTTACATGCCTTTGAATAGGCTGCGTCGGAGTTGGGCCCGAGCTAAAGCCTCCTCTTAACATGTTTGCACAAAGCATAATTTTGCTATGTGCCCATGTTGTCGGTATTTGAAGAGGTGGTGTGATAATGCAGAAATTAATGTGATACAAAATCAAAATGAGGACAAAAAGAAAGTGGACCTCAAGCTGCTGCAGACCAGTCGCACTGTCCATAGGTGTTACCCTGGATTGCCACAAAATTATATTAGAAAAACATATCAAGTGCATTCAAAACTCACAATAAAGATTGCATTGCTTAATGAACTCTCGTGATAAAGACCTGGCCACAAAAGGCATGAGGTACAAGTCAAAATCTCGACAGCCCACATGCAACAGCCCATTGCAATCTTTGCGGCCAAGATCACTATAGTTCACCGAATTTTGTGATGGCATGCATAAGGGTGTTGAATGAGGCAGACGAACAAAACTTCAATTTTCACCTAAGTCTCAGACATGAGTCCTATTCAATATGGTCATGTTACGTTTTCCTGCTCTCAAAAGCTTTTTTCTTCCCAACGACTAACAGCAACCTTCATCTGATGTGTAATCCATACTCCAAATTGGACAAGCAGCTTGTTGGCTTTTGCTAGTGAAGCAGATAGAAACTGTACACACATACAGTCATGAGCAATAGTGGAGAGACCACGGCTCCAGGCACGGGAGAAGCTGCGGGGCCGCTACGCCACGCTGTTATCTTGCGCCGCACACTCGCTTCGAGAGTGCCCCAAGTGACAACAAGCTTCACTCTCGCTCTCGTGTTGATGCTTATCATGCTTGATAAATTTCTAGTGCACACCATTCGGTTGCTCTACTGCTGACGGTCACGGCGAAGGGGATCGCGCACCTCAAAGCGCCTGAAGTCTCGGAAGGGAAAGTAGGAAGAACTGCTTCCCTACTCCTCCGCTTTCGGCGCACCTTGACGGTTACGCGTCAGTGCCGTGCCTGTATCAGTATGGTGTTGGAAGGCACGTGCGGCTTCCACTCAACTCCCCAATCGTCAGGTAGGGACGAATACATTGAGGTGTAAAATGCAAGGCACTGTGGATCCTCACTTCGAACACCCCCTTCAAATAGGAATTAAAAATGTTTGGCACTCGCAGACTCTTTAGTGCCATTCACTGGTCACTGTTTCACATTGTGGTACACAATGCCTTACAAGCCCATTTGAAGGCATTAAGTAAGGAGGGTTACAATACAAGTAAAGACAATCGATTCAACTAAACAAAAATAAAAGCCATTTTTCTTTTTATGAGGAGTTAAAGTATGCTACGCAAGATTCAGTGCAGAGGTTGAATTATACCTTCGTTGGAGCTGAGGGCCAAATCGTGCAAAGTTATGAAACTAGCTTTCCATAAGATGAATGCACTTCACAGCATTCATATTTTCTGGCAGAATGCATTCACGCTGTATTTAGCATAAACACTGTTCAAGATTGGAATTTTAAGTATTTCAGTGAAGCGAAGTGCACACGATGTGAGTAAGCACATTGCAAGAAACACAAACGAAAACATTAATACAGAAGAAGAACCCTGTTCATAAGTTTTTGGGAAAAAAAGTGCGAGAAAAAACATACTAACATACGCAGTGGTGGTCCAGCCAGTTTGGGATTTGGAGAAATTTTCAGAGAGGAAAAAATGTTCTGGAGCAGTTTAGGAGCAGCCACACCATTGGAGCAGTTTTGGAGCAGAAAAATTCGTCTTTTTGGAACACTTGGAGTAGTACAACAGTAATCTTTAGCGATTTGGCGAAGCTTGTTATTACTGTGCAATCGGTGAGTGCTGGTCAAGAGTGAAGCAAGACACAAAGCCAACAGCAACCAATTAGGCTTGCCTTTCCACAGATGGTATACCATCCACGGTATGTTGCAAGCATCTTTATTTGGGCAGGCAAGGAACTGAACAATTTATTTAAATAGAGTTTTGTAGGCTAACGAAAATAAAGATGCGCCTGGGCGCAAGACAGACATAAAATTACAAATGAACAATTTGCGCCATCAGGCACCGTACTAGACACAATGTGTATTATGCCCAATAACAATGATAGAAACTTAACAAGAGACCATGCGTCTATGAACAGCGCGAAAATGAGATGCCTCTGTATGGTGTGTTGCAAAAATCGTGATAGCGGTGGAGAACAATGTTTGTACCATCCCGCACACTCGTTTTCTTTGTGAAGCAGTTTCTCGGCTTCCAATGTGTTGTGTGGCCTCTGGAAATAGATACCAGTCGACTCGGCGCAAAACCGTAACTTTTTTCACCTATACCAAACCGCCCTTTCGAAGCACTACCTGCAAGGGCTCAAACTGCCACAGGCACGTCCAAAATAGCTCTGAAGGCCTGTCAGTATAATTATTAGGGTTATCGGTGCTTGTACTGCGACAGGAGACTGAGGCTGCGCGCATGTATAATTAAGGAATACACAGTGCGTCCCGTGACAATTGCTTCTTCCCACTCTTGGTATGTGTCACCGTTTAATACTGCTCCATTGAGGCGAAGCTGACTTTTGGGAACCAGCATTATGCAACGCGTGCTTTCCAAGCTTCGAAGCCACTAGCGAGGATTACAAAGGTGCAGTCTGCACCATTGCTAACAGCAGCACCAAACAGCAAGACACTTAATAGCGAACGTTGAAGTTACTAGGCTGAGTGTTGTTGCGGTGGTGGCTACGGCTGCCAATGGATCTGCGTGCGAGAGTGCCTGTTTGAGGCGGCAAGAAAATAAAAATGGCGGCAGTGGTGGCTTTGATCAATGCGGTTTCGGACCTATGGTCATGGCACAAAAGGTCCAGAAAATCGGACGGCAAAGGGTTTTTTGCATCCAAAATTTCAGACATTCTTATACACTGACTCTATGGGATACTGTGGCAGTGCCGCAAAGGCGTTCGAATTATCGGGCATGTCCAAAAAATCGGCTGTCCGGAAAATTGGTCATTGTCTATAGTTGCACAATCCTACTGAAAACATTGCATTGCCGTGAAAATTTGAAAATACCGCACTTTTGCACACTTAGCGCAAATGGCACTTGAGTGAGCGCAGCCAGGAGCAGGCAAGTCGAATTGTAGAAAAATGGTGCAGTTGGACCACCACAGCGTACGATTCCAAGTTACTAAAAATACTGACAGACTCAACTGCAGTTGACATCTACATAATGTGAAGCATTTGGCAAATTGTTGCAGCGCAAGGCACAGACATGTGCCGCACTGGTAGGGCCCGAGCGGCCCAAGACATGCGTTGTCGTTCTTGCAGCTTTAGCAAGCTTACATTTGCACTCCTAGGTCAGCATCTTTTCCTGATGGCATTTTGGTGGGAAGTTTTCATGTGTCCACTCGGCGATAATCGCTGCGGCATGAGATGCCGACTTGCGCCAAGCTGGCCAGACGCACTTTGTTGTTTTCCTATTATGTAGTGTTTAAAGAAGGCGACAAGAAACCGAAACCTAATTGAGCTGATGGGCTGGAACACAACCAATACCACCACAGGACGTGCTTTAGCGTTTTACTGTTATGTAGCGTTTAAAAAACGCGACGGGAAATGTAAATGAAATCAATTTGGTGGGGGCACTTGAATATGATGCCGCAAGAGTGAAACATGGCGCTCACTTCGCACCGCCGGCAACAGGAAAGGCAGTGTTTGGTTTATCACCTGCAGTACGCTTCAAACGGCACTACACCACACATGCTGTGAAACAGCTAGGTAAAGATATTTATTGCATAGCTGTGAATGAGACGTGCGACAACCAGCGGGATTTGCCGATACCAGACCAGCATTTACACGACACGTGCGAGCCAGTACTACGGGGAAGGTGTCGTGACAAGCGCTTGATGCTCTCTATCACGCACGCCCAGCACCTTTTCTTGTTCACATGGCATCTAACGACTGAAAAACATATCATACAATCGCAGTTTGCCAATGTACTGAACACTGGTGCTGAAAGACCATGCTTTGCCAGAACATATTAACCGGTAAAAAGAAAAGTAACTGTATTGCCATCTTGTATTCTTGATTCAAACGTTGGCACTGGGAAATCATATGAAACAGGATCGTATCAACGAAGTTCTACTGTAAACACAGTTACTCATGATGCTATGCTGTGCCCACTTTGACCAAATTTTGCAACGGATTATTTTGCTTCCACATCAACGATGACCTTTCAGAATCTTCTCTGCTAGCCAGGACAAAAATCTCAATCAAAGGTTCTCTCTTTTTACCATGGCAAAGTGCGCTTATTCTATGAGCCAGTCCACCCTTGTCGCCCTGCACTTAACACAGGCTTGTAACCCTATGAGCTGCCATTACAAATTTGGTGCCAAATCGTCCTGAAAAGCAAAAGCTAAAAGGGAAAATTGATGGTTTTTGCTATTGGGGGGCTGACAAGGCAATTCAACGTTTGCATGCAGGTAATCACACCTCTACATGAAACACCACCTGAGCTGGTGTTTTGTCAGCTGCTACACAGAGCCTGTTGCTGTGGTCGCGCCACCTCTACAACAAGTCTGTCAGGTGCTATGTGGAGAGTATAGTGGAAGTGGAGAGTTTGGTAAATGAAGCTGGTTCTATAACTGGTACTTTGAACGTCTTTGATTATTCACTTATAGCTCTAGTACAATGACAAAGAGAACCCTCCTCATTCGTCAAAGATCGCTGAACTCCCTTCACCGAAAACATTGGGGCCGTTCTAGTCATGAACTCTTTACAGCATTTCCAACAAGATGCAATGTGCGAACCGAGTGATTTACTTGTGAAAATGTTTATTATTCCTGAGGATGTTGAACAGTGTGCAGTCGACAGCCAGTATCGTGTGTTATCAACACAGGAACCATTTTCCTTAAGTTTTGGGGTTTCACGTGCCAAATCCATGTCTGACTACGATGCACACCGTAGTGGAGGACTCCAGATTAATTTTCAACACCTGGGGTTCATTAATGTCCACCCAATGCATGGTACATGGGCATTTTTTCATTTGGCCCCCATTTAAATGCAGCTGCAGTGGACAGAAAACCATTTCCTACAGGGTCTTCGGCGTTACTCTCTTCAGTGCTCTCATCCGAGGACGTATGCTGGGTGTCTAAAGGCAGAATACTGTATTTGTATTTGTCCACGTATAACCCACCTCTGTGTAAAATTTGGGTGCACTTCCACATACAAAACTAAAAAAAAAATAACCCATGTACATAAGCCGCAGAAATAACAGCATACAAGAACGCTCAAATCATAAGAAGTCTCCATTCAGGGATGCTCAACTCGTCCGTGTCGTATCTTCGGCCAGCGGCTGTGTTGCCCTCCTCTTCAGCGATGTTGATAATCTTCGCCTTCTGCTCCGATGTAAAGGACTGCTATCGAGGACAACTCATCGTCATTAAGGTTCTTCGTTGCGGGTGCTGTGTGCATTATTAGCTAACACAAACAAAACGCAAAATGACAAACCCTAAAGAGGAAGAGAATGGCCAACTATGAAAAGGGGAGAAGGGAGCTTCAACACGGGTGTGGGGAAAGGGCAGGGTTCCTTAGGAGATAATGAAACTACAAATGGCAGAGAACTTTGCCTTGGCTTCACAGCAGTCCAGCAAGCACTGCCGTGAAGCCACACCTCAAAGCGAAATTCGCATAGAACCCACACCCCGAAAATATGGTATAAGCCTCCTTGCCTCTAAAATAATTTTCAGACACACTGAGATCGTGCAAGTTCTTTCTGTAATACACCTACCAAGAGAAAACGTTGCCATCCTCTCCATGTTTCATACCATGAAAAGCCCAAACAAATTACTTGAAGTGTGTCGCTAAAAAAAGTGCTGCCTTAATATACAGATGCTGCGAAGTGCAATTATCAATGTTCGAAAAAATACCTGAAAGGAAAGGTGATGCCAACAAATACACAGAAAAAAGCCATACCACGCAAACGTGTGTATGTCAGACGATTCCAGACATCTGTCCAGAACTGATATCACATTTCAGGAAAGCCTGTCATACGCCCACAAAAGGTTAATCTCCCCCACAGAGAGACACACCATGTGATGCCACACATATCTTCCTCAGGGGTTTCAGTCACCCAGGAAGTATCATTACGCAACATCTCTACATATGCTGACAGTAGAGAGTTTTAGTATAGCGTAAAATGTTTGCGTTAGCAGTAGCAAGTGACACAAGGCTAGCAGTATTAGCACAATGCTAACTTGTCTTTCAGAATAGTGAAAACCAGCAAAACGCTTACGCAAATGCAAACAGGTGCAACGCCACCTTGATGTAAGAGCTCACAAAGTAGAAGTTAACCTAATGCACAACAAATGTAAACCGAATCCAATGCTGCACGGTGGCACTGACCGCACTTATGATGACGATCATAAAATTAGGTTCTGGGGCATTATCGCACTAACAAATATTAAGATATGGCCTCTAAAACCTGGCAACACATTTGGCTTGCTGCACGCACCATGATATCTTGGAGGCCATGTCCAGCTAATACAGCTGCTCTTGGTCTAAAGGGACAAAAAATACAGAACGGATCTCGAAAAGAGCGCCCAGTTGTCCCTACTGCTTTACCCTAAATGCTTGTCCCTAATGTTGTCCCAAAAGCAAATGCATCTGCTGGCAACGATAGGAGCAAACAATGCAGCAAAGTGGCTAGATAGATCAGAAGCGGGTGCCTATCACCTCAAAGGCACCACTGTGATTCTCACGCTAAATAAACTGCGTGCGAGAGTTGGTATGCTGCGCTAAATTCCAAAAATAGCAGAGGCGCACAACAATGCTGGAGTGTGTTGTGCATGCACAATCTGACCCCGCTATCTTTTTGGATGTAGTGTGGTGCATCTCACGCTATAGAAAAACTTTTTAGTTTTGTTAATAGTGTAGGTTTTGGCTCACATGTTCACAGGAGCCTCTTGTACAGATCGGCAACATTTTCTTACTATGTTCAAAAAGTGTATTATGCAAGCATACGACAAAACATAGTCAGGATGCCTGGCAAGGCCCCAAAGTCTGGTTTGTCTGTTGGTGCATCTTGTTAGCCCTCTTTCAACATCAAGATTCCCATGAACAAAGGACAGGAGGGTTCATATAAACTGCTCTTCGCAGATGTGATAAACGTCCAGAAAAAACGTATTGTTTAGCACTTTGCACATTACACACTGTATTTGAATTAGAAAAGTGAGATTTCCCAGCATTTTCTCTGTGCCATAGATGCAATGCACACACAACAAGAACAACACAAAATGGCAACTACATAACAGCAATTTCAGTACAAAGGCTGATGGAGATATTTGCAGTGCCATCAAGAACAGACCATACAGTCCCAGAATGAAAGTTTCAGGTGACCTATTAGAACACACAATGGAGTGATGTGGGGCAGGAAGCCAGATCTAAAAGCTGGTTTGGTACATACACACATCGATCAATCTTTCGGACATGGATGGGGCCATGTCCGAATAATCAGACAACCTGGGGACGTATTCTGAAACGTTCGCCTTCTGCGAAAGTCACATTCAATAAGTCAAGTGACTGCTTACCCGTGACATCAGCGTGCACTACCAATGCGCGCTCTCAAACGCTTCACATCGCATGAGAGATCGCGCCCGGCAAGTGCAGAGCGGCTCGGGTGTGTTGTTTTCGAGTGTAGTGGCTGCAGTACGGGTTCTTCGCACTCACTACGTTTGCTTACGGCCTCTTTAGGTAAAATAAATTGAATAAGGAGGTGCGAAATGTTTTATTTTATATGAATCAACAAACATCGCCGCGAAACAGCGCGTGTAAAACGCCACCAAAAAGGCTACTATAAACTACCACCTATCTTATCTCTACTACACTTCACCACCAACCGAACGCCAAGAGACACCAAAAGACGTGTTCACTTATTCAATACATGTCGAGAGCACCCATCGGCATCACGACGTTAAAATGACGTAGGCTGGAACTGCTAGATGCCGCTGTTTAATTTCCGGTTTTGCTAAAATCTCCAATCAGCGCGCGCGCCGTTGGCGGACGCGTGGCCACGGCGAAACTTTCGCGGAGGCGAAGGTTTCAGAATACGTCCCCTGAAGAAACCAAGTTCGAGGGGGATTTCGCTGTTTTTTCAAGATGCCAGCAAACCTAAAAATTTGTTTATGAGCTATTAATCAGTGCTGCACTTAGTTCAGGGGGGACACAAGTTTTTGTCAATTCTTTTTTTGGACACAGCGTTTTTGTTATATACAGTCACTTGCTGCATGTGCTGACCAAGATAACCCCACATCTTCGATAGATATTTTGGTCACAATATCAATTTATATCACCACTGCGAGCTATATTTTAACCGAGAAAAGTGCAAGACAGGGGCTTCTTTCATACCGCACTGCTGCTGAATGACATGTATGCTATTGTGGTCATCTTGGTCACAATCAAAAGAGCCACTTTTCTGCAATTTACCGCCACATGTCGCTTGTCCACCCATTGCTTATGAAAAAATTCGCATCAAAAGAAGTCCCAACGTGCAAGCCGATTCACCCATTCAGTACACATTACTAAAAAGTGTCCTGCGACTGGAAAAGGCAGCGGGCAGCTACTGCTTTGGTCTGCGGACGCACACGGGAAGTGAAGTGCCCGACGCCATTACGAGAGCTGCTAACGTGTTTCTTAACGAAAGTTCGCAACACCGAACAAGTTTGGCAGGAAGAGAAAACAAGCACGCTACAACTTCAAAAAGCGCTTTGAAAGTGCCAAGGACAGCAATGATTACTCGCTGGCAATTTCAAGCGGTGCAAAATGCACCACGCC
The DNA here is from genome assembly GCF_050947875.1 of Dermacentor variabilis. NCBI lineage: Eukaryota > Metazoa > Arthropoda > Arachnida > Ixodida > Ixodidae > Dermacentor > Dermacentor variabilis. Next base: position 186,046,521 of record NC_134568.1, on the reverse strand, counting down.
TGGTGAGTGAAAAAGGCCTAAATGGTTCGCGTTCGTCAGCTTACAGTGATCGCAAGACACGTTCGGCACGACATGACGATGGTGCAGCCAGCGGAAATGCGACAACAGCGAGGAAAGCAGAAAAACTTCAACACCTTGCTGGAAATTGTAAACGTAAATCGGACACGTTTATGTGCGCAGATGACAGGGTGGCCACGCCAGCAGAAATGGAGACGCTTTGTTGAGAGTACATAAAGTACTTTCGTGCTTAAAGTGCAAGGTATATAGCGGCAGCGTGGCTTTTGACAAAGAGGAGTAAGAATGTAGCAATATTGATTCTGCATGGAGTATGCCGCACGTGAACTGCAACAAATTGGTCAGCCCCTTTGTTATGAAGATTCGTGCTGCCCATGCGATGGTAAGAACTGGGACTCTGCAAACAGCAGTGAACAATGTTTTTTTGCTAGAATGAATATCTCTCACTGTGGCCTTCACGAAAAACGTGGCACGGCTATCTCAAGACGAAGGTGGCACATGTGGTGGCGTCTGCTGCCCAAAAACTAACGGACTTGATCAGTAAAGTCCCTGTACAACGAGCTGAAACTTTTGAATTCCGGAAAAATAGTAGTGTTCTATGAAAGCTCGAGGATGATGGCCATTCGAGCAGGCCATTCGTAGCACATCAACATGGTCATCGAACTATTCCCGGAGTTTAGGCATGATTACAATGTCCTAAGCAACTTCTGTGTTGTGTGCACATGGCCCAAAACTGGTGAGCTGGCCTATGATAGTAAAGCTGAGCTATTTGTGCAAGAAAAACATATAAAAAAAGCACGATAGATGGAAGTTGAAGCAGTTCGCAGCGTTGTGCGCGCAGACCACCATATATATTATAAATCAAGCGGCACACTTTGTGACATCCAAAATTTCCACAGCTAATATAAAAACTGGAGTATCGGTAATTTCATTGCAGGGGAAAAAAATTGAAAAGTGCCTTCTTACCTTATATAGCAACTGCTCGCACAATTTCACAAGTCGTCTAGCCGGTATGAAACAAGGAATAATAATGGAAAAAAGAAATGTCTCCATTGCGAACCTGCAAAGTTTGCCCACATGCATGACTGCCGTGGGCAGTCATGCATGTGGGCCGTGGGCTACCTGAAGCTGTTATCAACGGGAGCTAAATCATCAAACCAAGTCATAGCCAGTAGTCACAAGAGGGTGCCTACGGTGAGCAGCAGTGATAGCCAGGGTGCACCTTAGATGTCCAGTACATGCTTACAGTAAATCCTTGTTAACTTGAACTCTGCTTCTCAAAATATTGGTTCGGACAAAATTATTTTCTGGCAGTGGTGTCAACGCATGTGTTCTTCAACACTTATTTCAAAAAAGTTTTTCTGCCGGACCCCAATATTTTGAAATCTCAACTTCGAAAATAACGTGCATTTATTTTTCATCAGGCGGAAGCTCGCTAGCCGAGCCAGACACCGCGGCGTGCTTCCTGCTTATCTTTTCCCCTTCTTTCTAGGATTGCTTCCACACACTTGCTAGACTGCTTGCGGCTACTTTGTTGTGGCCTCATGCTGCAGCAGTGAAGTATTTCCCCTTCTCATTTAGGACGCTGTCGGCAATGCATCAAGAGGTCACAGCGTAACAATTGTGACGTTGAGCAAAGATGAGGGGCACTTTTGAGCAGGCAGTCTCACCCCAAGCTGTGCCTAAAGAAGAACAAGCCCACAGTATTTCAGTGAGACCCCGGCTTGATAAGGAACACTCACTTCATGGATATGTTATGCGTATATGTCACATCAGTCACAGGCGCCTGCTAAAGGGATGTAAATTTTACTCTTCAGCAGTTCAGTTCAAAGTGAAATTGTCTGGGATTATGATGCCCAAAGTAGCAGCATCAGCTTTTCGAATGTGTGTAATTGGTCATGCTTGGATGACTGGCTTTTATTGCATTAGGATCAAGCGTCTTGACTCTGTGCTAAGCCGCTCTTTTGGCACAGTGCCAGGAACGCCGTTGCCCATAGACACCGAGGTGCCGAATGCTGATGCACGGGAAAGTGACAGAATATTACTGGTGGCATTTTGGAAGGGCTCCCATACAGTCTATGCGCAGCCAGTGGGCTTCCATTATCGCAATTTTGCTTATCTTGAAAATTTGTCAAAATTCTTTTGCTGTTTTTTTACAGCTCAGAGCTAATGGAGGATCACAGTGTTGCACATGCCTAGCCGATTATAAATATTTCACTTTTCTATAACAGTATTGTCTAAGACCTCGCACTTTTTATTTCGTTATACAATCAACAACGGATAATTAGGACATCCTCGATTATTTGGACTGCTTCGTGGGACCGCCACTCGTCCCATAAAAATAATGTTTAAGGATGACTGAAATTTCAGACACATTACAGGGAACCCTTCAATTACTAGGACTCCACTTCCCTGAATACAAACTACTGTATTTACTTGCATAATGATCGCACTCGCGTAATCATCGCACCTGTGAATTTTGTCGTCAAAATTCAATTTTTTTCTTTTCCCGTGTAATGATCGCACCCCGAACTTGCCACAGCGATATGTTGTGTGCCAAGTCTAGCTAATGATGATCGTGCTTACCATCTGTAGAATGCTGTCGAATGCTACGTGAACAACTCTTGAAGACTAAGACATACCAAGCAGTCTGCACACACCGAACATCCTTAATGCAGATGCCCCATTTCATTCAACACTTTCTGCACTTGCACGGAAAAAAAAAAAAAAAAAAAAAAAAAGCTACAATGAAACTTGCCTTGGCTTTATTGTTTGTACACTTTATAATGGTTGGTGCTTTTCGATTCTTCTCGTCTGCACTCGTGGGCATGCAACAAATCACGAGCGGCAACAATAGTAGCCATGCTTACACTGATACGTTAGAAGTGTACCCTATTCATGCGCCGACGCTTGTAACACAGCTAAAATATTCGCCCATCCATTGTGGAAGCATGCTGTATTAAGATAGTAGTGAAGACAAATGCCGCAGTTTCTGCAATGTGTCCGCCATGGGTTTCTGTCACTGGCAGTTAAGTGCGCACATCTCTGTTAATGTCCCCACAAAGTGGTCATGGCTACGTTATTGTCGCAAACTTGCCGATAGTAACAATATTATTCATTACTGATATCGAAGAAACTGTTTCATAATGTAATCACGGAAAAAAAGAAAAAATGTGTGCGGCGAGTTCGACTTGCTCCGCCGGCCGCATCTTTTTTGTTTTTTGGTGCCCTGCAGTTACAGCAGCAGTCGCCTATTTGCTGATGTGTTGTCATCCCGCAGCAAACGCGAGATGAAAAAAAAAGGGGGGGGGGGGGGGGCTTTCGTGAGAAAGTTAACCCGCATAATGATCACACCCCTGAATTTGCATCAATTTTTTTTGAAAAAAAAAAAAGTGCTATCATTATGAGAGTAAATACGCTAATTTGACCACCAAGTCCATCAGAAATAGCTTATTTTGGCTACGACACGTTGCCGGCATCACTGCAACATGGTTGTTCATGTTGCCGGTGCGTCCTAAACAGAAACCAAGGAAGCCTAGTTGATCCAACACCAACAGTATCGAAACCATAGCCAGTAAATCCATTGTAACACTATAATAGGCTGATTCACATGCTGCGACTGGAACGACGAAAATCAGTCCAGTTGCTAGGATCGCAGTGGAATTTTTAGTGGGCCCATTTCACATGGCTGTGACTTCAACAATGTAAATGGTGTGACGCACAGGGTTGCACCCTGTAAGGTTTTGTGGCACACGCCACATAATTATTTTAATGTAACGAAGAAAATGCATACATTATAATATTCTTGACCTGAAAATGCATACATTATAATATTCTTGACCTATCTTTATTGGGAGCAAATAATATGTGTGTTTTGTCACTTAAAAACATTTTGAAGTTTAAATTTGCTTTGGACTGCACAACAGCAGTTTCTGTATTTCAGTGCGAAAAGGCACAGCATACGTAAAAAACAGTTTGCAGCTAGCTATTCAGCATTGTGTGCTGTCTCGTGCCTTCAATGTCCGCGTTGTTCTGCCAGCTCTACAGCAAATTGGACAGTGACCTATCAACAACCCATATAGCTATCCTCACCGTATATGCAGTATTCGGAAATCGGCTGCAGCAGAATTGTTGTGACAGCGTAATGAGATACTAACACTACCCGTTCTCAGCATCAGCTTCTGGAGAAATTATGTATGTATATTGCTCCTGATTGCACATTGTGTTTCGAGTTGAGGTGCTCCTGATGATGTGTTTCTGAAGGGAGAAGTAGTCGACTCTGTCTAGGGGCTTGTTCATTTGCTCTTTCTCGTAGAGGTCTTCAAGCTTTAAGTTGAAAAGACCTGTCAGTACTCGTATGCCTGTGTTGGATGAGTTGTCTTTTTTTGTGCGCTGCTTGTAATTCATACCGTACAACACTATGGACACAAGTACAGCATTTGCAATTTTCCATGGTATCCACTCATCCAACCCCCATGACTTTGAGATTACTCTTTTCACCAGTTGTACAATTTGTGTCCAGGCATGGCATAATTGTTTCACCCATGTGCTGGCTACACTGTCTTGGTCTTACACTAGCTGAGGATTTGGAGATACTGACTTGCGGATATATTTGTGCGGCTATGCGAAGCACAACGTGCAATCTGGGGTAGTTCTTGATTTGTCTTATTTCCAACATAGATGCAAGCTGACTTACCAGAAAGCTGGATGCCAAACATGCTAAGAAAGTATGCAATGTTGTTAAGAGCTTGTTGAATCATTCTCGATTTCTGCATTATATAGCTTTCCCATAAACTGTAGCACTCCAACGACTACAGTGCTTCTTGTAGTAGGCTTGTATGTATGTCGTAGTATGCCAAATGTACGTCCAACTCTCACCTAGAATTTTCTGTCTTTCAAAAAGTTACGGTTGAACTTGAGTGCTCTACCACAAATTTTCTTGCTCATAATTCCTCGTCTTAAGCAGCATGCTACTCAACAAAAGAAAATTGTGATGACCCCAAAAGGCTATGTCATCTCATGGGGATCACACACCTCATAGTATTAGCAACTTGCAAAGGTGTGTACAATGCAGCCCACTTATAACCTTACCACATATAACGCAATATCGGTCGGTTATAACAATGAGTTGACTTCAGAGTATCAATTTATGCATTAGGGCTACGAGAAAAAAAAAACATATATGACAATATGTTATTCTTTGCATGTTGGATATAACGATCAAAATTCTGCCTTTTGGGTGGCATTTTCCATGCAGAATAATCGTGAAATTTGCTTTGCTAAGTTCCGTTTAACCGAGGCGCGGCAAAAAGTTGGCCTACGCGAGTTCGTATCTGCTGCCATTACTGTGCAGCGCATTCTGCCAGCGCACAAATTCAGAGCATCGCAAGTTGGCACCGCATGCCAGAAGATGGCGCCAGCTGCTTCGCATCCGCGTCGCCGGCGAGCGTCCATAAGAAAAAAATCTAAAAAGAGAGAGAGAGGCGAATCACGTCTGTGCGACTTTTCTATACTCTCCATCTCTTCCTTACGGAGCGCGGAAATGCGCCACGGAAACAGAAGTCAGCGCGCCGACAAAGCACAAAGCTGTGTCGCTTGGGACGAAGCTGCAAATTATGCAAAACTGACGCAGTCGATGATCGATGATTCTGAAAACCGCGAGCGCCACGATCATGAAGGCTAGAACCTGTGACCGCGCCGATGAACGGAAACGGCGGGCTTTATGCGCTAGGGCGAAACCCCCATGTGTGAAAATAACACGGTGGCAGCCGCCGACATTGCCAAACGGTGGGAGCACGTTGCAACTGGTGATAAAATGGGTAGTGCTTCGATGGAGGAGTTTCTGAGTGCAGATAGCGCTGCATCGTTCTGCGAAGAATTTCCAACGGGGCGATCGTTGTCGCGACAGACGGCAGCGTTGTGCGACGGAGGCGACGAGGCTGACAGTGGCCCATCTTTAAAACCAACCCCAACGTTGATGCAGAGTGCGCTGTCGTTCATGGAGTCACTCAATGATTTCATGCACGCTAAATTATAGCCGCCACTGCTCAGGCTGAAGCTGGACAAGATGTACACCACAGTTGTGAACCTGAAACTTCCGCAAAAACAAGTGCAGATTTCTAACTACTTCAGTACGCCTAACACTTTACACGCTGTTTAGAGGTATAAATAGACATCTCATTTTTCACAGCCTTCTTGCTACAACGTCAATTCTTTATCATAAGTGGAAACTTTGGTTTCGGAGCTACGAAGGTATGTTCGGCAGTTTCTTTTTTTTTTTTTCATTTTTTAAACAGCAGTCCAGATATAGCGATGATCGGTTATAATGATCAGATTTTTAGTTCATCTTGATATCGTTATATTTGGACTGCACTGTATATAGCATACAAAGCAAATGTGAAAATGCACTTCATTTGCTATATAACGTGTCAACAATGCATAGAAATGGGAGAATGCAATTGGCAGGACAAGTTCTTTAGTCTCCCTTCGTGCATGTACCAGATTCGGCAATCCACACCTCTGCGCATGGCACTTGTTGAACGGGACGCCATTTACCAAACAAACCGCGAAATAATTCTTGGCGCAATTTCGACGGAAAACCACAGTAATCACTGTGACGGTGCAATGCTGCGATCAACCGGTCGGTTGCAGCCAAAGGGGGGGGGGGAGTCGACACTACAACTGCAATTTTGGTTGGATGCGACGAAAATCCCACCATGTGAAACCGGCTTAATGCAGGTTTTGCCAGTGTTGTTTCTGCACCTCAAGGATTAATTCATTCGTACGTCAAATAACGGCAATGCCACGGTGACTTCTTCAAGCTGTTTCAAGGGGTGCCAACTCGATTTAAGATGTATGCATCGACAAGGGCGGCGTTTAAGTGGCCCGTCACCAGGCCACATACAGTGGTGGTCCAGCCAGTTTAGGATTTGAAGCAATTTTTGGAGCACAATAAATGTCATTTCGGAGCAGTTTAGGGGCAGCCACACCAGCATTTTGTACGAAAAAACCAGTCAAAAACACAAAGGACAAGAGGTGTGAACCAGTCGTTGTGGTGTGAACCTCTCCTCTTGTCCTTTGTGTTTTTGACTGGTTTTTTTCGTTCAAGTATGTACCAACTGGCCCAGATTTCAACCCTTCTGCACAGCATTTTGTGCCAGCTTCGGAGCAGAAAAACTGGCCTTTTTGGATTGTACTGTACCATACCTTAAACTTCATCGAGTACTAAAACAAAATTTCGAAGTCGAGTGAACATGTGAGATCGATTTGTGTGGGCACACACAGATTGTCTGCAAAATATGAACACCGAATATAGCTTAGAACACATTTAAAATCACTTTTGAAGTATGCGCGCACAGCCAACCGCAAAACGCAGCACCTCAGAACACCAACATCGAAGGAGGGTTGTAAACAACCGAGAAAACACGTCACGAGTTTGCACTGCCGTCGGGGTGGCCCTGCAAGCAAGTTTCTCACTGCTCCAATAGCCCCAGTGTCCCCCTCCCCCTACTGCTGACGCCAGCATGAAAATCAGCTAAAATTTGTTTCCGACACGAAATAACTCATATTAAAGTGACCTCGAAAGTGTGCAGGTTAAAAAACATTGCCAGAAATAGTAAATCGTTGGCGTGATCTTGACTCGCAAGCTGTCAGCATAGCCACCGCTGCAATCGTCTCTGCAAAGCGGTTCGCCTGGCTATCATGTTTTCTCATCACTACCAACTGCATCGGAACAACTAATTGTATTGTCACTTATGAGCGACATAAATGTACAGACATTGATTGTGTTGATAAATATAGGTGCTTTATTACGAGCTGCGAACGGATTGCAACGGCTATCGGCCTCAAGTCCGACAGCCAGCGAGCTAGGCCTATACTGTTTCTCGGCGATCGCCAGCTAGCCTGGCTTGCTCGTTCGCTGCCGTAGGTGTCGATGAGTGGCAGAAGTGGTCAGAGTTCGTGCGTGCCCCTGGAGGCTTAGAATGGACCCTGTTGAAGAGCAACCAGATTGGCTCGTTTCATTTCGAGTGTGCCTGGTATAAAGAAAACCTGCCGAGCTTAGAGCAGTCCGATGACCTTTCACCAAGACTACGTAGCCCTAAGTCGGGTGCAGTGCCAACTTTTACTCCGCCTTGTGTCCTGCTCTGGAATATGCTTCATTTCCAAAGCGCCCTCGACGAATGGTTCGTACTACTTGTAGCAGTGTGCACACATATTGATAGCTGTCGCTGGTCGCACTACCAGAGTCGCTGTTTTGTGGTGGATCCAATCAAAAGTGGTTGGGCACGTCTAATACGGTGGCGACTCCAGCATCCAGGAAATAGTCACCACTGGAGGACGAAAACGAGGACCACGATGATGACGGGGACATCGTAAAGCATGTGCAGGCGTAGCAGACGAACTAGCAACATGAAGCTCACGTGCCGGCATGCGCACGTCACAGTTTTGTGTGATCACGTGGCCAGCTGTGTTTAAATTCCTTCGTTGGCCCATCTCGTTGCTCTCTGAAACTGAAACTTGGACTGGTCGCTACAAACAAGACTCCAGATAATTACCGTATTTACTCGAACCTAACGCGCACCTTTTTCCCAATAAAACGGGTCCAAAAATTCCGCGCACGTTAGAATCGAGTACGGCCCTAAATCTGCGTTACCATATCGCCATCGGCATTGCAAAATGGCCGCCTCGTACACGCTTCGAGCCAAGCTGTCGTAGCTTCCTCCATGTGCTGCAGTACGTGTGCTTGGGTAATGCTTCCTTTGGCTTAGGTTAGTGCGCCGTCCGTCTTCCTGTTTTCTGTGTTTGCTCTATAAGCATGAAACGGCCGACTGCAAAGACATGCCCACTTCATCACGATGCCACAATTAAAAGGAAAGCCATCACATGTGCGGAGACTGACAGAAATCGGGCCACATCACGGGCATTCGGTGCTCCCAAAACTTGCATGCATGACTGGCGCATACAGGAGGCTTTCAACACTGGCGGCTGCTACGTACGGCGTGCCCGTGCGGCCCCTATCTTGAAAGCGATCTGCGGCGGAGACAAGAGTCTACGCATCTAGGCACACTTGCACTCTGTTCTCGTTGCTTAGTTCGCGTTGAAGCAAGAGGCCGCACAAAGGTAAATTCCCTCACTCCTGCTACCGCACTTCCTCACACCAGCATTTAAAGAGTTTCCGCAGTCATTGAGTGAGACGTCTTCATGTTTGCTTGTGCGAATGTGACACCATGCTTGTAAATTTAGCCAGTAAGTGAATGTTTAAAAGTTTATACGGCCGATAAAACTACTGTCCTTACTTTTTGTATAGCTGTCTACTAATTTGATATCGTAATCGATACTTCGACTTTCGGGCGAAACTGTGACTCTTTTTATTTATCGTAACTTTAGTGCATTGGGGAGTAAATCTTTTTTTTTTTTTTAAATTGAGAGAAAGTTGTATTTCTGTATGAAATAATGAGGTGCGCGGTGCTGTAAAGGACATTTTTTTTTAAGGTCATGGCAAACAGGTGCGCGTTACAATTTTTTTGGTCATGGAAAACGGGAGCGCGTTACAATCGAGGGCGTGTTGATATCGAGTAAATAAGGTACCTGTCGCGCTCTGAAGGAAATGATGTTTTGGGCCATGATTACTTAGTCATTAGCTCCATATTGCAGCAGAAAAAAACAAGATAAAAACATTCTCTGTCAGTACTCCTTTAAGTGAGGGAAGCGTCAAACAATGATTATGATGAAAAAAAAAAAAAAAAGACGTGATAATTCAGCTATCACAGTGCTGTGGACATCTCTTATGTTGCCAGGGAATAAAAATTCGGTGCATGCATTGAACATTCTTGCCTCTATTTGTGGCAACAGTATCACAATGGTGGAGATTGACCAGATCGTAAGGAAATGTATGTGAACGCAGAAATACATTTAGAAACTCGGGCAGTATTCTCGGACGATAAGCTTGGCAATGTGCGAAAAATGTTGTCACTCGTAGACACCGATCTGTCACATAAGATCCTGTTAAAGGGAAATTACCTACGGAAGTGGTTATTTGAGAATACAGCACACTTTTACTGGCCACTTGTGGTATAAAGTCACGTTTTTCTGATGAATCCGACATTTTGGACTCCCAGTTATATTTTGACTTTTCGGCGGTCCCTGTCATGTCTAAATTATTTGTCAGCCACTGTAGCCCTAAGAATACTAATTGAAATAAAGGATCGTCAAACAAACTTTAAATCTCTCCTGTAACACACAATAATTTATATCCGTGTTCATTATACCAAGGGTCTAATGTATATTGCTGGGTATAAAACTGATGCACTATCGATCTCCCAAAAGTATGCACAAAGGCTACATGTGCATACTGGACTGGTAATAAGTACCGTATTTACTTGAAACAAACGAACACTTTTTTCCCAATAAAACGGGTCCAAAAATTTCGTGCGGATTAGAATGGAGTAGGACGCTAAATCTGTGTTACCAAATCACTATCGGCACTTCAAAATGGCCACCTCGTAAGCGCTTCGAGCCTAGCTGCCGTAGCTTTCTCCAAGTACAAATGCTTTCTCCAAGTATGCTTACGTTAGTTCACCACCCGTCTTCCCGTTTTCTGCATTTGCTCTATCAGCATGGAAGTGCTCACTGCGAAGACATGTCGAGTGCTCATCACAATGCCGCAATTAAAAGGAAAGTGATCACATGTGTGGAGATGGGCGGAAATCGGGCCGCATCACAGGCATTCGGAGTTCACCGAAACTTGCATGCAGGACTGGCACAAACAGGAGAGGTGTTCTACTCCGGTGGCTGCTTCGTAGGCACGGTTGCGGGGCCCCTACCTTGAAAGCGATCTGCGATGGAGGCAGTCTACACATCCAGGCGCAACGCGCTGTGTTCTCGTCGCTTAGTTCACGCTGAAGCGACAGGCCGCACACAGGTCAATTCGCTCGCTTCTGCTACCGCATCTCCTCACTCCAGCATTCTGATAAAAAGTTTCCACTGTCACTGAGTGAGACGTGTTCATGTTTGCTTCGCAGCGCCGTGAGATGTCCCGTCATAATTAGGTAGAAGTACCTTGCATTCACGAATGCCCTCCCAATCCATAGGCGAGAGCAAAAGGTATACCGTATTTACCCGCGTATAACCCGCCCCTGCGTATAACCCGCACCCCTAACTTTGAACTCGGCGGAAAAAAAAAAAAAAAAAAAACTCGCGTATAACCCGCACGTTTACCTGAAAAAAAAAAAAGAGCGCTAGAAAGATGCAACTCACACTCAGTGATCATTTCGTTTTCAGAACATTTATTCAAACGACCGCCACCACGTCACTGGTTATCCGATTCTTAATCGTCGCCGCTCTCACTACTGCCATCCGAGGCTTCATCGCCACTCTCAAAGACGTGGTCGTCCTCGGAACCATCCAGACTATTACTGATCGCACATTTTTTAAAGCTTTTGCGCACCAAATCGGCCGGTATCGCTTTCCACGCATCCACGATCCACTGGCACAGCAATGGAATATCAGGCCTTCGCACGCGTCCCGTCGGTGTGAGGGCGTAAATGCCGTCGGCCATCCACTGGGCATACAGCCGCTTCACGTGTGCCTTGAACGGCTTGTTCAGGCACACGTCGAGTGGCTGTAGCATGGACGTCATGCCGCCAGGTATTATGACGAGGTCGGTGCTGGTCTCGGCAAGGCGAGCCTTCACCGCATCAGTGCAGTGGCCTCTGAAGGAATCTAGTACGAGCATCGACCGGCGTGCCAGCAAGGCACCTGGTCTTCGCTCCCAGATTACTCGAAGCCAGTCACTGACTAGGCCACTGTTCATCCACGAATTTTCTTCCGCACGCACAACGATTCCTGGGGGCAGTGGAATGCTAGGTAGCGTCTTGCGTTTGAAAATCACATACGGGCGCAGTTTCGTGCCGTCGGCCAAAGCGCATAGCATGACTGTGCAGCGCAGCTTGGCATTTCCGCCGGTCAGCACGCTGACTGATTTGGAGCCCTTTTTTTCCATGGTCGTGTCCATCGGCATCTCAAAGTACACAGGTGTTTGATCAGCATTTCCCACCTGAGACGGCAAATAGCTGTGCTCCTTCCGAAGTGCGATCACATATCGTTGAAAGTTCAACAACTTTTCCTCGTAGGCTTCAGGAAGCCGCTGGCACATGGTTGTTCGCCGCCGCATAGAAAATCCATGTCTTCGCATGAAGCGCTGAAGCCATCCACGGCTTGCACGAAACTCACGTGGAATGTTCAATTCCCGGGCCAACTTCAGGGCTTCCATTTGCGCCATCTCAGTCGAAACAGCGTGGCCACGACTTCTCTGCTCCTCAATGAACTTCGCAAGCTGCGTCTCGAGGTGGGGGTACGCGCCAGTCTTCGGACCCCGAAACGCTCGCCTGTTCCGGTTCGTTGCTTCGAGACTCTCTTTTTTCTTCCTCCAGTCGCGAATGCACGACTCGTCGACGTCATGCTGTCTTGCAGCAGCTCTGTTGCCGATTTCTTCGGCAGCGGCTATAATCTTTAGCTTCTCTTTCGCTGTGAAACACTGCCGTCGAGTCGCACTCATGATGCCAAAACAAAGCAGGCAAACAGTGCAAACTGGTGGAAGTACACTAAACAGCGCCTAACGCGAGGCTCAACAATGCTGGCCTTTCGTTGGCCCGGTTGGCCCTTCATCGGCTTGACAAGCGTCGATGACGATGGGGATGGCGGACTACACGGGGAGGCCGCCGCACATTGCGGTGAAGCCGACCCCCCCCCCCCTCCCAAGGAAAAAATTCGCAGATAACCCGCACCCCCACTTTTTAAACGCGTTTTTTCACATTTTGGTGCGGGTTATACGCGAATAAATACGGTATTCATGAAACATTATGTCCATACTCAGCATTCAAATAAAAAAATGAAAGCATGTTTTGAAAGGAAGAAGGGGGTTCGAAAAAAGAAATATATGCAAGGTAAAAGAAATGCAAGGTACTTTTACCTAATTATGACGCGACATCTCACGGCGCTGCGAAGCCATTGCGCACCGTGGCTGTAAATGGAGTTTTTAACCTACAAAAAATAATACTCTGTTTTAAAGAACCCTCATTCCTAAAATTCAAAGTTTGAAAAAGCTTGTCTCGAGTGATTTGGACGTGTTGCTGCCTTACGTAATGAGAGTGGACCCATTGCCTGTTTCTTATGTGCGCTCAGATGGTTCGCTTCTCTCTTGGATTTCACCATTATTTTCATTATTTTTTTTAATTCCTCTGTGATATGGAAACCTCTGCTTTATTTCCCAGTCATACCTCCCATCTCACATCAGTGCCTCATATTGTTCATTCAAAACTGGGGTGAGCAATATTAACAAAGTTGGCCAACACAAGTTCTAAATAAAGGCGGCCTAATAACACGAAACAGCCTCTAGGTGTGTTGGAGCAGCCTTCGTTGGAGTGAAGGTACCTTCATGGGGCTCCACAATGATGGCGCTTGCGTGGCACACGCGCAGAGGCTTAGCGGTCTCCAGAGATGCCCGGAGTGCGGTCTAAATAAATAAACAGACGCGATTTGGTGGTAAATGCGAAAGAAATGTGTTAGCATTACGTTGCACCACTTCGAAGCCACAGATCCATGATATATACAGCGTTCACCACATTGGAAACTGTTCTTGAGGAGCTTGAGGGAATGTTAATTTAGTTAGTAAGCGAATGTTTAAAAGTTTATATGGCCGATAAAAGTACTATCCTTACTTTTTGCATAGCTGTCTCCCAATTTGCTATCCGAATCGATGCTTCGATTTCTTTTATTTATCGCAACTTTAGTGCACTCGGACTAAATCTGTTTTTCCAGTTGAGGGAAAGTTGTATTTCTGTACGAAATAGCCAGGTGTGTGGTACAGCAAAACTTTTTTTTAGGTCATAGAAAACGGGTGCACGTTACAATCAAGGGCATGTTAGAATCGAGTAAATACGGTACTCAGGGAAGGGCATAGGGCAGCATACGAGTTAAAATTTTAGACCATCCAACATCTGTTTAATTTACGAAAGTTCATCCTGGATAATACTGTGAAGACATTACCTTAAAACTGCTTGCGGTGTTCAGAACCTTCACCTGAACAAGTTCTGGGGCCTCTCACAAGCAAGAGAACTCTCAGCATTTTGTCAAGGCAACCTTACGTAACTTTACATGAAATTAAACCATCGCTGTCATGGTGGTAGAATGGCAAGCACAGAATAACTGTGAGAGCCTAAAGGATTGTGAGAAGAGAACCTCCTGTCCACTTTCTCTCATACCTCTAGTGAATTTGGAGCAAGACAACATTCTCAAGGCCATGTGAAATAAAGAGCAGGAACGAAAAAGGTTGACGCACATGCTCATGAAAGGTAAAAACACGCACATAAGACTAATGCAATGAAATAAAAACTTGCAAAGTGCATTACTGTCACAATGTTGCAGGCAGACAAACGAAACCAACACCCAGTAGGGACGAAAAAGTGGACTAAGAAGTTGCAGGAATGAAGAAAAATTTTAATGTGATATTGCAAATACAATAAGCTGCACATGGGAGAGTCAGGTCTACTTGAGACTATTAAAAAAAGTGCACTCAAATGAGAGCACAACTTATTCACAATGTTCGGAATGTTTTGAAGATTCTTGTAAAAGCATAAAATTATTTTTTTTGGCAGAACCAGAAAAAATGCTTAACTGTTTCCATACCACACCCATTGGGTATACTTAGCCCACTAACGATGGTTTCAAACTCAGTTTTTGAGACCTTCCATGGCACTCACAGACACACTGTGCCATCCGATGTAAAATAGAACTTACGCTTCTCATAGAGTTTGATTTTTTTCTGCTTGGCGGCGATTTCTGAACTGGCTCCGAAAGCATGCGCCTGCGCATCAGAGTTGAAAGCGAAAATGGCCGTCTACGGAAGCGGCATGCGCACTCTGAAACATTGTGGACCTTGTTAATAAAAGCTGTATGCCTGAAAAGTGGATCCATTCTACATTGCTTTCATATAGTGAATAAAACTTTCAGTGCAATAGTTTCTTCAGAAAAAAAGAATCTAGTGTAACCTACATAAAACGGACATTTTCTCCACGGTAGGAAAACGGTTTCAAGTGAACGAAATATAATTTATTCCACATTACGGCAAAAGGCAGATTGAACTTTAAATTCAAAATAGTCAAACGCAAAGTGAGACATCCATCTGATACCTGAATGCTGCAACAAACAAAATTTGCTGTGAACATGACTGAAATAGCATAAAAGTGGGTTTCTACTGATACTGGTGCTTACTCACCTTGAGGAACTCCATAAAGAATATTGACTGTGACGCTTCCATGCACTTCATGTTGATCTGTCACCACAACAGCAAACAATGTGCCTCGCTGGGTCAAATCTTCAAGAGCTCGGCTAAGCAGAGCTTCATCTTTCAAGAATAAAAGGTCCACCTGCATGCCAAGGTTCTTGAGGCGTCGTTCCACCATTTCTGCATAATTCCTGAGAGAAACAAAAACAATCTAAACGAGAGTACAAAGATATTCTCTTCTAGTTTGCTATGAAAGTGTAGAAACAATGCTGCACTAGGTCAGCCTAGTGCAGCGCCCACGCATACCGTGTCAATCTTATGATGGCATTGGCCCATAAGTAGGTCTTTGCATTTTCAGATTAACCTAATAAAATCGGAAAAGCAGTCGCCAGTGACAAATTGGATGCTTTGAATTTAAGCGATAAACTTGGAATTTTGGGGCCCTCACTTGTTATCATGTGACCAAGCCTCCAAGACAGGCAGCATTAGTGCTGTGCCTGGGTGTCTTGAGAGTTATATAATGGAAAATATGGAGAAAGGAAACACTGGAGAACAAAGTGCCTTCATGACGTGCGCGCTAACAATGGAATGACAAGTCTCCGACAACCTCTGGCACAGGCATCGACTGCATGCTTGAAATTACAGACAAGAAACGACGAAATCAATAACTGCTTTTGAGCCTACCGTATATACTCGTGTAATGAATGCACTTTTTTTTTCGCGAATAATTGAAGCTAAGTTATGGGGTCCATTTATTATGGAGGACAAATTTTATGGGAACTTTTCTGAAACAGCAAAAATTGAAAAGTAAGGTGGCAATGATTTAAAAATGCATTAGACAAATTACCCTGGCAGTAAAAACACATGCACACTATTTGCAAGCAGCGACAGTTTTTTCTACTGCACTTGACTCCGCATGGGAATCGCTGGACTTGTTGTCCAGGTCGCTGGCCGCTTCTTCTACACCATGGTACCAACACAGCTCGAGTTCGCTGCTGTCCAGCTCATTTGCAATGCTAGTCGAAGCTTGTTGTGATCAAGCGAGAGGGAAGCGAGCGCCATGCATACAAAACCCAGGAACAAACCAGTTCGACAGACGGTCTCTTAACCTTGCGGGTAGGCATCAGCGTGTGCCCTCCCTGGCCCATCCAGTCTGTGCACAAGCATCGCACACTGTCCTTAAAAGTTTTCTTCACACACGCATCCAAGGGCTGCAGCAAAGAAGTGAATCCACCCGGAATGATTGCGATCTCAGAGCGCAGCTCCTGTAGTGTCTGGCATATGCATTGTTCTAGGTAGGCTCGAAAACAGTCAAGCATAAGGACGGACAGGAGAAGTATGGCATCAGGCCGTTATCACCATTTTCAGTTCGCGCCCAATCCGCCATTAAATTACTTCACATCCTACCCTATCCCGGACTCTCACAAGTATGTCTGTTGGGATGTTTCCCTTTGGTATAGTTTTCTTCTAGCAGCTTCTGGCCGTCTGCTGTTATCGCATGCGTCAGCGTGCTGTTGTCAGGTGGAGGAATTGGCACCCATACGCACTGCGGGCCAGAGCCCCCCCCCCCCCGCCCCCACTTTCTCAAGCATCATTCTATACACTGACCCCGGCATCCTCCCACTACATGGGTAGACTGGGCTTTGGTTTAGGCCAACAGTTCTTCCCGGACAAGGGGGCCACTGTAGAGCAGTACTAACCAAGCGTCTGTGCGTCTGGGCTTTGGTTTAGGCCAACAGTTCTTCCCGGACAAGGGGGCCACTGACGAGCAGTACTAACCAAGCGTCTGTGCTCAACACACAAACAGCCACGTCGACCGTGAGGGACATGAGCCCAATAGATGCTCGGATTGCATTAACACAAAAAAAGGCCAGGGCAAACAACCATAAAGACCGCAGAAGCCATCCCAGCCATCCCAGCCATGACATGACTGCAGTCGGGTGTGCCATGACCGGTCCTGGTTCTGGGTTTCACAAAAATGAACGAAAACAAGCGGATCGGCTGGCACACATGGCCAAGTCGTGCAGCCTTAAACGCATGCATTATAGCGCGATGGAAAGCTTTCCTCCTGACTCACTGAAAATGAGGGCAGGGCAAGCCCACACTTCGAGAAACTTTTCGCCTAAGCGATGCCGCTCCCAGATGAGATGGAACCAGAACTCCTTCAATGCTTCTGCAAGCACTTCATGAAGGCCCAGCGCCCGTGCCGTGAAATCTGCATTGCAGCGTGCTAACCAAACTTGGTATGAGCACCCGACAAGGAAAAGCATGAACTGGTTGATCACCTGTTGAGGCAACGGGTGCAAGAAACGGACTGTTTGGCAAAAACACCTGGAAGACCAAAGACAAAGAGACCAGCTATCAATTGTAGGAAAGCTGTTGAAAGCAACCACCGGAAAAAAAAAGAAAAAAGTGAATCGTACGTTTATGACTACCACAAAAAATGCACACCCAACAAGTCGGAATGGCTGTGAAGTGTCTGTAGTAAGCAGGCAGACAGCCACACTCTATGCAGTACATGAACGCAGCTCGCGTAGTGTCCAGAAAGCTCGCTGTAGTAAGTTTCCAGCTGGTCTATGGAAGGATAAATTGTACCTGGGGCAATGTGGAGGGAGACTTGGAATTAGTATATCAACTAATTCCTGAATCGGTGTAAAAACTACACTGACATTGGGGTGCACCTCGTGGAGGCATAAGAGAAAGTTGGCAGCCGCTGCATAAAAAGTCTGAGGGTTTTCTGAAAAAGGCACACAGTGAGAGAATGTGCTTTGCGAAAACCGACAAAGTGTAAAGAAAAAAGGAGGTAAAGCTTCAAATGAGGAGCATATCCCAGTTAGGAGCTATATGGGTCCACTTGACGTATAGTGCCGTAGCCACGATGCCAGGGTTGGGAATTCCAATTCCTCCCTTATCCTTGGGCGACTTGAGCACCTGCTGAGCGACACAACCAGTAGACCCTTTCTGACCCTCGTCCGGGACAACAATGCACAGGCCATCTGCTTAAGCAAAGAGTGCAGCAGGAGGGGAACATGGTGGAAGTAGGAACCTGCCAATTGTACTGTCACAGGACAGCCACTGCAGAAGCAGTTCAAAAGTGAGTACATAGAGAGCAGGCGAGAGAGGATCCCCCTGCCATACACGGTCCACGATGAAAGCCTCTGAGACGCGATCCTGTATGAGAACAGCAAAAGCAGGCCGAAAATACAAAGCTTGAACCATTCACCATAAACCAATACTAAAAACAGCCTCATCCAAAACCCAGAAAAGGTAACTGTGGCAAATAATATTGAAAGCCTCCTCCTGATCAAAGGAGCAGAGAATCTGCCACAGGCGATTTTTAAAATTATGCATGATCTAAAAAAAGACCCAGTATAATAACAATAACCTGTACAAGTGATAAAACCTTGATTAATGTAAATGTGAAATGTAACCCAGTAACGCCCAAACACAGTTCCAGATGAAGGAAAATTGGAACGAATTGTTGACGTTTAATTTTAGTCATGTACTTATGGAGAAAAAAAATTTATGTTGCAACCTTTCAACTGTATTGTCAATGTTAACTAACTAGACTAGTAAGCCGTTATACTAAAACATTGTGTACTGGCTCATGTTAACTTGGAAAAATGACTAACTCCCACTAGCTGTCTTCGTCAACCTGTGCATTATTATATCGCATCAAATGCCCGTAAACTCGAAGGCATTTGACCCTGTGCACGTCGTCACTCATCGCACTTGCTCTCAAACAATAAACTCAGAATTGGGGGTGGCGCCGCAATAAATAAAAAGTGCACCATCGCTCTCCAAAAACCCGCGCACCTTGCTACTGAAAGGCTGGCTTTCCCTCAGAGTTCAGACGTTCAGAAGCTAAGCATGCTTTACGGGCGAAATTTCACACAACGATCCTGCCGCGGCTCGAGGCCGCAACGAGATGCTATGACCAAGATGTCCAAACCCAGGCCGTCCAGCAGATCTCGGCGGCCCTCGAAAGGCAACGACCAAGCGAAACCAGAGGGAGGCTGCCACCCCAAAAGAGGGGCAGGCACGGTCGACCAAAGGGAATAGTGCGGCCGCGGCCGAAGTAGAGGCGCCACATGCCGCGAAGACGTCATGGCCGCGTCACGGTAACGCCTCCCTAACAGGGGAAGGCTAACCGTTCTGCAGGCGTTCACAACAAGGTTTCTTCACTCACTCACTCACTAGCAGCACAAGATCACAAAATTCCGCAAAACATTATCCAGATATTCTTAGATGAGGTAAAAACAACTGCTAAAAACCGTGCTTGCTCTCACAAAGCCAGTAATATATTCGATTTGATTCGAATATTCAAATCCAACCGAATATTAGAACATTTTTTAAGATCTATTTTTCGAATCGGATATGAATATTAAAAATAATATTGAATTTTAAAAATATTAAATTCGACAATATTCAAATTTTTAAAATATTCACACCTACCTATTATTGAGTAATTAGTTTGTTAAATTATCCACAGCTGAAACTTTACTTCAACATACAAAAAAACACAACTATAAGTTTCGCATTCAGTTTCTCGCACTTCAATCAGCATTTCAGGGCATCAACCTCAGCGCAACATACAGTGGAACCCAGATTATACGACTTTCTCGGGACTGCGAAAAAGTGCCGTAAAATGCGGCAGTCGTGAAATGCGAACATAAATTATGCCTATAAATATACCACTTATTTTGCGCGACAGATTTATGAGCAATTTCAATGTAAACTACTAACATACTCTGCAGGGCTTGTAAACCCAAATTGCCAAAAAAGGAAATGCGATAAGAATTAATGCTGCAGTACAGGTACCAATCATGCTTTATTCAAACGAACCTTTACGGCACTCCACTGCCCACTGCCATGATTCCTGCCAGCAGGTGCGAACATTAAAAAAAGACTAAGTTTCTTATGGACCTTGTTTGATACGTGAACCAAGAGCTTTCGCTCGAGTTGGGCAACGTCCAAAAGGAGGTCCTCTGCGGCGTCACGTGAACAGATGAAGTTCCGAATGCCGTCTATGTGCCGTAGAACCTCGGCAAACGTGGTAGGCACAGGCACGGCATCTGTGGCGTCATCGTTGTCCTCGTCCGATGTCACAGCGGTGTCGGCACTAGGTGAAGCCTCCTCGATGGCGTCATCCAGCGACACCTCGCCGCAGATCGCAACGTTGTCGTCGGCCTCCATTTACTTGGCGAAGGTAGTGCTGAGGCTTAAACCCTCGAAATCACTGTCGGCGAAGCCTGCATCGGCCGCGAGCGGCATCGAGGTTGTTGCGTCCCCAGCAGAGGAGGCAGTCGCTAACTCGTTCAAGCCA
The DNA here is from genome assembly GCF_050947875.1 of Dermacentor variabilis. Classification (NCBI taxonomy): domain Eukaryota; kingdom Metazoa; phylum Arthropoda; class Arachnida; order Ixodida; family Ixodidae; genus Dermacentor; species Dermacentor variabilis. The sequence continues at coordinate 186,025,897 of NC_134568.1, read as the reverse complement.
CAGTGCTTGAAGGAGTTAGCGATTGTGCTTCGCGACACTGCGTTCCACGAACTGGCAAAGAAATGCATGGCGTCGAGCACAGCAATCTTTTTTTCTGACTTGCTGCGCTCTATAGCCGCCAGCCGACGCTGCACTAACCGCTTCCGGTACCCTTGCTTGACACACTTAATGATGCCAGCATCCAGCACCTGTGGCAGGCTTGTGCAGTTGCGCAGAAAAAAAAACAACCTTTATGTTCCTCAGGCTGGACATATCGGGTGGGTGGCACGGTGCGTTGTCCACGAAAAGCAATATTTCCCTCCCCATAGCACCCATTTTGTTATCTAGCTGCTACAAAAATTGCTGAAGAGCGAAGACATTATCCACGCCTTTTTGTTGAAGTTGTACCTGCACGGCAGCGTCTTCGAGTTATTAAAGCACCATGGCTTTGCAAACTTTTCAACAATGAGCACGGGCTGCCTCTCGGAACGGTCCTCGTTAGCATAGAATAGTGCCGTCACAAGCTTTTTACTACGCTTTCCACTACGACAGCTGTCACCCTTAAACGCAAAGGTTTGCTCGGGCAGCATATGGTAAAAATACCGCTCTCATCGGCGTTGAAAATGTCGCAGGGCTTGTATGCAGCAATCATTTCCGGCAGCGACTCCATCCACTCGTTCACCGTCGAAACGTCCACAGAAGTGCTTTCTCCGAGGAGCGGCTGCACATAATCCTGTTTCGTTTTTTAAAGCGATCCAGCCACCCGTTCGATGCCCGAAAGTCGTCGATGCCCAGACGCAATGCCATAAGGTCCACCTTTTCTTTTAGAATGGAGCCGTCAACGTTGATTGCAGAGCTCCGTGCTCGATGCAGCCACTTGGGGAGAACTTTTTCTAACTTCTCATGCTGTAATTCTTTTGCCGCTTTCCGCTTGAGCCTGAGCTTGTTGACATTCTGCAATATCACCGGTTTGTTTGCCAGGATCGTCTTAAGCGAAGATTCGGATATCTTAAGGTCTCGGGCAATCCTTGCTTTCATGGCTGCATGCCGCTTTTCCGCTTTCTCGATAATATTCAGCTTATTGCCGAGCGACAGAACTGTCCGCTTTCGGGACATCGTGCGTAGCGTTGCTCCACACAACTGAAAACCTCCACTGAACACTGGTCGCTAGGATTACGATGAAGAACACGTGTGATAAACCTAGGCCTCTGCGCGCTACCTTGTCAGCGATCTGCTGCTGGGAAACTGGAAGGAGAGAAATGCTTCCCCAACGCAAAGAGAGGCGGCGCCACCGAAAAGAGAGGGAGAAAGTGATTGCGGAGAAGAAAAGGCGCTATTTCAGCACAGCGGGCGTCGCGGGCGCCTGCTGGTGGGGGAGAGAGAAACGAACGATGAGACGAGCCAGGGAAGAAAGCTGCGCCGGAGTGAACCATTTGAGCGGTGTCAAGCGCTCCGCATGCGGAGAGACGGAGCGAGGAAAGAGACCTGCGACACTTTTCTTTCGTCCGCCGTTCCGTCCCGCGCTTCGCGACGGTTGTCGTAACTTGTGTCGGATAACTGGGTTTTTTAATGCATTGCTTCTATGGGGACTTCACCGGGACTGCGCTAATCCGTTGTAAAACCCGGGTCGTTGCAAAACCAGGGGACGTATAACCGGGGTTCTACTGTATATCATACATTGGGCCCATTACAGGGCTAAGAACGTTCCTAGAGCTGCACTGCTTTTTTTTTTTTTTTGCAAACAAGGCTAAACATGGCATAAAGTTTAATTTGTAGTCTTTTAATTTCGACACTAGTGTCTATGGGAGCTGCAAACAAGGTGGTTCATCCAGCACAAGAATGGTGGTTTGTATATGGATTTGCTTAAACTTCATCCTTCTAGATTCAAACCGCCTTGTGACTAAGCAAATTGTTCATTTTCAACAAGATACATATAGTGTCATAAATGCAAAAATTTACAATAATTCTGCATGTGCACAGAGACATATTGCCGTCTGCATTCAGACACCACAAAAAACATCCTTTGATTTTACCCAAAACAGGCTCCCTAAAATGAATTCCACCCAATACCACGACTGTCATGTTGTGGCGTAATCCAGAATAATCAACTTGGGTGTTTTTTTTTTTGTTTTTTTTTTTTGCAATCTGACTATGGAGTCTCTTCCTGTGTGCAAACTTGAGTACACGAATCCTTGAAAGCATCCCCTGCCTGATAAACATACAGGACAGTCACAGATTTGCGTAATTATCCCTCACCGAGTGAACCTCGCGCAAGCCTACCCCTAGAACGTTAGATGTTTCCTTGGCATTTATTGGGGCATGTCCTGCCAAAAGCATTGCACAAAAGCTATGAAAAAGGGCTATTTGGTGCAGAATGATACTGCAGTCTCTGCGACACAATTTTGTATAAATGACGCAGAACATCTACACCGCATACTTGCATACAATCAATAATTTGAAGTGAATCTAAGACTTGCAACAAACTTAAGTCAAAAATTTTTCACCTACAGGAGTGCAAAAATATTCAGTTAGGGTGCATTTTGAATTCAAATTGAATTGAATGCAAATATAAAAAATTCAATGCCAAATAAGACAAACCATCAAATAGTTAATCCCACCAGAACAGCTTCCCAAGGTCCACATAGGGTTGCATCATAAATCTAACTGCTCTAGTTAGATTAATAATGCTGGTTCATTATCTTGGCTTTATTATGATGGTTCGATATCTTGGCTCTCAACATCAAAAAGTTAATAAATATGACCTTCCACAACAAATTCAGCATTTCACACTCTTCTATTGTCACTCAATTATATTCCTTTGTTTGCATGCCCATCGTATTCAGCCAATGTTGGCAAATAAATATGGAGGAAAAAAAAATGGACACTAACCTGTTTTGCCTGTGAAGCACAATTATCTCACAGTCATTAGGCTTCCGGAGATCGGTTTCTGGTCTGAATGGTGGTGGAACTGGTACAGGATCCATTCTGTGTAGAAAAAAAAAAAAAGAGAGAGAGAGAGAGGGAGAGAGAGAGCGAAAGAGAGACAGTGAAAGGAACAATGCTATGCATAGTAGGAACAAGTGAATGAAAATTTGTAACATTACAGTCAAGCCTTGTTATAAGAATCTTGCACTAACAAAAAAGCAACTTTGTTTTAGCGATAGCTGATATTTGTTATAAGTATATAAGTTCGTTACATACTGACATCGGTAACAGATTTACTTTCAAGCACAGTTCAGTGTGCTGCTTGATCTTTCACATTACGCTTAGTGTGAGAATACGAACTGGCAAGATCTGTTTTGCGCCAGCATCTCTTTGAAACTAAAATGACGCTTTTGGCCTAGTCCATAGTCAATCCAGCCGGCTAAGCCGAAAGAAAAAGCCAAGCCAAGCAAAACTAGGGCTGTCGAGCCAGCACATTTGCATGAGCACCGTGCTTGTGCAATGTTTTTCATTTAACATAATAAATAGCAACACAGTCTAAGGCGATTTTGTTGTTATCTGTTATAAATATTAAATATTTGTTGTTCAAAATCAACATCCAGCTCTACACTCATCTCTGTGACGATGTGAGCCGCAATGAAGCAATAAAAGTGCCCTACAATGAAAGTTGCGCATCCACGATCATTTTGCTAGAGGAAAGTGGTCGACCTCTCTTCAAGATGCCCGGAGATGAAAATTTGGTGACAGTTCTGACTGCACTTTCACTTGTCCATCGTGATGGCATGACAATAGCTGAAATACAGATTGACGTGGCAGAAGTGCATATAACACCACACTTACAAGCTTTCCTGGCCACTGTAGACAAAAATTTTTTTTCTTTTGCCTGGTGAATATGCTTTAAAGAACTTGCGAATATTCAGCCTTTCAGGCAATTCCTGCAGAGTCGGAATAATTTCTTGGATCCTATATACCACCTTATATTAGTGTTGTACTGTTTTTTTTTATGCACCCAACTGTATCCTGAACTTATAATCAAATAGTCATGGTAATCAGTGGCAACAACAATCCACTTCTTTCTGGCAGATGACAATGAAAAATGTCCCAGTAGGTGCACGCCAATTTCATCTAACTGTGCTCTTTATACGTTTTACCAGATGCTTTAAACATGCTCTACAGATGGATCAAGTGGAGGCCAGTAGTACGCCTGTCATACTCAGGTAAAAGTAACAAGGAGTCTACCATGGATGTTAACAAGGAGTCTACCATGGATGTGACTGAACATCATTGGTCTGCCAAACAATTCTTTTTGTGATAACCCTGTACAAGTGTAAATAACTGCTGCACCAGAACAAAAACAACTTTATTCAAAGCATTACATGAACTAGCGTCATGGAGATAGAACAAAATGATTTGCTGTTGCAATTACATCTGCATAAAGAACTCTGAAGCCCATGACAACATTTCTTCATAATTTTCGAATTCTAAGTAGATAATTCAGCATTGAGGATTGGCTTCAACTTATTTGGAATATAGACAACTGTGGAAGGATCCAAGGAGTGAGACCAAAAACTGAGAAGCTCAAAACCAACTGCCCTGGTATTTTAGAGTGGACACTGCTCCTGCTCGCTATACCTTCCCTAAAGGGTAGCGCACTGTCTGCCGCTAAGCCAACCACGGCATCAAAGCAGCAGTGACTTCATGCCGCATGAATACAAAAGAGTGCTGATGTGAAAAAAAAAAAAAAAAAAGTCCGATGAAGTTAAAGGATTACATGCTACGCAATACATTTTTATTTTAACATCCCGGGAAATACGATTAGTATAGTGAAGAAGACAAAGATGAATGTTCATGTCATTCCTCTGTGCAACTCCAAATACAAGTTCATGCAGAACATGTTACACACTCTCCCCAAAATTCAGGCATGCAGTTTGGGCAATAGCCTAGCAGTTAGTACATCCAGCTCCAAGCTACATTTGACCAGAGTGACATTAGTGCAATCCCCAGTGATCAGGGTTTCCATTTTCTTTGACCCATAATGAACACATGGATTGCAACTTTATTTTTTTCTTTTCACTGTGTTCTAGTCATGCCAGTTAGGATTCCAACAAATTTCCTTTATATTCCCACTGGATTCACAATGGCTTTAGCTAGACTGCAGATTCCGCTTCTAAAGCTTTACACAATGTGACAGAATACCATTTCATGTTTAGCACCTATTGCTATGTCCAGGAAATTAGCTGGGACTTTTGAAGTGCTATTACCTCAGCCCACATGGCAAAAACTATGCAATGTGCATACAAGGTTTACACTCGATTGATGGCCCCACTGAGAATTGCACGAACTAATGCTCATCTATGGAGCCTTCAACCCATAGCAAGTATATAGTATCATGCATTGCTTCTTTCTAAACACTACACTGAAGAGAAGTATTTAGCACTCCTACTATGCCGGGTCACTGTACCTGGAGGCTAACAGTATGTGAGATTGCCTTATCGATTACCAAGGTTGTCTTGTGGGCCGGCCCTTCACCTAACATAGGTATGCAGTCTAGCCATGGAAGCTCCCTTAGTTCTGTCACAAGGAGCTTTCCTCGCTCAGCTATATGCTACTGGCACCTATTCTCTGTATTCACCCTTGGCAACGGGGCTTTTCGTTGCCATGCAACCTGGGTCTGGGTGTGTGCACACTGTTGGGTGTCACCAGAGGTCAAGTGTGATAAATTTTTCTTCAGTTTACTTGGTCACAGTGTGTTTCTTGCAGCAGAGCACTCATGACTTCTTGGAAACAGAGCATGAACTTCCATTAGTGCACCAGTTTATGATATGTGATGGCTGATGCAGCACTACGGCTCACTGAGCAAAACATGCAGTGGTCGATACTCATTTGCATGCCTTAGAGTCACCCTGAACAAATAAAGTAGCAGAGTGCAAATATGAAATTTTTCTAATACAAATTGAATATGCATACCTAGCTTTGAATACTGAATAATCAAAGACAGATGCTTTTTTTCCCTAATAAACTTTTATTTTACCAGATAATTATACTCAAAACAATACACTAGTAAATTACGAAGACAAAATGTGTGACTGCACGAAGATATCACTATCGGGAACACAGTTACTGTTAAGATGTGGTCAGGCAGCAGTCCTTCCCTTCTAGCAGACACAACTTCTTCCGCCATGAAAAATGCTCTTTCGCTTGGGACGAAAGTAGCTGATATTGCAAGATATTTACGGCACAGCTTCTCCCGACTGGGGTATCTGAAGGAGCCCACAGTCTGCCACCTGTCAAATGCTTCATTTTTTTTTTTTTTTTTAGCATTGCCTCCTCAGAATACGAAGCAATTGCCCATTCTGAAAAAGCGCTATGGTTTCTGCTTGGATTCTTGCCAGATTGTCAAAATCATTCCAGACATCAAAGGAGGGCTGCACACACTGTTTTGCACCCTTTTTAGCTTCGAGGTTAGTCGCTTCACAGTAGGATACAAGGCCAGATCATGGAGAACCAGATATTTTAACATTATCTTTTGTTTGTTTGCTTTGAATATTACGCAACTGAATTGAGAGTCCAAGAACATGGCCAAGCATGCTTTCTTACTGCCGGCATACAAAGGGAATAATGCTTTGATGAAAGTACCCAGCTATCTAGGGAATTTAGTTAAGCCACTAAAGATGTTGAGACAATTAAGCATTCCAAAAATAATTGGCACTTGAGCATAAAGTGACATATTTCTGCACTAGCAATAACAAAAGCATCCTAGGAAGGTTTCTGTGCTTTGACAAATTCAAAGGCCTACTTCCATTCCAGTGAGCTAAGGCAATGAATGCTGTTGTCCGATGTGGCTAGCTTAGCAATGACCAGACAAAGGGGGTCCTTGTCTGTCTTTTTTTTTTTTTTGTATTACTCTAGCCTCCTTTGAGCTGATGATCTATGCTTATAATGTCCAACAATGTGACTAGCTTTCTTGCACAGACAATCAATGGACTGTGTACGAGATATTGCGTCACTGATAGCAAGCTGCAGGCTGTGGGAAAAGAGGGACGCTCAGTCCATGGTATCCTCCTGAACGGCACGGATGTTTCGTCCGTGATCTGTCATTACATACTTCTGAGAGTCATCAAGTATCTCCCATTAAGTGCACATCTCATGAAGCATTTCTGCGATGTTCTAGATGCAGTGGGCGAACGCTATATGACGAGAATTAACTCGTTCCCTACTGCGCCCATTGGGCAGTGTTGGCCCACTATTGATGGTTCAAAACACTGCTTTCGAGACCTTCCATGCAGCTCACGGACACACTGTGTCATCGGATGTGAAGGAGGAGAACTACATTTTTGTTTCCTAAGCAGTTAACTTCTCTCCCATTTCGCGGAGATTTTTGAACGCGGTCCGAAGTTTTATAATCGTCAAAGTAGAAAGCAACAATAGACGCCTCCAAAAGTGGCGCACGCGCTTAGAAAGATCGCAGATCTCGTGATTTCGCTGTGCCTGTGGCTGATTTTATCTATGGATTGACCCACAGCAAGTCTGAGGATGCTGCCTTGTCGTCGGACTCAGACTCTGAGAGTGACAACGCAAGCCAGCTAGGAACATTGACAGCCACAGCCTGGTTAGTTTCACTTTTTGCTTCGGCCTGTCTTTGTTGTTGTTTGGAGTGCTTGAGAGCCTGCCAAGATAGAGACTCAAAGAAACCACAGAAGATGCTACAACAGAAAAACCGTGCAGAAAACAAGGGTTTACTGCAAGACATGCAATGTTCCGCTATGTTTTACAGCGAGGAACTCCTTTGCTGCATGGCACGCCCAACTGTAGTGCTTGTAGTAAAATTTTTGTAGTAGGAGATCTGTTCAATGAAAAATGTTCTTTTCAGAGATTAAATTATGGGTTTTTTTGTGCCAAAACCATGGTCCGATTATGAGGAATGCCGTAATGGGGGACTCCGGAATAATTTGGACCACCTGGGATTCTTTACCCGAGTGCCTCAATCATATCGTGGTTTTGGTACAAAAATCCCTATAATGGACGGCAATACATTTTGTATATCTCATAATATTTTATTTAAGTATATTCAAGCATGTCTTTACAAACTTTAATCAATTTTATCCGCTAATCTTTATTTCGGCAATTTGTATCTTTTTTATGGCATCCCTCTTGTTAATAAAAATTTTTGTGTGAAAAGTGCATTCATTCTACTTTTTGTTTATGTATTAAATAAAATACTGAGTGCAGTAGTTTCCTCAGAAAAAAAAAAAAAAATCTGGAATCACCTACAAAAGACACCTATTTTCCCCACAGTAGGGAAAGAGTTATGCGTGAATTGTTTTATTTGAAAATTCGGAGTCAGAAGGTGGCAATTGAAACTCATATTGCTTTGACTGACATGTGATGACCACATGTCGCGGCTAAAGGCAATAGCTGCTGTTCCCCCTTCAAAAGCATTGCCGAGTTCGGCCTTCCCTTTTTTCCATGTGCCGTCATGCAAGCATGAGCAAAACGATAACAAGATGAAAGCTGGAGCCAACGTTTTGACACTTGTCAAAACCCTTGTCGAAACGTTGGCTGCAGCTTTCACCTTGTTCTCGTTTTGCTCATTGTTTTGAATTTCCATCTCCCGACTTCCCCGTTTTCCCTGAAGCCATACAAGCATGGAACAAGCACGATTGACAGTGTAATGCATCGATAAGCGATACTTTGGAACAGCTTCTGCCATAAGTTGTGGGAATTGAGGCGCGCCCCCGCGAGTTTGAGTGGACATTGACCTGTTCTGTACACCATACGCCTCTCCCTTTCCACTCTCGTCAGTTGTCGGTGGAGGTGCCACACTTGCGGTGGTTTCCAGGAGTGGCGCTCATGGGGCTGGCTTCTGCTGCCACCACCACCAGCAGTTGACAGAGCAAGCGCAGTGGGAGATCTCTCTCTGACAACACTGGGTACGTATACGTTTTCCTCTCGTCCGACAGCAGCTTTGTTAGGGTCTCGGACTTGAGCTCCCCTACGATGCCTTTGCATGTACGGCAAGCACATAACTTGTGTTGATCCTTTTCCAAACACCAAGCCGATGAGCGGTGCCTAGTGCTCACGCGTGCTCCTACTACACCACGCTGCACTTATCGGAGGCCCAAGGCCACGGAGGTTGCTCGAGCTCTCGCGAGTGGGTCCACTGGTTATCATGAGAGCAAACAGCATACCCAAAGGACTTTTGCTAGCGGCATGTCGCAGCGAGCCATCCTCCCGCAGCAACATGCTAGTGGCATCCCCGTCAGTATTATTCGTCATTGGCATGGGAGCCCTTTGATTCCCGTACTGGCCTGGGACTGGGCGCTTGTGCAGTGTTAGGTGCCGCCTGAGACAAATAAACGGTTTCTGCTAACTTAGGGGAATACTGTGTTTTCTGCGTGTGTAATGCTTTGTGTCCCCAGCACACACATCCATAGCGTAATCAAACAGCGTATGTGAGTGCATGCAACAAAACTCTATGGTCATGTGCCCATCAGAAAAACCAAATGAGTGAGAAACCTGCAGTAGCCTTCATCCCATTACCAACAAGGGGGCAATCAGTTTGTGAAGTCTAAAGAAAGGAAAGGTAGGCATGCATATGCATGCAGCATCGTTCGTATATGGTGGCATCGTTTGCATATACTAGCACCCACCTGTGAACATGTGTAATTGAACCCCTGTGAGCAATAAACGAGCAAGCATCTAGCGGCAACCCTTTGAGAGATCAGAAACCAGATATACGCAAGTTTTTGCAAGTGTAACAAACGGAAACAGCCAGGATGACAAAACTAAAACTAATTGACACACGCCTGAAAACTGGCATAAACAAGCCGTGGAATGAAGATCAAAAGACTACAGCAGGAGAAAAAAAACCCTTGTATCCACACAAGGTGGCAGCACTTGCTGGGAAAAAGAGAGTTGAAAAATTGGTACATCTTTCAAACCCAGATGGCACAGTAAATATATAGCATCAACTATTTGAGACTTGTTCTCAGCGCCGTATATGTTTTTGACCCTCCCCCAAAGGGTAAATAAGGAAAACAAACTAACCTATAAAGGAAAGCCGACCATAGCAGCACGACACAGTGCATTCATGCAAGAAATATTGTTAAATGCCAATGATAGGCATACAGTTCTTAGTTCCTTAGAGCGATACAGTTGCTCTCTCTCTCTCTCCTCCTTGCCTTTGCCACTTGCGTTCTCCTCTCCTTTCACTGCCTTGCCAATTCTACCATACACACTGTCCACTGACATATGCGAATTGTGCAAGTTTTTCCTTCAATGTGGGCATAAGTAAAATGAGGAAGGCACGTAGTACTGCCGCTGTGCGACCTTCTAAACATTAGATTCCAGATTTCTCAAATGGGCAGCGGCTCAAGCAGATAACAAGCACAGTATTTTCTTTTAGGGTTTTTTTCTGTACACCTGCAAAGCACGGGTGAATGTGTTCACTTATGTACATCAATAAATGCAGATAAAAATAAAACCATGAAGAAATCAAAACAGACATAGAATGACCGAAAATTCAGATGGTAGGGATTCATGTTAGAAAAAAGTTAGGCATGCAGACACCAACACAAGAGGGAAACGGACAAACATACAACAGGCACACTTGTTTTCCACATCAGAATGTCCCCAAGGAAGACGCTGCCGTTTTCCAGAAGGTGGAGGGCACACTTTACAGACATTTCCTTTGCAACATTCTCTTCAGGTATGCCAATAGCATGATCAGCAAAAATTGACGAGCGTGGAGGCCCTTAAAGCTTCCGTAAAGTTCTTGGGCTTATTACAGCATCTCTTCTGTATACTGAAAACCATAGTTTTGATTTCTAAGTGTTGTATTACTCGCTGCAGATTTTTCAGCCAATCGGAACATTTTATACACAAAACACAGCAGTAGCTTCATGCACGCAATTGCCAATGGTAGCATTTACCCGTCTATAAATGCACTTTTAAGTATGAAACCCACATCGCCACAATGCTCACATCGCCACATCGCCACGAGCACCATGCAACCTTAGTGCTTGTTTTATGATGTACTGAACTTTTCATACACTTAAAGGTAAAGTAGTTTATAAAAATTTATGGACTATACCTTCATCGTATGAGGAAAAGAAAGTTTCAGTTGCAAAAATTTAGATTTTTCTGGGATTTCCTGGGACTCAAGGCAATATTGGTTGAAAACGTAACTATTGGCACAAGATTGAGTTCCAACCATTGTGAAGATTGAACCACTAACAATCCTATGTGGTTATATGATGTTATCCAACATGTTTTCAGGATGAATTTATTTCTGCATGCAAAAGGAAACCAAGTATATGATCTTTTACCGGCTCCGTGGCACAGGCTGCTCGTCTCTCCCATAGCCCATTGGTGGCTCATCTCTCCCATGGTGGCCACCATACTCATCCCTGCCACCCCAGTAACCATCCCGGCCGTAGCGTCCATTTCCTTCTGGGCGAGGGTAAGGCCTATGTGGATCATCACGGCCATATCCACGCTCATCTCTACCACCATACCTAAAACAAATAAACAAACAAACAAATAAATAAATAAAGAGTGTAGTTAGCAACACCATTTAAAGAAGTTCTTGTGCTTGCCAAAGTACCACACAGGAAATGAGCGCTTAGGGTCACCAACCAGCTCAGAGTTTGCAGAATTGCCTTGGATTCTATCAAAATGCCCCACATCCCAAACAGTGATCTTGCTGAGTCAGCCAGTTATCCCAGAGTTTAGTCACACGAAATTTCGGGCTTGACATCGTTTCACAGCAGTAGGAAATTTATAAAACTCCAAGGAGAGTACTTTCATCTCCATTTATGGGAAGCAAGAAGTGGCTTCCCAACACAGTATATGGGCCTTCCATTGTGGCGAATGAAGTTGTGTGACGGGATCACTTTTCCTGCACAACAGTTTTCCTGCTTCTCTGATGCCACAGAACAGCTGGCACATAGCATACTTTCTTAAAGAAGAGCACCTCCTCTACAACACAAGTACAGAGCGTGGTGCACACTTTAAACTTGGCAAGGACAACCCTTTTTCTGTGATTTTTTTTTGTCTGTCGTCATACATAACAGCTTAGCAATTTCACTGGAAGTCTTCATCCCTAAACTGCAAACATTGAAAATGGTGGGCATAGTGGGATTCCACGTCATATGGTCATTCTACTCGTTGGCTTAGCCCTTCTCATAGGATGTAACACTTGGAGCTTGTCTGCACCATGTCAGTGAGTACAGATTGCAGAGCGAGAACTTCAGTGACCAACAGGGTTAAATTTCAATACATTCAGTTTTAACTGAAGGACACTAAAAAGTGTGCCAATTCGTTTTCAGAAATTTGGTTTTAAGAAATTCGGTATTCAACTTCAGCACAAAACAATAAACGAGGAAAAGTATTCAGGATTTTCATAAAGAGTTAGCATTAAATAATGCTGCACTAGAAATCTGGCAAAACATTTGCATGTATTTATGTCAGTTTGCAGGCATAAGTTCGTGTCCACTGGCACAAGACAGGGGTAATTGGAGACCAGTGGAAGAGGCCTTCATCCTACAGTGGACACAAATGGGCTGATATTATCAGAAAGCAGAAAGCATTTGCTTCATCACAATTATAATTTAGCATTAACTTCTGCAATCACAGCTAAGTGGGACAGTATAATCAAATCAGTTTCTTCATAGCAATTTCTAAACTTCTAATAAGGCACCTAAAGATACCATTTACTGTATACAGTGACCAACGAATAATTTGGACTTGACGAGGACCACCAAAGAGTCCAAATAATCGGGATTCCGAAATACTAGAGTGACTTTCCACAAGTGCTGAAAAAAAAGGTGTACCACATTCTCGGGTCGTCACTTTCGGGGATACCTTCATTTTCACGTGACTAGCACAAGCCACATCAGCACCTATGAGCTAAGGCAATCTTGCCACCGTGCCATGCACAATACCTTTCACATGACCAGCGCTAGGCCCATTGGCATCTACGCGCAACGGCATTCGTGCCCGCTTGCCAGGCGCACTATCTTATCACAGTGCGGAGAAGCCTGCCACTTGTTGATTCGGCTGGTGATAGTCACTCAAAATATCGTGAAAAAAAAAAGTATGTTCAAAAGACGTTTATGAATACAGCCCAAGTTTGTCAACGCATTGCTGCGTGCACAAATGCTTGCTTTTAGCCTGAACTTCTAATAACACCTTCTAACACACTTGTTGCCACAACCACCCGCCTTACACTCTCTCCCCTTTAGAAGAACCCCACCTATATATACTGTGGCGAGAAAAGCATATGGTGCCTTGAAAAAGACAAGTCCACTTGTCAAAACGTTGGCTCCTGCTTTCACCTTGTTCTCATTTTGCTCATCATCATGAATTTCCATCTCCCGCCTTACCGTGTTTTTCCTGCCTTTAGCCTAGACATTCCATGGACGCGATCTTCTAGCGATGCCTTTTAAGTAGGGGTGTGCATATGTTCGAAAACATTCAAGCACCAATGAATACTTTAATTTTATTATTCTTGGAGCGTATTGCATGCCTGTTACAACATTTCAGGAGAGCAATGACCAATCTGATACTGCAATACGTGCCCAAGCAACATCCGGGAATTGTAGTACAGATCCCACAGGCAATGGGCGTTCTGCGATGAGCATTACTGCGATGCATGCGCGCATCACAGTATGCTAAAAGGCGCTAGTCTAAAATGAGTACGGACGCATTACACGTTTCCTTGAAGTTGATTATAATCACTTTTTTCATGGAATCGAAGGTGTCCTATCCCTACTGCCGGTAGTATGTCTTGCATTATATCGATGGTTGCACTATATTCATGCAAATGCAGTACCTCAACAACAGCGAGCCTGTCAGATGTTTCACGATGAAGAAAAATGAAAGAAAGGGCTTGCTGCGCAAGCTATGCTGCAGAAGTCTTGCTTGCATGTGGCACAAAATATAGGAAAAAGAAAAGACAATGTTCTTGCAGTAACTTTCTAAGCAAGTGTTATAGTAAACAGTACAGCACCACTTCGTTTTGGTTGGGTGCAAACACAGCTTTGCCTTGTTCGTTTGCTACTTTTGCATCGCTACTCCCGATAACTGAGCTTATTGCTTGAAAGAATTGCATTTATTTTGGGGGCTGATAATTACAAAAGATGATAATTACATAGCATAAGTAATATTGCAACAGTAATTATATGGACACTCTAGGCAAATTTCCGCTAGCGTCGTCAGCATCGTCGTGAGGTTCCGTACAATGTTCAAGTGCGATAAGATGGCGGCTGCACACCATATATGCTGTAGCCATGATGGAAAGCGTGCAAGGATGAGTCGCAAAAAGAAGGGTTGCTTCATGTGCAGCGCCCACTCACACGCGCAAAATATGTATTCCCAATTTGGAGCAGGTGCATGTCGGCGCAGCCCTGGCGCAATATCTGCTATAAACAACAATTTGGTGCAGCACCTCCATTACTAAATAAGGTACAGGTTGGTTACAATAGTGTTATGAACAGCCTGCAAGGGTACCGACCTACAAAATATTCCCTGCCAGCCGCAGCGGTGGGGTTAGCAATATTCAGAGAACCAGACCTTGGAACGTGCCCGGCCCACTGTGATGACTCGTTCTGGGAAAACAACAATACGCCGCGTCCCCAAGCGAGCACCGCCCCTATGGTTAAACGCGGTCGGCGGACCAAGTGTTGTTCGTGGATCACCGTGGTCGCCACGGCTTGTTTAGAAGCGGTGGAAATCCTGGGAGAAAATGTCTGGCAGCTGTCTCATGGGACTTAGAAGTCATGGACAGACACGGCGGCCATTGTCTGCAGAGTCAACACTGGGATGAAGAGGCGCCTGCTCAGGGAAAAGCACGATGTCTCCGAGAACCCACTCACCTCGGCATGGTCAGTGAAACCTGTAAAAGTGAAAGCGGGTCGGCTATGATGACTTTCAACGCTCCGAATTGGTAGCAGGTTGAATGGCCGTTTTCCCCTCACCTAGGGATTTAGGGAGGACAGTGTGTTTATAAGCAGCTGTTGTGTGGCTGCTGAGGGTGCTCGTGCTTGGAGCTGAGTGCTGGTGTGCTGTATGCTTCGTCCTGCGTGCTCCATTTGAGAGTCACGCTAGACTGTCGAATGCATCTATTTTAATGCAAATATGTAAATAAACTCCGTACGCCTAGTTCCTCTCAAGTTCCTCCCTACGACCACAACTCTTACAATAGACGGCCAGTATGAATTACTAAATTTCCCAAGTTGACATGAGTCAAATACACAATCTCTCAGTATTGTGGGAATTATGAAGGTTCATATTTTCCTGCGTTACTACGCATGCCACGGAAATGAGGAGAACAGACACCTTCTTCCCCTCTTCCCATGCAGGGAGGCAGATGGTTTCCCCATGATGGCGTAACCCTCTTGCAAACCAGTTGCAAACGTAGACTGTCACGTGGCCGCGGATCCCCGCAACCACTGGACTGAGTAATGAACAAGGCAGGGCAGTCGAAATTGGTGCGGCCAGCGAATGTGGGAAAACAGGAGACTGCAAGCTGCAATCAAGGAAGGACCCCAGGTAAACATTCCTAATATTTGTTGTGCCCGACCTTTGTGCGCCACACGACCCCTGCAAACATCCTGGTCGTAACAATTAAGCCTGCTTGGAGCAACAACCAATGGAGCATCGATGTGCTTGTTATTCAACAATGTCTTGTCATGTTTCCAATTATCCTGGTACCGTCGAAGCAATAGAGTTGGCTATCAAGCCTAAGCCTTACACAAGAAGGCGGTTTGAAAGAACCCCCATCTACAACTGGCAGCCAACGTTGGGCACTAAATGTCAGGATAAGGGGTTGCGAACACCGCTACGCCTCAAGACACCACGCACCGCGGTTGGCGCATGCCTGTACATCAACCGCAGTCCTGTACAAGCTTGAACAAACAATAGGTGATAACCACATGCCCAGTAGGAAAGCATTTATTACAACTGCAATTAACACTCTGAGCAGACAGCTAGCTATATTTTACATCACTGAGGGTACCTTTGAAGAGATTGACATGCTAGATAAAGAGGGGCTTCCGACTTACCAGCTAGGGTACGGGTGGCTGCAACGACTACCACGGCAAAACGTGGCTGGCTGACCACATGCAGCAAAACGGAGTGGTGGCGAAGACTTCCACACTAACCGCTCGCTGTTGACCAAAGTATGAGAGGGCTCTCCCGTGACACATCCAGTGGCACTGATATCCCTTGCGATTCCCGTGCGCCACCCACGAAAGGAACACTTCCCCCTCTCACTAAACCTGCTGGCGCTTGTACCCGATGCGATGTTTGCCGTGCATGTGACCATCATGGGACATGAGGTTTCCCACAGAACAACAGCTTACTAGACTATTTTTTACCATTGAAAATGCAATCCCAATGTTCCAACATGTTAGAATACTCAAACTTGGTAATAGATGGATGTGCATACCACATCCGATTCCTAATATCCTAGTATTCAAAGCTAAATATTAATATCTTATTCATAGTCAACATTTTTTATATTCCCACACCCCTACTTTTATCCTATTCCTTTACACGTTTCGTCAGTGGTCAGAGTGATGCTCCACACTTATTATTAACGAGATCAGCCAGCCATGAACGATGGATGATAAAAGTGGCACAGAATTGAGTGGAAGGCATTGCTACAAAATCACGGCCCGTAACTCAACCGTTGTCATGCTGTCGCTACAGACAGATGAAAGTACAGTCAATGCAGGAACCAAATTCTCATAGATCACAACTAGATCGACTAGGCTCGACTAATTTTGATTTCGAGGTGCTTGCAACATGACCGACGAACTTGTTGGCGATGTATCAAGAATATTGTTACTCCTGCTTGACACAGTGGACAAATTAGCACACGGTTATGCAGTTAGAGTCTGAATTAAGACACAGCGCGGTGTGAGGTGTCCAAAATTTCAGTCCTGCTTATGCATTAAGTCTATGGGGCTAGCAGCAGTGCCGCGGAGCTGTTCAAATAATCGAACAGGTTTGAATTATTGGTCGGCGACTGCACTAATTCCTCGCTGCCACTAGGCAACAGTTGTATTAAGCTGCACTGTCTACCTATGACGGCAGAATATGCCTTGTGAAAGCACCACCTCAACCCCACTGTTTTTGTGGTGTTACAAATAAGGCAATCTTCGGCTGGTATAATGTAAAACCAGGGACTTTCAATACCTTTCATGTGGTCATGAAACTTTCCCAAAGTTTCATATAGGGACAGAAGGTGGCACCAGACGCGTTAGCTTAAGTAGGCGAACAATCTGCAAGTAGGCGAAGTGAGCCAGGCTGCACGATCATGCAACTGTCTCACTAGGAAAGGAGCCTCTCCCACATTTATTTCAGCATGTTTGTAGACTGAACGTGCAATGGGAACTTTTGCCAAAACAATTTTATGTGCGATGCATTTGTTTTTAAATTATGCATGGCACCGTTTTATTATTAATGTCTCCTCCCTCCCCCTGAGTAACCTTCCTTGCACAAACTGCTTCATTCAGCTGTCTCTATTTGCATTTTGTCTAGTTAGTTGGATAAGTCAGTTATATTTGATTAGCTAGTCCTGTGTTAGTTATTAGTTGATTAGTTAGCAAGTTAATTATATTTCCTTGGTTATTATAGTTAGGTAGGTTATTAGATAATTTTTTTTATTTCAGTTAGATAATTTAATCAGTTGGTTAGCTTTATTAGTTAATTAGTTTTGTTAGTTACCTTAGTCATTTAATTTTGTTGGTGTATTAGTTATCATTAAGTAGTTAGCTGATTGGTTCAGTTGGTTTTGTTAGTGCTGTTTATTATATTACTTATTACTGAGTTTAGTTCATTAATACAGTTGTTAGATAAGTTATTAATCAGTAGGTTAGCTTTGTTAGCTAGTGTAGTAATTAATTGGTAATTAGTTCAGTAATAATTTAGTAATATGTTAGAATGAGAAGAAAGGGAGTTAACCGATTGGCCCAATTTTTATTAATCATATCATGAGAAGTCAACAAAGACACTAAGGAAAACATAGGGAAATTTACTTGCACTTACTAATTGAATTAAAGAAATGATAAATTAATGGCAATGAAAGTGGATGAAAAAACAACTTGCCGCAGGTGCGGAATGATCCCAATTCTTCGCATTACACATGCGATAGTAACAGTAATACATATACTAATTTGGTCATTAGTTTAGTAATCTGTTGGTTAGCTTTGTTAGTTTGAAAATACAGGTTTCTTACCCGTAATTACATAAAAGTGTGATAGGAACTTGCTCTGTAGCCGGTTGCTAGAATGTAGTAGTCAAAGTGTATGATTTGAATTATGAACTAAGCCACTGTTTCGAACGCAGCTGAACCTGGAAATGAGAGGAGGCATTGTTTCGAAATTGTTCGCGTTTTAAGGTTTTCAACAATGCACAAAAACATAGCGCTGATTTGCACGATGTGTAGAGGATATTCACAAGCCAATTAAGGTAGTCGACCCTTGCACAATAGGGAACGTACGCACAGAATGACTGTGGCAACCATTCAGCATATGCTCCAGCCCACCTTCTACTTGAGTCAGCGCAGCGGTGCATCCACTGTGGACGCTATATAAAGCTCTCCCATAGCGCCACGTGGAAGTTTGATGACCAGATGGAAAGTATTGAAGGATCCCTTGCAAAACTATTCCAATCTGGTTTCATTCCAGATTGGCCACTAGCTGCCCATGAGAGGCCAGAATGGTTCAAGTCCAGCTCTTATGAGCAGAGCCCAATACATTTTGATCTATCGCAGAGGGCTAATGGTCAATTTGGAATAAAACCAAAGTGGAATAGTTTTATGTTATAGGTTTGTACTGACAGAAATGCTAAAAACAGCCGCAGCATAACACCTCAATCGAAATTTACCCATGATACAGAAGAACCCACTAAAGGTTACTGGGCAATCTCCCATGCATCAGACTCAAGCCAAGAAGAAAGTGCTTAACAGACAGATAATACACACACTTGAATGTTGACTAACCAAGTTGACAGTTCTACTCTATCCATTAGGTATGTAAAGTGAAGTAGTAATACACATAATTTATTCCAGGTTCTAGAACATTTTCATGGCTGCTTAAGATGGGAGGTCCCATTCCAAGTCAATTTTCTTGCACAGGATTGGGTTCTTTTACATTTTATGTATGCCCTAACATTCATAAGCATGTTGTAAATGAAATTATCTTCCTGTCATAGCTGGTTTGGGAGCCACGAGTTTTCCAACCCATATTCTTGTATTGCAAAACTGAAACCACATTGCATTGGTTCCGAAAATCAGGGGTTAAAAAACGAAGACCGTTTTTTAAGCGTCGTCAGAATCACCCGTCAGCGCGGCCTAGGCCAATCGCGTGAGGCGGAACTTAACACAAACTGAACGCACGTATTGAACAACGATCTCCGATCGCACCCCAATGCTATTTCTTTTACATAAATATTAATGAAAATACTTGTCATTTTATACTGTCTAACATTAATGGGTATTTTTGTACTTGGTGGTGTCAATGTTATTCTTTTAAAATCTCTAAATACGGCCACAATGCCTCTATGGCCTCTGTGTGTTGTTTTTGACATCTTTCACATGGTTTGAAACACCTGTTAACATTTTTCTCAAAAGAAGACTCTACTCCACCTCATGTTACGCAAACAAAGATAACTTTCTTCTGAATTATATTTTGAAATTAAACTTTGCACGCTCATTCCTCACACAGACGTGTGCAACAAACTAGGACAAACGAAAGTGGTACAACGTTTTTGAATTTTCACCTCATTTTGCAAATAAATTTGGTCTAAATGGGCGATTTTTTTTCACTTCGCTTGGTTTTTAAAACATTACTTCCTTAATATTTATCAGACTACATTTATCCTAGTTAATTGCATAACTCTCACACTTAGCTACATAAATTCCAAAGCTTTACGCAATTCAGCAATTCTTTAGTTACTTATCGTTGCTAGCACGACTAACACTAGCACAACACATTTTATTAGAAAAAATCACCAGCCAAAATAAAATAAACCAATTTTCGCACTTTAAATAGTTATGCGAGTTAAATAAGACATGCTTATTCAGGAAAAAAAGTTATTTCAATCATGCCTTCCGATTTAAAAAGTTTATTCTGTGGCCTCCCACCTTAACAGGAAGGGCATCAGGCTCCAATTCAATGGAAACAGAATTGAGAATACACAATATGAAAATAAGATGGAATGCACAAAAAAATTGGAGGACGCTTAAGCTTCGGCTTCAAGAGTGGAACGCGACAGCGTTCCCGTCGACCCGCCAAGGGGCGTAAGACAATGTGCTACGGTGCAGCGATCACTTACGAGGCGCCCCGCATCGGACTTTGCACCCACGAATCACGCGGTGAGCGCTGAGCAACGCAGCGTTCAGCGCGGCAACGGAATGTGCGCCTGAGCAAGCGGAACGAACCAAAGAACTTGGTGTCTCAGAGGGGGAAACAATCTATGCGAGCCAAATGTCATGATCGGCATGGACAGCCGGGCCGGGCCGCACCTCGCACCGGTCCCCGCACAGCCCCAATGCGCTAAACGAGACTAAGGCGAGAAGCGGGCGAGTGGTGCGCCACCTGTCGGGGCAGCGCCATACGTTGCGAGGAGGGGGTCTTCTGTGTTTGCCGCAAGATGGCTCTGCGTGTGCAGCAAGCGCAGAATAAATGTAACGGAAAAGTACTTCGCTACGCGTTTAACTGCGACTTCAGTCATTTACATGCTCATAATTACCGATGTACACAGCAGTATAACATTCTACGGCACGTTTCTAAGGCAACGCCGCATTCACTAGAGACGCTTTTGTCCCACATTGAACCATCGACCTCATGGCTGAGTGGTAGCGTTTCACACTCCGGAGACCCTGGTTCAATTCCCACCCAGCCCATCTTGCAAGTTGTTTTTATTTACAAATTGCCTTCTGGGATTTTTCGCTCACAGCCAATGCTGCTGACACCGATGACACCGGCTTTTCTGTGACACGAACTCCTTAACGCTGTTGTGTTAAAAGGGAACATGAAGAAAGATTTTCAAGCATCGAATGGCAAGAGCCCAAGCCTGACCACCACCCAGCTTCACATTAGAGCTCCTCAATTTTCATAGTCTGCAATCTCAAAATTTCAAGATCATAATGAAAAATTTCATAAAAAACAGATGCATATACCTGCCACAAAAAAAACGAAGCCACATGCTTTCTACACAATACTCGGTTTTGAACCTTAAAGTGAATTACAATTTCAGTGTTCCAGATTACTCTTGTATGAAGCTTCAGCTTCATGTTGCAGCCCATGCCAGTTTGGCAAAAAACTCACCTGCTGAAGTTACTCCTGAGGAAATAAAGTTGCACAGGGCAAATATTCAAAATCTCAAGCACCATCTATCGACTTGCTGCAAAGCACCATCGGCCATCTTGTCTAAGGCACTGAAAAATTAAACTGCTTGCTTTGCAGCATAGCTATACACATTGATGCTTTCACACTTGTTGTTCTGTAGTATCTCCAACAGCTTCCACTACTGTTATAAGCAAAGCAATGGATCCGTGGCAGCGCTGGCAGCAACTAAGGACTCTTCTTTTCAGCAGTGGGAAACACCAAATGAGCAAACAAAATGAAATACCTATGCTACAGTCAAGTCGTGCACCAGATACTGCTGTTAGCACATAACAGTAGCATTTACATGAGATTTATTTCTCTCATGTCTTTACTATGACTAGTACAATAACCACCCCATCCCCTCCAAAGAAAAAAATCTTCCTGAATTTTCATCACATCAGCTCTGCAGCTTTGTTTATATCTGCACTTAAAGCCAACACCCACATGAAAACTTATTGGAACAATATCTGTTTAGCCTACGACTGCAACAAATTTTTGTTTGTAATGTGAAGACACTGCTTTTATAACAATGCACTTTGAAATTTTAAAGCATTTTAAGCAATATAGCTGCTAAAATATATTTCACAAGTGGCACAAAAAGCACCTCGCGGGCTGTGGAAGCCCAAATTTGGTAGTATCGTTTTTCCAGATAATGAGAAAATCAAGAACTCACTTGAAGATAGCACAATGTTCATGATAATTGTACTTTAACGCATACCAAAAAATATAAAATATGCGCTTTGAAATGTTAGTATATGCATGCAGATGAAATTTTTATTATTGCAATTTCTTCACTGAAAAGTTAGGACAGCTTAGCCAAGTTTATCGAAGCAGGTTATGCCAAGCAAGAAAAAAGAAAAGCATTGAATAGCGACACAAGTATGTGCACATGGCTACTGCAAAGCCGCACAGTAGTGCGCTCTATCACTAAGCTGTCGCTGCTTCACCACGCAGTGTGCAATAGAATCGCATGCGCGTCAATTTTCTGTACTTTTCTTTGGCATTTATAACCTTGTGTTTCTCCATTTCTTGCTCAGGTATTAAGATGCTGTGCTAGTGGGCCTAGCCACACGCTTGCAGGGTTTCTCATGCTATCGTGCTGTGCTTGCAGCCAGAGCCTGTCTAAACAATGAAGTCCTCAACTTAAATACAGAAAAGCAGTGAAAGAATTAAGCAGTCCAAAGTATGTGCACTCCCTATCACGTGAAAACTTGACACGTGCTGCATCCGAACAAAAGCAGCAGCACACAAAAATGAGTCCCGACATTGAGCTTGCCAATCAAATTTGTCCTCCATTTTCAGGGGGCATAAATGCATGACAGGACTCTCAAAATTTCAGCTCGCATACTCGATACGAGAATCCAATGCGAATAGAGAGAGTTTTCATTAGTTGCGT
This sequence comes from Dermacentor variabilis, assembly GCF_050947875.1. NCBI lineage: Eukaryota > Metazoa > Arthropoda > Arachnida > Ixodida > Ixodidae > Dermacentor > Dermacentor variabilis. The sequence continues at coordinate 186,003,181 of NC_134568.1, read as the reverse complement.
GCATAAAGCTTTATTATCAGCTTTGATGCAGAGCACTACTATACGAGCTTCACATTTTGACATCTGATGCAATTTCTCTCAGATTCAACAAATCAGGGGCATTGTATTCAATGCACGGTAGTTTTCAAAGTTTGATGTGACAATTCGCGTGTCAACTCATGTTCGAAGTACACATCGCCATAGGAAAAGGCTTGTAGATTCTGTTTTCAAAATAGTACGCCTTTTTTGAATGGAGTCTAGACGAATATATAAATGTACAACAACTAGCTCATTTGGATTTGTTGATTCATGGCACCATAGCGAAATCGCATCTTAAACTTCACCATAGCTGCATGGCAACGATTGCTAGGCCTCACAACATACAGCCGGCATCGCAACTGCATCTTAGACAAGATGGCAGATGTGAGCAGCACTGCCCGGTTGAGTGTGCATTATTAATATCCCCTATTAGTTTTACTTCCATGGCCGAATATCTAGCACAGGGTTTGGCTCCCATGAGCAGCAAGTTGTCTTCTTATTGACTTTCATTTCAGTTTTCCTTATTATTTCTACACTTTAATTAAAAAGACAGTTAGCTTCCCCTATGCATTATTTGGCTTTATTGCCTGTTAAGATCATTTGGGTTAAATATTTAAAAAATTATTACAAAATTAGCAAGAAAGGCATTTTTTTACATGCTAATGATTCTGATGATCACGCAAAGCAAGACCATGTGAGAAACTCTGTCGAAAAAGTCAACTTCACTATTCTTTACACTGTAAAAAAAAGTGGGCTTCACTGCACACAATTATTATATCCTCCCAACATCCCATGGAAACGATTCTGACGATCATATAAAACAAAATGATGCAAAAAATTTCGGCCAGAAAGGTGAACTCTACTAAGAAAAAAACGAAGTTGCAGATTCGCCCAAAAGGCGAAGCAGCGATTGCAACAGCAAATTAGTGAACAGCTATGCGAAGTAAGGATAGTAGTTTAATCGACCATACAAATTTGTAAACATAGGCATACTAACTAAGTTAACAAGTGCAGTGTCACGCACACACAAGCAAACATGAATATATCTCACTCGATGACCGCGGAAACTCGCTGTCAAAACGCTGGAGTGAGGAAACACGGGAGCAGCAGCAAGCAAATGGACCTTTGTGCTGCATCTTGCATCAACGCGAACTAAGCCACGAAAACACAGCATGCGGCGGACCCTGTCCCCGTCGCAGATGGCTTTCACGATACAGTGGCCCAGCCTGGCACAAGCAGCCACCCGGAGTAGAACACGCCCTTTCTCCCTACCTTCGCCATGGGACCCTTGCATGCAACGAATGACAGCGCGCTTTCCCCGCTTGCGTGCACAAAATTGAGCCACAATCACCGGCACACCATGGCACGCTTTCACTCGGCGCACGGCGACAATCTTATCGCCCTCGGACTTCACAGCGATGCCGACAGCAATGGCAGAAATGCACCTGGAGTGTCCATATAATTGCTATAGCAATTAAAAAATTTAGATTGTAATGAAGGTGTGCTTCATTGTACACAAGCAAGTCTATGTTACCAACTTCACTCTTCAACAGCTCCTTACGCCATCTGATGTTATTTACGACAAGCACAAAATAAAGCACACCATCTGAAATAATCGCGGAGAAACACAGAAGCTCAAATTGTCTTCAGGCTTGCACACGCGTGCACACGCACACGCACACACACACACGCACACACACAAAGCACAGGACAAGCTGGTCTCATTTGTCTTTTTTGCAAGATTAATGCATTGAACATCTAGCATTCAAAGTGAATAAACACTGTTAATTTCCAATGTGAGTCCCAAACACAGCTGAAAGGTTTAATTTGTTTCACTTTCAATTAATGCAGCCTAAAAGCAGCAACGAAAAGCCTGCTGTGAGAAAGCAGATATCAGGGAAAATGACACACAGTAGAACGGCATGTTAGTTCAGCTTTCATAGAACTGCTGGACATGTCAGTTGGGAAATGTGATAATTCAGTATTGTGCCATGAATTACTGCCATGAAGGCAAATGTTATACACAGTCAGCATATGTTACATTCTTTTTGCACACCACCAAAATTTATGCTGCCCTCTTATTCACATGCTCTATGCTCAGGGTTCTTCCAATGCTGGGCTCCTAGGGAAATGCCGCCCACTCCTCCAGTACATCACCCACCGGTCTGGCTAACTGCCCACCATCCCTTTGATGGGGCACTATGCAATTAGAACGGTCAATTTGGTTTCAGTTTTTTTTTTCGACATTCCCAGGTTTTTCTTTATGACGTGAGGAAATATTAGAGAAAAATACTAGAAGCAGAAAATCACATGTATCTAGTATGCTGTTGACAAAAACCGGGTAGAAGATCGGGCTTCGGGAGGTGTCATCACACCATGGATCACGCGGCTCTTTTTGACTCAACACCGTCATGTCGGTACCATCGTAAAGAGGAGAAATTGAAGCCTTAGAAAAATTAAGAACCATATGTGGAAAACTAAAAGCAAAAGAGAGCGAAAAGAGGAACCAACTGGCGTCATGGTTTGTTACCGCTGCCACATGCACACAGGAAGCACTTATATTGGCTGAAGCAATATGAATCACTGGCAAACGTTTCGCTTGCATTTTGACAGTGGCGAGCTGTGCATTTCATTATACTAACGACATTTGGCAATCACAGTAGGCTGCGTCATTGGCTTGTGGTTTTTTTCATTAATGCATCCAAAATTCAAGGTCCTTAAATGTACCATTCAAAATGGCAGAATGGTCTTATATAAGAAAACAAAGATGAGGGGAAAAAGAAAAGCTTATTTACGTGCATTCATCCCAACAATAGCACTGATGATGGGCAGCCACATTTCTCCTCCACCAACAAAGATGACGAGTAAGGCTCGTCAGTAAGATGAATGAAGAGTAGTGATGAGATCCAATGATGCTATGGCACCCTATTCGCTTGAAATGCACTTGCTGGAGCAGTGAATGTGGCAGAGCAATGCAAAATACATGCGTTTTTCAGGTGCTGAAGGAAAGGGCCTTGAACCTCTCTGGCTTCGCAAGCCCACTTTTCAGTACCACACACAGTCAAGTGGCCATGGCAGAAGCCAAGAAGTAGAGCCTCCAATTAATTGTAGTTTCCTTGCAAGCCCACAATACCTGGAGAGTAAGCTGCTGCTGCAAGTTGGCGCTAGTTCATAGCTCAGAATACTGGCTGGTGAGTTCGTTGACAGCAGAAATTTGGTGATGGCTAAGGTGTGTCCATGGGTGGCATGCCCCCATTACTCAGAGCACCGAGAGTGGCAAAAAAGCAAACATCTATCCCCTGTCAAAATCAGCTGCAACACCTGTGTTCAAGCAGTCCCCCATGCTGTTAATCTGGGCCCAAAAGTGGCAGCTAGAAGCAGAACCAAGAGAAGCCCCACTGACACCCACACAGAGCATGACGTGTGTGTCACTGCCAGAACCATCATCAGGAACTACTTAATCTGCTTAGTTCTTGGTACAGTGACAGCTTGTCTACTGACCTACCAATCCAAGGTCAACGGCTCACCACTGAGACAGCATCCTTGTGAAGGTCGACTTTGTCAAAGATGACAAAACCCGTCATCAGTTGCGTGAACATACCTTATCTTACTCCCAACAGGCAGCAGTTACTTACCCTCTACAAGAAGCTGTTTCCTTATTTTGCGGTGTATTGAAGGCAAATGGGTAGCTCAACACAATAGACAGTTTTAGTTTAGCGTATGCAACTGATAGCGTACACTATACCCTATAGTGTAGCGTGCGCTAAGCAGCACACATTTATTGCAGTTTTAGTTGGCCTGCGAGATCTTCGGATCTCAGAGGCCATACACCGTCATTACAGCGATTTCCCGACTGTAGCGATAAGTGGTTCTGACACCTCGAATACACCACAAGGTTATCCATAATACTCTGTCATCAAAGCGGCCTGAGACTAAGCGAAAGTCACTTACACAATCATTTGCTACAAACGAAGTGCATTTTACAAAAGCAACGCCAAATTCAATTCGAAGCGGACAGCAGGGACCACCGCCATGTTTCACGCAAACTCAGCAAACCACGCAAAGACACTAATGCTAAATCTAAGAAATAGCGTGCGTACGCTATACGCTATAGGTCGTTTAGCGCTCTGCGCATGCGCACTGACGACCCTCTATTTTATAGCGTACGCAATGGTACAGCATACGCTAAACTAAAACAGTCTATTGTTCAATTGAGTTTTTTGCTTTGGCAGTTTGCATTTTGTTTTGTGTTGATTTAGATGTCTCGCAGGCAAATGTACCTCAGATTTGTTTGGCAACTTGCAACACAGTCCCAGCACTGCCCAAATTGAAAACGGCCTTTGACTCCAGTGCAAAGTACTACTATAGCTGTAGCATTTTACATCAATAGCTGTATGAACCACACTTAGCCAAATAAGCGTCTGCAGGTGTTTACATAACAGGTATCTGACAGGTGACAGGACAGTTACAGTGAGGCAGAACAGCATACAGCCCACAGCTTGTGAGCCATCCGGTGCACAATGCAGCACTGGCCTGCCCACTCCCATACACTACGCTCTTAAGTGAGTCCGCTAAGTTTGTGATCACAGGAGAAAGTGCTGGCTGCAGAAAACCAGAGCCCTTGAACTGTGGTGCCAACATGTTGCTATATGACGGTACAAGAGCCAAGGCCACATGGTGCGTATGTTGCACCAGGTTACCAGAGGCCAAAGTGCAACTACCTCCAAAAATAAAGAAATGAAAATGTGACCAGCTTCTAAACCTACAGACGTGGCTGCAACTATATCAGGCAGCAAAAAGATGCCGCCCAAGCTGCACATTAAGAGATGCAACAGGACACTCAGGTGTGCCATCAAGAGATGGAGGGCACAAAGCACTAGCTAGAGGCAAACCACAAGGCACTCTAACACTATAACACATGTTAATGGCAAAACTATACTGCTAACATTTCAGACATAAAAGAAATTTACATCAAACTACAATAATATGCTTCCTTCAACATCAACTAGCGCATTAGCAAGTAGTGACAGGCCCCGAAGCATCCTCTCCAAGCATACCTTTCTTTTTCAAAGACATTGAAGAGTACACTCTGCCTGAAGGACCCAAAAACATACTTGTAGAGTTTTAATCACAGGACTAATACCTCCCAAGAGCTTTGTCATACCTACAGGCCAGACAGAACTCAACGCCCCAAGCCTTAGGAAAAACATATAATTTAGTTCCAAAATTGTCCAGTGTGTACCCATTCCACAAAAAAATCTGGACCATGAATTTCAAAGTTTTGCATTCATAAGGCAAAGCATAGGTGGCACAATGACCTGTCGTCCCGACTGTAGCGATCACGTGGAGGAAGTGGTCCCCCCGGGGGTCCTCCTCTTGAGTAATCGTCCCCTCGGTATGGAGGCGCATCCCTGCCATAGCGACTTTCATCTCTTCCAAAGCGTCGATCGGACGAGTAGTCATCTCCACGACGAGGAGGAGAACGATCATATGGCTTACCGGGAGGTGGCCTGCAGATTGAATAGCACACAAACACCTAAGAATAACATGTATTCAGTTAATCTAGAAATGTAAGCAAAACTCCTAGGATACCAAACATGCCACTCATACCAGCATTTGTGATTACTATACCAAAGAACAACTAGAACTACCGACAATAGCTGTCTATGAAGACCTCAATTTTGACATCACCCAGTTGTGAGAATGACCATGGAGGTATTGGAGCAAATTTTGTAGCAGGCAAAATGGTAATTTGCAGCAGCTGCCTCCACTTTTGTAGCAGGTACAGTTTAGCAAACTTACTCAGACTCGGACTGACCAGAGTCTGAGTGCGAGTGAGACCAGCCGAGTATAATTTTGTTGAGTTTGAGTCCTAGTGAGTCTCCCTGCTTAGAATTTTGGCGAGTTTTAGTCTGAGTGAGCCCAGCTGAGCAGAATTTTAGAGTCTGATGTTGAATTCCAATGGTGTAGTCGGAGTGGCCGACGGACTTTGCGAGCGAGCACTGGACTCTGGCGTAGAGCAACGCCTCCAGATCCGCGAGTGGAACACAACCTGCGCCGCCGGAGCAAGGCAGAAGCGGAACTTCTATCGCCGAGTTACCCAGGATACCTTGCGTGTTGTCATTTCCTTCCGCTGTTTGCTCCCAGCATCGCCGCACCGGTCACTTGTCTCTTCAGCGCCGTTCACCTGTTTTGTTTTGTTTTAAGTGCGGAATGGATATCTCGCCAAGCGTGCAGCAGCTTTTGCTTCCTCACGAGTCGTGAACGGTGGTGCCTCCCAGCAGACAAACATGGTAAAGGAAATACGTCACGCAGAGTTCCAGTCAACTCCGCCGATTTTGGCGGAGCATCTTTTTCTGCTCCACGGAGTGACTCGCGCTCTGAATCCACTCCGACTCTCTCATCGGAACACCTTACTCCCGCCCTCACTCTGTCATTGGAACAAACTTGCTTAGACTCCGCCATTGGAATTCAACATGAGTTCAAGTGAGCCTTAAAGGGGTCCTGAACCGCCTTTTATCGAAGTAGAGAAATGCATTTTACATTAAAGGACCATTTCAGAAATACTTTGCCATAAAAAGTACTTTAACGCATTCAGAAGAAGCAGAGTCATTGGCAATGAAAGATTGGCTGCGATCCCCTTGGCGGTGCTTCCGGTCCTTCTTCAATGCCTTGCACTGCGAAGGCTACTGCAAAGCAAGGTGGTGCCGACAAAGGTCTGGCGACTAAACATCAACACGGCGCACAGTTCAAATTTTATCACCGCGGTGCACAGACGTCACTACTTCAGATTTTGGCACCTACAACTCGCCAAACTGCAAGGCAATTTCTCAGTTTACGGTTGAGTTCTTCTACAGTATACCAGAGCTACACGTGGCTATTCTTGCACCAAGTGACATGAGTAGCACATGTACTTTTGTACCTCCCCCCCCCCCCCTTATCTTTACAACAATCACCAATTTCAGAGGGTCGAACAAACCTCACAGTCATTTGTCGCCTTCCGATGTGCTCCCTACTGACGCGGAAAATGTTCTGCCGAGACCTGCGCAGTGGTGGCATTGCGATTCCGGACACCGTCTCACTTGACAGTTTCATAGGTGCTGACACTGCTGTATTGACATGCGCAGAACTCGATGACGGCAAGATCATTCGTCAGGTTTCTGCTGCACCGCCGGACGATGACTGAGTCGGAAGATGACGCACCATGTGCTGCGCTGCCGTCGCATGCGGAGTGTGTACAAGCAGTGACTGTACTTTCAGCCGCCAATAGTGACCGTACGACCCTCTCCGAGATTTAGGCTTATCTGATTGCGCGTAAACGGAACAGCGTGCAACGGCGCATTCACGATTTCTTCCAAGCCTACTGCCGAGCCCGAATAAGTGCGTGGAAATAAAGGATTTCATTTTTTTTTCTTAATCTGCTTTTTCGGACACCTGTTTATTCGGACATTTTCGCAGTCCCCGTGAGGTCCGAATAAACGGTCGGCGACTGTATATTGTTGGACGGACTGCAGAGGCTACTTCCAATTATCAAAAATTTCAAGTTAACAAGCTGTGAATTAATGAGTTTTTACTGTATGTCACTCGTGGTTATTGCAGATGCTGACTTAGGGCGCATTCACACTTGCGAGTCGCAGAGGTTGTGCGATCGTCAGTCGTCTGCGACCAAGCAGCGGCTCGACAACACTGATGTTCACATTTGCAAGGGCCACCTCAGCGACCTGTGGATCGCCTTTTCGTTCAAAACGAGCTCTCTCAGGAAGAGTGCCGTTCACTCTCTTGCAGGCATTTCGTCTACTATGAACCCGTATTCGAGCTCGGTGTACTCTAGTCCCTTGCTGTTCGCGATGTACCACGACGACCTGAGTGAAGAGGAGGATATCGTGGTGGTTTTGATGTGCACTGCGGCCATACAGGCACTTCAAGCACCTAGGCAGAGAAGAGGCGGCGGTGGTGGGTCCGCCTGTGCCTCCGTTAGAGGGAAGTGGCCGGGCGTCTCGCGCACTACTTCCAGGGCATCGCTGATTGGATTAGTGGTTTGTGACTTGCAGTCGTAAGGCTGGAAAATCGAGCAGCGTGCGACTGGCCTGCAACAGCCGCTTTTCGACCAATGTGGCCATTTGCGACCAGAACGGTCACATGACCTCTGCGACTTGCAAGTGTGAAGGGGCCCTTCGGGTTAAGCGGAGTGATTTCATAAATCACATTAGTGATTTTGCATGAGACTCGGTAAGGCACGCGCCGTGAGAAGATTAATCTAGAAAGGATTGCGGTTGGCAGTGCATCCAACTCATTGTGAGCTCCATTTCGTGTCAATTTCGCCGCAGTTGCTGCACAGAACTTACAGCTTCACAGCAATGCCGTACTCCCGCAAGTGCCGCTCGATGGGCACAGCTCCGCGGCACATTCGGCAACCAGCAACTTTCAATAAACAGTTTACCATGTCGAGGTTGACAATGGTGTACGTTGTTGTCGACGCACTTTCCAGACGGGGCTCACTTGTTAGGCACTTCACCTTGCGCTCCGTTGCTGAAACTGAGGAGAGTTCCGCTGTTTTTTCCTGTGCTTGTTGCTCGATCTGATCTCGGTCCGCTGCCGTGAGATGCGCCGTGTCAATCCTCGCGCGGCCCGGCTGAGTGCGCATCTCCGTAGCACACACGCCTGTCATGACCGCCGCCCCGCAATCTGTTACCAGGGTGTCCGCTGTATGGTCACGGTCCACCGTCAACATCGCAAGTGGCACCGACGTTTTCCGTCACTCAGGCCGAGCGCCAACGCTGTCCGCAACTTTCGAGACAGCTGTCACGGCAGCGGTCCCGATCGCCTCTTCCCGTTGTGTTGCACCCAACTTCTTGGTTGCACCACTATTACGCGGCATCTGCAAGTCCGCCGGTCTGACAAGGTCGTCAGACATTGTAACTTGTAGTTTTGATGCATGTTTTCGCTCATCTCGACTGATCACGGCCACGCTGGGCGATGGTTTAGGCAAAACAGCGTCGCCAATGCGCGGCGTTTCTGCGCTCCAATCAGAAGGCGTTGTTTACCCACGTGATGGTCACGGACCAACAGGATGGTGGGACTGCCTCTCTTGTTCTTGCCTGGTGGCTCCCTCCTCAAGCAACCTTGAATGTTCGCTTTAGGCGGGAAAGGGAGCAGGGACATAGGGTTCCATACAATAGTTACTAGAGGGAACTCTGGCGCTAGTGTCTATGGGAGCTGCAACAAGAACGGTTGCACCAGCATGAAAATTATGGGAAGTACATGGATTTGTCCAAACTTCGTCTTTTTGGCTTCAAACGGCTTTGTGACTTTGTTAAGTAGTCATTTTCAACAATGTACTGCATAATAAATAATTAAGAAAACATCATTAAAATTGTCCAACGGCAGGATTCGAACACAGGAACTCTAGAACAGAAGCCTGATATTGCAACCATTAAACCACGGATGCTTGTAACGAGAAGCGAGTGCAATGCCCTTATGAATTTAACGCAGGCATGCCAGTGCCTCGAGATGCTTGGCGCGTTTCGATTTGGCCACCTGGAAAAGTTCAATCGTTGCAATTAATAGCAATTGTGCGTGTTGGCGGTGTCTTCTGCACTTCGAAGAGTATAGATTGCGTTGAAATTTCCAATAACATTTATATAGCATAATATACAAACCCACAAGAACGTCTGAATCCATAAGTGCGAAGATCAGACAAATCCATGTACTTCCCATCATTCCCATGGTGGTACAGTAAAACCTCATGAAACCATATCCGCTTAAACAGTCATCATCATCATCAGCCTGGTCTAGCCCACTGCTGGCAAAGGCCTTTTCCATACTTCTCCAACTACCCCGGTCGTGTACTAATTGTGGCCATGTTGTCCCTGCAAACTTCTTAATCTCATCTGCTCACCTAACTTTCAGCCCTCCCCTGCTAACACCTCCCTTTGAATCCAGTCCATAACCCTTAATGACCATCGGTTATCTTCCCCCATTACATGTCCTGCCCATGCCCCCATTTCTTTTTCTTGATTTCAACTAAGATGTTATTAACTCGCATTTGTTCTTTTCTTATCCCTTAACGTTACACCCATCATTCTTCTTTCCATAGCTCGATGCGTCGTCCTCAATTTAAGCAGAACCCTTTTCGTAAGCCTCCAGGTTTCTGCCCCGTACGTGAGTACTGGTAAGATACAGCTGTTATACACTTTTCTCTTGAGGGATAATGGCAACCTGCTGTTCATGATCTGAGAATGCCTGCCAAACGCACCCCAGCGAATCTTTATTTTTCAGATTATTTCAGTCTCATGATCCGGATCCGCGGTCACTACCTGCCCTAAGTAGATGTATTCCCTTACCACTTCCAGTGCCTAGTTACCTATCGTAAATTGCTGTTCTCTTCCGAGAATGTTAAACATTAGTTTACCGCAGATTAATTTTCAGACCCACCCTTCTGCTTTGCCTGTCCAGGTCAGTGAGCATGCTTTGCAATTGGTCCCCTGAGTTACTAAGCAAAGCAATATCATCACCGAATCGCAAGTTACTAAGGTATTCCTCATTACCTCTTATACCCAATTCTTCCCAATCCAGGTCTCTGAATACCTCCTGTAAACACGTTGTGAATAGCATTGGAGAGATCCTATCTCCCTGCCTGATGCCTTTCTTTATTGGGATTTTGTTGCTTTCCTTATGGAGGACTACGGTGGCTGTGGAGCCGCTATAGATATCTTTCAGCATTTTTACATACGGCTTGCCTACACCCCGATTCCGTAATGCCTCCATGACTGCTGAGGTTTCGACTGGATCAAACGGTTTCTCGTAATCAATGAAAGCTAGATATAAGGGTTGGTTATATTCCGCACATTTCTCTGTCACCTGATTGATAGTGTGAATATGGTCTATTGTCGAGTAGCCTTTACAGAATCCTGTCTGGTCCTTTGTTTGACAAAAGTCTAAGGTGTTCCTGATTCTATTTGCGATTACTTTAGTAAATGCTTTGTGGGCAACGGACAGTAAGCTTAAATAGTAGTTTCGTTTTAAAAGCAGTAAAGTCAAGTCCCCGACTCAGCGGCCATTGAAGATGATGCGTTTTGTATCCCCATAAACCGTACCAGCTTATTGCATACATATCGGTTTACATGTAGTGTTTCCACTTTTCGTCACGCAAACATGGCGGTGCGTCGTCTCCATCGGGCGGCCCGGCAGAACAAGCCTTGGAGATTAAAACAATGGCCTCCAAGCGCCCTGTGCGTTTGCGTGTGAAGCCACATCAACATCATTTCGGCGGCGTGCCAGAGAGCGTTGTGGCGTCGTGCATGCGAGGACTCGCATCGTGCCGAAGCTCGGATAAAAAAAGACGCCCGATGCTCAGCATAGAAGAAAAATTAGACACTGTTTGTGCTATCGAATGTGGCACAAAGAAGTCTGCGCTGGCACGTGATAAGGATCTGCTGTTGACTACGGTGTGTGGCATTTGGAATTCGAAGAAGTTGCTCGGCAGCGCTGCTGTGACCGCGAAGAGATGTCAGCTACGAGGTTCGACTTTTCGCCATCGTTACCTCTGTTGTTGCCAAAGTGTCGGCTAGCAACAGTGATGAGGATGACACGGAAAGTGACAGCACGGGTGATTCAGGCGCGACAGTGGCAGAAGCTGCACGTTACGTCAGCCTCATGAATGCAATGGTCACGACGAGAACAGCACCCCACAATGCAAAAGGCACCCCACTACGTCTGCAGCGCTACCACACACGTGCACGGAGAATACGTAACGCCAACAAGGAATCTGCCATGCGAGTGTTTGCCGAGAAAAGGGGGCTGGCTGAAAAGCTGCCTCGCAGCTTCAGTAAGTTTGAGGCCGCTGTCGTCGCTGCTAGGCCGCCGCGGCATCAAAGGCAAATAACACTTTTGTCGCACGAAGTGAATAAATGCTGCATGTTTTTCCCCCTTTCATCGCACTTCCTCCGAGTTCTATTTTTGATAGGTAATTGGTCAATCTCATGCTATTTCGGTTAAATAGTACTACCGATTAGCACGCACTTTTTCCGAGCTCCAGCCAACTACAGTTTAACAAGGTTTCACTGTACAACGACTGCAGTGCCAGAGTTCCTTCTAGTAATTATTGTATGAAACTCTATGAGCAGGAAGGACACGCTTTCGAACGAGACTAAAATGGTGGCGCTCCTTTGATCAGTTTCGAAACTGTCAGCGGCGCAAGATGGGGCAGTTTCAGTGCGTCTTGCAGACAAAAATGAGCGTCTCACGTGACAAATACGGCGTTCTTTTGCCCAAAGATGTGCGATTTTGCGTTAACTTTTTGTCAACAAGCACGTGATGACGTCTAGATTGCGAAAATAACAAAACTGAAAAATCAACCTTTTAGCTATTTTTTTCGCCTCCAAGACCCGTGTACCCCCTTAAGAGAGGTACAGATGATTACAAGTTACCCACCTCAGTAGCCATGCTTTTCCCCCTCAACTTGTTCCCCGAGCAATTGGGGCTAAGTCCGCCTTCACTGGCTTTGTATCATGATGTGGTGTCATTTCTTCTACTTCTGGCGTCTTCCAGCCAGCACATGAAGCCTCTCCAAACTCTGTGCTAGCCACCTGGATGTCAACACCCAGCGACAGCTATTGAAGCAGTATGCATTGCGTGCGTTCAGTCGCAGCGCCATGAATGTCCTGTATTCCTGTAAACGCAGGCGAGCTTGGCATTTTGACCAATGAATAGAGGCGTTCATGTGAGCAGCCTGCACAGTGCAGCAACCTAGTCGCGCAGAGCTTGACCAGCTAAACACAGACCTAATATTGCCGTAACCAAGTATAAAACATTTTAAACATTTAAAAAGACATGTTCACACTTGCACCACTGCCGAAAATTTACACCAGCAACAAAGTAGAACACACTTGGTTACTGCTATACTTTCTCTGTGTTTGGCTGAGCTCTGTGCCACTAGGTGGCTGCACCCTGCAGGTCACTTATGTTTGCAGCTACACCCATTCGGCAAAACGGCCAGTGCATCTGCATTTATCAGAATACTGAACAGGCCAAAACCCTATTGTGGTAATGCCTTGGTGTTAAGTGACGGCCGCAAACACGTAGGACCTGGCGCTGATAGGATATCAACAGCCGATGTGCTGCAGCCACTCCATTTACCTGTTGCCTTGCAGAAGAGCACGTCATCAACCACTACATTTGCAGCCCACAACACAATAAAGTCCATTCATGGTCCTTGCAAAAAGAAATGTCAAGACCAACACAAGACCAACCAACACAAGACCAATTGCATGCAGCTTGCATCAACACGGAGGACATTGTAACACAAGAAGACGACACTTGCTGTGTGCCGTGAGTGCCCAAGTGTGGTGATAAATTGTCGTGTATTCTTTTTTGTAGAAACAAATTAGCCAACATTCAAACTATTACGAAGATTTGTTTGCCATAACGTTGAAAAAATTATTGATGATGCAACGTGGGCAGCCAATAAGGATAGCTTGCCTGGCTGACATCACGCACGCCTGCTATTCAGATGGTGATGGGGCTGAAAGCACAGGGGAGTGGTGTCACTGCAATCAGTAGCAATGCGCATTTGTAAAACCTTATAAATTACATGCTTTACACGAAGCACTTAAATATGCTCCGGCGCGGTTGAGGCGCTATTGGCGTTTTCCCACGATGCGATGCGGAGCGCTGAATGGCTGGAGCAGCATGTTCAAAACCTGCGGGCTAAAGCGCGCCTGCAATTGGCTGCTGCGCAAGTGGCGGCGGCGACTGCTCCCTTTGATGCTGTGCTAGCTTCGTTGTTGCCCCTTGCTCCGTCCGCCGCAACAGACGCCTGCTTGCGAGCTGCTCATCGCCTTGCGCTATCTTTTAGATTATTTTCTCAGCTTTTTTTTTTTTTTTCACGAGTTCCTTGCTACACGCGATGCCGGCAATGAAGCTCAAGACAGTGCAAATGTTCGGTGCACGGAAGCACGATATGCGACTTGTGCGAGCATCGATCTTCCACAGTGAATGTCGACTGCCGCCAGTCGAAAATCCTACACATTGAGTGTGCCTGGAGCCGCAAGAGCGAATTCGAAGAACCACTCTTTAAATTTGTGTGCCGTCTTTTTTTATTCTGTTCCTGAATGACTTTGTCAGGGGGTAACAAGCTTCATTTTTTGAAAGCTGGTGCAGTTAATTTATAATCTGCAGTTAATTTTTGATGAATGTGGTCATTTCTGACTACATCAAATTCAAAGTTGTGTTAAAATTTTTTGGAGGAGAAATTAAAGAAAAGGGCTTTGTAGCCCCCTGGGATATCTATCAAGGGATCATCACAGTGAATTTCAGCTTCCTACGATGTCCTGGCATTTCTCCAGGCTCTTCCTCAGGCATATACATGAACCACTTAGTTAGACCTCAATAACTCTGGAACTAATAAACACATCTTCATGAAACATTGAAGTTCATCATAGTCAGATGGTGTAAACGTACCCTGAAAGTTTCATCCAGATATCTTAAAAAATAAAAAAGTTCGGTCTCCAGGGTAGCCTCCCCCCTTAATGATCAGAAAGATCTACCCTAACGACTGATTATGTTTGTACAAAATCATTCCAAGTCCCTTTAATGTACACAACTTGCAAAGTTGAAGTATGGATGAGTTAGTATAACAAACGTGCTAGAGGAATGTGCATTGAATCGCATAACATAAAAGAAGAGGAAAGTCAGCAGCATCGCCGGCACTTTCTTGTCAAGCGCGAACAATCACACTGGCACTAAGCTTGATAGGGTATGAAAGCTTTCACAAACGCACCACCAAGATACAGTGTACTCCCAGTGAGGTTGTGCTCAGTGCTAACTTCCCCCTTCTTTCTGTATATCACTGCTCGAATGGACTTAGGTACTCGCTGCCACTGCATTATGGCCTCGCGTAGCAGCGGTGAGCTAAGGGTAGAGTCTCTAGCTCTCTCTCCCCCTTATTTAGAGTGCTGTCAGTTAAGCATCAATGTGATTACAGCCACCATGACCTTAAGCAAGACAATCCACGCTTTTGAGCAGGCATTATCAGTCTGCATGTTGTGCACAAATGAGGTGAGCATGCAATGTAACAGCATTTCAGCGAGATCACAGCTTCATAAGAATGGCATGGCACTTGTGGGCGTCGACTAAAGGCATGACAGCTGCACTCTTCTGCAATTCAGTTTTAGTTTGTGAAATGAAATTGTCCAGAATTCATTACGCTACAGAAATTAGCGACACCAACTTTTTGGATGCCTGCAACCGGTTATGAACTCATCAGATGACTGGCTTCAAATCATGCAGTACGATCAATCATCTTGATTCAGTGCCAAGCACGTAGTCTTGGCACAGTGTTTGCATGCTATTGCCCAAATACACCGGCATGTCCAGTGCTGTGGCATGCGAAAGTGATAGAAAATATTACTGCCCCCATTTTGGAAACTCTCCATGTGATCTCTGCCAAACCAATGGGCTTCTATTTTGTTATTTCAATTAACTTGAAACTCTATTTATCCAAATATATTTCTGGTTTTTACAGCTTCGAGTTAATGGGGTTTTACTGTATTTCCATATTCTTCTACAAAAAGACACATGGCATTAATACACATACCTGTCATCACGTTTAAATTCCCGTTCGTCATAGTCACGGTGCACCGGTGACCTGTCTCTTGGCATACCTGCTTCGTGTCGACGGTCGTGGTCAGAGTACTCCCTAAAAAATTATAACAATGAATATTAAATTACAAGACAT
Organism: Dermacentor variabilis; assembly: GCF_050947875.1. Classification (NCBI taxonomy): domain Eukaryota; kingdom Metazoa; phylum Arthropoda; class Arachnida; order Ixodida; family Ixodidae; genus Dermacentor; species Dermacentor variabilis. Next base: position 185,987,427 of record NC_134568.1, on the reverse strand, counting down.
TCCTTGCAAACAAAAACAAGGTAACCAAAGTGAATGAGCAGATGGGGTTTTGTTTTCCCTAAAAGTGAAGGCCATGCTACAATGGTTCGAGAAGGTACCTAAAACAAGTTCTTGAACTTACTGTTTAAAGAAAATTGCACATTTCAAATTCCTACTTAACCTCTTAAAACACAATTCTGCCAATTTCGTTGGTATACAGATCTCAAAAAAGATTTGTACTGTATCTCGGCAGCGGAGGGTTTGAGTAAAAGTACAGGGCCAATTCGAATGTGTAAAATAGCGGTGCCATGCCAAAAAAGGTAGCGATCATTCTTTACATGCATAGCATCTCACACAATTTGAAAGGGATAGTGGGAAGGATCGCCAAGAAAGTAAACTCGGACAAGGAAGAGACGACCGCCTGTACCACAAGATACAGCATGCTATTTGTGAATTGCAAACAGAATGCTGTTTAATACCCTTGTCATGCGAACGTGCATATATAGCAGTCAGACAGGCCACTGTAATGATCATAGATTAAAAGAGCATCATTATAATTCCACAAAAGGAATTTCTGGTCACCTAGGCATGCATTGCCAGGAGTGTGCCTGTGTCCTCATCTTTGAAAAAACTACTACAGTGGAACCTCGATTATACGACTTTCTCGGGACCGCAAGAAAGCGCTGCAAAATCCGAACATAAATTATGCCTATAAAAACACGACTTATTTCGCACGATGGATTTGTGAGAAATTTCAATGTAAACTACTAACATACTCTGCAGAGCTTGGAAACCCAAATTGCCAAAAAAGGAAATGCAATAAGAACATTGTCGTGGGCCTCCACGGACTCCACGAAGGTCGTGGTGAGGTTTAAACCTTCGAAATAATCGTTGACGAAGCCTGCATCGGCCTCGAGCGGCATCGAGGTTGTTGCGTTCCCAGCAGAGGAGGCAGTCTCTCTCTTAAAGCCACAGTGCTTGAACGAGTTAGCGATTGTGCTTTGCGACACTGTGTTCCCTGAATTGGCAATAAAATGCATGGCGTCGGGCACAGTAACCTTATTTTCCGACTCACTGCATTTATAGCCGCCAGCCGACGCTGCACTAACCGCTTCCGGTACCCTTGCTTGACACACTTAATGATGCCAGCATCCAGCACCTGTGGCAGGCTTGTGCAGTTGCGCAGAAAAAAAAACAACCTTTATGTTCCTCAGGCTGGACATATCGGGTGGGTGGCACGGTGCGTTGTCCACGAAAAGCAATATTTCCCTCCCCATAGCACCCATTTTGTTATCTAGCTGCTACAAAAATTGCTGAAGAGCGAAGACATTATCCACGCCTTTTTGTTGAAGTTGTACCTGCACGGCAGCGTCTTCGAGTTATTAAAGCACCATGGCTTTGCAAACTTTTCAACAATGAGCACGGGCTGCCTCTCGGAATGGTCCTCGTTAGCATAGAATAGTGCCGTCACAAGCTTTTTACTACGCTTTCCACTACGACAGCTGTCACCCTTAAACGCAAAGGTTTGCTCGGGCAGCATATGGTAAAAATACCGCTCTCATCGGCGTTGAAAATGTCGCAGGGCTTGTATGCAGCAATCATTTCCGGCAGCGACTCCATCCACTCGTTCACCGTCGAAACGTCCACAGAAGTGCTTTCTCCGAGGAGCGGCTGCACATAATCCTGTTTCGTTTTTTAAAGCGATCCAGCCACCCGTTCGATGCCCGAAAGTCGTCGATGCCCAGACGCAATGCCATAAGGTCCACCTTTTCTTTTAGAATGGAGCCGTCAACGTTGATTGCAGAGCTCCGTGCTCGATGCAGCCACTTGGGGAGAACTTTTTCTAACTTCTCATGCTGTAATTCTTTTGCCGCTTTCCGCTTGAGCCTGAGCTTGTTGACATTCTGCAATATCACCGGTTTGTTTGCCAGGATCGTCTTAAGCGAAGATTCGGATATCTTAAGGTCTCGGGCAATCCTGGCTTTCATGGCTCCATGCCGCTTTTCCGCTTTCTCGATAATATTCAGCTTATTGCCGAGCGACAGAACTGTCCGCTTTCGGGACATCGTGCGTAGCGTTGCTCCACACAACTGAAAACCTCCACTGAACACTGGTCGCTAGGATTACGACGAAGAACACGTGTGATAAACCTAGGCCTCTGCGCGCTACCTTGTCAGCGATCTGCTGCTGGGAAACTGGAAGGAGAGAAATGCTTCCCCAACGCAAAGAGAGGCGGCGCCACCGAAAAGAGAGGGAGAAAGTGATTGCGGAGAAGAAAAGGCGCTATTTCAGCACAGCGGGCGTCGCGGGCGCCTGCTGGTGGGGGAGAGAGAAACGAACGATGAGACGAGCCAGGGAAGAAAGCTGCGCCGGAGTGAACCATTTGAGCGGTGTCAAGCGCTCCGCATGCGGAGAGACGGAGCGAGGAAAGAGACCTGCGACACTTTTCTTTCGTCCGCCGTTCCGTTCCGTCCCGCGCTTCGCGAGGGTTGTCGTATAACGTGGCTCAGGTGTAAGATTGCATCAAATAACCGGGGTTTTTAATGCATTGCTTCTATGGGGACTTCGCCGGGACTGTGCTAATCCGTCATAAAACCCAGGTCGTCGCAAAACCGGGGGACATATAACCAGGGTCCCAGTGTATTTTGAATCACGTGAAATGTAGAATGACAAAAGAAATTCTTCAGACTTACGAAATTGAAAAAATTAAGGAAAAGTGTGCAAGCATGCCTTCGGTGGCGTTATCGGAGAAAGAGATGCGATTTCTCAAGTTATCAAGATAGCCATGGAAAAAGTGCAAGCAAATTGCAATTAAGCCGTTTTGACACGTATTGGTTTCTTGGTGTGTGCCTCTCAATGATGACAATTTTCGTCTTTCTTTTTTATCGTTCGGTTATGTATATATATTGTGCACATACGAAAATAAAACTTGTAGTTGAAAGTTCAAAGTTCACGTTTTATAAATATTCTCTGTCCTCGTCGTGTCGCACTGCACTGTGTTACCATTAGCTCATTACACATTTGGCACATGCTTACGTGAAAAGGTTGGGCTATTATTGAACACAGACATTTAAAAAGCCCAAACTGTGAGGCAAACAAGCAAGCGAGTGAATTTCTTTCATAATTAAAATGAAGAAAAGAAAGAGAAGCTAAACCAAGGATAGTATTTTAACACAATTCTTTTCATTCACATCTATTTAAAGCAAAAATCAGAGGACACAAAATTTTGTTTTTTTCTCCAACGTTTCAAGGAAGACAGCACACTCATTGACCCCTAATGCATTTACGCCCTATGCAAAAAATAAAAAGGCTAGTCACCCACTGTCAACATCTGCAGACTAACCTTTGTGTCTTAGTGATAGGCTGTAAATTGTTGCACAGTAACTACATACCTGCCAACCTGTGCACTTTAAAATTTATAAAATATCCCAGACATAACAACAGAAGGGGCGGAGTGGGATATTGCCCAAATTTTTAACCCTTTGAGGGTCACTGCTGCACGTATACGGTGTCAGAAACCAGTCCAAAATGGTCAGAAATGTAGATGTACAGCGAAAAAACGAATGAAAACGTGCCTTTTCAGAATGAAGCACCACCTGGCGCGACTCTGGCAGGGCTGCAACCTCCCATAACTTCTAAAAAAACATTGTGCTGCTGCCTCTCAGCTTCCACCAGAACTGATTTTTGGCTTCACTCTAGTGTGGCTGCCACAGTGGTGGTTTAGGACTATTCCCATTTCGCCTTTACTGCCCCGTGCTCATGTTCATGCTTGCACCCTGTATTTGGCATTCTTACACAGGTTTTCAGTTACAGGCATAGAAAAACTGATTTTTCTTACCAATCAAAGTGTTGCCACAAGATGCTTGCACAATGCTTGTACTTAAAGTGTGCACTTATATTGTTTAAAGGCGGGCGTTTGCGAACTGGTGATATTGCACGAGTAATTTTGTGAGATGCACAAGCGGTGATAGAATCTAATCTGGCAATCAAACAATTGACCACTGCACATTCCTCACTTGCTTCTTTTTCTGATGGGTGCTCTCTACTGAATTTGGTTGTGGGCGCTCACATGGGATGCCCCGCTTTCACTAGGCCCACGCATTCCTGGGGCCATATTCTCTAACAATTACACTTCATTTTCCATTAATATAACCCTTCGTTATTGGTTCAGATGCAGCTCAAAGGCCGCTTCACCACAATCTTTGCTGGGACTGAACCCTCTCCGCACCAATGATCAACATAAAAAAAAAAAATGTCAGAAAATACAGGCCCTACTTGTGTGAAACATATTTAAAAGATAAAAACAGGTTGTGTGAATTCAATAACATGTGTAAACAAAACAATAATTTAGTTTACAAAGTTTATGTATTTAACCCTTTCAGACGCTGTGTACACAACTGTGTACTCCAAGATAGTGCATCAACAGCAAAAGCACTGATGAATGTAATCATATAAGAAACCAACAAACACTGACACCAAGGAAAACATAGGGGGAAATTACTTGTGCTTAATAAATGAAATGGAGAAACAATAAATTAATGGAAATGAAAGTGGATGAAAAAACAACTTGCCGCAGGTGTTGGGCACACTTTGCTCACTGACGGTAGTAAAGGTGTATGCAATGTCACCACTCCCTGCTCAGGAGGACGGGCGATCTGAATTACGCTGAAGATATGCGGACGATGTTAAAATAAATTAATGGTATTTTAACAGTCCACATTGACTTAATATTTGCCTTTGGTGTCTTTTTAAGAACAACACTATATTTTTAGAACGCAGTGTCTTTTTCACCCACTTTGCTATTGCAGATTTTGCCTGCTTCAGGCACTTATCCGAATAAACTTGCTCAAAGCAAGGACCCCACTAATATCTTTTCACTGACTTCCAAGAGCATCGTCAGAGACTGATGCACGAAACTTTTTCTCAAATAGAATTTCTTTGCTGTAAAACTTACAGCAACACTTGCAAAATCAAAAGATTAGCCCAATTTCATAAACATTATGGAATTAAAACTGAAATTAAATTATGGGGTTTTACGTGCAAAAACCACAATCTGATTATGAGGCACACCGCAGTGGGGAGCTCCAGAAACCTGGACCACATGGGGTTCCTTAACGTGCACCTAAATCTGAGTACACGGGTGTTTTCGCATTTCACCCCCATCAAAATGCGGCCGCCGTGGGTGGGAATCAATCCCACGACCTCGTACTTAGCAGCCCAACACCATAGCCACTAAGTAACCAAGGCGAGTAACTTTATGGAAGATTCAAAAGAGTAGGCAGGTATGTAATTATGATGTCACCTTCCACCATCTTCTATGACTTTCTATGCAATGCACATTAATGTATATAAGCTGTTTAATGGATAAAGCCATGTTCATATAGCAAAGGAACTACACCACAATGGCCTTGAACATCAAAAACTCAATCAAACAGCCTGGATAACACAGACCTTAAATATGCCACAATCAAGCAGGTGCACGCAATGCATCAAAGAAAATACATGCACCCTTGCTAAACGAGAAGAAAGGGGGTTAACCGAGGGGCCCGATTTTTATTAGTCATATCATGAGAAGCCAACAAACGCTGACACCAAGGACAACATAGGGGAAATTACTTGTGCTGAATAAATGAAATAAAGAAACAATAAATTAGTGGAAATTAAAGTGGATGAAAAAACAACTTGCCGCAGGTGGAAGCCAAACCCACAACCTTCGTATGCGAAGGTTGTGGGTCGCACATTGCAGCATCGCACGCGAAATGCGAAGGTTGTGGGTTCGGCTCCCACCTGCAGCAAGTTGTTTTTTCATCCACTTTAATTTCCACTAATTTATCGTTTCTTTATTTCATTTATTCAGCACAAGTAATTTCCCCTATGCTGTCCTTGGTGTCAGTGTTGGCTTCTCGTGCACCCTTGCTAGTCACACACCAGCGATGCCTATGCAAGGGCACCTTGCATGCTCTAAATGCACAACTTCTTGCCTCGAAACGACACTTTAATCTGACAATCAAGCTGAAAATAATTGAAGCGCGACATGTGATGCGCGGTGTCTGCCAGGTGGGCTCGCCGGAGATGGAGACCATGGGAGAGTCCACAGCGTCGCAAGTGACAAAGGGGCAGTCGGCACAGAGTCGGCAAGGCTTTGGTTACATTTGTTCCCATCAATGTGAAGCCTAACATTTTTATCTGCACCATAATCTTAATGTACAGCTGACCACAAAATATTATGGACCGAACAAGAGTGTGGTGAGATGGCTATCTGCAGCATGTGCTGTCGAGAGCATTGCTTACGTGGTTGAGCGGCCTTTTATGCTCACAGGTAGGTATGTTAGATTATCCCTTTTGCCAGTGCCACACAACTTTCCACGATCATGGCACAAGTGGCCATTTTGATGCAAGAACACGCTGGCGTAACAGTTTTACACAACAAGCATTGCAAAGTGCGAGTGCTGTAATGTGTGTCAATATTTGGTTACAGTTCATTCCTCATCCACATATTAGCAGAACTATAAACATGTCCAGCTATCCAAACAGCCCATGTGAAGCGAGAAAAGAAATATTGCACACTGACATTTTCAAGACACCGTGAATGCTATCTAACAGCTTGCAGGAAACACAAAGATGGGCACTTAACAGCACTCTTTGCAGAACAGTCATGGCAGCACTCCAGCCATGGCCTCGTGGTTCATCATGATGATGTGTGGTGTTTAGTGGCACAAGGGCCAGGTATGGCCAAAGAGCCCCATGCAAGTAGTGATGTCGTGCCAATGGCTTGTGAATGAGATTGATAGGTGAATTGCAATAAGTAGATGTTACTTGGTTGTAAAAGGGCCTAAAGCTCAGTCGCTGTAAAGTGTGTGAAACGTACAGATATAAAAATAATGGCAATGAGCAATGGCGTACAATATGATCATAAAAGCTCTATTACTAAAGAATGATCTACTAAGCATGTGGGTAGCAGTAGCACTCGCACCTCACCAGTGAGCCTTTGAATACAAGGGCTGGGAGGTCTCTGCTTTACAAAAACGTAATCGCATCAGCATCCTCTAATTGGAGGAGGCCTCATAATTGAGTGCACACTTCATGGGTTCAGAATCCCACTGTATTTCATTATCCACAGGTTAAAAATGAGTGCACGCATCCCCCAGTCGAACACCCAGATTCCTTCAAGGTTAGACAATCTAAAGAAGGAGCCTGCACTATGCAAATCCTGTTGAAAATTGGTGGGTAAAAACCCTGTACTGTGACGGCCCATGGCGCCAAGGTCTCGATAATCTGCACACTGCCACTAGAAACAATAACTTAACAGGCCTGTGAGTAAGGCTCAGCAGCACAAGTAAGATTCATTAAAGCAGGCGCACCACTAGTATATGGCACAGACACTTCGCTACGCACTCGCGTGGTCAGTAATATTTCATGGTTGACTGTATATTCTGATCACTTGTTCATCCCTTTGAAGTCCCACTGTGAAACATCCAATAGAAACGTCTCTCTGAATATTAACAAGCACAATGCTCTAAATGCAAGCACTTGACATGCCGCAGTATCAGCTGTGGATACTCATCTAACACACTAAGCAAGTGTAGGAATACTGTTAAACCTCAATATAACAAACTTCATTATAACAAAATTCTCAATACTATAAAGAAGTATTTCACTTTTCCTAACCTCTTGTTCATAGACTACCATGTATTTAGAACCTCAATATAATAAAGTCTGTTTGTGTGCAATTTATTTCCATGTTACGAAATTTCGCTTCCTCCGCAAAGGAATGCAGAGACAATAAATGGAAACTTCAGTGGATGCAGATGGTCAATGATTGAATTACAAGCGGCTGCTTGCTCAAATCGGGGGAGTGGCATCACGTTCTGTAGAAAGCTCAAGTGCGATAAGATCCTATTGCCCCCCGTGGCACTTTGTGTTTCAGGTGCAAGTGAAAGCGTGCGAGGGTGAGACAAGAAAGATGGTGGCTTCACGAGTGCTGCCTTCCCTTCATGCGAGCAAAGGTAAAGAGGGGGAAGGGAGCGAGCTCGCGGTAACGCACGTGATCAAGTGCGCGCCAGGGGCAGGGGCGGGATTTCCTGCATGCCTCTTGGCCCTGGCTCAATATGGCTGTAAGCACAGCTGAGCCAGTGATAGCTGTGAATGCCGCGTGCGACGACCCTGGAGAAGATTTGCTGGTAACAAACTGAGAAACTGAGTGCACGCCGACGTTTTCATGCAAGAAAACGCAGGCGCATATTGCGGTGAAGCTGCCGCGGTGGGCAGCTATACTGTTCTCGACCGCGCGTGACTCACGCATTGCTTGTTTACATGGTATTCAGCGGCCGGAAAACCTATTCAGGGTATCAAGTTGACATTTCCAAATTCCTTGAGTTTTCCAGGTTTTCCCTGAGCACCTTTGCGAAATTCCCTGAATGAACCAGAAGATTGTTTTATGTCAAGACGGGCTGACACCATGTTGCCCGATGCTGTCACTCTCTAGTAAGCATGTTGAAACAAAAAAACAATGATTTCATCCAGTTTGAATAGTAAGGAGTAATATCTATTTTATTCAAAAAGAGAACTGAAAGAAGGTGATACTAGTAAAATGCACAGCGGAAAAAATGGTAAAACCCATTCTGAATCGAGTGGAACATTTTCAAATACGGATTAAAAAGAGATGCATACAGAAGTAAATATTTTCGAATATGAGCTATTCCTATCAACTGACAGCAAGCTCATTGGTATGAGGCCTGAACACTGTCCCAACTAAGATTCTCTCTCAGCAGCTGGGAAGTCAACCTCAACTGTCCTGACATACTCTCAGCCCGTACACAATATCTCAGTGTTGAGTTTCACTGCTTTAAAGAGTTTATTTTGGTTTGGATGAGAGACAGCTGCATCTCGGCGTCAGCCAACACTTTGTTTTTTTGAGCTCAAGCTCCTTCAAAGAGGCGGCGGCACGCTTCCTTTCTTGTTAATTCCTCAGTGCACCGGTTCTTTCTGTTCTCATCCTCCTTCCGCCATGCGTTTGCCCCATGGATCATTTGAAGCATCCTCTTGGTCAGTTGTACAGCCAACGTTCGATTTTTCGGACTCCCTAGGGGCTGCGAAAACATCCGAAAAATCGGGCAGTCCAAAAAAAATTAATGCATATCTAACTCTTTTGTTACCACGCATATTAAAATCGATCCCCGGTGATCGATACTTTAGATGGCCCATTTCGACATGTTGGAGCCGTTTTATCCACTTAACGCCATCCAGTAGTTAGTACAGGCACTGAACTTTCAGAATCAGTTAAAATTTTCACGCTCCAGTGATGTGATTTTTGATGGACCTTTTTGCAAACGAATGCGCGTATGTTGTAGCGAAAAGAGGCATGGTCGTCACCTTCTGCAGTGCTTCAGACAAAAATCATGTTGCTCACGATTACACTGCAGTAGCATCAAAATTTTGTAACCAAATGACTCCCAGTAAGACAAGAATTAAATTATATCGCCGGCTTTGCCGTCCGACAGTGCCGAGTGGTGATAATTAATCGAAAATGACGCCAGCTGTTCACTAATGAGCTTTGGTTTGGAGTCCGAGTCGTTTTATTCCACCAAAGTGTATTTCTGAACGTCCGCCGCATGTCTAGCATGTGGACCTGACATTTTCAACCAGTTTCCAAGAGTATCGGTTTCGCTCCTCTCGTAAGATCCAGGCAAGGGGAGCTGCTGATGTCACTGCGCAGTTATTGAAAATGACTCCCATGGCGTCATCCCGTACGGCTGCGTTGCGAGAAACACGTCGTGCTCGAAATTATGCTGCACCCGCACTTCAATTTAGTAATGAGGACTCGATTTATGATTCCGAAGATGACAGCAAAGCAGATTCAAGCTCTGACGGCGACGATGTTTTGAGTCAGCGTGGGACGTCCGCAACTGTTCACCGGCGAGTTTTCGTTACGACCTTGAGCAGTCTCCTTCCTTGTGCGCACTTATCTACCAATCTTCTTGCACGACCTGAGAGCTCTCCTGATTATCTTCAGGGTGTACACTTCGCTTGGTTATGATGTGCTTCCATCGGCAGCAAAGAAACTTCCATTCACACCAAGAAAGCCACACGTAGCACATTTCGTCCCAGCACTATGGATTAGCGCAAGGCAGTCTGCAACGGCGTGGGATTTCTTTCTATTCTTCTTTCCAGAAGTGACAAAGACAATCTGCAAAAATGCAAACAGATATGCTTGGATGCATAAGCTTGTAGCTGCCCAGCTACGTTGAGAGCGATTGGTCCTGAAAGAGGTGCTTGACTCTAGACGAACTGGTGAAGCACGTTCCCTGGACTTCTCATCGGACCATCTTCAGAAGATGCCGAAAAGATGGAACCGCAAAATGTGTTACAAGGACCACGAAGATGAACAAATACCAGACATTTTGTGGGGAAAACGCGGAATGCTCCTATGCTTCACAAAATCCAGCAACTGCTTCACCGCATGCCATTAGCGATGAACTGGTCTTAGTTTATTTTTTTGTATCCGAAGAATGGCAGTGTACTGAGCATTTATTTTTTCAGATGCTATTTCTTGGTTATTTATCTTTGAAATGCATATTGGGAATTTCTTTTGATATTAATGTTTTAGCAGATATCGCGTTTTGATTGTTTTTATCAACTGGCAGCAAAAATGGTGCTTTTTAGAATTTTTATGTTTTACCTAAAAACTTTTTGTTAGGCAACATATGTTTTTGGAAAGAGAATTTCATTATGCACAACACGCTATGTTGCTGGAATATTATTTGTAGTGGTAAATATTTTTTTCCCGAGACCTATAAAAAACTATCATTTTCTCGCGGTAACGAAAGAGTTAAGGGCTCAAATTGCCACAGGCATGGTCAAAAAAGCTCTTAAGGCCTGCCAGTACACTTATTAGGCATATCGGTACTCATATTGTGACAGGAGACGGGGGTGCACGTGTGTATAATTAAGGAATACATACTGTGTCGCGTGACAATTGCCCCTTCCTACACCTGTTATGCTTCACCGCGTAACATTTTTCTATTGAGGCGAAGCTAACTTTCGGAGAAGGGCATTGCGCAATGCGCTGTGATTTGCGAGCTTCGAAGCTAATCGCGAGGATTACAAAGGCGGAGTCGGTGCCATTGCTGACAGCGTCGAATTCTTTCAATTAAAAACACGGCACCGCACGGCAAGAAGCTAGCGAACGTAGAAGCAGCTAGGCCTAACGCTGTGCAGTGGTGGCTACTGCTGCCAGCGGTCCGGCGTGCGAGAGCACCGGTTCGCGGCGGCGAGACAAACGAAATGGCGGCGGTGGTGGCTTTGATTAATGCCATTTCAGACCTGCAGTCAGGGCAATATACATTGACTCTATGGAGTATGTGGTGGTGCCGCGAAGCCGCACGAATTATCGGGCATGTCCGAAAAATTGGGCTTCTGGAAAATCGGTCGTTAACTAGTCTGGCAATACCTCGTGCCAATGACACGGCGTCAACGACGATTTGTTGCGATTCCTCTGTTACTGGAGCCAGCATTAACACGACTTTTGTCTCTTTCAATAATATTACAGCTAATTTTCCCTGATAGAAGCACAAATTGCCTGAGTATTTCCAGACTATTCAAATTCTCTGAGAATTCCCGGTTTTCCTCGTTGGTAGACACCCTGCCTATTGTACGATCGCAGTTTGGCGACATAGTGAACGTTGGAGCCAAAAAATCGTGTTTTCTAGGAACATATGAACCGATCAAAAATAAGGTAACGCTATTGGGTCATTTTTGGTGTTCTTGATGGCGAACATTGGCGCCGAGAAAAGGTACATAACGTGAACGTATCAATGAGGTTCTACTGTATTCACACACATATGAAATGTAATATAAAGGGACCAAGCATAACATTCAGAAATTTTGTGCGAGGTGTCAAACTTGGCACTTTGAAAGCGAATACATACGATGGACAAAAGCAGAGGATCCAAGAGCAAATGACATCACAGGACATCAATCTTTGCATGCAGTGCAGCTCAACTGCGATTTGCACACAGGAAAGGGAATTTAGAAAATCTTGGTCACCACAAGTGTTTGAGAAGACACAAACCTTTGGCAATGTAACCTGAAAATCAAAACTCAGAAATTAAATTTAATGAAGGTTCGAGCTAAATGTATGACTGTGCCACATGGAATTAAAATATTTTACAATGATAAAATTTGTGGGAAGCTTTTGTTCTAGTACTCTAGATATTAGCCTTAGTAGCCTGAAGCTACTAAGCGTCCCCAGGACAAAAATGGTGAGAACAAAATACGGAGAATTGGTTAAAATTCTAGAGTAGCTAAAGTTGAGATAATCTTTCGGCAATCAAGTGTCAAATTAAGAGAAAACTCAGGCTCAGGCCACCTCCACACAATTGTTAGCTTACCTGTCACGTTCCCGCGACGTTCCTCTATAAGATCGCCTTGAATCCTGGCTGCTACAGACCCTCAACTCTGAAACAAAAGGAGTTACGAGAGGTCATAAAGCTCGAAAAGCACCAAATGGCAGGCATGGTACGAGAGAAAACAACGGCTAAACACAATCAACCAAGAAAGCTTAAGTTCCGCACACAATTACAACTTTTGCAAAAGCAGAGCATAACTTATGAATTTTAATGCCAAATTTTGACTCGAGGTCACCAAAGCCTCATCCAGCCTCTTTTTTACTTTTCACAGAGCTCAGCCCACCCACCCTTTAGTGTAGGAATCGAACACCCACACACTATGTGACAGCAACTGACCCATGACATGGACAAACTGATAATGTAGGCTCGAACAAATTTAACTTACCCACTATTAATAGACACTGTGCACTGTTAATAGCTTCAGGCTACTAGGGCTAAAATTCTAAGGGCTATGACAAAGCTGCCAGATATGCAGCGAGAAGCCTCTAGTGGGCAGTTAACAGCTCCGAGAAAACTACTTACGTAGCAGACAGCCTTTAAAGAAGACGCCACCTTCGCCTTTGACAGCAGCTTCTGCTTCTCCTTCTTCCTTAAACTGCACAAAACCAAATCCCCCTTTGTGCAGAGAGATGCCTGGTAAGAGAGGAAAATAATTCATGGCTAACAGAAACAGTTCACGTAAACAGTTCATCTTGCTTCATTTTTTTCAATGAAATGACCGGTCAAGTTATAACTACGTCAGCTTACTATGAATTGCACAAAGCACAGTTACGTGTTTTGCAGAACTGCATACCATATGCAGTACAATGGACTTCCCTAACTTCCACATCAGTTAACCCTGTGACGGTCAATGACGTAAATATATGGCGCCGTGAACAAGTCCGAAAATGGTCAATGCCGTATATTTACAGTGCAGTCTGTATGTTTAAAAAGTGCACCAATTTCCTAACTTTTTCTTTTCTGTCATGTGCTGCTACTATGTGGGAATACAGAGAATTCTTTTTGCACGCCTCCCTCTCTCGGTTTTCGTCCCATGGTTTGTTTTAGCGCTAGTTTGCTCCCGCACGTCTATATACTACCACTCTCACATTGGCGCGCGTGCGTGCGGGCGGCTGTTTAGATTTTGTTTCGGCACTGGTTTCGGCTTATTGCGCTTGCAAATCTGATGGCTATCTCATTACTAATCGCTCAAAGGGTGACCGCTTATTTCTCGCTCGTTTAGTGCTCACAGGGGTGCGCATAGGAAGGATACCGCCGTGCATGCGTTTCAGTCTTTTTTTTTTTTTTAGGACCCAAGAACTAACTGCCCTAGCTGGTTGGCGATATGATGAAGAATAGCGGAAGTTTGTCACATGTGTGGCTTTTTTTGATGCGCACACAACCAAACAGTTTTCTTGAGTGCACGCACCTACGCAGTTCGATTACGCTGTGGATGTACGTATTAGTGCAAGAGCAGGAATATTTGAAACTTGCAAAATATTTTCGTGTGGGGATTTTCAAAGCCTTGAACTAAGTGCATAAAAATGTGTTTTTTTAATTCTAGTAAGTTTTTTTCCTTTTTTATTGCTGTTATTCATGAATGAAGAGTGCATATATGCCAATGCAAAATATTGTTTTTCTCACTTTACGGTCACCCTAGAAAAATTACGGTAAATTTTTTTCGAAATAAGTCCCTAAGCAGAATTTGAATCTCCAATAAAAAAAAATCGACCCGGGGTGGTCGCATATGGCGAAAAAAATCGGCCATCATAGGGTTAATTTGACTGTGTTCGAGTCCCTAAAGGCACCCATGCATTATCATCATTTCTTTAAGTACAAACTTTCAATAACAGAAGCCACCTTTTGCATGTCCTGCAGAGCACAAATTAACAGAAGCCTATGTACATATATAAGGCAGGCTATGACATCTCATTATTAGCCTAGCATCAATTCAACATTATTTACTTTGAATCCACTTTAAGAACTACCATTGTACATCCAGGATGTCATCTCCGCCCGGCTTCACACAAAAATATGAATGAGCATATGATACCTTGTATTTCACCGTACTTTGAAAACAGCTTCTGCAAGTCTTCACGCTCAATGTGTTTCTTGAGATTGCCTACATAAATACGTGATGATGCTCTGGCTGGATCTGAGGTGTCACTGCTCATGTGAGTGTCCATCAAGCTTCCTGAAAGTATGCAAAACATTACATATTTATAAAAAATTCCCATCAGCATGCAACCGCATAATAGACAGCTCTCTCGGGGATTCACCATCATAAATAACCAAGATTATTACAGCAAGGTTAAAAATATGGATTATAACCAAATAAGCCAGGAAATGCTAAGTTGACACGCAATCCCGAACAAATCTGCATTTCTCCCATAAGTTAAAACAAGTACCCCAATACAAAACTTGCTTTAAAAATGGCAGAAGTCAAAGCAATGTTAGCCTCAAAGGCCACTTCCCCTTCTAGAACTTTTTGTGAAACAATGTTTCTGAAATGCAAACGAACACAAAAAGATCCTAGCGCCCATGGGCCCCTTCCTAGCTTTCTGCTGTTTGCTAACACTGAAAGCTTACCTAGCACTGCAACTTGGAATTACATTCCATTCCACTTTCAAATGCTTGCAACATGCACATGTATATAACAGTGTCCCAGCTACCATGCACCAAGTTTATATTAAAAAAAAATGAAGCCATCTATGTGGATGAAATCAACTGCATATTATGTGCAACAACTTTGGTACTTGTAGTAATTACCTTTTTAATTGCTATACCTATGGCAGATAGGTCAATATTTAAATGTTTCAGAACATATTCAAAAAATCAATTTTAATTGTCTACAGCACACTACCTGTCACGATTCTTTTTTCCGTGTTTAAAAGACAGCCAATAAACTATTTTAAAAGGCAGACCCTGCACTGTTTTCGTGCGCCACAACAGTGCTACTTTAAAGGGACACTAAAGAGAAAAATGATTTTTGCCGCATTGGTAAATTACCCTTACACAATTCTAAAAAAGCCACTTTGCCATGAGAAGTTTGGCATGCCAGAAAAGACAAAAACCAAAGATGGGTGGCAATACCACCTTGAAGTTCCTGCACCAGCACACCATGATGACGTCATGGATTTTGACGCCGTCTGCCTGAGCCCAATTAAATTTTTATAAATAAAAATAGACTACATTTTATTCTAAAAGAACGAAAGACTGAAGTTGGGAAATGCGAAAGAACACTTGGCAATTCGTGATGTCACACCAATGTACCGGCCCTGGGGGTTTTGGCACGAAATTTGAAAATGAAACTGTCATTTTCTCTAATAATCAAATAATTACCATAAAATCAAGAAAAGTAGACTCCTTCAAGAATACCTTTTCAATCTTAACTGATTTGATGTTCTGCTTTAGTGTACCTTTAAATGTGATGGAAAGGAACTAACCACACTTTATGCTTGATTAGGCTGCTGCACTGCTTTGACGGGGAATTTATCTTGTGCAACATAACATTCCTATCAAAGGGCCACACATCTGAGCGCATGACCGTTTGTGACAGCGGTAAGCAGACTGCTAAAGGCCAAGCTATTAGCAATGCAAACTGCCAATCTGCTGTGTTGGGCCAAACCAAACAGGGGCATGAATATAGCAACCACTTCAAAAATATCAATTTCATGCTTATCTTATCCCCTTCAGGCACCAGTTAATTCAGTTTGATGAAAATTTAGTTTCACTACATTTTATGCACCTTCAGGGTCAAGGAAAGCCCACTGCTGCAGACAAACTTTCAATGCTTCAGTGAGTTTTGCCAAGTTTACAGAATGTGGACTTCACGTGAGAACTCTCAACAGGAATGTCAGGTATGAGAACTATTTCATCTTTAGCATACTTGGACAGCACCCATTCAGCCACTTTAAGTATAAGCTGGATGTAAAACATTGTGAAAAAGAATGAAAGTCAATATGCTACATGATGACATACTAATACCAAGAGAAACATCTGGACTGGACGTCAACCTTTTAACTCGTTTATACCCCCCCCCCCCCCAAACACATATTAGACTTATTATTTGATCCTGCAGCATGTGTTCCGATGTCTGCAACACATCTGAAATATCATTATGTTTATCAGTGTGCTTGCTTTTGATCCACTATCTTAACACAATTGTGCACACAGCGCCATGAAGGGCTTATGACCGAAATCATCCATTACACAGGAACAATTAGTCTGTTCACCATGCATTTGAGAGCAGCATTGCTGTGGCGCGCAAGCGGGAAGTTGGGCTGGCTCTCTAAATATGTTTTTAGACTTTCTTCTAAATGCTGACAAAAAGTGCCACTCAAAAGATAAGCGCACTACAAATAACTGAAATTGGCATTTTCAAATGTGGTCTAAAATAATCTTTACATATCTACCATAAGTACCATATTAATTTAAAAGTTTGCAATTAATCATTACAACCTAATCAAGAGCAACACAAAACACTTCTTCAGGTAGCTGCTGTATACACAGTTGGTTTCATCTGCACAGAAGGTTTTGAATTTTTCTTCTCTTTTTTTTTGGTGCCCGATAGCTAGGACACCCTGTATTAAAGCGAAAGCGTTAAGGAGCCTGTGTCGCAGAAAATTTGGTGTCCAGCATTACACGCCGCCTCGGCAAAAAGAATTTCGAAGCAAATTCCGAACCATGCATACCCAACCAATTCTCTACCACCAAAGTTGCTCATACCTTGTTTTTCCATTCTTTACAAAGTTATTCCTCGGAATTTTGAGAACAGCAGCCCACAAACAAATGTAATGCAAAAAAACACCCACAGCGCATATCCTTTATGTTAGCTCTTCTCAGACTGAAATATTAAAAGTGGGAAACAATAACAGGAGATCGACCCATGCAAGAGGCCGCGTTTCTACCAGAAAGCTCACCTGCGTGCATAGCATTCGCAGCCAGCGTTTCCCAGTAAATGTTAAGGTTACATAAGCTGCAGTTGCCGGGAAGCATGAAAAGCAGTAAGGGGTCTTTGAGAACTATCGCACTCCACTCTTATGGGCGAAGCTTAAGCGTCCTCCAAATTTTTATACAGAGAAAGAGGGAGAGAGAGGCATTTTAATGTTGCCACCTGCTGCTAACTGGAATTCTTGAACAGAAATCTAGCATGTATTTAGATCGACATTTCCCAAAACTTTCGAGCAAGAAACTGGCTTCGTCCCAAGTCAAAACCTCAACAAGTGTCACCACATGGAAGATGCTGCACATTTACTCAGATACAAGCTGATACTTGGGCGCCAGCTTACAGTCGAGGATGAAGCTCGGTGAGCTAGTGCTAGAATACAGTTTGACAATGTTTTATGATGATGTTTTATGGCGCAAGGGCCAGGTATGGCCAAGGAGGGCCATGACAAATGGTAGTTTATCGGTGAATTGCGGATGGCATGGACAATGAATTCCTTATGGTAGATGTGACGTGGCTGAAAACCTGTCTTGTAAATGGCGTAAAATATATAGGTACTAAAATAATAACACTGACTAGTTAGTGATGTGGGCTACGGCAATAGGGTTTCATTAAAAACATGGTACAACAAAACATACCAGTGGCACTAGAGCTTCAAGAGAGCCCTTGAATACAAGGGCTGTTAATTGCGTGCTAAAAATTACCCGGCGAAATGATTTTCAGAGTGCCTGTTTCAGCAGAGAACTCAGACTATTTTTAGGTTGAAAAGTGGTTCATTGTTAAGAAAAAATGCCGGGTGTAGAGGTATATTTTCACAACATGCAGAAGGGAAATACTTTTTTATCTGCATCTATAGCAGGGCATTGAGTAAGAACTATGAGACTATGAGATTATTGCCGCACTTACTACAGGTTGGAGGATCCCCCCAGTCAAAAGGCAAGAGCGAGTACCGTTAAGTGCGTCCTATTCTTAATCGGCAAACAAGTACATCCTTGTACCGTGCTGTTCTCTCACTTATCCAGTTCCCTAGCTTTAGTTTTATCATGTGTAGCTTATTCAATGCTGGGGTATCCCACTCTCCTTGCCAATGATTCCTCAGTTTATGGCATAGAAAAGACTTTAGGTCTGTGACAGGCATAGGGATATTTCCATCTGTGTCGCTAAAACTCACTGACGTAGCATTTTTGTCAGCAGCTACATTTCCTTTTATACCTTTGTGGCCAGGTACCCAGCATAAAACAAATCACTTGGTTGCACATATATGCGGAGCACAACACGCTGTACAGTTTGTTCAAAACGGAATTCTTGTGTTTTCGTAGACTAAGTAGGGCTCTCACGACACTTAATAAGTCTGTGAAGACAATAGCCTTAGCAACATTTGTGAGCCTCACATGTTGAATAGCCGAGAGTATAAGCATATGCTTCCGCTGTAACGATACCGGTGTGTGGATTTAGTGCCCCAGATGTTGAAAATGAGGGTCCGAGAGCTGCATAAGCAACACCAGCTGGAGACTTCGAAGCATCTGTGTGAAATTCGGCACAGGAATACTTCTCCTGAAGTTCCAAAATATGTGAATATATATGCGCCTCAGGTGCTCGTTTTGATATTTCTATGAAAGAGGTGTTACACTGAATAGTCTGCCACTCCCAAGGTGGTAGAAGCCAAATAGGAGCCATTAGGACATTCTCTAAAAGATGGACCCGTGTTTTTTCTGAGAGTGCTTCCAACCAGAGGGACAGAGGAGGCCGGATGGCTGGGCAGTTACAGAACAGCGTGACAGTGGGCAATTCACGAATAGTAAAATGAGATGGATGCTAAATATGTGATTTAACTTTCAGGGCATAAGAGAAAGTTAAATATGTCGTTTGTAGATTTAGAGACCATTTGCTGGACTTAACGTACAGGCTTTCTACAGGACTAGTCCTGAAAGCACCTGTGGCAAGACAGATACCCAAGTGGTAAATTGAATCTAGCATCAAGGCACTAGGCGTAGCAGAATTATACAATAGCCCAAGCTATACATGTCACTCACAGATCGAAATACTACACGAGTTAAAACCTATTTGTACATCATCCACATACACAGACACGTCCCGTGTACCCCGTACACATTATTGTATGTGGTATGATAGTACGGAGAGTTCATTTTTACAATGAATAGAGTGCAGCTATGCACACTACCTTACGGTACACACCTTTCCTGTGTAAATAGATGAGATAGGACATTACCAACACTAACACAGAATGTGCGGTTAGACAGGTAACTTTGAATGACATTCAGAAAATTGCCTCGGATTCCCATTTCAGCCAGGTCACGGAGAATTCCAAAACACCATGTGGCGTCCCCATATGCCTCCTCCATATAAATAAATACTGACAAAAAGAGCTACTTCTGCACAAAAGCATCACGAGTATTTACCTTGATGCAAACAAGGTGATCAGTTGTGGATTTACCTTCCATGAAACCACACTGTAGGGGGTCTAATAGTTTGTTACTTTCAAGAAAATGAAGGAGACGCCAGTTAACCATGGTCTCAAACAGTTTACATAGGCAACTTGTCAAGGCTATAGGCCTATAGCTGTTGACCAAAGTTGGGTCCTTGCAGTCTTTTATAGTATTGGAATGATTATTCCTTCTTTCCAGGCAGACGGAATGCACCTGGCAGAGAACACGGTGTTGAAAAGTGAGAGTAGTGTTTAGTGGGTTTCAGGGTCACTTCCTGTCACTTCCTGGAGCGAACCATTTAGTGCAGCCTGAAATCCCGTTATGTTAAATGGATGGTTGTAAGGTTTATTACTATTTCCTTTCCAATCCAGAGGCAGTCACTCCGCTTGTTGCCGGTATCTCAGAAATGTATCTGAGTAGTGGGATAACTAGAAATCTTTTCAAAGTGTGCCCCTAGAGAATCAGCTTCGTCAATAAGTGAGTCTTCTTGTGTATTTATTAATGGTAGTTTACCCTGTTTCAGGCTTTTCTTTCGTTGCTATATGAATTAATGCTAGAGATGTATTTTTGCCAGCTGCCCCTTTTGGCACGGTGGCGTGTTCCACCTTCAGACTTTATTTTCTTCAAGCTTATCAGGTTCTCAGTAGTTAGAGTCGCAAAGGTGACTTCAAGCCTTATCTTGATTTTTACAAGCTTCCTTACACTCCTCATTCCACCAGAGAATACTTTGTTTAGAGGGCGATCCACTTATTTCAGCTATACAATAGATGCAGCATCAGTCATAAACACTGTCAAACATGACACTGCGTCATAGATTGGGAGAGTACAGATGTCATCCCAGGTCAAATGCATCAGCTCTCTGTATCATTTCCAGTCAGCAGTCGACCTCCCAAACGGGTAGATGTGGAGAACACTCATCACCTTTTGTCAATTTTAAGACAATTGGGAAATGGTCGCTCCCATACAGATTTTTGATCACGTTTCACTCCAAGTATAGTACGAGTGTACTTGATATGATGCTTAGCTCTATAGATGAGAACATTTCGTTTGCCACGCTGTAGAATGTGGGCTCTTCCTTGTTTAGTAGGCATGCACTTGTGGAAAAGAGCAAGTTTTCTAATACATGCCCTCTCTCATCGCAACAAGAATCTCCCCAGAGAGTGCTATGTACATTTAAATCGCCTATTACCAATGCAAGGTTTGGGAAGTTCTACGATAAAGCTCTGGAATTCTGTTTTGGAAAGTTGATGGCTGGGAGGGATGTACAGAGCTAACTGTGACTAGCTTATTAAATAGCACAGCTCTGATCACAACTGCCTCAAGAGGCACTTGCAGCTGTAAATGCTGGCAGGCAACACCCTTGTCTACTATTACGGCCACACCGCCCAACGAGGCAAGGGTATTGTTGCGGTCTTTGCGATAGATGTCATATTGTCGGAGAAAGTTCGTGTGTGAAGGATTGAGGTGTGTCTCTTGAACACACAGTACCCTTGGATTCAGTTTATGTAGTGTTTCCTTAATGTCATCAAGATTATGTATTAGATCTCTCACATTCCATTGTATTATTTGTGTAGCCATATTGGAAATGTTTTGCGCTGTGTGTGAAGAGAAATAAATTTAGCCCACGAGACCTTTCCAGGCTCCGTGATATGAGATTTTTCCTTTTCCCCGGTGGGCTCCAGGGAGCTGCGCCATTCCTTTGGCGTCTGAGACGCCGTACTAGTGTTGCTTGCATCCATCACCTCTTCAGAGATGCTAGATGATGCCCGCTCGGCAGGCCTATTTGGGTTTTCTCTGGCCTGTCTGCAAGCGCAGTGACTCTGGGACCGGCAGACCTGGATTTCTGCTGGCCCTTCATGGCAGCGATCAGAACAGCACTGGCCGCTCCTGCCAGAAGGAGCTGATAGTGGAACCACCATTACATTTAGTGTAATTCAGGCAGCCGCCGGAGGATGTGCCGCTGTCCCCCGGCGTGTCACATCACTGTAGGACGGATTCAATCGATTGTGAGCAGAAAAATTCTTGTGCGCTTCTGGGAACAAGATGTTTAGTTTGACCTTGAATTCAATTATTTATTTTTCTTTCTTCCATGACGGGCACAATTGCGAATAGGCTGTGCGGTCTCCGCCACAGCACAGTGGGTTGCGGAAGCACAGTTGTCTTTAGATGCACATCTGCACATGTAGCATGCCCTTGGCAGCTCTGAGACCCATGCCCTAAACGCTGACACTTGAAGCATTGGAGCGGATGGGATTGTACGGCCGTACACAAAGTTTACAATATCCGGTCTCTATTTAATCGGGGAGTTCACTAGTTCCAAACATTATCACATGCTTTGTTGGAATTTCCTTGTCATCACGCCTTAACTTAATTTGTTGCACCTTTACCACGCTCTGGTCTTGCAATCCATCCAACAGCTTGCTTTCACCGAGTTCAAGGAGGCCTTCATCAGAATTGACACCATGCAGTGTTCATTGACCTGTGGGGGCTCACATAGACAGGAATGTCATCAAACGCAACAAGTTTTGTCAGTTTTTTGCATTTAAGCTTGCCGCCGCTTTCCATCTTAGTTATTTTGTAACCAGAGCCGATTGCTTCCGTCAGACATTTTGCGACAACAGATAGGGATATTGTAAGGACTGTCTTGGTTTCGTGTTGACTGTGTATTACATGGTACTTCGGAAATGTTTCTCTTGGTTTCATGAAAAAGTTGAACGCTTCATCAGTGCGCCCCCTCTTCAGGGAGCGATCAGAGAGTGGAGGGAAACTGGAAGCCATATATAGCATTACTGGATTCGGTAGGAATGCCCACCGCCCACCTCGGAGCCCAACCTGGGGATGTCACATGATTAGAAATATTATATTCTGCATACGCCAGCGGTACGTTCCCACTATAACTTAATATATATATACCCAAGACTGGATATATTACACAAGGTTAAACCTTGCCGCCCAGAAAATAGGATGTTAAACGAAGTGAATAGAAGAAAAGAAAGATGGAAAAGCGAGAGAGAAAGCAAAAAAATTCAGGAGGGGGGCAGGAAAAGGCGACTGCTGATTTCCTCCAGGTGGGTCAGTCTGGAGGTGCCGTCTATATGAAGCAGAGGCCAAAGAGGTGTGTTGCCTTCACCGGGGGGCCTTAAAGGTCCAAACACCTGGTATTGACTCAACCCCCAGGATTGAGATCAGACATCCACCTTTGTAGTAATTGCTACGAATGGGTGGATGTCTGATTTTCCCTTAATTAATAAACCCCCAGGATCCCTCTTTCCCCAGACACGGCTAAGCTACGCACGGCTGCAGGCAGGAGGGTCCAGCCATCATGTAGAATGCAGTTCAGTATTCTACAAGTTGTTAGTGTAGATTTTGCTTTCTACAATTCATTTGAGGGCTGTGCCTGTGTCACTGCACCCAATGATAAAGTACCTTAGCTACTGCAACTGCTGCTCTGTCTTCTTTTTTAGAACTGCTAGAGTTACCAGAGAAAACAAAAGTGTGCTGCATAATTCAGATGCTATCAAGGAGGAACACTGAGTATACCTTAAACAACATGCAAAACAACAGACAATAACTAAGAACCTACGTGCTTTTTTTTTTTTTTTGATGCCGGGGTATACAGGTAAACTTCAGGTCAACTTACAGCGCCATAGCCATGAAGTCTAACAACTCCCGTGGTGCATTTTTATGTAGCCACACGTCTCAATTTCGGCACAGCTTTGCTTAGCTGCATGATGCCTCCACGGCATCTCTACATGCACGAAGATAAGAAAACCTAGGATCTGTGCAGCCTTTAATAATCTTACCCTTAGAAAAGGCAATGTGCAGGAGCCACACAGGCTGTGGCATCAGACAATGTTCAGTCCACTCACCCTTAGTGCACACACAACAGAGACACCACACAAAAAAGCACAACCAAATCATGCAAGAGAAAGTGCAATAGGCCCCCGATGGTTGAGACATCCGTACCATGGTTCATCCTGTTCATTGTATGCGAAATGCGCAAGCTGTCGGATTGTTTTAAGTGAACAGCCGTCTAATACTTCTTAGGGAACTTGGTACTATGAGAAACTGCTCTTAATTACCAATAGTTTCCACTAAATGGCAACATTACATGTGGGCCTAACTGTAGTGTATATGCAGGTTTCACTTGCTTTTTTACCTTAAAAGAAATCTTACACAGCTTTTGGATCTGCTTTTTCATGAATAAATAAGAAGCCCACGTCTAATCCTTTAAAACACAATCTATTCTCCAATGCCCATCAAAGGTTTTAAACAATATTTAACAATTTCTATGTTGTGCTTTTGAATTTTAATGCTAAGCCTTTGGAATCAACACAATAAAAAGACCACATTTCAGGATAACAAAAATCATACCAAGCTTCTCCCTAATTATAACTACCACACCACTCACGTTATTCTAGGATCAAATAAAAGCAGTGTATTTCACATTATTCCTTGTAAAAATTAACAGAAAAAAACATTAGAAAGATCCTTAAGCATTACTGCAAGCAAGTACCACTAATGTCACAGTTACATAAAGTTCTCACATTCCACAAAACCAGATATTAAACAAGAGTATACAAACAAAAGCTGGTCACAATGTTGTCACTCTCCAGCATAATTTGGGCTTACATGCCCTTTATCTCCTTTAACCAAGTGTCAAATACATGTGTCCACAAACTGACGAACCCCAACTTTCAGTTACAATACTGTGCCACAGTATCTCACATAGCAACAGTCATTTGCAATAATGTTTGTTACTCTACTATGTATTTGTTAACCTACCCTTTCAATGTGACACTCTGATTTTGAAGTGTGCAACACCTCTTCATTATGCTTTGTGCAGACATCACTGCCGAGAACAGCACAAGCCAAATTTTAATAATAGGTTGTGTGAGAACCTATATTCAAAATTGTCGTGCTTGTCTAACACCTACTTTGGAAGGCTTTGTACTCAAAACAAGGTAACAAGCCCAGTTTCCACAGACAAATTGAACTAGATTACATGTTCACAATGAGCAGCTTCAGATGAAGTGAATGTGTAGCTGGTTGCTGCATGCTACCAACACACTAGGCCTGCATAGTGGTGCTGCATAGCATAGTCTGCCTAGCAAGGGCCAGGATAATGTAAAGATTCTATCCAAATGCTATTCCTTTTCGTGCTTCGTCAGTGGTCAGAGCAGCACTGCACCCGCATTATTAACAGGATCAGCCAACTGCGAATGGTGCATGATACGAGTGGAACAGAATCAACCGGAAAGAATTCCTAAATTATACCGGCCCAGAACTCTCAGAAATGTATTTATAAAACTTCAAACCTAAATGTCTTGCACTCAGTGAGCCTAAGAAAAATGATTGCACGAAAAAGCACTGAAAGGCCGACAGAAAACTATGCTAGTAAAACTTGCACTCCTTTTTCCGAGTTCTATTCCTGTCATATCACAACTAGCCCACCCTGGTGTTAAAGGCGCAATAAAAAGCAACATTAAGCTAATTTAAACCAATTCCTTCGAAACTATTTTTGCCAGTCTCGATGCTGTCAAAATCCACGTCATGGCAAGTTAGTGCAGGAAATCGAAAGCGGCAGGCGGCACGACACGTCTTTAGTTTGTGCATCTCTTTTGGTATTGTAGAAGGGTAAATTACTAAGAGTGAGAGAATACTGGCAACTTTTGAATAACAAATTGAATAGTCACTATTCGTCAATGCGAGCATTTTTTTGAACATTTCAAAACTTCCAGTGCACCCAATTAAGCACAAAATTTGGGCAAAAAGTACACTAACATTTCACCCCTGCAGGCATAGCATAGGTGAGAATCTGCACAGTGGAGCGCACACATCCCTTAGGTAGCCATACTTTGTTTGCTCTTAATGCTCCATTTGTGCTTTTAATAAATGCACCATAACGTACTTTGCAATGATAGAAACTTGCTAACTTTAAGAATACTAAGATGTGAACACCATATTTTAATTAAATGCAATAACGACTGTTTATTATTCGAAAAATACTTGTAAACCATTCAATGCTCGATTCTGTTCATTTTTGGCATTATTCGATTCGTATTCGATTTGGTCTCAAAAAGCATTATTCACACACCACTATAAATTACTATTATAGCTGAAGTTTTTCTCTTTAGTGTCCCATGAACATAGGTGGAGTGCTACTAGGAAAACTGACAAAGCAAAAATTAAAAGAAACGAAACAATATTTACATTATTCTGGCTTAGTACATTGAAACACAACATAAATTGGGATTATTGTACATTGCCTTGAAAGCTGTAGATGACAAAATTGCATATCATACAGAGCCAACATGCTACTATTAGCATTTTTCTTAAATTTTGCATACTTCGCATTTTTCTAGCTCACAAACTTACAAGAGATAAAACTTTCAAGAGATAATTTGTAATTGGATTTGCACAAACCAGTTTCTGTAAGCAGATTATTAAAGTGGAACCAAGGCACTCCAGTTTTAGAAACAACCATATATTATACAAGCAATAAACTATAAGCCACACTCAATGTATTTGACAAGAGGTGGGCAAATATCAACGTTTCCGAATACAAATAGTGAGTATTCCATATAGAATAGTCAAATGCAGATGCATATATTTACAGCAGGAAGATTTATTTCGGTATAGTTGGGTACTACGCCTGCATCGATTAGTTTAAACAAAGGCAGCCAACCATCAGGTACAAAGGATCAACTTTGAACGATAAGATCACTAAAGGTCATTAAAAAAATTGCCCAAACAGCCTCTTATCAACATTAAAGCCTGTAGCAAAAAAGAATGACTGCTGTATGACTAACTTAATTAAACAGTTGCTGATAAATATCAGCAGTAGTGCATAAAAAAAAACTGCTGAAAGAGGCGTGCCGCAGGCACATGTAGAAGGGCCCACTATAAGGAAAACATCCCAGGTTGTAGCATAAAAGTATAACTGCTACATGGCTTGACTGCCAAAAATACTAAATGGCAGACTATAAGCAAAAATCAGAGGTCACGTAAGCTTCCACCACGAAAACAAAAAGAAACCTCGCATTACTTCGGTAACTTTTGTCAAAGTCAAACTTGTCATTATTTGCGATACTTTGCTTAACACAGAGGGAACAGTAACCAGACTATCACAGTCGGTTGATGCAAAATATTTGGTTCAAATATTCGAAAACACAAATTTCTTTTTCAAATAGGAATACGAACCAGTGTGTCATATTCGATTTGTATTCGAAACTTCAAGTATCTGCCCACCCCTAACCTTGACATTAAGCTATGTTCACCGTATCTAGTAATGCTAGTAATCGTTATAGAAATAAGGAATCAATAAGTAGCATATTAGTCAAACTGACTTAAGAATGAGCTTCAGCCTACTCTTAGCTCTTAACAATCTGAACACACAGATTTTGCTGTTCTACAAGATAGTACCACACACAAAAGAACATGTCGGCTATTCAATGTGCTGGAGAGCACGAAGCTAAGAAACCAGATTTAACATAGCAGTGGAAGCAATTCTCTTATACCAGACAGGTCTAGTATTATTAAGTAGAGAAAGATGCTCATTTTGCAGGCTGCTAAATCAACAAGTTCATGAGAAATCCCAGTGGTTTGTCTGAAGTAACTTTTGTTGGCTCAACAGATGAAAATGCATGTCTTTGGGCTGATTCAGCTCAAGAATTCACTTGTGAGCAAATGTAAGGAAATGTAACTTCAATCTATCACAGATCTTGCATTTGGTGGACAAAAGCATGCCTCCTTGCCTGAACAAGGAGACTGCTAATTGACCAGTGTAATTCATTATTAGAAATTATGAAACGTGGGCAAAAATCACTAGAGGAGCGCTGTTACAGTTGCAAATAGTACAGTGCCATGCAAACATGGTGCCTGACACATAGGTTGGTTTGATCCCATTACAGAGCTAAACAGCTGTCACATATATACTTCGACACTTGAAATGCGACCATGACCAACGTGAACCAACAGAAAAACAAACAACACACAAAGTTAATTCAATAGCGAACATTGTTTAACTGCGCGAACAAACGGACCACAGAGACAGCATGGGACAAGGACGGGCGCAGACAAAGACTGCGCCAGTCCTTGTCCCATGCTGTCTCTGTGGTCCGTTTGTTTGCGCAGTTAAACAATGTACCAACTCGCCCAACAACAAGTTCTTCTAAAATACATATGTTCTACAGCGGGCTATGGTTTTTGTGTTCCCTGCGCCGTCCATGTCTCATGCTGTCTGTGTGGGCCGTTTGTTCGCGCAGTGAAACAATGTTCGCTAATATGTACCAACTCACCCAACAACAAGTTCTTCTAAAAGTTAATTCAATAACAACTCTGCATGAAAAACAGATTGGCGAAAGGCTGTCGACAAAAGTGTTTTGTAGTCGTGCATAGCCAACCCAAAGCAGTTATTGATCGTTTCACAGGATACATTTAATCGATTAATAATTCATAGGTGTTACCAGCCCTAGTTTACATTTGGCAGAAATAAGGGCGACATTATGCGTAATACACAGGCAAATTTCAAAATGTGTGGGTTAATTATAGTATTCGCAATAAATTATGTATGTTGCAGCAGTGCTCATGTATGATGATTTCTGTTGAGTGTAGCCTACTAACGTTTTACATCATTCATAACGGTGACATTCACATATGCGCATCAGGGTAGGCACAGCGATCTATATCTGCACTGAAAACATTAGCGACACGAGCTCTCACAACCCTTCTTACATGAAACAGCACGGCAAACACGTAACTAAAAACAAAAACACGTCGAGCTGTCGAGAGTGGCACACACGTACAACCAAAACTTGTTCCATAATGCCCACGTTTTAGGAGGCGCAAACGCGTACAACGTTGATTATATTCAAGTGCACCAATGTAATTTGCAAACCACTGAGAATGTGCAATGTGTGCGCGATCACAAGTTGTCACACAATAAATAATTAAAAAGCATTGTGAATTAAGCGAAAGGCGAAAAAGAAGCTGAACAAACACGGGAGACACACTCCGCGCGCACTTTTTCGACGTTCTGTGCAACGTGTTTGCAATCAAGTGCAAGAAGACCGCAATATGCGTGCACCTCTCTAAAAGGAACAAAAAGATTCGAATTTCATTCATATTCCTCCAGCAACGAATAGAATTCGACCCAAGACGCATTTTGTCAAGTGAGCTTCGGCAAAACCCGGCTTAGAAATCAGTGTCAAAGCAACAGGGAAGAAAAAAAAAGTTATTAACCACCGACGAAACTTGCACACACATGCTGAGAAACAAAATATTTTTAAACTTTTGCCACATTAACACTGCATGTAGTAACTTTTCTTCTATTTCTCTTAGGGTTACCAAGACGATTGTAGTAGACAACGCAAAGGCCTGACAGGGTCTATATTAATGGGAAAGGGAAATCAACCTAGGCTTACCTTACAGTATTAGCGACGCAACACGTGGAATGTACCACTGGTATCGCGTATAAAACCCCGCTTTCAAAGCTACCACAGTGCTACAGTACAAGGCACGTATCCACGCCGCGCGGCAGCCCAGGCAGCCATCATAGGCACAAGGGCCGCGCATAGGCGAAACGCATTGCTTGATTGGCTGGGTGGTAAAGGCGCCGTCTAATTGGTCAATGGGCCGGCCAAAGCGACCAGAGCCACAGCTAGAGGCATTGCCTCTTTATTAGATGCCTGTCGCATGCGCGGAAAACCAGCTGCCAATCCCTCTTCATTTATTCCCCTCCACTACTGTTGGTCGCGAGCGCCAAATATTGCTAGCGGAACCACTAGGCACTAATTAGGGCAAAATTTTCCCTTAATTAATTTCTTCAATCGGGAGGCTTTTCTTTCGAAGAACCCGTATGGGTTTCCGTTGTAGCAATTGCTACGACTGGGTGAATTCTCATTTTCTCTTAGTTAATTACTTCTCTCCACATTGTGGGTTTCTGCAGAACTATTATGTCAAACACTAGACGTGGCTTCCGAAATTGTCCTCAGGGGCGCGCATTAATCGCGAAGGCTATTAACCTTCATCATAGCTTAGAGTATGTTTGCGGCACGGAGCAAGAAATATTTAGGAGTGGAAACTCCGCTGTTTGCGGCGACCAGAAAAGGTCACAAGCCCGCGGAGCCGTTATCGTGCTGGCGGCGCCTGGCGGCCTGGAAAGAAATTACCGCCGTTGAGAGCGCGCCGGAGTACGCCGGAGTGGCCGGAGCCATAGAGTTTCCTACAAATAATTTTGTAGGAAACTCTATGGCCGGAGCGGCCTGCCCGAACGCTGCATCTTTTTTTTTTTTTTCGCTGCGGCTTTTACGACGCGCCGCATGGCGCCGCTACTGTATATGGCCCCGTCGGCGCATACAACAATTGTTTCACCTCCTATATGTCTTACTCCGTGGTTTGCGGCCAGTACAGGCGACAGCTATTCTTGTGCCAGACAACCAACCTGTAAAATGCACACCCCATGGAGTTTCATATTAGTATAACTAGAGGGAAATCTGGCGCTGCGATCGTTCAACCAACATGGACGAGAATGATGAGAAGCACACGCTTCGGATTGGCATTCTGTTGACTGGAAAACTAGTCTACAAGTATTTTTTGGCAGTTTTTGTTTCTCCAAGCCCGAAAACGACCTACAGGGGCGCTGCGAGCGCCACTCGCGTGACGTCTGGGCACGGACTCGCGCCTGTCGTCTGCTGCAGTTCGGGCGGTGTCCGGGCGCCTTCTGCAGCATTTACGTTTGTTCGTCCAAGTTCTCTATGCTTGCATACTTATGACGGTCGTCTCAAACATATTTTTACGACGTCTTCGTTCTCGAAAATTAATTTAAAGAGCTTATTTCCTGGACGACAACGTATTTCTAAGAGGTAACGCTATAGTGCCAGCCGAATAAGCTCAGACCAGCCCACTGCGAGTTTTTCGTACGAAGATCTACACTTTGCAGTGGTAGCCCACGTGAATAATAAAAGCACAGACGCAAAAAACGCACATAAGAATCCAGTTAGGATATCATACCTGCCGTAATGCAACAAGCACCTCACAAACGTTGGCTATATACGACTTCCACAGCATTTACCTTGATTTTTATCCGCTATAACATCGTTGCTCACGACGAGTAGTTCGTGATATAATATTGAATTTTTGCATTTCTTCACAGTAACGCTCGGCAGTAACACGAGAACTTAACACTGCGGTTTTGGTTCTAGCAGCACCACTTGCTTCTTTAATTGTTTCTGAAAAAGGCTGTTCATCACCGTTAACTTTAAGTAGGGGTAATTTGAAGTAAAGCTAATTGAGGCTTACAGCTGTTTGTAGCATACGGAAAGGACTGTACCAATATTTATTCCGTTTTTAGTGCTACACGTTCAACTCACTTGAGCAATTTACTGGTGATCTCTACTTGAGCAACAGACATAACGAATCTGTTTGGCAAACAGACGCAAGATGCTCGGCCCAAATGGTTGAGTGAAATATGCCTTTTGGACCGTATGACTGCAGCCAGAAAGAAGCCGAAGCCTCATTTATTAGTAGTATGGGACATATTGAAGATGTCATTATTCCGCCGTGGAAGTCAACAATCAAGTGAATTCGTGTGAAGCTTGTGGTGTCTTTCTTATGAGGCTGGTATGCGAGGTTTTATTTTACGTACTGACGAAGCGAACAGTTCTGTTTGTATAATTAACAACGCCGTATTGAGACGTGGTGAGGCAGAAAGTGTTTGAATTTTCATTATCAAGGCAGCTTAAGCTGCACTGTAGCGTCTCAAGTATACTTTAAGCATTGCAATTGGCGCTGTAGGAAACTGCATCACAGTTTCAATTCGAAGTTGAAGTGAACGGATCGGTTTCCAGAACAATGCGTGCCTCGCCAGAACGACAGTCGGTTGTTTCCGTAACTTCCGTTGCGTGAGGGGTATGCCATATTGTCGATAAAGGCTACTGATAGGATATAAAGGCCACATTGATGGGATAAACATAGCGCCAATCAATTGGTTCTCGATCTTAATTGCGAAACTTTCCTTTCAGTCGATTGTTATTACGGTATTCGTGAAGCATATACATACTATACATGACGCGCCATCATGTTAACGCATTGCTCATGCATGCATGAGCAATGCGTTAACTGTGTGCCTGTCTGAGAGAACGGTGAAAGTATAGTTGCAAATTTTTTCATTCAGAAGGTACCTAACTCTTCCTTTTACTCGTTAATAAAATGGCCATATTTGACTATAACAACACACCAGAGTGATTTAGAATCATGATGAAAGCTTCGCTTGGCAGTGTCCTATCACGTATTTATAAAGTTGACACCATATAGCAAGATTTTTCTTCCATGTAAAATGCAATGTCTCTCATAGATAAGTACTAAGGGAATTTTAAGTGTTTAGCGAAGCATCAAACACAACTTCGCGTGTTGAATTTGCAGACATTCTTTTTACGCAAAATCAGTGTAGACCCCTTCAATGCTACATAGCTTGCGATATCCGAGCCGCGAATTTTCTCGGCTCACGCGGTTTTGAAAAAGGAACTGCGGTTCAGGCATGACAGTAGAAAGAAGCCGATAGAACATTCAGTAAGCACGGCTCGAGCCTCCGATACCCTAGGCATGCACAAAAGGGACGAGTGCGCGAACCTTCAATAAGTGCGGCTCGAGCCTGCGATGCCCTAGGCGCCCTAGGCATGCACAAAAGGGACGAGTGCGCGCGGCAGCTCAGCGAGCCGGAGCGAGCGGCGTCCTGGCCTTGACGTCACTCGCGAGAGGGCGCCACTCCAACTTCTCGCCGTCTGCCTTTGTTATGTTGCTCCAAAAGGCGTTGGTTGCTCTAAGTGACGATGGCGGGCTCAGCCAACGTATGGGACAAAATGTTTATGTCGCGGTGTGGTGTCGAAGCCCTGACGAGAAAGCGACGGCATGGTAAACGATGAAAGAACATGTTTTTACCGTTTGGACCTTGGTTTGTTAAGTGTGTTGGGTTGGCGCTGTAGCGTTACGTACTTTATGAAACATCAGAATAGGAAAAAGAAGGCACTACTGATACAAGACATAGACAGTTGTACTTCTCGTGGTTGACAACCAAATTTTATTGAGGGCCTTATTAGGCATTGCTCGTTTATGTGCTCATTGAAATGTGTGTTTTAGGAGTTTGAGAACACAAACTTACTTGTGGCAGGAAAGGTTGCTGCTTCCTGGCTGCACTCTTGTGTCGCAAGATGTGTAAGTGCAAAGCCACGCCATAATGTTTCGGAAGCGGTACGTCAATATAAAATATGATGAAGCATACTCGTAGGAGGCCTCAAGCATCCCTGCTAGCAGTGCAGCAGGTGTGTTTTAAAAGTACTTGAAGACGTTCAGCAATCGTGACAGCCAACGCAGCCTTTCGAAAGAGCGAAAGAGTTCGCAAGTGCCTGTCGTCTTCGAGAAAAGTCTCGCGTTTGCAGCGAGCAGGAGTCGTAGCAGACGACGACTCAAGGGCGCAACACTTTCTCACAATACAACATCTTTTATTTCCATAAATACTTGAGTATTTTTATATAAGTACATGCACGGTTGTTATTGCTGTTGCAAAAATAAATAAATAATTATTCTATGACATTAAATCGGGAACAGAATCACACAAGAATACATACCCTGGTATGCCTTGTTGATAAACCATAGTAAACCATGGTTCCATCTCAAAGTCATAACAAAGTTTACGTAGCGTGTTGTACATTACATAACATCCCAAGCAGCAGAAAGTCCCCGTTACAAAATGGGCCCAACGTCTCTGGCCGACTGCAAAACGGTTGGCCCGACCTCCGCACCCGATGCGGGGCCGGCATCGGGGATTGACACTGGCCTCACGTCTGAACAATGGCCTCACGTCGGAAAGCGACTTAGGCCCGACCACTGTAGCCGACAAGGCCGAGTGCACACTGCACGCGGGCTGACTACGACCCAACATTTCGTAAGCACCGGTTTGCCGTTGGCCATCAGCTGGGTGCGGACGTTTTTGAAGCGAAAAGCATCACTACGCTAGTCAAAACCGCGCTTCGCGCGAGCCGGCGTATGTCGGAGCACAAGTGACGTCACGCACGGCGCAGGTGGCCACTGCCGCGCGCTATGCGCAATCGCTTGACGTTCGCCGCAAGCGCGTGTTTATATATCGCGGATTGATTGATTGAAAACATCATTTGCAGAATATTCGTAGAACTCGTGGGTGGGCCGCCTAGTCCGGTAGTCCACTGGTTATTGCTGCTGCTCTGTCCCTTCCCACCAGCCAGTGCTGACGGTCAGCATCATCGCTGAGCAGAATAGCCTCCCACTGCTCTTCTGAGGGATTTGGAATGGGGTCAACTATGGAGGCCGACTATATAACCGCTTGCCAGAGAATAGGTGTGCGCATTCAACATGGAAGGAGAAGAGAGTGATACTACCGATACATAAGTGTTACCACGTGAGTTGGCTCAAAAGAGCGAAGAAATGAAAGGCTGAAAGCTCTACGAGCGTCCGAGACACCCGAACAACGAGAAGAACGTCTCGCTAAACGACGCAGCAAAGCCGAGTCTGAAACGCCAGAAGTACGACAGGCACGTCTCGCTAAACATTTGGCACAAAAGTCCCGTTGAGCGGTACCAGTAACTACCAGGGAACATGGAAGACGTGATCTACGCCGTATTCATGCTGGAATACAATATCAACACGATGAACAAGAAAAAAAAAAAGCGGCTATACTCAGGTGTCGCAACTACAGTATAGACGATGTGGAAAATTACAAGCGAGAACACGTCTTGCTCTACCTCCCCTTTCGTAACGAAGTGCATATACTAGACGGTAATGCCTTCGTCAAAATGTTTGACGAAAACAAGGAGGCAAGCATGGGGGTAAAGCAAAGATACTCCGCTGGTGCGTCTGGCTGAACTGATGACAGTTTGTGAAAGCGTTAATAATGACAACAATGAAGAAGAAATATATGTTCAGCAAGCTTGCGGAGATGATGGCCCTTCTGCTGTACCCACATCGGTAGACCAGAATGATAACTCTAACCTGTAGGTCTATGTTTGATTTCAGCATAGAGGCTATCCACGGATGGAAGGGATAAAGAAGTTTAATAATCCTGCATAACTTATGGTATATATCATTGATAAGCAATTTGCATAACTACACAAGGCAGACGTATAGCATAACCATAAGCTAACCAAAGCATATCCATAGGCTAAATCATAAAGCATAACCATAAGCTAAACCGTAAGCATATCATCATCATCATCATCAGCCTAGTTACGCCCACTGCAGGGCAAAGGCCTCTCCCATACTTCTCCAACTACCCCGGTCATGTACTAATTGTGGCCATGTTGTCCCTGCAAACATCTTAATTTCATCCGCCCACCTAACTTTCTGCCGCCCCCTGCTACGCTTCCCTTCCCTTGGAATCCAGTCCGTAACCCTTAATGACCAAAGGTTATCTTCCCTCCTCATTACATGTCCTGCCCATGGCCATTTCTTTTTCTTGATTTCAACTAAGATGTCGTTTACCCGCGTTTGTTGCCTCACCCAATCTGCTCTTTTCTTATCCCTTAACGTTACACCCATCATTCTTCTTTCCATAGCTCGTTGCGTCGTCCTCAATTTCAGCAGAACCCTTTTCGTAAGCCTCCAGGTTTCTGCCCCATATGTGAGTACTGGTAACACACAGCTGTTATACACTTTCCTTTTGAGGGATAGTGGCAACCTGCTGTTCATGATTTGAGAATGCCTGCCAAACGCACCCCAGCCCATTCTTATTCTTCTGGTTATTTCAGTCTCATGATCCGGATCCGTGGTCACTACCTGCCCTAAGTAGATGTATTCCCTTACCACTTCCAGTGCTTCGCTACCTATCGTAAACTGCTGTTCTCTTCCGAGACTGTTAAACAATACTTTAGTTTTCTGCAAATTAATTTTCAGACCCACCCTTCTGCTTTGCCTCTCCAGGTCAGTGAGCATGCATTGCAATTGGTCTCCTGAGTTACTAAGCAAGGCAATATCATCAGCGAATCGCAAGCTGCTAAGGTATTCTCCATCAACTTTTATCCCCAATTCTTCCCACTCCAGGCCTCTGAATACCTCCTGTAAACATGCTGTGAATAGCATTGGAGATATCGTATCTCCCTGTCTGACGCCTTTCTTTATAGGGATTTTGTTACTTTCTTTGTGGAGGACTACGGTGGCTGTGGAGCCGCTATCGATATCTTCCAGTATTTTTACATATGGCTCATCTACACCCTGATTCCGTAATGCCTCCATGACTGCTGAGGTTTCGACTGAATCAAACGCTTTCTCGTAATCAATGAAAGCTATATATAAGGGTTGGTTATATTTTGCACATTTCTCTATCACTTGATTGACAGTGTGAATATGGTCTATTGTTGAGTAGCCTTTACGGAATCCTGCCTGGTCCTTTGGTTGACAGAAGTCTAAGGTGTTCCTGATTCTATTTGCGATTACCTTAGTAAATACTTTGTAGGCAACGGACAGTAAGCTGATCGGTCTATAATTTTTCAAGTCTTTGGCGTCCCCTTTCTTATGGATTAGGATTATGTTAGCGTTCTTCCAAGATTCCGGTACGCTCGAGGTTATGAGGCATTGCGTATACAGGGCGGCCAGTTTCTAAGTAAGCATAACCATAGGTTAAATCATAAAGCATAAACATAAGCTAAACCATAAGCACCACCGAACCTTTTCGCTTCGAGATATCCAGGCTTAATCTTAGCTAAGCCCAAGCCAATTTTTTTATTATATTAAAAAACACATCAGGTTTTTCTTTTTTTGCTGCGTGTTACGTTTCCAGGTCAACGATATACAGTTTATTAGAGGCGCTTAACTCGCGCTGACAATTAATATACGCGACATGCGCGTATAATTTACATGTAAAACATAATTAAACACCACTAATTATTATCTGTACTTGTTAGTATAAATACGTAACACGCAACAAAAGAAACACGTCAACGCAATGTTTTATATTTTAGGGGTTAATTTTGCAATCATAAAATACATTATTTTTTTTCGTGCAGCAGTGTTAACAATTTGCAAGCAGTCCTTGTTCACTGAAATGGTACGGTACAGCTAAAGGACAGTGCCGGTCTGCTGTGAGAGTTTTGCATGCTGCCTGGGAGTCTCTTCTTCAGCCGTTCCATGTTCTTGGCTCTGAACGGTACAGCATCCGGTATTTCTCTGTCCCCGTCGAGAGTGAATCTTGTATAGTTACAGTGATCATACAAACTGAAACAAACCAACAAACAAATAATATAATAACGAATAACTCTGTGAACCATGCAGATGGTTTAGTGGACTTTTTCACATTTGTGTGCAAGAAATCCTGGCACAGCCACGGACAAAATTATTATTTCGTCGTTGCACATGTATGTGTAGACACATACTGTGCACTTCCAGGGAAAATTAGTGCGTTCAACTTCTGCGACGTGATTCACGCTTTAGAGCCGCCCAACCAAACATGAGGACAGGAAGGATCGATTTACTGACTTGGCTCGGAATATTGTTGCAAAAAATATACATCCAGGCAACGCGATCAATGAATACCACAAAACATGTTTGCACAAACAAAGTAGCCCGCAAAGAGCCACGAGATCAAAGTATACAGGTTTACACAACGTCTGGAAGCGTACGGTGAGGGGCTAGTAGGTATGACATTATGAAAACAAAGAAAAACTGCGCAAAAAGGACAAGACAGAGAAAGAACCACACGACACAGGCGCAGACTAACAACTGGTTTAATAGTAATAATAATATTTGGGGTTTTACGTGCCAAAACCACTTTCTGATTATGAGGCACGCCGTAGTGGAGGACTCCGGAAATTTTGACCGCCTGGGGTTCTTTAACGTGCACCTAAATCTAAGCACACGGGTGTTTTCGCATTTCGCCCCCATCGAAATGCGGCCGCCGTGGCCGGGATTCGATCCCGCGACCTCGTGCTCAGCAGCCCAACACCATAGCCACTGAGCAACCACGGCGGGTTAACAACTGGTTTAATGCTCCAACGCCGCTTTCATACCAACAACAGAACGCATGCGCACCAACCGCAAAGACCAATGCCGCTATCATGTAATCAAGCCTAGAAACGCCAACTCCTTGCGATACAAATGTATGGAAGCCTCACTAACACATTTATCCGGCCCTAATCTCGCGATTTATAAAGCTTCGATTACTTCACGCTCTTTCTTATCACTTGCGCGTCCGACAATCTTAGTCCTGCCGAAAAGTGGAGTACAAACATTGCCGTCATGCCTGCAGGTCTTGCAATGCTTAGGAAGATGCTGTCCTCTAGAATCATCTAGTGAACTGGCATGTTCTAATAATCTAATATTAATGCAGCGGCATTAATATTATTAATGCAGCGGCGGTTCTATTCCCTTCCCCACGAAGACCTGTTCTGCGCAGTCCGGAACTGTATTGAACGATCTGGTGCTGTGTCTTTCCAGAATGCGTGTGGTATTTCCGTGGAAGGTTTTCTAGAGTTGCTTAAGGCATATCTTTCTTCAACCATTGTGAGTTTTCAGGATAAATTTTATGTGCAAAAACGCGGCATCTGCATCGGGTCGTGTGTAGCCCCAGTTTTGTCTGAGATCCTTTTAGCCGAACTTGACCGCTCGCTAGCGCGGGGTACTTTCTGACGACCGCATCGTTCGTGTGTTCCGATACGTAGATGATTTTTTAATTCTTTTAAATTTAGACTACAACGATAACTTGACACAGGTGGCATCGGAGGTTTTAGCATCCTTTAAGTCTGCTTTTGCCAGTTTTAATTTTACTATTGAACTTCCTGAAAACTCTTGCTTGCAATTCTTAGACTTAAAATTATTTTTTAACGATCCTGACCACCTCTGCTGGGCGTACTTGCCTAAGTCGAAAAAAGCACTTCTACCCTTCAGCTCGAGCCATTCGAAGCTGGTCAAGAGGGGGATCGCGTCAACGTGCCTCAGGGCTTCGTTAGTGAAGCTCTGTCCACACAAGGTTCAGTCTAGTTTTGATGCCCAAGCTGATCGCCTTCGGCCGGCCGGTTTTCCGTTGGCCCTTCTTCGGGCTGTTGCCGAGTCCCTGTTGAAGCCCTTCCGACCAAGTTCAAAGCCTCGTGGGGCGGATCCACAGGAGAAGAGGAAGTATGAAGTTATGCCCTATGTCCACACGATCTCGCACGGCCTGAAGAGGGTCGCGGGTAAATTCGGCATACAGGTTCTCTTTTCGGCACCTTGTAAGCTGTCCAGTCTGTGCAGTTTAGTTAGACCTGATAGGAAAAAGAAAATCGAGTGCAGCACTAACCACAGGAACAAGTTTGTGCCTTGTAGAGCGAATGTCATCTATGAGATTCCGCTGAGTTGTGGCAACGTGTACGTTGGTCAACCAGGCCGCTGCATTGATATTAGATTATTAGAACATGCCAGTTCACTAGATGATTCTAGAGGACAGCATCTTCCTAAGCATATTGCAAGACCTGCAGGCATGACGGCAATGTTTGTACTCCACTTTTCGGCAGGACTAAGATTGTCGGACGCGCAAGTGATAAGAAAGAGCGTGAAGTAATCGAAGCTTTAGAAATCGCGTGATTAGGGCCGGATAAATGTGTTAGTGAGGCTTCCATACATTTGTATCGCAAGGAGTTGGCGTTTCTAGGCTTGATTACATGATAGCGGCATTGGTCTTTGCGGTTGGTGCGCATGCGTTCTGTTGTTGGTATGAAAGCGGCGTTGGAGCATTAAACCAGTCGTTAGTCTGCGCCTGTGTCGTGTGGTTCTTTCTCTGTCTTGTCCTTTTTGCGCAGTTTTTCTTTGTTTTCATAATTACACAACGTCGAGGTTGCAGTGACAAAGTTTCACACGTAAACTATGAAAATGTGACAACAGAACAATTGAGGAACAACTTACATATCGGTTGTCCACAGTGTTTCACGTGCATGCATTTTTGTCTGATATTCTTAGATCTACTCAAGTCCATATGCGGAGAAGTGCCACACACAACCCATTCTTACCTGCAATGCACCAGACCTATATCGTACAGTACTGGGCAGGCACGTACGCAGGCTTTTTTTTTTTCGGGGGGACAACCCAAGGTAACTTTTTATATGCAAATGAGGGGGAGGGTACTTTTCCTAGTACAAAGGTGAATAATGCCCACCATCCGCCATAAAGACGCGTAAACCCGCAAAAGAGAATTAGAGAGTTTCAGAATAGGGGCCCCAATAGTTTGGGGCCCCAAACAGCTATGCGGGTGTTAGCGTTGGGGCACGTAGGAGTGAAGAGCTTTAGAATAGGGTTTTACCATAGAATAAAGAACTGGTTTTACCATAGAATTACGTTTACCATATTACCATATTTTACGTTTGCGGATAGCGTCTTGCGCTGACAGCGCCACTATACGGCGTCAAAGAAAAGCTATTAGAAATAATTAAATAAAATATACCATTTTATGATAGGAATAATAATTTTGACTTGCATGTATTCGCGTTTAATTACAATTTAGAGGTTATTCTGCAAGCAGCAAATCATTAGTTGCGCTTAGTTTAGAGCAAACTAACTTTACTAGCCTTCACCAGCCAAGCTTAGCCGTGTTAGGCCTACGACCCATAACATCCACAATCGAATTCAAAATCAGCGGCGTCTAATGAGTGAATCTTCATAACACACGCTAGTTGGGAGAAAGCGATAACCGCAGTCACTTCTCCTAGCTTGCGAACTTCACGCGTTACCGCGAATCTAACCCAGTTTTGTGCTAGGTTAGAGCTGTCGCTTCGATGGGGGCCGCCATGTCTGCCGACGCAAAGCTTTTGGGCTCCCGCTAAATCGGTGAAATAGCGTTCCCAACGCAAAGACCAAACGTAGTTTGCGTCGTGCGCATGCGCAGTGGTTTCGACGCTATTTCTTTGGGGCCCCAAAACGTTTGGGGCCCCTATTCTAAAACTCTCTAATAGAAATAACGTGTATCCCACAGGTACGCCTGTGAAATGGACGTCAGACTCTGGAGTTTTGCAGGACGCCTACCGCCACCTGCCGGTGCGAAGAGGCAGTAATTGAGTAGTGCCAAGCCCGACTCCCTTGCTAAGTTTCCTATGCCGCTAGCGACTGCGAAACAACGATATAACTAGATTTTGGTCCCTATTGCAGTGTTTTGCGCATTTAACACCCAGGCAGAGAGCTCTGAATTTCTCCGCTACTCGGACGCGTCGCCGAACTGCCATAAAGCGCTTGCTGGCTCTCTCGTCAGACTGATCGCGGAAACGACGGCAACCTCGATAGCTCCGCGCGCTACGAAGAAACGCCGCAATCGACGCTACTGTTGTGTTGTAAATTGCCATGAACGTGAAGGACTGAATAACAACGTTCAGTTTTACCGATTTCCAACGCGATCGTATGAAGGGGAAAGGCAAGAGCGCTGGATACGGGCCGTTCAACGTGTTGGGTAATCGAATTACTTCCATTCCCCACAACACAGCGGCTCGCATGAGAATGTGCGATAATGTTGTTCTGCTGTAATTGTGCTACGTGCGTAGCCCTGACGTAGGACCGGGGCAACCAAGCGAAACTCAAGAATCTGCAGCCGCCACTTCGTTGGCAACAGAAAAAACAACGTTGCGAACGACCCTGCGTATGTGCCATCGATATTTCCACCTGTTAACAGACGTCCGCCTCCGTT
Source organism: Dermacentor variabilis (assembly GCF_050947875.1). Classification (NCBI taxonomy): domain Eukaryota; kingdom Metazoa; phylum Arthropoda; class Arachnida; order Ixodida; family Ixodidae; genus Dermacentor; species Dermacentor variabilis. Next base: position 185,946,006 of record NC_134568.1, on the reverse strand, counting down.
TGACTCAACAAGTAGAACGGAGATATTTGACAGGTCAGTTTAACCAAACGTTTGGTTCGTTTATGAATTCAAAATCCTGTTCTAGAGCATCGTTGTATCGCGAGCTCATTTCTAGTTCCGGTATTTTATATGTCCTGCGCCAATACAACAAGCACGTTCCGCAATGTGCTGAGCCTGCTCAACTGCGTTTTTCAAACGTGAATAATAAAGTTGCTGTAGGAGCACTGGGTGAGTAATTGTGAAGTAACGCACGTGTGTAAAAAAAGTTGCGTTTATTTACATTCATTTGTGCGCGTGTCGCTTGAAGCGTCTGCGAAAATTTCAAAGTTACTGTAGCTCCTGTAGTTACTGTGGCTCAAATGCTGTAGCTCCTGCGAGGCAGAAAGATGCGGCGCACAGGCACTGTAGGAAGCTTACTTCCGTTATGTTCACACGCTGTTTGCTGCCTTGGAAAACGTCTTCTGTTTGCTGCCCAATTTGAAATGCTTAGATTTTTATGCTGATATGCCTATAAACAAGCCTGATGCTCTCTGTACTTGCGAGTTGCAGCACGCCGAAATAACACCTGAGACTTCCTTTATATTGTACACGTACTTCGCCCTGCTGAGCTTCCTCCCCTTCCGTAGCGTGGATGGGCAGAAGAAGCTTTCTAGGTCCTTGATTATGAGGAAACCGTGCCTCAACACAACCGAAAGAGGAGAGAGAGAGAGAGAGAGAGAGAGAGAGAGGAAAGGGGAAAGGCAGGGAGGTTAACCAGAGAAAAAGATCCGGTTGGCTACCCTACACTGGGGAGAGAGGGGAGGGGGAGGTAAAGTGGTAACAAAGTAGAGATAAGGAAAGGAAGGAGCCTAGACACACAGTCACCATCGGTCACTGGCACCGAATACTGTCATCGCACAGCACAGTGACACTTGCCACACTATCAACATTTGTTCAGGCTACAGCCGCCTGTCCAATCCTGTCGCCCTCAAAAACCGCAACAGTGCCCCCATTGTGGCCTATGCACCTTCGCTTGCCGAACAGCTCTTCTTGCACTACTCAGTTCGTGCCAACGCTGCGATGGGGGCGCTGGTGACTGGTTTTTCCGCAGCGCCGCCTGGGTAGAGTCTGAGGTCTATACACCTCTTCTTTACTTGGCAAACAAAGAATCACATCAAATGGACTCGTGCATGAAAGATGCGCAGGAAGAACCTTGCCAAGGACAAGTTAACCAGAAAAAGTGCAAAATAAAGATTTCTAGTGGCGTTCTGTGAATGATCTCTGGAAGAATTATAGCGAAATGTATATTTGCGGAACAACCACAGTTCTTTTGGATCCCTCCTTTACTGCTCTACCAAATGCCAAAACCGACTCGTGTTGTTATTTGGAAAGTCGCGTAACGATGCCTGGTCCCGTACAACCGCGTAGAGCGCAGGACGCTCCGGTTCTAGACGTGCTAGCTGCGCCCACCACGGAAGGTTGGAAAAACACCCCCATTAGCACAGCAGGGAAGTGGCTACATCAGTGGAAGTGATTCTCGTAGACACCACTGTTCCTTCGCGCTGCAGTAATTTTGTTTTTTTCCCGTGTTTTACGCGTGTTGTTATTTGGAAAGTCGCGTAACGATGCCTGGTCACCAGTCCCGTACAACCGCGTAGAGCGCAGGACGCTCCGGTTCTAGACGTGCTGCGCCCACTACGGAAGGTTGGAAAAACACCCCCATTAGCACAGCAGGGAAGTGGCTACATCAGTGGAAGTGATTCTCGTAGACACCACTGTTCCTTCGCGCTGCAGTATTTTTCGTTTTTTTCCCGTGTTTTACTGGGAGATGCCGCTCCCATTGCGACGGCAATAGAAGTGGAGTCGGCAGAATGCCGACGCGACGTGACTGCTTCGGCAGGAACCGGCCCGAGGAAGACAAATTGCCCTCCTAGTCAAGCTGACAGCGAGGACACTGTGGTGTACTCCTGCTCAAGCGACGACGCCTCAGATGACGAAGGCTTCGAAAGAGTGGTACGCCGGAAGGCCAAGAGAAGAAACATCAGCGGACGGTCTTCGTCAAGCAAGTCTACCGTCGTGCCACAGCGACGGCCATCGGCGCACATAATTCTTTTTGTGCCGGACAAACCTGCCGACAACCTCAACCGCCTTAATAGACAAGCGATTTCCGTTTCTCTGGAGCCTCTTGTCCCAGGAGAAATCAAGGATATCAGAATTAACACTCGAAAGAACGTTCTGTCTATTGATGTCCACAACCGAAGCGCAATCAATGCTTTGATGGCAGTAAAGCTCCTAGGCAACATCAATGTCCACTACCTCATTCCGCAGGACAACGAAACCACGGCTGGCGTTGTTTATGATATTGACACATCGATAAGCGACAGCGACCTGCCAATTTTAATCAAACCTTACTACAAGCTCGGCGCCTTGGCAAGTCGACCTGTGTAAAGCTCGTGTTTAAAGGTGACTGCCTACCATTACATGTAAATGTCGGCCACTTTCGGAATGTGGTACGACCTTTCGTACCCAAACCACTTCAGTGCAGAAGGTGTCAAAGAATTGGACATGTGAGTGCTGTATGCCGAAATACAACGATATGCCCACGATGTTCCGAACAACACGACACTGACACTTGGCGTGCAACAGAGCTCAAGTGCCCAAATTGTCAAGGCTCTCACGCTGCATCCTCAAAAAACTGTCCACGCCTAAAGAAAGAGCAGAAAATCTTGAGAAAAATAGCCAGAGACGGATCGTCACACAGAGACGCTTCTGAAGCGATAAGGCGACATCGCTCCCGGAAACGAAAGTCTACGAAATCCTCTTCCGGTTCAAGGGAAATGTCTCGTCCGGCAACGCCACCACCTGTTCCATCTGTCTCCACTAAGAGCACGAATGTCAACGAAAGAAGTGGCCATGCTATTCACGCTTCATTAGGTGAGGTGTGGCCAGACTGCCGAAGACATGTCACGCGCCAGAGTCACAGCAAATGACTCGCCACTTAAATTCAAATGTCACTACAGTTGACCAAATGCGAGACAAGGAGTCACAATTTATTGCTATGCTCAAAGCGCTCACGAATGTCGTGCGTCTACTACTGACAAACATGGACACTCCGGCTGCTCGTAGCGCTCTGCAAGTATTGGACGCGCTGACTCCAGTACTTGAAAGCATCGCATAGCACCATGGCCCGCCCCTCGCTGCCCTTCTACAAGGAAGTCAAGAAAGCATCTCTACTGCAGTGGAATGCCCGTGGCCTCAAATCGAGAATTTCAGATTTTAGACATTTTGTCTTCGAAAACCATTTTCCCATCCTTGTGATTTGCGAACCGAACGTGCAGAATGTAATACGCATTTCTGGCTACGAGGCATTCATGTCCTCTACCTGTGGTGATGTGAGCAAGGTAATTGTATACAGTAGATGTCATCTGACTTACGTGTTGCACCCAGTCCCGCCTCACGACGACAACCACTACGTTTGTTTAGTTGTGAAAACGAATAAGCTTACGCCGTCACACTCGTCGCTGTTTGCATTGCTCCTTCAAGTGGCTTCGACTCTAAACGGCTGCACGACGTGCTATCAGCGACACCCGCCCCTACGATTCTCACGGGAGTTTTTAATGCTAACCATCCGCTTTGAGGGAGTTTGAAGATGGACTCCAGGGGAAGGAGAGTAGCATCCTTTGCCACAAAGCACGACCTTTACAGCCTCAACGATGGTAGTCCGACATATAAACGCGGGCTTACGTACAGCAGCTGCCTAGACTTGACCCTGGTATCTCGGCGTCTTGAAAGAAACGTGCAATGGTTTCCAGACATCGAATCACATGGAAGCGACCATATTCCGACGTACCTGAAGATCAAGGGACTATGTAAATGCTCCTCCGTGACCCTCCGGCGAATTGACTGGTCGGCGTTTCGGTCGCACATGGAGGGAGTATGTCAGCAAGGGAACCATTCAAGTCTGGAACACGAAATTCAAAAAGCCATGCAAGAGGCTACGCGTAGTTTTCAGCCTTTCCCGAAATATGAAGAATTTGAAGCCGAACTGCAGCGACTACGAGCCATTCGCCGGCGGGCTGAAAGAAGATACAGAAGAACTAAATCCATCCATGATCTCAGAGAGGCAAGGCGGATGCAAAAGAAGATTCAACGCCGCATTGATGCACTACAATCTCAAAGATGGAAACGTTTCTCTGAGTCGTTGGATCCACGTCAGCGATTATCTCAGACATGGAGAACCGTGCGTGGACTTCGCGTATCACCGCAACAGCGTGTTCCTTTCTAATCCCTCGCTTTGCGCCAAGGTCACAGCGAAATTGACATTGCTGAAGAATTTTGCTCAAGACTTGCCAGCTTGCAGCTCCAACACGCACTTACACCATGTGCCACTCCTGTGCCACGGGATTACCGCATGGATTTAATGTTTTCGGTGGAGGAGCTTGAAGCGGCACTGGCGACTTCCAGGCGCTTTTCGTCACCTGGGCCGGACGGCGTTACCTATGCGGCGCTCGCCAATCTTGGGCATAAAGCACGACTCATGCTGCTAAACCATTACAACGAGTCTTGGCACAACGGTTTGGTTCCACGTGAATGGAAATGCAGCCGCTTGGTTACACTTCTCAAACCTGGTAAATCAGCGTTAAACTTGCCATCGTACCGCCCCATCGCTCTGGCCAGTTGCATAGGAAAAATAATGGAAAGAATGATTTTGACGCGCCTGGAATGGTACCTGCAAAATTACAACGTGTACCCAGATGCTATGGCTGGCTTCCGGCGTGGGCGCTCATCTATAGATAATGTCATCGATTTGGTTTCGTTTGTTCAGCATCAAAAACGTCTGAAACGACTCACTGCGGCATTATTTTTAGACATAAAAGGCGCCTATGATAATATAGCACATTTTGCCATTATAGATGCTCTGATTGAAGCCGGAATCGGTGGCCGCACTTTTCAGTGGCTGCGCAGTTATTTGACCGACAGGCATTTCTTCGTAATGACCGAGGATGGCGCCACCACTCAACACCAAACGTTCCGTGGAGTACCGCAAGGCGGAATGTTGAGCCCACGGAGGAAGGAAACTAAGGAGAGGCCCTGACGTCACTCTTTGTGAAGCAAAAGTGAAGCCGGAAGCTGGCGTTGCTCATGGCGATGCTCCGCCTTTTGGGCCACCCTCCTCCCTTGTTTACATCTTTCGTGAAACCACGCCGCGCTGCGCGTGGTTTCGCGCGCGGAGCGCGCGCGCTCGCGCAACATCCGGCAGAGCACGGTGCAGGTAACACAGCGCAACAAGACACGGTGACTAACGCAAACCCACCCACACAGCGCCTTTGCCACGGCACGAAACCTACCAGAGCAACACGTGTGAGCGCTCAAAACCATAACAACGCCGCCATTGTGGCCCAAAAGGCGTGGCCATACAGCAAAAAAAATAAAAAAGCAGCAAAAAAATGAGAACCTACTACGTCATTTCCGCCACACTTTTCTCCTAGCGCGCGGAGGGGGTAGGGCCTCTCCTTAGTTTCCTTCCTCCGTGGTTGAGCCCGACGCTATTCAACCTAGTGCTCGTTGGCCTAGTCAGATGCTTGCCCAACACAGTTCATGTATCAATATATGTCGACGACATCTGCATTTGGGCGTCTGCTGTAAGACGACTGCAGGTACGAGCACGGCTACAAAAGGCAGCTACGTTAACATCACTGTACTAGCGAAAACAGAACTTAGAGCTGTCTTCAGATAAATGCTGCCTTGTTACATTCACTCGAAAGGCAATGAAGCGTTACGCTGTAAATGTCAATGGGCAGGCAGTTGCAAATGCACGGAAACACCGCTTTTTAGGTGTAATTATTGACCCCGACCTATCATGGAGCCCGCATGTTTCATACCTGAAGAAGAGATTATTGACAATAATGATTTTTAGGTGTAATTATTGACCCCGACCTATCATGGAGCCCGCATGTTTCATACCTGAAGAAGAGATTATTGACAATAATACTATCTCCTCAAATTTCTCGGCAGAAAGTCATGGGGCACTTCGATGCAGTCAATGCTGCAGCTTTATAACGCCTTGTTCCTCGGTTTCGCAAGATACAGCCTCCCTGTGCTTGGTAACACCTGCAAAACAAACCTACGTGTACTCCAGGGACTACAAGCTCAAGCCCTAAGGACGTGTCTCGGTCTTCCGAGGTGTGCGTCTACAACGGCAACGATTGTCATAGCTCGAGATCACCCAATATTAACGTACTTGGCAACCGACGCTCTCAGGGCGCATATTCGGCACGTTGCCCGGCTACCTTCTCACCATCTTGCCGCTCTACCCACAGAAAGGCCACACACAACTTTCAATCGTACAATTGATGCCAATCGTACCTCATTGCCATCGAACTGCATGCCTGCAGCAAGACCATCCTCACCTTTATGGTGCCTGCACAGACCTGAAATACGCCTCTCCATCCCAGGAATCATGAAGAAAGCCAACATGCCGTCGTTTGCCCTTAAGCAGGCCACATTAGAACTTTTACATGAGGTGCACAGTGGCCGCCTACACGTTTATATCGATGGCTCAGTCACATCTGCAAGTGCAGCTGCCGCTGTGGTGATACCAAGACGATCCGTCAAAATACAGCTAAAAACGTCACATGTATCATCAACGACAGCTGCTGAACTTGTAGCCCTGCGTGCGGCTCTTCATTTCATTCAGGAGGAACCACCCCACGCATGGTCAGTTTTCTGTGATTCCAAGGCAGCTCTACACAGTGTACTCTCAGCACTGCGCCATGGATCACATGAGCAGCTCGTCGCAGAGATCAGAGAAGTCCACCATCGACTTGTTGACGAAGGGCACGATATAATATATCAGTGGTTGCCTAGTCACTGCGGCATACATGGCAATGATCGAGCAGACGCAGCTGCCCGATCTGCCCATGACGGCGTCAACTGCGTTGTCATTCCTCTTTCGAGAGCCGACGCAGCAAAAAAACTTTCCGCACTTGTGCGTGAGCTGACATTAGCCCAATGGAATTCATCCGATTTCACAAGTGCACGCCTTCGTATACCCTGGACCCTAATTTACAGCTCCGTATTCCACCCAAGCTTCCACAACGTGACTGTACCCTTCTAGTCCGTCTATGGCTTGGAGTAGCATTTTCAAATGCCTACTCTTTCCTTATCGGAATGGCCAGCAGCCCACTTTGGTGACTTCTGCGGGTGCAATGAAACAATCGAGCATCTTCTTTATCAGTGCTCTCGTTTTGACCCACAAAGAGCGGTCCTCTCAGCCACCCTAGACAAACTGGACAAGCGCCCAATGTAACAAAACAAGATCCTTGGAAACTGGCCTATGCGAACATCAGCGCGATCTGCTATGAAGGCGCTGCTGCGATACTTGAAAGACACGGGACTTTCTGACAAATTGTGACTGTTGACTGTGGGACGTAGGACTGTACGGTGACACTGCGTAAGACTAGGGACGCCTTTGCGGGCTGCGTGACAGTGCCCACAGAAACAGTTCGTGTGTACGTGCATGTGCGTGTTTAGGTTTTTCTCTTCTTTTTTTATCCCTCTCTCTCACCTATTGCATCCCCTTGTCCCTTCCCCAGTACAGGGTAGCCAACCGGAGATATTCTCGGGTTAACCTCCCTGTCTTTCATTTGCCTTTCTCTCTCTCTCTCTCTCTGGCTACGTCAGGGGCTCGATTGATAACTGTAGAAGAGTCATTCAAAACACACGGAATTATTCTCCACTTCCGGCAGCGTTTTCTCTACTTCCTTTTTAAATAAAATGATGTTGATCCATAAATATTTTCACAAACAATTTTCGCTTTTCCTCCCTGTTTGGCTGTTGCCTTGGCTTTCTCCCTTAGTAGATCGTTTAATTTCTAATCTCCTTGCGACCCTTGTTTCCAGTTGCCAATTTTGCACGATAAGTGCTGTACATTTAGGGAAAACAAGACGAGGTAAGGAGTGACAGTCATATTGCTTATGGATTGAACGGTTATTGCAGGGTCTGATGATGGACGCTGTTTCGCAATATACTATTTTCCATCTTATCTAACCCATATCGCGGATATATGGTTCCGAGGATCTGCCAGCGTCGCGGAGAGCCATTACTCGAGGATATAATGAAGCAAAAGGAAAAGTTAAACGCAACTGGCGTTTACTTCGGCCGCAACTCGTTCCATGAGCATACACACCAGCTCACTATGAACTGAATTTCTTTCCTGGCCCCTGGATCAGTCTAAACAAAGAAGGCTGGACTAACGAAGCAACAGCGATGCGCGTGATCGTTGAATAGATGGTGACATAAATTGTGTTAGGCATTATAAATAAAATAAAACATTATAATTGAAACAATAAACTACGCCCTGCCTGCTGCAATAGATGGTGACAATTGAATTCATCTTGAGTTAATCACGCGGGCACCGAATCAATGAGAAAACTGGCCTCCACACCCCAGGAGATTCCGATAACTACCGCCATCCAAAAGGAGTGAAAAACTTGACAAACATTCGACTCTGTGAAGACGGAATGGCAGCGAAAGCTGACGACAGTCAAAGCTCTCAAACGAAAAGCAAAGTGTTTCACCTCCGTTGCGGGTCGGCCTGAAGATAGTGTAATATCGGGCCAACCCGCGGCGTAGGTGAAGCAGGCATTAAGAACTACCCATATGTAGGCAGATCCCGAAGATATTGCAATACCGGGCCCACCCGCGGCGGAGGTGAAGCAGGCGTTAAGCACCCCCCCCCCCCCCCCCATACGTGGGTCGCTCCCGAAGATAGTGCAACACCGGGCCGACCCTCGGCGGAGGTGAAGCAGGCATTAAGAACTCCCCACACGTAGGCCGATCCCGAAGATATTGCAATACCGGGCCCACCCGCGGCGGAGGTGAAGCAGGCGTTAAGCACCCCCCCCCCCCATACGTGGGCCGCTCCCGAAGATAGTGCAACACCGGGCCGACCCTCGGCGGAGGTGAAGCAGGCATTAAGAACTCCCCACACGTAGGCCGATCCCGAAGATATTGCAATACCGGGCCCACCCGCGGCGGAGGTGAAGCAGGCGTTAAGCACCCCCCCCCCATACGTGGGCCGCTCCCGAAGATAGTGCAACACCGGGCCGACCCTCGGCGGAGGTGAAGCAGGCATTAAGAACTCCCCACACGTAGGCCGATCCCGAAGATATTGCAATACCGGGCCCACCCGCGGCGGAGGTGAAGCAGGCGTTAAGCACCCCCCCCCCATACGTGGGCCGCTCCCGAAAATAGTGCAACACCGGGCCGACCCTCGGCGGAGGTGAAGCAGGCATTAAGAACTCCCCACACGTAGGCCGATCCCGAAGATATTGCAATACCGGGCCCACCCGCTGCGGAGGTGAAGCAGGTGAAGCACTACCCATACGTGGGCCCATCCCGAATATTCCGAAGCACGCGTTATAGGTTCCCGAGTCCACAGGCGTGTGTGCCATTGATCTTGGACCCCTTTTGCACGATCACCAGGATCGGCCCTCATTATGATGTTTTCTGTTGACGGACGCCGAAAAAAACTACGGAAGTTAGTCATACACTGCTTTCGCTTTAAAAGGCAGCAGAATGTTGACCGCCAAGTAGATTGATTTGTCAGCGCTTTATGAATGTGTGTGAGGAATGGGGGCGTGGGCGGATAGGGGGGGGGGGGGGGTATGCCGCTTAATTTTTTTTGGGGGGGGGGGGGTCGGGCACCTCCGCCCCGCCCCCTGGGTACGTGCCTGGTGCTGGGTATTTACAGTTTTTTTTTCATCTGTGGGAACAAAAACGACTTCGAATTAATTATGACTTTTCCGCAATGACAACCAGACAAGCGTCTTACCTGATTTCTTCCCGAATGGTGATAACAGTTCCGAGCGTAGCAGGTCCTTCGCACACCATGCTTCAATTTAAGCAGTGTCGTTCCAATGTTTCCTAGAAAAAAAATAAAGGAAAATACGCCATGCTTACAAGACTAAAAAATAATATTAAAAATAATGAAAGTACGTCTTACATTTTCTTGTCCCAACTCTCGAACGCTTGAACCGTTCTCATATAAAGCTCTTCGTTTTTTTCTTCCTACCAGAAAAACAACAACACAAAAACAAGGAGTTCATCATACATTGCAAAACAATTTGCGCAATACAAAGCGAGTTTTGTTCACTCGACAAAGGCAGTCATGTACTACACGACGTAAAGTTAAAATGCCACTTACAAGTACGCATATTCTGAACGGCGAGAAAAGGCGGCTCCACTCCATGGAAAGGGCTTGCGCTCTTCTTGTCCATGTTACCTTGTGTAGTTTGCGTTTATATGCGCAGTCCACGATAACAGAAATGCGCCAACTAGTCCACTAAGCTGTCGAGACGCGAAACGAGCGGGCGTCCAGGGCTAGCATTTGGCGGGAACTCGCGCTCTTGCCGCCCTAGCTGCCTGCGGCCTCGCGAGCGGGCGGCGTGAATAGCAAAGCCCCGCTTCGCTTCCCGTCCTCGCTGGTGGCAGCTGATGCTGACGGAGAGAATCGCCCGTCCCTGCTTTCCAAGAACCTCTTCATTCCTTCTGGGAGAGGGAGATGCGACGGCGCAAGACGACCGCGGTTACCCATACATTTCCTTTCTGCTTTTTTCGCTGTTTCCTTCTTGGTGTGTGTGTGTGTGTGCGCGCGTGTGATGAAAACCAGCGATCTAGATTTTGCAGGGATTGGTAGCTCTATTCGAATATGTAATAGCTAATATATATAATAATTTTGACTTCTTCAATGCGTCAAACAGTAGTTTCGGTGCTTTGTTTGTTACCATGTAGGTTCTGTTTTCTTTTTTTGTGAATATCGTTTAAATATTGTATAATCTTGCTTTGTTTCCTTTTGTTCTCGCTCATTATTGTATAACTGTTGTTACACTGTGCAATTACCTTTGTTTTAAAAGTCTTGCTGTGAAGACGCTGCCAAGCGAAAGGGGGCTGCGGCTTTGTCAAGCTGTATATCCAACAGCTTTTTCTGCGACTCCGCTGTCTGTACCTTTACCAAGGCAGAAATAGCTAATTTTAATTTTAATAAATATTCATCTTCAATCCATTGCGTCTATATGTGCGCGGAGTTCGAAATGTGCGTGCATGCATGCACAGTCAATACACCTTCCAGGCGAGCTTTGCACGAAAATGGTAGATATGCCTCACAGGAGACGGAGCTTGAAAAAACACTCATGATGTACCATAAATTTATTAATTCTCAACTGCTTGATTGTTGAATGCCATTAGTTCATTGTGCAAAAGGTTGTAATAATTTGATCTAACTCTAGTTCTTCCCAATCAAATACACTTCGACAGTACAAATGCTCCATTTGTGTGACCGACATTGATTGGCATGCAACCTTAATTATTCTTAGAGAAACTCACAATTGCTAAAAAAACTTCAGATTTTGACATCTCTTGGCTTCGTATAATCGCTTCTTTCACCCTACCCAGTGAAAACATCCAACTGAAATGTTTCCTAGAACTGTGCAGTCCACGAGTTGCCTGCGCTTAGATCGTTTGACGATTTTTGCTGTGCTGCGACAGGGCCGTTTACAATTAACACGCCGTTCGCGAACAATTTTGCCTTGCTCTTTCCGCAGTTCAGATGACTATTACGAGAACTGTCTAATGCAATATCCACTTGATTAAATTTTGTTATTTTCTCGATAGTTTAACTAGAAAAGAAAGCAATAATGAACGATACAATAGTGTTGCAAACATATCGGTTTTTGAAGTATTGAAAGCTTGTGCTTTTTGGTAAAGCAAACGTAATACTTACGCGATATGTCTTCTTCTTGCGACTTGCACACTGGTCTCCACGTACTCTTGCTCTCATAATAGTGGTCGTTGCATGCGCACCCGCATATATGGCGAAAATAAATTTGATTCTGATTTCATTATTCACTCTGATTACTAGAGTTCGATCAGTCCAGAATAAAACAGAGAACCAGCCTTTAGCCGGAAGCTGATCTAACTGCCAGATGAACTGTTATTATAACGTCTGTATGTGATGGTTGCTGTTTTCCCCCGTGTGACGAACCGCCTTCATCGCTTTTGTATAGCTGGTCTATATTCCGTCATCATATATTCGTCCGTCAACATTTGCTACGCAAAAATTTAAATAATTGCTGTCTCTCAATTCTTTTTCAAAGCACTGCGCAGCCTGTCGGAACGCACTGGCGCGTGTGAACGCATGGCCTGAAGGCTCAATTTCAAAGTAAAGTGTTGTTCAATTGCAGCCTGAACCACTCGTGAAGACTTTTCGCGCTACGTTACTTTATTATGCTCGCTTTTCTTGTGACCGATCACTAGAAATTAAATTTGGCGGCCTCTGCAAGACAAAGCTGCATCGACACAGCTTCTTAAATATACGAATTGGCTCAGCGGCTGTCGGACAGTGTGGATGGTCCCTTGTGGCACGTCACTAAGAAACCAATTAAACATTTGCCGTACATGTATGCACGTAAATGACGCCACCACGAATATAACGTGAGAGGGGACTTTCGGTCTCCGAAAAAAACACTATATATATATATATATATATATATATATATATATATATATATATATATATATATATATATATATATATATATATATTACGCGAGGTGATGCCGCAAGGGAACAGGAAACGACGCATAAAAGCGGGTGCTCGCAAGGCGCGATTTATTCCTCGTTACTGTGAACTGCCGTCGCAAAATACAGTGAAAAGAGGAGTGCCTGCACAATTGCTCGTAGTTACTGCTGTCTTCTTTGTCACCGTCGGCGAGAACGGTTTCTGCGCACCATGCGACCAAAATCATTTCACAGGTAGCACTTCAGAAATACCCGCAACAGAATCGAACACGGCAAAGCCACGCAGTGTGCCCCGAAGGCCGCTCGCTTGGCGCGCCTGCACATCCACGCCGATGACAAGGTTTCGATTAATACGCCGTGACCATATTGATGCTGCACTAAGAGCGTTTTAAACCGGGAGGATAAAGGCGGCGCGACATGAACAGTGACAACTGCAGCTCGCGCGCCCTTGCGCACGGTGAAATCTGAGCGCGAGATAAAGTAAAGGAAAAATAGAACATGTTATGTTCGTGTCACGAACCCGAATATATAGCCAGGCGCGTTCCGAGGATGGAAATTTCGGGGAAAAAACTCGCGCTATATTCGTGCAAATATATTAAGATGCATATCTCTCGTGTGTCGCCTCTTCTGTGGCTCACGTGCTCTCACGCTGCACAACCTCTACTATATAGCCGGTGACACCAGTAGCAGCACGTAAAGACCACATCCTTTTATAGTATTGTTATTTTATTATTATTATTTTGTTTTAATTGTACAAAGTAAACACCAACAGTAGTCAACTTACGCCAGCTAATTGTGTCTCTGTGCGGTTGTACCCATTCGCTACATGTCAATAACTACAAATGCTCATTTAGGCGTAAATCTCCGGTTATGCATTATGGTATATGTTTTAACAAGTACACTTTATTTCGGACGTTCGGTTGTCTCGATTTGACAGGTACCATCGCGCTCAGTGCGAGATACAACGCGCGACCGTTCAGTTACCACGCGCATTCGCGTTGTAGCTCATATATTGAGCGTGATAGTACAACACAGCCCCACATACCAAACCAGAAAACATATATATTCTAACGTGGAAACCGAAAGTTCGATCACATTAAATGACTTTTCTTATTTTCGTATATGTGCCAGAAGAAGTGCAGGGTAATATTCTACTCACATATGTAAAATATCCATAATAAGACTTCCGACGGATGCGATTTCGTTTACTGAGGCAGTACATGCACAAGTCGGATATTCTAATGATAAAGCTTTCTTTCACATGGGAGCTATAGGTTACGCGTGAACTGTGGACGCCTGCATGCAGCACGCAGTCTGCCATTTGGGAAGTGGTGCCATTCTTTCGTCTTCCGTAAGAGCGATGTATGAAAGCGCTACATGTGAAAACATATTAAGCTGACAGCAGCTTTGATGGACACGAAATAAGAAACCTATATAATATTGCCTATTGTAAGCCGTGCCATGGTTTCAGCCAACTTTATAACTATATTAGGTAAAGCTTTATAGGTAAGACTGTACTGAATAAAAAAAAAGATTTTCCAAATAATCTGTACATTTATTGCAACGCACTATAGCGTATGCATCCATGTCAATTTTTCCGCGTGCAAGTGCTTTTGTGGTGCTGCCTTGGGCGTGTTTCTGATTTTCTCATCTGGGGCTCAAATAGATCGCACCGTTTATTCAACATTTACTGACGACAGACACCGCTGGCTTCTCTGCCGCAAGCGCAGCGTACAACTCCAGACGATGTCACCGAGCTGCAGAGACTATAGTCGAAAACATGGAGGGAAAAGAAAAACGGTCGAAAAGTAGTTTCCCGCGCTTCCCCGCCTGCCTTCGCTGGTGGCACACGTTTTTTTTTCTTCCCCCCCCTCCCCAGCTCCATACAGCGGTTACCCGGCCACGCCACCCGGCCTTGGGCTCGGTTCTCCCCTCTTGCCCGTATTCTTCCCCGCCGCTGGAATGTTTTCCTTTACTTCCTTTTTTTTTATTTTCGCTTAACCCGAGTCACCAGAGGGTATACCAGCTTGTCGTTGGAAGTAGGCATGCGCGTTTGCTCTAACAATCTTTAATAGAATCCTTTACATTGCTTGTTCGTTCGCACTCAACTTTCGCAATGAGGTCGTACTCTTTCTTCTTGAGTTTTTCACAGAGTGTTTAATCAGTATTTCTGTTTGACATGGTTCATGCGGAAAGGCATCTCCTACCCAGTCGAACCGGACCAGATGCGAATGAACTAGTTTAACAGCAATGCAAAGCGTTTCACCAACGCGGACAAACAAAAAATGCGGCCTTTTAGCGAAACGTGAGTTGAAATCAAGCAACAGTACGAGCAAAGTCATTAAAAAAGAATTTAATGAAGTCCAGAGTCGCAGTCCGACTGCGACTCTGGAAAGAAGGGTTTAGTTCGCGTGAGTGCCACCACGTGGCACACTGACCTTAAGCTTTTCAAACTTCCCCCTGTGACGCGTGATGACGTCAATAACACAAAAAATCATTAAAAGCTATCCCTGCGTATTGAACTTCGCCACAAGGCTTGTCCCGCCGGCGTTATCAGTGTTCTTGATAAAGCGTAGCCGCTCGTCGCCTGGAAATGACTTATCATCCTAAGAGCGTTTAGGCGCAACGAGCGACGATTGATTCTGGGCTTCCGATACGGTTCTTTTTTTCTTTTCCTTTTCTTTAAATATTAAGGAGTAAACGAGTTAGGGTAATCGTCGAAAGCAACCCGCAGCAGCCTTTCTTCAGTCGGCATATTCTCTGAACATCGCACGGCGTCTACGAGAGACGCCGTCGTGGACGGCTTTTGATTTTGACTTGTCGATTTCGTTAAGTTGCCCCCAATTATCTCCCTAGTGACTTTGCTATCCGCACTCATGGGCTACCGCAGCAGCTCCAAATCTAGATGTGCATAACTATTTAGATGGATACATGGATAAGTTGGTTTTGCACCTTGAGGCAAAAGGCACGACGGAAGAATTGTACAAACTGTCTCTGTGTGGACGTCCGTATGGCCGAAGCTGCTCACAATATTACGTCCCATTTACTGGCCACCGGGCAATGTGCACCTTTGGGCATGACATATACAGTACATCCAGTTAGTTGTGAAAGTACTGCCCTGTCACGGTTATCCACGTGCGTGAAAGAAGACCACTATTGAAGATTATTGTGCAGTAATATATGCGGGATATGTTTGTTCTTCATACTGTCTACCATGTTTCCGTTCCTCTTATATAATATAATCGCACTGTATACTAGCAGATGTAGAACGCCAAAATGGCTCGCCACATACTCAAAACCTCGCGCATAACTCCTGACACTTGTATTCAAGAGTTGTGCGACTCCTAAAGACATCCTTTAGGAATGGCAAATAATAAATTGTGGGGTTTTACGTGCCAAAACCGCGATCTGATTATGAGGCACGTGGTAGTGCGGGATTCCGTTATAATTTGGACCACCCTGGGTTCTTTAACCTAAATCTAAGTACACGCGTGTTTTCGCAGTGCACCCCCAGCAAAACACGACCGCCAAGGGATTTGATCTCGCGACCTCGTGCTTAGCAGCCCAACACTACATCCACTAAGCAACTACGGTGCGTAAAGAATGTTGGCAGTTCGAGGGAGGTGACAGTCGGCACGTGAGACAATTTGTTTGCATCGCCATGACGCGAGAATCGGTAGAGTCGTCGAAGAATGGCCGCAGAGTGCGTTGTATTTAATGTTATGGAGTCCGCGCCCAAAATTTTATACCTGAATCACCCTGTAACGACTGACAACCAGGCATCTCGCTAATATATGTGCAGTAGCCTGACAGCTGCCGGGCGCTGGCGTCGGCCACAGGACCTACTTGACCTCTCTACAACACTTGCCGACATTCTCGCCTTATTTCGCACCATCGGGTTTCGGCTGAACTCCTTCAACAGCCAATTTATTTGTCCAAAATTTTTGCTACCAACTTTATGTTTTTATTTTATCTTTAAGTCATCTTTTATATTTAAGCTAGTACTGGTCCTGAGATTTCCAGTGGGTTCACCTGTCCCAAAATGCCTGCAGTTTTGTCGGCCTCTGTTTATATTTTGGGGGATTATTAATAGACGTTGAAACCATAGCACGGCCCCCTCACCATGCTGCTTAAAAAGTCATTTTATTTTCCTGAGGCCTTCTGCAAGCTTCTGCCTTGTTGCCATTCATCAACTTCCTGGTTTCCCTGTCACTTATATCCCATTTTGACGACTACGATCCCACGGAAGTTGGCAATGATGTAATGGCCATGGGATTGAAGCCGTTCTACCGTGGACACGACAGTCGCTTTTGCTCACTGCGGATGGAAATATTGTATTAATGAGCGCCAATCTTAAGCATATAAATTCACAGCCTAAAAAATTATGCGGATCCCACGCGCTGTGGGAATCGATGTAAGCGAAGCTTTTATGATGTTTGCTTTTATTGATGATAATTAGCGGTAATGCTGACTGCGAATGTATAATTTCTTCAGCGTTTAGTGCAGTACGATAGTAGCGAGTTGATGGCAAATGTTACCCTGCGTGCACCACTGCTTTTTGTCTGCGTAGTACACAGCACACAGCGAGATGTGTTTGCTTGAAGCGTTGTTGTGTGCCAATGTTTATAACTCATGAGAGGGTTGAGCATGGTCATTGCTTTACATGGCACATCGCATCGCGGCAGACGTGTTGGCAGAACTATGAGGCTCTACGTGCGAAAACCATAATTGGATAATGAGGCACGCCGTAGTGGCGGACTCCCGATTAATTTTTAAACCCTGGTGTTCTTTAACGTGCACCTAAATCTAAGTGCATGACTGTTTTTGTATTTCGCTCCCGTCGAAATCCAGCTCCCGCGGTAGGGATCCAAACCACGACGTCGAGCGATGCCATAGCTGCACAGCTCCCGCGGCGGGCACAGAAGCGTTAATTTGACGTGCGACCGCTTCCTTAGTGTTGAATAGACCATACTATGATTTAATGAGGCTTTGCATCTGCACGCCCTGCGTTAATAGTCCGCTTGACGAATTTGCATGGTGTTTGTTTTTGAGAAATAGCAGAAACGTACAGTACCGCACCTTCTATTTGGCCCGCAATTGTTGTCTTGTCAATAGTAGTAGCGTTTCCTTAACGTAACCTTTTCCCTGTCACGACCTTCCATCCTGTATGGGAACTGCTAGCGAAGAGTAGCAAGGCTGTTATTTACTCCTTTCGCGATTTCGCCGGTTTTACCCATTCTCTGCCTCATCTCCTTGCTCACTCTCTACCATTCTATTTACCTCTCCTCAGGACTTGCACGTTAGTAGAGCGGTAAGCGCTGCAGTTTCTGCACTGCTTTTCGCAGATAATTACAGCTGCAAAGAGGCCAATATAACGACGCCCAGAGAACTCCAGAGAGCACTGTGCACATGTGACGCGATGAAAGACGCGAATGGTCTATCCAGTTTACTACAGACCTACAAGACTTTTTTATTCCAGTATGTTCATTATTTGCGTCGTACACAGGTATACTGTGGAGGCAGTTCCTTTATACTGCATTGCAATAATAAGTGAACTTCTTTGCGAATTATATTCTTTTATAATGTTGTATTCTTGCTATCATTGTCGTGCGTAATCTACACAGAGTGCTGAGTACAGAGTACATTAGGCACCCTCTAATGCTTTCACTTTTTGCTTGATTACGCCCGCCATTGTAATGCAAATAAACATAGCTTGAACTCCTTTTCGCAGAGATAAAGACTGAATAAAACGCTGACGTCATGCTGAACAAAATACGCAGCGAGGTATGGCCGATGAATAAGTAATTGCCAGGATCGGTATTTGGCAAACGTTAATTACTAAGAACGGTGGGTGCTTATTCTACCGCAAAGGACGCATGCTGGGCGGTGACTCCACTCATTTGCTCACTACATCCCACATCTACACTGAAATTAAACTGGTTTCAGAAATTCCCGCTTATATTCTCTCGACCCTTAACTGCAACTTCGCCTGCTACCTGGACTCTTTCTTTATTTCTCTATTTTGTACCTCGCTCCTTTCCCAATGTACGGGGACGTGCTTCCACCGACGTTCGGGTCTCCTTTTTTTAATGAATTCATTCACTCATTCATTTAATACTAAATTACTGAAGAAGATAGCGTCTCACCTCCATAATGATCCTCTCTCTCACCTGGAATCTGCCATCGCAAAACAATGCTGCTATGTTGCATATGGCTGGGCGTCGCATATACAGTTTTTCCAGGAATGTCCAGCAGCGCGCATGCAATTTTCGGTGGGTGATGAGACAGTATAGAGCGGAGACAGCGGAGACACTTCATATGTGACAGGGGTCACCTGGCGAAGGATGCGGTAAGGGCCATAGTATCGCGAGAGGAATTTCTCCGAAAGACCAACACGCCGAGTTGGATACCAGAATAGCACAAGAGCACCTGGTTCGTAATGCACGTCGTGATGGCGCTGGTCGTAACGGCACTTCTGGCGTGTCTGTGAAGCAGAAAGACGAATGCGGGCAATCTGGCGTGCTTGGGTCGCTGTGGTTATGACATCCCGAGTGTACTCTGTCGGCGAGTCGAGCGTGGTCGAGAGGAGTGTCTCGAAAGGCAAAGTTGGTTCACGGCCGAAGAGGAGATAGAAGGGGGAATAGCCAGCTGTGTCGTGCCGCGAGGAATTGTAGGCGAACGTGACAAATGGTAGAGTAATGTCCCAGTCGCGATGATCGGAGGAAACATACATTGCGAGCATGTCAGTTAATGTGCGGTTCAGGCGTTCGGTAAGACCGTTAGTTTGAGGATGGTAAGCGGTAGTAAGTTTGTGTTTAGTAGCACATGATCGAAGTAGGTCGTCTATGACTTTGGAAAGAAAGTATCTGCCGCGATCGGTGAGAAGTTGACGAGGTGCATCGTGGGGCAAGATAACGTCGTGAAGCAAGAAATCAGCGAAGTCTGTAGCGCAGCTGGTCGGTAAGGCTCTAGTAATGGCATAGCGAGTTGTATAGTCCGTATAGCGACGGCAATCCACCTATTTCCGTCATTCGACATAGGGAACGGTCCGAGAAGATCAACGCCAACGCGAAAGAAAGAGTCGGCCGGTATATCCAAAGGCTGCAGCAGTCCGGCAGGAGGCACAGCTGGTCTTTTCCGGCGTTGACATGACTCACACGCGGCAACATAGCGCCGAACGGAGCGGTTGAGACGGGGTCAGAAAAAACCGTCGCCGAATTCGGTCATAGGTCCACGTAACGCCAAGGTGTCCAGCGGTGGGAACGTCGTGCAGTTGCTGCAGTACAGTCTGTCGCAGATGAGACGGAGTGACGGTCAGGAGCTCGGGCCCGTCGGGGTGCATGTTGCGGCGATACAGGATGCCATTTTGTAGCACGAACATGTGAAGGGATGGGTCAGACGGATCAGAGAGCAGGCGTTCGATAATGGGGCGTAACGACTCATCGCGTCGTTGTTCAGCGCCAATGTCTTGCAAGGCAGAGAGCGAAAGAACGCAGATCGGTGCGACATCCACTAAGCCGTCCGGTACATCGACGGGATGACGAGACAGGCAGTCGGCGTCCTGATGTAGACGACCCGACTTGTAGACCACAGTGTATGTGTAATCCTGCAGCCGTAGGGCCTAGCGACCGAGGCGTCCGGTGGGATCCTTAAAGCAGGAAAGCCAACAAAGGGCGTGGTGGTCGGTTGTAACTGTAAATGGCCGACCATATATATAGGGTCTGAACTTGCCCACCGCCCAAATGAGGGCGAGGCACTCGCGCTCAGTAATCAAGTAATTGCGCTCTGCGGGAGAGAGGATGCGGCTGGCGTAGGCGATGACGCGGTCGTGCCCACATTGGCGTTGAGCTAAACTGCACCGATGCCGTAGCCACTAGCGTCAGTGCGGATTTCTGTCGGAGCGGAGGCGTCAAAATGGGTGAGAACATGAGGTGTGGTGAGCAGCGTGATGAGCTGCGAGAAAGCATACGCTTGTTCAGAGTCCCAACAGAAAGGAACGTCTTTCTTCAGGAGGTCAGTCAGGGGACGGGCAACATGGGCGAAATTTTCCACAAACCTGCGGAAGTACGAGCAAAGGCCAATAAAGCTGCGAACATCTTTGGCACAAGTTGGTACGGGGAAATTCTACACAGCATGAACTTTAGCGGGGTCGGGGCGAATGCCTGACGAATCGACGAGGTGTCCGAGCATAGTTATTTGGCGGTGACCGAAGTGGCACTTGGACGAGTTGAGCTGCAAGCCAGCGGTGCGAAAAACAGAAAGAACAGATGAAAGTCTTTCAAGATGAGTCGCAAAAGTTGAAGAGAATACGATGACGTAATCCAAGTAGCACAAACAGATGGACCATTTCAAACCACGCAAGAGCATGTCCATCATCCGTTCAAAGGTCGCCGGGGCACTGCACAAGCCAAAAGGCATTACCCGGAACTGATATAGGCTGTCTGGTGTGACGAATGCGGTCTTTTCACGGTCCATTTCATCCACGGCATTTCATCCACGGCAATGAACGAATGATGGACGCACTCCTATATACACGGTTTCAAGTGGTCCATCTGCCTCTGCTACCTGGACGACGTGACCGTTTTTTCTCCCACTTTTGCGACACACCTCGAGCGCCTGTCGACGATCCTATCTGTTTTCCGTCAGGCGGGGCTACAACTAAATTCGTCCAATTAAGTGCCACTTCGGTCGTCGTGAAATTTCTGTGCTCGGGCATCTCGTCGATTCTTCTGGTGTACGCCCTGATCACGATAAAATACGGGCAGTCAAAGACTTTCCCGCGCCAACATGTGCCAGGGATGTTCGCAGCTTCTTGGACCGATGCTCCTACTTCCGTCGGTTTGTCCGAAATTTTGCGAACGTTGCGCGCCCTCTTAATCAGCTCCTCAAGAAAGACGCTGCATTCATTTGGGACCCTGAGCAAGCTGGTGCTTTCACCGAGCTGATTGGGCTGCTTACGTCCCCGCCCATTCTCGCTCACACTGATGCGTCAGCTCCAACAGAAGTCCGTACCGCTGCCAGTGACCACGGTATTGGAGCTATCTTGGCACAGAAACAACAAGGGCGAGAACGTGTTATTGCCTACGCCAGCCGCCTTCTTTCCTCTGCGGAGAGCAATTATTCTATCACCGAACGCGAGTGTCTGGCTCTCGTTTGGGCAGTGGGTAAATTCCGCCCCTATTTGTACGGCCGCCAATTCACAGTTATCACTGATCACCACGCTCTGTGTTGGCTTTCGTCCCTCAAAGATCCTTCAGGCCGCCTTGCCGCTGGGCTCTGCCGCTTCAAGAATACAACTATTCAGTTGTATACAAGACCGGCCGGTTACATCAAGATGCGGACTGCTTGTCGCGCCATCCTGTCGACCCTCCTGACGTTTCTGCGGCCGGCATACCTGTCACCGTTCTCTCTATGGCTGCTTTTCGCGACATTAGAGTCGAACAACGTCGGGACGCCTCCTTGCAACAGCTTATTCAACGGCTCACTTCAGCGACGCCCGATCCTTCTGTTCGCATGTTTGAACTTCAAGATGGTATATTGTACCGCTCTAACATGCGCCTGGACGGCCCTGCCCGACTCTTCGTTGTGCCTGAGCATCTGCGTCAGACTGTTCTCGCCCAGTACATGATGTACCTACTGCAGGTCACCTTGGTGTGTCACGGTCTTATGACCGCGTCCGTCGGCGCTTCTTTTGGCCTGGTCAATACCGTGACGTCTGCCGTTATTTCGCTGTGTGTGATATTTGTCAACGACGCAAAAAGCCGACCACACTCCCTGCTGGTGCCTTTAAACCCTTGACGTACCGTCAGAACCATTCTTCCGTGTAGGTGTTAATCCTTTAGGCCCTTTTCCTACTTGTGCTTCGGGAAACAAGTGGATTGCTGTAGCAACAGACTACGCCACCCGATATGCAATCACACGGGCTCTTCCGACAAGCTGTGCAACCGATGTCGCTGACTTCCTCCTAGAAAACGTCATCCTTCACCACGGCGCCCCTCGACAGCTCCTCACCGACCGAGGCCGCTACTTTCTTTCTAAAGTTATCAATGACATTCTACACTCGTGCGCGACTAAACACAAACTTGCTACTGCTTACCAGCCAAAAACGAACGGTCTAATTAAACCGAGCGCCTTAACCGCACCCTTACTGACATGCTGTTCATGTATGTCTCCGATGACCATCGCGACTGGGACGTTGCGCTGCCGTTCGTTACTTTCGCGTATAATTCGTCTCGCCATGATACCGCAGGCTTCTCTCTCCATTCTTCCTTTTGTTTGGCCGCGACCCTACGTTACCTTTCGACACCGTTCTGCCCGCTAGTCTGAATTCCACATCCGAGTACGCCCGTAAAGCCATCCTCAAAGCACAGGAAGCACGCCATATTGCTCGACGTCGACTTGTGGAGTCGCAGGACAATCAGCGGCGCTTATATGACGCCCGCCATCGTGACGTCCATTACACACCGGGCGCCCTGGTTCTCCTTTGGTCGCCGTCGCTACGCGTTGGCCTCTCGGAGAAGTTACTTTCACGCTACTCCGGCCCTTACCGTGTCACGTCACAAACGAAATTGCTCCTCTTGAGCCAACCGTGGCTCAGCATCGCTCCGACGTGGTCCACGTCGCGCGTCTGAAGTTGTATCACTTGCCCGCCTCCTAACCAGCACCGAGCCGGTGCTTCAGCCGCCGGGGGTCATGTGACACGCTGACGACGAAGATGTTTTAATCATTGTCGGAAGAAGATGATGTTCCGGTCTTCGCGCGCTGTCTGTATACCATCTTGTCAGCTGCTATAATTATTGTAAATATTCTGTAAATACACGTCTGACTGTTTTAAACTCCGTAACAATATAATGCGCGTAGTAAGAGGCAGTGGCGTAGCAACAGGGGGGGGGGGGCGAGGGCCCCGGGTGCAAGGGGCCAGGGAAGGGGGTCATATACGCCTGAAGACACCCCTCTTTCCGCCGGCTTGACTGGGCGCAAATGGCAAAGAATGCTCCGGCATCCAGTAGCCCGAGCTCATGCACCCGATGCGTTGCGCCGCAGAATTGTCGGCTGCAGCTCTATCAACACCCCACGAAATAATTGCATGAATGTGCGGGGAAAAAAATTTACTTCGCAAAATGGTCGCTCAACTGCTCGCCTTAGCGGAACGTTTCATGTGGGGTGCGCTCGTGCCGTGCGTTGTTGCGTACTCCAGGGTAGCGTACCGTACTGCTGCCGAGAAGTAGCGACGCCTGCCTATCGAAGCTCGACCGACATTACCTATTGGGTAGCGTGGCGTTGTCGGCGGGCTGCAGGCATCCGGTAGATCATGGCGACCAAGCAGGGGCGAGACGATTTGCTAGTGCGAAACTGGCACGGTTTATTCAAAGGTAGTTGAAAGAAAATAAGAAAAGCATGAAGTATGAAGTCTCTCAGAAGTACATTTCGGAGCCCCTTAAATAGGCTCTCTACAAGTGTGGGCGGGATCTTGCTTCCGTCGATGACACGTGACAGGCACGGAGAGAGGGCCCCTCCTCCTGCAATACCGAGCACGGGCAGAAGTCGATCCTCTTTTCGACGAATCCGGGGAGAAGGTCGGGTGAATGACCTCTCCGGCGCCGTGGGGTCCGGCCAGTAGAGGGTAAGGGCATGACGTATCACCCACGGTGCCACGACCGTGAGAGGTGAAGGGGATGAGGTAGCACCCACGGTGCCACGACCATGAGAGGTGAAGGGGATGAGGTAGCACCCACGGTGCCACGGCCATGAGAGGTGAAGGGGATGAGGTAGCACCCACGGTGCCACGACCATGTATAGGGGAAGGGGATGAGGTAGCACCCACGGTGCCACGACCATACCGAACAGCATCTCCGGCGGGGGAGGAAGATCCCGACGTGTAGGGGCCAGCAGCCGCTGTACGAGGGATCGGCGTTTCGGTATCAGGATTCCGCGTAGAGGTCACGAACCCTTCGTTCGTAGCAGGTAGATTCCGGGGAGTGGTCATCCGTCCTCGTGGCGCTCTTGTGACTTTTCTCCTTGGTCCGGTCCGGTGAAATTGGTCTTTGCAAGCAGGTCTCGCAACTTTTCGTCTCCTGCGTGGCCAAGCAATCACCCCAGAACAGTGCCGGACCCACAACCACAAAGCAGCGAGCACAAGGCCACTCTCCCTCAAGACACACCCGGCTTTTAACAAAAAAAGAAAACCCGCTACACCTTTCCCATTTCCTACGCGCGTCCTCCCCCCCTCAACACTAAAAACAGCCATTTCTTGAAAGCGTTAGGACGTGGTTATTAAAATCAGCCAGCAATCGGCTTCACTTCGGAAAACATATAAATGCACGAAACAAAAAAAAAATGCCACGGAAACCCGGATGAGCATGAGGCTTTCGATACTCTAGGGGCAAAGACTTAAACCATCGGCATTGCCATTAAGCTTACCCTTCTTGTAGCGAATATCGAAGGTGTACTGTTGAAGAGCCAAGCTCCAGCGCAAAAGACGACCGTTTTTAGTAGACATGGACTGCCGCCATGTGAGGGGACAGTGGTCAGTCTGTATGGTGAATCTTGAGCCAGCGATATAGCAAGCTAGTTTCTGTACCGCCCAAACTACGCAGGCGCATTCCTTTTCTGATGCACTGTATGCTTCCTCACGAACTGAAAGCTTTCTACTGGCGTACAGTACAGGGTGTTCGTTCTCGTCATCTTTCTTTTGACAGAGCACCACCCCCATACCCCTGTCACTGGCATCACACTGAAGAATGAATGGCTTAGAGTAGTTGGGCGCGTTCAACACTGGCTGACTCGTTAGTGCGTTCTTTAGCATACTAAAAGCCTTTTCTTTTGCGTCATCCCACTTTACCGTTTGTGGTTCTGTTTTTCTGAGAGCATCCGTTAAAGGACTCGCAATCTCGGAATACCGCGGAATATATCTTTGGTAATAACCCGCCAAGCCAAGGAATGATCTGATGTCCCGCTTGGTGCGTGGTTGCGGGAAGTTGTCTATCGCGGTCAGTTTAACCTCGGAAGGCCGACGATGGCCTTGCCCTATTACATGACCTAGATAAGCTACCTCCGCGCGTTCTAATTGGCATTTGGGAGCCTTAACAGTTAAGTTGGCCTCTCGTAGCCGACACAACACGGTCCGCAGGTGTTGCATATGGTCCGCCCATGATGAAGAAAAGATAGCTATGTCATCGAGATAGGGAAGTGCAAAGTCCTCCATTCCTCGTAGCACCTGGTCCATAAGGCTAGAGAAGCAATATGGCGCATTCTTCAATCCAAAACTCAGGACTTTCGGACGAAAGGTTCCCATCGGGGAAATAAACGCTGCAAGCCTGCTTGCCCTCTCGGTCAACGGAACCTGCCAATACCCTCTGACTAAATCGAGCGTAGAGATGAAATTAGTACTGCTCACTTTCTCAAGCCTTTCCTCGATATGCGGTATTGGATAAGCCTGGTCCTTCGTGATTAAATTGAGCCTGCGGTAGTCGATACATGGCCGCGGCTCTTTTCCTGGGACCTCAACCAAGATAAGAGGTGAGGTATAATCACTCTCTCCTGGCTCGATTACACCTAGCTCTAACATCTTGTTTATTTCAGCGGTCATGACTTCACGTTGACGAGGCGAAACGCGATAAGCTTTCGAACGAACCGGGTCCGACGAGGTTAACTCGATATCGTGAACGATCGCCGTCGCCCTGCCCGGCGTGTCTGAAAATACGTCTTCAAATTCAAACACGAGTTCCCTCAGTTCGGCCCTCTGAATAGGATTCAACTCCGCCTGTTCTACTAACTTATCAATGGTCTCGTCAGTGTTTGTTGTCTCCGACACTGCTGGTAACTCTGGAAAGTCGACAGGCATTTCCTCAGGTTGGTTAAGAGACATGTTCACAATGGCTTCCCGCTGCCTGTAGGGTTTAAGTAGATTGCTATGGTACACTTGTGGTGTCCTTCGTTTTCTCGGTACCGTGATTACGTAGTTTGTTTCAGATAATTTCTGAATTAAGTCAACCGGTCCTTCCCATTGAACCTCTAGTTTGTTTTTCGACGAGGGTTTCAGGATCATTACCTTTTCCCCCACTTCAAAGCGTCGCGTGCGAGCCGTCCTGTCATAGTAATGCTTAGCCTTGCTTTGTGCCCTACGCATTTCCTGCCCTGCTTATTCCTGAGAAGCGTGCAGACCGTTCAACAGCTCTAGCACGTATGCCACAACCGAAGGATCGTCTGCCCGGCCTTCCCAGGCTTCTCGAACAATGCGGAGAGGGGAGCGAAGGCAGCATCCGTAAACGAGCTCTGAAGGTGAAAAACCTGTTGATTCGTGCGGTGCAGTTCGAAGCGCGAACATTGCCGCAGGCAAGCAACTCTCCCAATCGGCTTTGTGCTCATAACAAAGGGCTCGCAAAAGCCGTTTCATGACTGAGTGGACTTTCTCTACCGCGTTTGACTGCGGGTTGTACACTGAGCTCTGGATAATTTTAATACCGCATCTTTCCAGAAACGTCGAGGTCAGTGCGCTCGTAAAGACGGATCCTTGATCTGAGTGGAATTCTGCGGGAAACCCTACTCGCGCGAACATAGATAAAAGCGCGTTGACGATCTCCGTCGAGCTTAGTTCTTTTAGAGGCACTGCCTCGGGAAATTTCGTTGCGGGGCATAGTGCAGTAAGAATATGTCGATAGCCAGACTGCGTTGCAGGAAGTGGTCCCACTGTGTCTATTATGAGCCTGCGAAATGGCTCCGTGGTAATGGGAACAAGTCTCATTGGCGCTTTAGCCTTATCTCCGGGCTTGCCTATGCGTTGACATGTGTCGCAGCTTCTTACAAGTGCTTCTACTTATCGAAAGCAGCCGGGCCAGTAAAATTGCTGCAATAAGCGGTCCTTTGTTTTACGAATGCCCAGATGCCCTGTCCAAAAGCCCCCGTGAACCAGGTGCAGGAGCTGCTCACGATAGGGACGCGGCACCACGAGTTGGTCGAATTGCACACCCTTTCGACTGGTGTACTTTCTATAGAGGACGCCTGCCCTCTTGAGGAACTTCACGTTCTGTTTGGCCACACCTTCCTTAGCGTCCGGCCTTAGGTTACGCAGGGTGGAATCTTTTTCCTGCTCAGCGATTAATGTGGCAGGGCTTATATTCAATAACCTTTGCCAGCATTCTGCCTCGCGAGACATTTCAGGCTCTGCTGCTTTCCTGACTTCTTCATTAGCTGGCGTACCTTCCGCATCATCCCCTATAGGGCCGTCCGGTTCGGTACTGGTGGACGAATCCTCCTTCAAACCTGTTTCCTCCACTACTGGACACTCATACACTGCCTTGGCCGCGAGCTCCCGTGCCTTGGAACGAGTTAAGGCTTGCACTATCACTTCACTAAACCCGATTCCCCTGCGTCGTAGCAAATCCTCAGATTTGTTAGAAAACAAATATGGATACTGAGGCGGGAGATGTGCCGAGACGGCAGCTTCAGTGTCTAGTACTCCAAAAGGCCCTTCGATACGAATCTTGGCCACAGGGAGACAAACACTGGAGGTTTCCACGGCTTGCCTTATCCAAGCACATTCTCCCGTGAACTGGCCTTCCTCAACGTACGACAGGTGCACTACATCCATTGTGGCTGCTGAGTCGCGAAGCACCCTACACGGTTTGCCGTTTACCACGAGGTCTCGAATGTACGGTTCTAGCAATTTCAGGTTTTCCTCGTTACTAGTTAGTGACATCAACACTAACTTGGTATTTTTGCATCCCACGGAGATATGCCCCGTTTGCTGGCAGTTGTAGCAAACTATTGGTTTCTTGGCCTCGAAAGCCCTTTTCTTTTGCCTTTCTGCCCTCTGTTCGGGTGACTCCTCCCTTCGCTTGCTGTTCTCGTCACTACTTTTCACTGAATCTGACCTTTCCTTTGATTTATACTGATTCGACTTCGACCAACGTTCTGGCTTGTCGGATCTGTATTTAGTCACCTCCTTCTTAGGAGCTTCGTTGCATTCGAACGCACGGCGGGTTACGTACTCCTCAGCGAGATTGGTCGCTCTCGTGATATCTACGCCTGGCCTATCCTGAACCCAATGCTTGATGTTTACTGGCAGCCGGCGGTAGCACTGTTCTAAGGCAACGCACTGCATTGTCTTTTCGGCATCGCCGAGTGCACCCTCTTCTCTGAGCCATTCCTTCAGGTTTACCTCCAAGGCGTATGCAAAATCTGAATATGACTCACTTTTGGTCTTCTCGACTTCCCTGAACTTTCGCCTGAATGCTTCAGCTGATAATCTATACTTTTTAAGCAGATTTGCTTTGACTTCATCGAAGTCCTCTGCTTCTTCTTTCCCCATGCGGGCGATAATATCAGCTACCTCACGTGGCAGTAACGTAAGCAAGCGTTGCGGCCACGTGTTTCTCGCGAATTTTGCCTTCTCACACGTGCGCTCAAACTGTACCAGAAAAAGACCTATGTCCCCTCCTACTGCGTAGGGTGCCATCAAGTCTGTCATTCTGCGCTCGCTTTCACGTGCCCCTGTGCTAGGTCTTTCGCTATTTTGTGCTTTCAGAAGCTCAATCTCTAGGCGCTTCATTTCGAGAGAGTAAAACATCTTTATTGATAATATTTGAATGGCGAGAGCAGTGTGGGAGGAACCCTCAGTCCAGGGTCCCTAAGATGATTCCGGCGATGTTTCGAGCCCGTTGTATCACTGCTCGGAGGACCTCGGGAGGTCCGTCGCGGAGGGCATCGTCCCACAGCTCTTTGTTGCGTAGGGGGTAAAGGAGAGTTGGCGAGGGAGGAAAGAGGTTTGCAGTGCACTCAATCGTGACGTGGAAGATTGTGGGCGAGCTGCCACAGCCAGGGCAATGATCTGCATAACAGTGTGGGTAGAATTTATTGAGAGAGGCAAGATTAGGAAAAGTTGCGGTTTGTAACTGGCGTAATGCCACTGCTTCCTCCTGCGAGAAGGACGGCGGTGGTGCGGCGTGGGTGCGACGAATGCGTGTATAATGACGGAGTATGTCTTTATAACGGAGCAAGGGATCCCCCCACTCTGAACTAGTCGCCTCACCACGCCGAGTCGCCCGGAGGGAAATTTCTCGGGCAACCGCATGTGCGCGTTCGTTACCCGGCAGCGAGGTATGACCAGGGGTCCAGAGTAAGTGGATGCGGGGAGGTGTGGTTAGTGTATTTTGCGGGATCTGTTTGAGAATTTGGTGCGCCGCTCTCGGGATGCCATGTCCTGATAGGAACGCCCGGCATGCCTGTTGCGAGTCCGTCAATATATACACTTCCTCAGGAACACGGATGGCGTATCGAATTGCAAGAGCAACACCGAGAATTTCTCCGTAAGCGGCATTTGTTCCGCGCATTGCAGCAGAGTCTCTCAGGGATTCGGTGCCATCCAAAACTACCGAGGTATAGCCCTCTTGAGTGCGTGATGTGTCCGTGTATAAAGTGTGTGTTTCCGGGATGTTTGCAAGCATGCGGCCAATGTATCGTACACGGGCTTTGCGCCGCCCTTTGTCATACTCGGGGTGCATATATTACGTGGCAATGGATGAATACTTAGTGCTCGGCGTACCGCTGACGACAAGATCGTTGGACGGATTTCAGACACAAGGGGTGGGACAGAGTATCCTAGCCATGTGAGAAGATGGCGGCCAGTAGGAGTGAGTAGGAGGCGCTGGCGATGGCTGACCCAATGTGCCTCTCGCAGCTCGCCTAGTGTGTTATGTGTCCCTAAGTTAAGGAGACGGTGTGTGGAAGTATAGTTCGGGAGGCCATGGGCCAGCTTCGTCGCTTTGCGAATCATTGCGTCTATGCGAAGTTGTTGCGCTTGGGTCAACCGCTGAAATGGGAGATGGTATGTAAGGCAGCTGATCACGCATGCCTCCACCAAGCGCAGCAGGTCCTCTTCTCGAAGGCCCGAGCGCCTGTTGGAGACCCTCCGGATCATGGCCAGAATTTGCTCAATCTGTCTGGATAGAAGGGAAACAGTGTAGTTTGACCTGCCATCCGCTTGGATGTGTAGGCCGAGGATACGAGCACGATTAACCTGTGGTATCGGTGTGCCATCCACGTGCACAGTGATAGGGGGAGTAGAGGAACGGCTCCGGGGGCTAATGATTATGATCTCCGACATTTCCGGAGCACACCTTAAGCCGCATTTTCTCGCGTACTCGGAAACTGTATCGACTGCTTGCTGCAGTCGGTCCTGGATGGCTCCGTCGGAACCCCGTGTCGACCAGATAGTAATGTCGTCTGCATAAATAGCGTGGACGACATCAGGGATCTGGTCGAGTAGTCGGGGGAGCCCTGCGCGAGCGCGATATTGAATAAAGTAGGGGAAAGACTGAGCCCTGGGGTGTCCCACGTCCTACAAGGCGAATCGTACCGGATCGATGCGGTCCCATTCCTACGGTGGCTGTGCGATCTCGAAGAAATGCGCGGATATAGTTGTACATACGAATTCCACAGTGTGAATGTGCAAGATTGCGAAGGATGAGGTCATGTTCAACATTATCGAATGCCCCTTTTAGGTCTAAGGCTATGAGTGCTCTCGTTTGGGCGGACGACGGAGGTCCTATGACTTCCTCCCGCAATTGTAAAAGCACATCTTTGGCAGACAGATGAGCCCGATATCAGAATTGAGAGTTAGAAAAGAATGATTTTTCTTCGAGGAAGGGCTGCAGACGCCGCAAGAGTACATGCTCCATGAGCTTACCAATGCAGGATGTTAGGGAGATGGGTCGTAAGTTTTCAACCTTTACAGGCTTGCCCGGTTTGGGAATCAGTGTGATGTCGGCGTGTCGCCATGCTTGGGGAAGCATGCCCTTGCGCCAGCAATCATTGAAGATATGGGTGAGGTGGTTAATATCCGCGTCACTGAGGTTACGAAGGGTGGCGAAGCGGATGTGGTCGGCTCCCGGTGCCGTGTTGCGGCGTAGGTCTTGTAGGACCACCCGCACCTCGTCAGATGTGATGTCCGCATCTAGCAATTCGTTCGCCTCGCCTACATAAGGATAGTCAGGGTACTGCGGCGGCGGGCCTGTGGGTATGAAATGCTTCTCTAGCTCTCTGAGGAGTGTCGAGACATCGTCCCTGTACTCGTGCATTAGGATGTGCAGCTGTTGAAATGTTTTTCCCTTTGTTGTGGTGGGATCTGTGAGTGAGCGAAGAATCGACCACGTTTTTGCAGTGCTCAATGTGCCTGAGAGGCGATCGCAAAATCCTCGCCAGTTATTCGTCGTAAGGATCTCTGCATACTCCTGAGATTCCCGTGTAATTTGATCTATACGTTTCCTAAGTTTGCGTTTGAGGCGTTGTCGTTTCCATCGTCGTGTCAACCCTCTGCGGGCGTTCCAAAGATGAAGTAAATGCGGGTCTATGTCTGGTGTCTCGGTTGTGGTGCGCAGTGTGCTCGTGGTGGCCTCTAGATCTTGTGCGAGAAAGTCAAGCCAGCGTTCGTACCTTTGGCGCTCAGGTGGGTCCTGGCGACGTAACCTGAATTTCGCCCAATCCGTTATACGCACATTTCGCTCGGGCCTGCCCGCACCCCGTAATGACAAGGTGGTCGCCACAATGTAGTGGTCACTACCAAGGTGCTCCTCTAAAGGCCCGTGCGCAACGACTGGGCCAGTATTGCGCACGAAGGTAAGGTCAGGGCAGGTGTCACGAGATACGCTGTTGCCCATCCGAGTGGGGTGCTCTGGGTCGGTAAGGAGTGTGTATCTCATGTTACAGATGGCATTCCATAAGCGGGTCCCTTTAGCCTGCGATTTAACGTGACCCCATGCAGTATGCGGAGCGTTAAAGTCGCCGGCCACCACACAAACCCGTCCAAACCTACCAAATTCTGTTAGTAGGTGCTGAAAACAGTGCGTTCGCGAACGGGGGGAACTGTATGCATTGAGTATAAACAGACTCTCGCTGCGTTTACCTTACGTAATTATTTCCAATATTTGGTGAGGAATGTCAATGTTAGTGGTATGCATGCGACATGTAACGTGTTTCGAAACTAAGGCTCCCACAAGAGGAGAGACACCCGAGAGCGTGCTGTAGCCGGATAAAGAAGGGGTGCAATTGACTTCCTGCAAGAGGATGACATCGGGAGGGTTCGTGGATGTGGCGATATACTGCTGTAGGGAACCTCGTTTTCGGCGGAATCCCCTGCAATTCCACTGCCACACCACTAGTTGCTCCGCGTTACGCGGCGCCATCATCATCGCGAGAGGAGGCAGGCGGTCGTGCATAGGGATGCGGGCGCCGGGTGCCCACATTTGAAGGTTGCGGCCGAGAGCCTTGGTCGGAAAGCGCGCTTTCGTTGTTACCGCTAAGCTCAGGAACTTGCATGCGTGCGAAAGTGCACTCTATACATGATTTCACTTGCTCCGTAATCCCTATTTGAAGGGCCTCCATTTGGCGTTCTATCCTGTCCAGAGCCGCCTGCATACTAGTGCTCATGTCTGCCACTGTGTCTGCCACCAGCGCGTCCATTTGTTTTTGTAGGCGCTCACAGCGCGCCTCCATGTCACGACGTAGGCGGGCTATTTCTATTAGAGGATCGGGATTTGGTAACGAACTGGTAATAGGGGAAGGGGTAGGGAGAGATTTACTGGGCGGAGCAAGCTGTGGGGTACCCTTCACCCGACCTACCTCCCGAGGCGCCTCCATTGCTGTTTTCTTCTCCGGGGTCCGCTGCACCCCTGAAGGGACCAGGGTCACCTTGGCTTGGGCGTTGGTCTGCAGGGCCTTCTTGTAGGGTGGTCGGGAAGATGGGGAAGGAGGGCGCTTCTCTGGGAGGCGCACCGATGCCTCGCGGCATCGGGACCGAGACTTGGAGCGGGTCCGGAACTTGCGACGGGAGCTCGAACGGGTCTCCGACCGGACTTTTCTGGTCTCCTTCGTTAGGGCGCGTGACGTTCGGGTCTCCGCCGTATCTGTGGTAGTGGTCGGGTCGCAGGAGGGTTGCAGTTCACGCTGCTCTTTCTCGAGAGCTTTCCGCACCCAAGCTTTGTTCAGTGTCTGCCTAGCACGCCTCGGGCAGTTTGGATCCGCTGTAGGGTGAGTGCCGTCACAGGATCTGCAGTGTGGGGTGCACGGATGTGATGTGGTGGGGTTGTCAGTCCCGCACGTCGCGCAAATGACCACGTGCGGCGTAGGACAGTAATCAGCGCAATGGCCGAGCTTGTGACATATCTTGCAAACCAGTTGGCGGGGTCGATGGGGGTAGCAGCGGAGTTCGGCACCATAGAAACGCACGTAGCGAGGCACTTTAAGTCCTTCAAATGTTACCAACGCAACGTTGGTTTGACCCATCATTCGTGCTTGAAGTATTTGAGTTCCAGGAGCCACAAGCTCATTCACTAGCTTGGATGACGATGTACCGGGCAAAAGGCCAGGAACAATTCCCTTGCATGAGTTGTCTGGGGCCGCAAAATATGTCGTGATGGGATAGACCCACTGACCAAGGTTCAACTCCCTCACCTTGTACAATGCGTCGGCTACGTGTGACTGGGGTGTGCTGATGATTGCCAAGTTCTGCTGAGGTCGCAGTCGGAATATGATGTCCTGACGATCCTCGGTGGTCAAGCCGGCAGTACTCCATAGAGCACTGGCGAGTTCTGGGCGCGTCCACTTATCGAGACAAAGTCCTCCGTGAGGCCGCAGAATTATCTTTTCATCGTGCAAAGGAAGCTGAGGCAGGTTCTGATTCCGAATGCGCTTGCGTATGGTAGGCTGGGAGGCGTCCGGAATGCCCAAGATGTTCTCGGAGGGTTGCGTCTTAGCGCGCGTTTGACGGTTGCGTCGCTTATGTATGACTGTCTTCCAACAGCCACCTGTGTCGTCGTTAGTTTTGTCGTCGTAAATATTCGGGGCAGCATCTTCCTCCATCCTTTCCCCGGTCGGAGTGTCCACCTCTCGCTGTTGGGAGGGAAAATCGGCGACGATGGGATCGGCGGCCACTCCCGCGGAATCCACCTCGGGCGTCTTCGTTGTTGTCGAGGAACGCGCGTCGGCGTTCTCCGTCGCCGATTGCGTCTTCTGCTCGTTGGAAAATGACATTGCGGTAGATAAATGCTCCGTCGAAACAGAGCGGTGAATTGGTCGAAGGCCCTTTGCACGCCCGTTTAGAACATGGGCCTCGGAAGAGCTGGTCGCTTGGCGCTCTTGGTTCATGGTGTAGAAAACACGCCAAGGCAGCTATGGCCCCGGCAGGGGCAGCCGCGTTGGAACTGCTTCAGAGCTGTAGAGGCGCGGGGAGCGGCAACAAAGTCCCGGGAAGAAAAGGCGGTCGGTGGGAAACGGCGAGAAAGCCGCTTCCCATACGACTCCCGGCGAAGGCGGCCCGGGCAAGGGCGGTCAAGGGCGGTCGGTGAAGGTCGCGTAGTCTCGGTGGTTGCGGAGCGCGCCGACGACACGTCCGTTCACTTCGGCCGACCGATTGGAACTCTTCATTTCGAGTGCGTCGCGTGCAGCACGGTAGCGCTCTTCTTTGGCCTCACGTGCGGCGCGCTCGCGCTCTTCTTCTTCCTCTAGGCGCTTGCGCTCTTCTTTTTCCTCTAGGCGCTTACACTCTTCTTTTTCCTCTAGACGCTTACGCTCTTCTTCTTTTTCTTTAATGCTCTCGAGACATTCCGTCAGTTCCTCGTCGTCTGCCCCGGTCGCTTCGATCGCCCCAATGATCTCCGGCTTTCTCTTTGATTCGGCAATTTGGAGGCCCAACTCTTTGGCCAAGCTCAACAATTCCGGCTTCTTTAGTGCCTTCAAGTTCATGGCTGCCCTTAGTGCTGCTAAACCTTCACTCTATACAACCTTGACGTACTCAAACTTCCGTCAACGGTTTAAAGAAAAATCACCGCTATGTACTTTCCAAAAAATACGTAAAAGCCAAGTGATATCTCAGTGAAGAAAAGCCGTGCACTCACCATATGCAATCATGATCCAGACACCTTCCTTCCGAACGTTGTCGCCAGGACGAAGAGGCTACGATCTCGTAGTTGTCGTCCAAGTTCAGGATTCCATATCCCAATCGCTGCCAGCCAGTTTGTTGCGTACTCCAGGGTAGCGTACCGTACTGCTGCCGAGAAGTAGCGACGCCTGCCTATCGAAGCTCGACCGACATTACTTATTGGGTAGCGTGGCGTTGTCGGCGGGCTGCAGGCATCCGGTAGATCATGGCGACCAAGCAGGGGCGAGACAATTTGCTAGTGCGAAACTGGCACGGTTTATTCAAAGGTAGTTGAAAGAAAATAATAAAAGCATGAAGTAGGAAGTCTCTCAGAAGTACATTTCGGAGCCCCTTAAATAGGCTCTCTACAACTGTGGGCGGGATCTTGCTTCCGTCGATGACACGTGACAGGCACGGAGAGAGGGCCCCTCCTCCTGCAATACCGAGCACGGGCAGGAGAAGTCGATCCTCTTTTCGACGAATCCGGGGAGAAGGTCGGGTGAATGACCTCTCCGGCGCCGTGGGGTCCGGCCAGTAGAGGGTAAGGGCATGACGTATCACCCACGGTGCCACGACCGTGAGAGGTGAAGGGGATGAGGTAGCACCCACGGTGCCACGACCATGCGAGGTGAAGAGGATGAGGTAGCACCCACGGTGCCACGACCATGAGAGGTGAAGGGGATGAGGTAGCACCCACGGTGCCACGACCATGTAGAGGGGAAGGGGATGAGGTAGCAACCACGGTGCCACGACTATACCGAACAGCGTTCATGCTGGGAGCAGGCGTCGCTAAATATACAGTCAGGCGTTATAAGGCGTTGAGGCTCTTGGGTCCCTCTTCCGTTCAGAACGCGCAGCGAACAAAGACAGCAGCAAGAGGGCGTTCAACCAGCGCGCCCGGCGCTCGAGTTTACGGCGAAGCGTTCGTTGAGAGCTTGAGAGCGACGTTGCATAAGTGCGGCCATAAAAAGTCGCGAATGGTATTCTCTGGATCGTCTTCAGACTCGGTTCCGCCGAAGAGTTTGGCGGCTTATGACTCGACAGGCTGTAGTCGCGGGCCTGCCGCGATGTTCGGCTCGCTTTTACTTCCCCTCTCCCGCTCGCTCCGAGAAGCCGCTGCGAAACCTGCCGTTATGTTTCACGCTTTCCTTCTTACCCTCGAAAGTTTCAGAAAACTGTTGTTGTTGCCTGACTTCATGTTACAAGTGCAGTGTCTGTATCAGCTTCACAGAATTTTATTTTTTAAAAAAAGGTGAATTTGGTAAGGATATTTCCCGATCGAGATTCTATGGAGTTATGTGTTTTTGTGATTACTAGGAACTCGGTAGCGCAAAAAATATGGCAGATAAGTAATCACCATATCCTTAATAATCCCTTCATTAGTACTTATAGAGGAAACCCTTCGAGAATTGAGGACTCAAAGTCATATTATTAACTCAACAAAAACTTCTTAAACAAGATCGTTTTGGGTGCTAAAACCTACAGTGCTTTGGCACTGCGGGCGGCGCCCAGTATATGGCAGCAGCGAAAGAAATATGAAATAGTGGACCAGTGACGTTGATCCCTTGATCCTCTCCACTGCGAGTGCAGACCAACAGTAGTGCAAGCTTTCGCTGGCACGAGCTTCATCGCGGTCTTTTTTTTTTTTATGGTGACGCCAAGAATCACCGCGAAGCGTGCTCTATTCTGTTCCCAGTCTTTTGGTGGTACCGCAGCTCGTATAATCACGTTTGTCCGTAAAGCAGCAAATAAAAACAAGGCTTTATTGATCAGAATGAAGAGAACTCGTAATTGTCATAGCGTTGGCGCCCGCGCAGCAGGGAGGCGGGTAGCGTTTTCCGTTTTTCTAATAGGGTGGGGAGATCAGTGTCACTGACACACAATTTAATTTTCGGTTTCATTCAGGGCTGCCCACAGCCAAAATACTGCGTGCCATAGCACCTACGACGATTTTTGTGAAGTTCTTGTTGGGCAAGGTATTTTTTTTTAATGCGAGGGTAAATGCCTCAGGGCATACAGGGGTATGGGATGGGGGTGAATAAGGATGATTAAATGAATGAAAAAAGATTTGCTGACCTAATGAAGCCCAAGAGGGATCGATAAATGTGGTCCCTGCGTCCAAGCAGCGTAATCGCTCGGATTATGCGGCGAGAGTCCCGCTGCTGCGAGGTGCCGGAGCCTCGTCGGTTTCAGTGCAGGGCAGACCCACAGCAGGTGGTGGATGTCGGCTTCAGCATTTCGCGACTTGCAGAGTGGACACTCAGGACGAGGATATAACGGGCGAAAGTGCGGCCACTTCCTAGTCACGGCAGGAGTGAGGGCAACCCCGACCCGGATCCTCCGAAGCGCAACCTCCTCTGCACGGGTAAGGCCACGGGGGAGGTTTACCGCACACGGAGGTATGAGAACACGTGTGCGGCGCCGGTGGTGCTCCTTTCTTGTTAAAAGGAGGGTGGCATCATCTAGGTGAAAGAGTTGAGGCAGTGACGATGGAGAGGTCGCTAGACGGGTGGCAGAATCCGCACGGCTTTGGAAGCTTAGAAGGTCGCGTGGGATCCACTCGACAGATATTGTCTGTGGGATGCGTGCCGCCAGAAGATGGATCTGTTGGCATATGTCAGGGCTGCGACTGACGCGTCGCAGAAGCCGCGTCGCCTGGAGGGCATCAGTGCGGATGACGATTCGGGCCGTGGGGACCATGGGAAAGGCGGCCACAGAGCACAACGCTTCTCGGACAGCAAGGAGCTCAGCACAAAAGGAGGAAGGAGTTTCTTGGATTTGAAACCGGGTCGTCTTATTAAGGGCAGGTGCGCATGGGCAATAAATTGCAGTGGTTGTTTCACAGTCCTGAATGCTTGCATCAACGTAAAGGACGATGGAGCCAAGCGGCAGGTGGGCATCTTGAGCAATAATTCGGTCACGAAGCGACGACGCCGCGTGAGTTGATGTCGGGTGATGTATATCAGTTGGCTTGTTATCACTCAGCTGTACAAAACTCCAGGGAGGAAGAACTGGCGATGGTGGTGGTAGAAGCGAGTTCGAGAAAGCGTAAGCCCTGAGAGCACACGTTGCGTGTGAAAGGCTGGCCTTAAGCCTGCGAGCATCACGTCGCTGCTGCACCAGCTCATCTAGTGTGTTGAGCTGTGCATTTTCTTGGAGAGTCACGATCGGGGTGATGCGGGGAAGGCAAGTGATGACCCTCATTGCCTCGCGATTAACAGCCTCAAGGCGATCCCATTGTGCCCTCGTCAAATGCTGGAATTGGGCTTGATAAACAAGGCGTGGTTGCACTACCGCCTTCACCAATTGTCGCGCAACATATGAGCTGGCACCGCCCGTTTTAGGAGCAATGCGCCTAATCAGACCCAACGTCTGAAGTGCCTGCTTTTTAGCGCTGGAGAGCCAAGCAGTTCCGGTTCCCGACTCGTGTACCATCAGACCCAGAATTTTTATAGTTGAACATTGTTGAAGAGGGGTTCCGGATAGATGACGACGAATGGGTGTTGCAGAGAGTTTACGCCGGCCCCAGCAATTGGCGGCTGACATGTAAGCAGATTTGCTGACGGAAAGCCTAAGGCCGACCGAAGAAGCGTAAGTGGCCGTGATATCTAAAGCTGACTGAAGGGCAGCTGAGTGTGCAGCTGAGGGCAGCTGAGCTGAAGGGCAACTGATGAGTGCTCCATACCGTGATGTCATCAGCGTACAACAAGAACTTTATGTCGGGTACATCGTGTAAGCGCCATGCAAGAGGGATGAAAGCAATATTGAATAATGTGGGGGACAATACAGATCCCTGGGGTACGCCACGAAGAGGGACAAATGAGCCGACGGCGCACCACTGAGGCGAATCGCAAAATGTCGGTCTTCAAGGAAAGATTTGACAAAATTCCGTACTCTAGGGGGAAAATGCAGCATGTCAATTGAAGCCAAGATAGCAGCATGACTGATGTTATCATACGCCTTTTCGACGTCCATAGCGAGGACAGTACGGACACTGTGGCTACGAGTTGACGATAAAACCGAGGATGCCAAGACAGCCAGCCCATCTTCAGTACCTATGGATGGTCGGAAACCAATATGAGCAGGGTGGTAGAAACCGTGGTGCTCTAGCCACCACGACAGTCGTGTGGCTAGCATTTTCTCAGCAAGATTGCACAACGTTGACGTTAGGGAAATGGGTCGGAAGTTGCCAAGGTCAGTCGGCGGCTTGCTTGGTTTCGGAATCGGGATCACAATAGCTGATTTCTAGCCTGGAGGGACAACGCCATGTAGCCACACCTTGTTAATGGTGTCGAGGAGTTGAGGCAGCACAGCGGAACTCAGGTTCTTGTAGGCCTCATAAGTAATAGAGTCTGGACCGGGTGCTGTCTTGCGACTGGTACCATCTATCGCTGCAAGCAACTCAGGCATGGTGAAAGAGCTTGCAATGCCCTCGGAGTCTGCTGTAGATGGTAACCTGTCGATATGTGTCGGAATGCCTGCCAAGGAAGCACCATTGGCTGTTTGAGGCAACACGTCGTACTGCGGGAAAAACTTCCGGGCTGCTTCTCTGGCGAAATCATCCGGCGACAAGCCAGCAGCGAAGCAGGCTGTGGCTGCCGCGTCTGGACGGCGGCAACCGTGTTCCATGGCACGAAACGTTCGCCAGAGAGAAGCATTCGATGTCTTGGATGAAAACCGCTCACACCACGTATGCCAGTGCATCCGCGAGAGGTCGCGTTCATATCTGCGGGCCTTAGCAGTAAGGAAATTCAGTCTTGTACGTGCTTGTGCAGAAGTGGGGTCTCGGGATGCTGCCAGCTCAGCTTGTCTGCGAGCAGCCCACAAGTTGAGCAGGCCGATATCCGGTGCCGGTCGATCGACGTCTACGCAGCTGATGGTTGTAGCTTTATTGAGCGCGCTTTGTATGCGGTCAACAAGTAGTGGTGACGAGTCCACAGAGGTATCTTGGAGAACGGAGCGAAAGGTGTCCCAGTTGACCACAGAACACGTGCGGCGCAATCGGCGGGCCTGCGACGGACGAAGGCCGATGATGATAGGGTGGTGGTCCCTACCCCAGCAGTAGGGCTCCATGTGCCAAGTGGGAGTGCCGGGACCCGACCACCACGTAAGATCTGGTGCGTATGTTGTACGTCGAGCTTGAGGAACAGCCCGCGTTGCTGAATCGGGATGGTTCAGTAGTACAAACAACACATCCGCGAAGGCGTCCCGCGCACGCCTACCTCGAGGGCTGGAAGTAGGGTATCCCCAATCTGGGTGAGGGGCGTTGAAATCACCACCAACTAAAATAGGACACGCTGGGTATTGGCGACGGACAATATTGGCTACTGCCACTACCTCCTGATATGAGTTACACCAGTTTTCAAGAGAAAGGCAGACCTGAGGATAGCGCGTATCAACATACACTGCCGCCTTTCCTGGAGGGGCAGCTGTGTGCACGCGACGGTCACTCATCGAAGGACACGTATCCACTGAAGCCCGGAATGGCAGGCAAGGCATTGGTCTCCTGTAGTAACAGGGCCAACACCTGCGACTTGTTCATACGTAGACGGGATTTAAGCTCCCCCACTTTCGTGGAGAGTCCTCTACAGTTCCACTGAAGCACGCCACAAACACCTGTGCCCGCCATTTTGATTACGAGTCCAGGCGTTGTAAAATCACAGATGTCAGGTTGCATAACTGGCTGACCATGAACCGCAAAAGGGATGTTGTAGGGTTATCCGGCAATGGAGCTGAAGACCTGGTAGACTCTGCGACCAATACAGCAGGGCGTGACCAGTGGCGTAGCTAGGTCGTCTGGCACCCGGGGCCCATAGGTCCTCTCCCACGAAACACAGAACCTCTTAAAAACTTCTTGAAACGGCTACAAACAGCTATAGACGTCTTGGTCTATGATAAGACTGAAAATAGAATTTCTTCTAAACATAACCTCAGCACTTGGAATATGCTAGTATATATTCTATCTGCGGCAAAACCCACTACTGGTGTCACTAGAGTCTGTTTTGGTAAACGCATTCAGAATGTCTAACTCAAGAACTTTTCTAGATCTTTTTGTCTAAAAGTGCATAAAATGCCAAACGACGTGTTAAATGTGCGGTTACCGTCCGCCGTCGGCGTTAGCGAGTAAAAGACGCCACAGACAAATCGAACTCGTTGGAAGCAACATAAGTTAATTGGCTTTAATATTAAATAATTTCACACCAGAACTTCAACAATCAAATGCGTGTTATTGTTTTCCATACGGGGCGCGCACACGACGCCTGGAAACCATTCTATGCTCGCGCAGCAGGTATTTACAGCAGCAGGAGCGAAATGCCGGTGTTGCGCAGCGGTGTCACAGAGCCACCGCGCTGCGATCACTTCGGCGGCACAATCCAAATTTGTCGGACATCTCATTCTGTGCTGGAAACACTGGGAGGCAGGAAGTTTGAAGGAACAGAAGGCTAGATGGTAATTTATTTGTTATAACACAGTGCATAGAGATAGCGACAGCCAGGCAGAAACCGCTATGGATAGCTTTTTTAGACATTAGAGGAGCCTATGATAATGTAAAGGGAGAAAAGTTATGGAGCCAGTTGAGGGAATGTGGTCTAGGTAGAAAGATGATTGAGTTCCTACAACAAGTTTATACAGATAATGAGGTAGAGATAACATGGGAGGGGGAAACTACAAAGCCAGCTAAAATAAGAAGAGGTCTCAGGCAGGGCTGTCCATTGTCGCCTCTGCTTTTTATGATCTACATGAGCCAAATGGAAAAGAGACTAGAACAGAGCACAATAGGAACTGACATAAGCTATATGCTGGAAGGGCAGTAGGTAGTTCAAGTACTAGCCGGACTGATGTATGCAGATGATATTGTACTGCTTGCTGACACCCGAGTAGGGCTACAGGAACTAATGAGCATATGTGGAGAGGAGGGAGAAAAATTGGGACTGCAATTCAGTAGAGAGAAGTCTGGGATAATAGTATACAATGAAGAAAGGGGGGAACCATTGGAAATACAAAGCACTAAGATTGATCATGTTGAAAAATACAAGTATTTGGGCATATGGCTAAACGAGGGCAAAAAGTACTTGGAAGAACAGGAAAAAATTATGATGGAAAAAGTGAAAAGGAACTCAGCTGTAATGAAACACAAGGCACTTTGGAACTATAATAGGTACGAGGTGGTTAGGGGCGTATGGAAAGGGGTTATGGTACCTGGCCTCACATTCGGAAATTCAGTACTGTGCATGAAATCGGAAGTTCAGGCATGCATGGAAACGAGACAGAGAAGTGTAGGCAGGTTGGCCTTAGGAGCACACGGGAACACCCCTAATGAGGGAGTGCAGGGAAACATGGGATGGACGTCATTCGAAGGTAGAGAGGCAATAAGTAAACTAAAATTTGAACAGAGACTCCCAGCACTGGAGGAAAAAAGGTGGGCAGGAAAAGTGTACAAATATCTGTACATGAAAAGTTTGAACACAAAGTGGACACTCAGAACGAGGAAGCTGAGGAATAGATACCTACAGCCGAGGGAGGGGGTCCAACGTGGTTCTAGTGTGGGAAAGGAGGTGAAGGAGACGGAAAGAAAAATGTGGGAAGAAAGAATGCTCGGAAAGCCAGCGCTATCAATGTATAGGTCACAAAAACAGGAGATTAAGAGAGAGCTCTTATTTGATAACTCGCGGGGCAGCTCACTATTATTCGAAGCTAGGACGGGGGTTTTGAGAACGAAAACATACGGGGCTAAATTTGAAGACGTGGACCTTCGGTGCACAGCTTGCGGAGCCGAAATGGAGACCACTGAGCATACAGTGCTGAGATGCACAGACCTTCGCCCGACCCTGGCAGAGGGAACAGTGGCAGATATGGAAGGGGCATTAGGTTTTCCCGGGGAACGAGGGCAAATAGACGAGAAAAGAGTGGCAGTAACGAAGGGGAGGCTAGAGGATTGGTGGAGTAAGTCAAGGGATAGATAATACCATAAATCGGGGAGATAATGTTTCCTCTACTGTTTTAGATAGTTATTGTGGGGGGAGGAGGGGAGTGAAAACTAGTTTAAGGAAAAGAGGATATAAAGAAAGAAAAACATACTAATAATAAAATAGGAGGGGGAGCAAAATGCTAGGTGGCGCCAGCCGCCGCCCGTTACAAAGGGTATAGCCGCCACCCATCCATCCATCCATGAAAAAACGGCCACTGTCGCCCGCTGTGTCTCGGTCGTGGGTTCGTTATCCAGTTGTGCGTCATTCTAAACCGTTCTGTACATTTATGCTGGATATTAAATGGAGTCATTTAGCTGTGCTGATGCTGTGTGCAGTGTGTTTTGCATCAGTGCTTCGTGACATCGGCTGTATTGCGTGTTTTCGCCGACGGCTTACTACCACAATGGCAGGGTCTGCCATCGCCGCCTTCGTGTCTCGGTACGTCTTTGTACGTCGCACCTTCGGATAACACTTTTTCCGGTAAGTCAAATACATTGCGCTTCGTTTTTCGTCAACAATGTGAACATATTTAGGTGTTACCCGCGACAATTCTTGATATATGGGCTCTTCTGCCCTGCGAGTTTTCGTCATTACTTTTATACGAGGGTTCTGCTTGTCTTCAGCCGTTCAGCACTACCGCTCTCCACGACTTCCGCAACAACAGTCAGAACTTTGCCCTGCTTGTTAGTCTGTGGTTAACGTAGCACGAACCAACCGAAAAGAGTGCACTCGAAGACGACGCGCTGGCTGTAATGCTGAACCAGACTGAACTCGCCCTATTTTGTGTCCTTTTGTTCTTACGTGTGCACGCGTGTGTGTCAGTGACTATGCAGTTTGTAGCGTTCCCACTTTATAGCAAAACAAACTGCAGTGTTTACTTCATCTATACAATTCCAAATTAAATTGTCTGCTGATGTACAAATTTCACTTGTGTTTTGTTCTAAATAAGCAGCAAAACTTTTAACCTAGTAGGTGCTTCATCTGGGAGTGAAATCACGATAGCTTGGCATTTATTAATGAATGACTGTGACTGGGGGTCACCTTATGTGTAATTGCAAATCTGCATTTCAACTGAATTGATGCTATCCTATTTTGTCCCTTTCACTCTATAGACGGCTGGACATCCTTCTTGTACCTTGGCGCTAGCTGGATGAC
Source organism: Dermacentor variabilis (assembly GCF_050947875.1). Lineage (NCBI taxonomy): Eukaryota > Metazoa > Arthropoda > Arachnida > Ixodida > Ixodidae > Dermacentor > Dermacentor variabilis. The sequence continues at coordinate 185,901,411 of NC_134568.1, read as the reverse complement.
GGGACCTCATCATGATCAGTGTAAGCCAATGTACTATCGGCCAAAAAAGTAAACGGACCACGGCACAGATGGCCGGAGCGGCGGCGGGGCCACACCGGGGCGCTGCTATCTCGCTCCGCGCGCTGACGGCGAGAGTGCCCCGAGTGACGCCAGACTTCGCCCTTTCTCTCGCGCGGGGCCTTGTCACGCTTGATAAACTTCTAGTGCACCGTTCAGTTGCTCTGCCGCTGACGGTCGCGACGAAGGGGACTGCATCGCCGGTAGTTTAGCACATGGCGCTGTCGAACAGTAGTGGATGGCCGCGGGGCATCAAACCGCGCCACTGAGACGGAACGCAGACTCGTTCTTAATGTTGTTTTGCTTATATTCACCATACCTCTCATATTAGTGCATTTCGCTGGCGTCCACCGCTGCTCGATTTTAGGCAACACAAAGCAAGGAGCCGTAACGGCGCCTACGTTGAAGGCCGCTCCATGCGCGCTCTTTCACGCCGGCGCGATAACTTACAGGCGCCAAGCTTTGCTGCCGGTGCGGGTTCTCTGTCGATATTACTTTTCCGGCATTGTCTCCTGCAGTGGGTGTAATAACTATAGCAACGACGCCTCTCAAAACTGCTTTAATTCGATACTACAATACGCAGCCCGTTATGAAACTTTCTTTAGAAAAATACCGTCAGAAAGAGACGATTGGAAAGGCGAATCGGAAAAAACTAGTCGCTCGTGAAAGCTTATTCACGGAAGCAGATAAAAAATGGCATTCCGTGGGTTGAAGAGGTCCTCAGCGGGATGAAAAGTTGCCGTCGACCGCGATGACAGCCTATTTGCCTTGGCATCGAGTCACAGAGCTCCTACTAGCTCCGGTCGTCCGCGCAGCGCTTCCAACCCTTCCTTCACGGTATGATGCAGCTGATCCGCGGTGCCACAGCAAAGGCGCCAATAGGACACCGGCGTTCAATATTTCATTTTTATTCTCTGGAACGGTGTGGGCGACGCGCTTTGTAGTGCGCGCTGCTATCCAGATATGGTTGTGTCCAGCCATTGGACACTGGAAGACTAGGAAATGTTTAAAAACGAGAACGGTCGCATTCGTCGCAAAAATGCCATCTCGGGTGCCGATCGAGGAGAGAAGGCGCATCGTGCGGCTTAGCATAGAAGGTGTCCCTCAGCGTGAAATCTGCCGCCGCACCAGGAGGAGCAGAACATCGGTGAACCGCATTATTCAAGCCTATAGGGATGAATATGGTAGAATTGCTGATGCTCAGCGCAGTGGGCGGCCAAGGCTTACAACGTTGGAAGAGGACCAACGGATAGTTGCTGCCGCTGTTGTTGACCCCTTTCTGAACGCCAGGGAAATTCGTGACGCACTCGATCTGAGTTGCTGCAGCGAGACTATCAGGAGCAGACTGCGAGAGGCAGGTCTCATGAACTGCGTTGCCGCTCAGAAGCTGCACCTGACGACGAAGCAGAGGGAAGAGCGGCTGAATTTCGCCCGAGCGTTCGAGCAATGGACTGCAGAGGAGTGGCGGGAGGTCATCTTCACGGATGAGTCAACGTTTAGCACACGCTGGGACCAACAGCAGCGTCTGTGGCGTCCGTTGAACAGCAGGTACGACCTCTCATCCTTGCAGCTGAGGGAAGTTGCGGGTAAAGTTCGCATAGCTAGTCAGTGCTGAAAAATAGGGATTGTTTGCAACGCATACTAGCCTTAAGAATGCAGTACAGCCTCATTTCTCGTCTTACTGCATGACTAGACGTAGGTGCACTATTGACTACGAAGTGTTTCTTTTGCGTCATTGCATATCAGCGAGCTGAATGTTAGACAGGGTATGATTTAAGCCTTCATTATTTTCTTTTCTACAGCAGAGGGAGGGGGCTGCGCGTTAAGTTTTGTACCCGACATATGTTAATCACTGCTCTCTCATATGCCCAGATATGACCCTGGCCACATCCACAGCGTGCTCAGCAGCGGCCGCTGCTCGGTTAGTGTTTGGGGCGCCATCAGGAAGGACGGCCTTGGCACACTCGTGCGGATTGAGAGCTCGTTCACCGGGTCAAAGTACTGCGAACTCCTCGTCAAGCACTTGATTCCATACGTGCAGGACGGGCCATTCCGGGACGGGTGCTACATGTTCCAGCACGACCGCAGCCCTGTGCACAAAGCACGCGCTGTGAGCGCACTTCTGGAGCGCTACGCCGTGCGTCAGCTTCCGTGGCCGCCTAACGGGGCTGATCTTAACCCCATCGAGAACATTTGGGGAATGTTGAAGAAGACTCTTGCCTCCCGGCACCTGTGTGGTGGCACAGCGGATCAGCTTTGGCATGCCGTGAAGGAAGAGTGGGAAGCACTACGCGGACGTCCGGAGCTAGTGGCCGCGCTCTATGACTCGATGTCAAGGCGAGTAGGCCAAGTCATCGCGGTCGACGGCGAATTTTCATCCCATTGAGGACCTCTTCAACGCATGGAACCCCACTTTTTATCTTCTTCCGTGAATAAACTTTCACGAGCGACTTGCTTTTCCGATTAGTCTTTCCAATCATCTCTTCCTGACGCTACTTTTGTAAAGAAAGTTTCATAGCGGACTGTGTATTGTAGAAGCGAATTAAAGTAGTGTGTAGAGGCGCACTGCTATAGTTACTAAACCCACTGCTGGACACAATGCCGGACAAGTAATATCGACAGAGAACCCGCGCCGGCAGTAAATCTTGACGCCTGCAAGCGCGCGTCACCGTAGCCGCCGTTGCGGCTGCTTGCGTTGTGTTGCCTAAAGTCGAGCAGCGGTGGACGCCAGCGAAATGCACTAATATGAGAGGTATGGTGAATATAAGCAAAACAACATTAAGAACAAGTCTTCGTTCCGTCTCAGTGGCGCGGTTTGATGCCCCGCGGCCGTCCACTACTGTTCGACAGCGCCATGTGCAAAACTACCGGCGATGCACAGTCCCCTTCGTCGCGACCGTCAGTAGCAGAGCAACCGAACGGTGCACTAGAAATTTATCAAGCGTGACAAGGACCCGCGCGAGAGAGAGGGCGAAGTCTGGCGTCACTCGGGGCACTCTCGCCGTCAGCGCGCGGAGCGAGATAGCAGCGCCCCGGTGTGGCCCCGCAGCCGCTCCGGCCATCTGTGCCGTGGTCCGTTTACTTTTTTGGCCGATAGTACTGTACCCTCTCTGGTCCTCCCAGTGCTTTATATATGGGTTAAGGCCAGGGAGCGCTTCGTGGTAAAATAGTTAGTTGGTGTCTCACAAACGGCCATTTTTTTGCACTGGTCCATTATAAGCTGCCACTATTAGAACCAATTTCTCGGTGCCAGTGTACATACACAGTTCTACTAGTAATTAGTTTCCCTAAGCCTTACAAAATTTACCTGTACGTAGTCATTGCTATGTAAGAACTCACAAATCAACTCTGCTGTGTCATAGAAGTATTCTATACATGAGTAAAAATTTTCTACAACAGTGTACATTACACCTTGCTTCCCTAATGCACAAATGTATTCAAGCCAGTATTTGATTAGTTTGGTATTCTAAATGTTTTCTGTGTGATTTAGTTTCTTTACAGGAACTTACTGTACAGCATCAGCAAGCAGTCTAATTTAAAATTTATGTGTGCTGTAAAAGGTGTGCTTTGCCGCTAGAATTGATAAAACATGGGCCAAGGCTTCCATACAAGGACAAACTTCAGTTTCGCTCTACCACCATCAGCACTTGGCTGGCGCTTGCAAAATGAATCACATCAAGTAGCTTGTGCCAGACTGTTTTTTAACCTTATTGTGAGGAGATCACAAAGTGATCTGTGGAGGCGCCTGCGTCTGAGATATAGATTGCGCTGCAACATATGTGCGTGTAGAACAGGCATGATGCTGAGGGTTCCAGCAGTTTGCAGAGGTGCTTTTAAAATTTTGTCATAACTGCAATTTTACCTGTGCTGTTTTTATCACCTATTTCAATAATGTCATTGGAGTGTTATTAGAATTTATCAATCTATTTGCTCTGGCCCATTAGCCTGCCACATTTGCCTTTTCACTAGGTGGGCAATTATTCTGCATGGACCATTGCTTGAATACACCTTTCTGTGTGCAGTGGCTTCTCAGTTGCAAGTCAGCATAGATGCTCAGAATTACCTGAGGCTATAGATACACTGATGAATTTGCCACCTATAGGAATTTATTTGCACTTTCTCACGCAAACAGCATGTTAACACTTCCAAGTCAGTGGGCAATGTTACCGTTTGATCACATCATGAGAAACTTTCAACTTTGTATGACGCATCATCCAAGGTGTTGCGTCATTTGTGTGAGGTATTGCCCGAAGCCAATTAGGGTCACATGAAAATATATCAACAAAAGTGATTGATCCAGCTAGGAGTGTTGCTTTGGAACACTACTTTATCACCAGTCCTCCTTTGCATGCTACCTGCTTACTCTGTACTGTGTCATGTTTAAGTTTGACAGAAAGGCAACAGCTAGGCAGCGCAAAATGCCAAACTTGATTTTAGTTCAACAATATAAAACGCTATTTAACTTTTTAATTAAGTCAGTACATCATTTACCTGCAGTGAATTACTGTTTTAAACTGATTATATTTTGCAGGAAGCTTCTCAGACTTGTTTGACAGGTTGATAAGTGGCTTTTTAGCCACAAAACACCATACAATAAATTAAAGGCTGACTTTGACTCTGCTATGCAACTTAATGACTATATGCCAGGAACAAGGTCTCTGAGTTGTGGCGCTGGCTAACACTCCCAGCGTTCTACTAGGACACACAAATACCCAAAAAAGTGGATGGGAAAACGACGCCGCTGTAGCTCAATTGGTAGAGCATAGCACGCGAAATGCGAAGGTTGTGGGTTCAGTTCCCACCTGCGGCAAGGTGTTTTTTCATCCACTTTAATTTCCACTAATTTATCGTGTCTTTATTTAATTTATTAAGCAGAAGTAATTTCCCCTATGTTGTCCTTGGTGTCGGTGTTTGTTGGCGTCTTATGATAGGAAATATACTAGTCATATTAAACATCATCGCATACAAACCTTAAGATACCCGTAGTTTAAGAGAAAGGAGTGCTTAAATTTATTTTTAATGTGAGCCAAACTTCTTACTTAGCACATATTGCTAATTGAAGTTCTAATTTCAACATTCCCATTTCTTCCCTTGCCCCTTTTTTTCCTGTTCTGTGCAGGTATTGCTTTCCTATGTCTACAAGAACCGTCACGCGTGGCCTGTGACAGCAAGCTTTTGTGGGCAGCCAGTGCTCTCCTACGAAGGCTGGCCTACTCTGGCAGCGGCGGCAATCATCTTAAAGATTTATCCATGATCACCTTTGCTGCTATTTGTCACTCTTGTTAATTACACTTTCTGCATCTTTTCTAATTTATTAGGTAATAAAGTATGAGTATGTGACATGGTGTGAAGTTGATGCCTTGCTGCATTTTCGCTTGCAATCACCTTTTATGCATGAAAAGCTCATCATACAGTTTATGAAAAAAATAACAGCATATTATGATTTATCTTTCAGTTCTTGTAACATGCAACGTACAAGTTCACTACGGCGGCCGCATTTCTATGGGGGCGAAATGCGAAAACACCCGTGTACTTAGATTTAGGTGCACGTTAAAGAACCCCAGGTGGTCGAAATTTCCGGAGTCCCTCACTACGGCGTGCCTCATAATCAGAAAGTGGTTTTGGCACGTAAAACCCCATAATTTAATTTTTAAAGGAGTTCACTAATGGATGGTATGCCGAAGAACTCGCCATTATTTCTGCGTGATGCTGTGCAAGCATGTGGCGTTACCTTACAAGAGGCACCCAGAAAGTAAGTTACAATTTACTTTTAAATGAAGCATAGACATCAGAAAAAATATATTTATATTGCTAGTTAGAGTGGTTTGCAGTGTGTTTTTCCAGATGTGTACTATCCTTTATTTCTTAACTCATTGCAGCACAGTGGCTATTGTGCCCCCTGTAGCTGAAACCAGGATGTAATTTTTGCCTGAACTGCAGCATCACTGACAAAATTTTTCATTCCTAGAAACTATTTCAATTTGGGGGGAAGACCCAGCAGGGCGAAGTTTTGTCAATAATGACGTGTTTCACGCAGAGATGTTCTTGTTTAGGTCAATGAGTGAACATTGGAATTATATCAGCATACAATACAGATCTTGTTTTATTTGCAAAATAATTCTGACAGGTGGCATTCAATTTATTGGTCTAATTAAAAAGCACAAATTGACCAATGAGGCTGTACTACACTATTCCCATGGTTCACATCTGGAAAAACTACCTCTGCATCACTCTATCTGACAATATAAACTTTTTTTTCTGATGTCCATGCCTCATTTAAAATAAATTGTAACTGTGGGCAAACGTCGTGTTACTGTAACAGCTGCCGCAAAAATTTGAGGGAGTGTCTAATAAAAGTCTTCAGTTGTTCTTGTCAAGCTGTCCATTAGCCAACTTTTAGCATAACATTAGCAGGGCTTACTGAAGTACTTCTAGACGTCCATGGCTACAAAATGTCTTGATCAAGACGGCTACTAGGCTTTTGAATTAGCCGTTCAAGACATCTTTTAGACATCAAATAGCTGCTTGCGTGTTTCGTGGGCTGTGACCCCCCCCCCCTGATGTAGTCGAGGGAGGCGAGGATATCGACAATTTCCGGGTTTCAGCACCAGTACAGCCGCCTTGGATACCGCGCATGTTCCCCGGGTCCCCCTCTCCTTCGCTTTCTTTCCGAGATCACGAATGCAGCAAATATACACGCTGTTTTTCCTGCGCCAAGTAACACAGGATGCTGCACTGATAACGTGTGATAAGCCCACGTGCACATCTGTTAGACTGTAAGGCTTGGCAGCCAATACAAATGCGGCATCGTGGAAAATATGGCTCACGTCACAAGTAACAAAAATATCTTTATAATAAAGTTTTCATTACCAATTTTAGCGGCAATATTGCATTTGCAAAATTGAAGCCCGACATTCATATCTTGCCCAACAACAACTTCACAAAAATCGTCGTAGGCACTATGGCACGCAGTATTTTGTCTGTGGGCAGCCTTGAACGAAAACGAAAATTAAATTGTTTTTCAGTGACGCTGATCTCCCCACCCTATTAGAAAACGCTACCTGCCTCCCTGCTGCGCGGGTGCCAATGCTATGACAATTACGAGTTCTCTTCATTCTGATCAATAAAGCCTTGTTTTCATTTGCTGCTATAATAACAAACGTGATTAACCGAGCTGCGGTACCACCACAAGATTGGGAACAGAATAGAGCACGCTTTGCGTCGATTCTTGGCGTCACCATAAAAAAAGAAAGAAAAGGTCGCGATGAAGCCCGTGCCAGCGAAAGCTTGCACTACTGTTGGTCTGCACTCGCAGTGGAGAGGATCAAGGGATCAACGTCACTGGTCCACTATTTCATATTTCTTTCGCTGCTGCCATATACTGGGCGCCGTCCACAGTGCCAAAGTACTGTAGGTTGTAGCACCCAAAACGATTTTGTTTAAGAAGTTTTTGTTGAATTAATAACATGACTTTGAGTCCTCAATTCTCGAATTGAAGTGCTTCCTCTATAAGTACTAATTACGGGATTATTAAGGATATGGTTATTACTTTATCTGCCATATTTTTCGCGCTACCGAGTTCCTAGTAATCACAGAAAGACATAACTTCATAGAATCTCGATCGGGAAATATCCTTACAAAATTCACCTTTTCTTTATAAAATTCTGTGCAGCTGATACAGACACTGTACTTGTAACATGAAGTCACGCAACAACAACAGTTTTCTGAAACTTTCGAGGTTAAGAGGGAAAGCGTGAAACATAACGGCAGGTTTCGCAGTGGCTTCTCGGAGAGAGCGGAAGAGGGGAAGTAAAAGCGAGCCGGACATCGTGGCGGGCCCGCGACCACAGCCTGTCGAGTCATACGCCGCCAAACTCTTCGGCCGAACCGAGTCCGAGGACGATCCAGAGAATCCCATTCGCGACTTTTGACGGCCCCGCTTATGCAACGTCGCTCTCAACGAACGCTTTGCCGTAAACGCGAGCGCCCGGCGCGCTGGTTGAACGCCCTCTTGCTGCTGGGTCATTCCACGCCAAATCAACCAGGGTTTTTTCGACCATCACAGATATAGCTGAAAAAATTTCCACATGTTTGTTAGAGTTCAAAACTCATCATCCATGTTTATTTTTCCTTGCAAAAATTTTGTAGAATTTTGACGACACTTTGTTTTTCCTGCCAAGCTGAGCTAGACGGCATCAATCAACATTTTTTTTCAAAGACACACTGTGTGATCCACTCCTTCAAATTGCGTTTGTGGCAACCCAAAGATGCGATGTGACTTCAAAAATTGCAAATGTTATAAATATTCGAATACTTCGATTGGTTCTGGCCCTAGCAAAAGTGTGTAAAATTGCAAAGTTTGAGCTTTTTTCTCGGAACGTAGAAAAGCCTGGAAGTCATATATAAAATATATACCGGTAGACCAGTTGACATAGTACAGCTGAAAAATATTTAGAGTATCGAAGGTTTAGCCGTTCGCATGGAAAAAAATTTTAAAATTCAATTTTTTTGCAAGAAGCTCCATATTCAAGGTAAAAAAAGGAGCCTTGGTGGCCGGCCTAAAAATATGTGCATTAATCATTTGATAGCCCTACGTGTCTACTATGCATGTGGGAAGTTATAAAAAGGTATTATTTTTTAAACACAAGAAACGATTTTTTTTAATTGTCAGTATGTGGATCACCTAAACAGCGTACATATATGAAGCGTAGCCGTCCTGCAAAGACATATTGGCAACAAAGTGAGCCCAAGGAACTATTCAGGAAGGGGCTTGTGGCTTTTTTATTGTATGCAAACCAAGACAGGCGATTTCCAACGCCGTATCCCTGACTTTTTTTTCCAGGGCTACGAAAATTTTATGTCAACCGCGTTTGAATACGTTAGCCTGAACATAGCCCGTATCACTTTTATAGCCGAGCAGGTGCCGGCTGTCGAACAGCTTTAACAGTTCTTGTCTTCGACGAAGACGTGAATGCAACATTTAGTTGAGAAAGTGACGTCGTCTGAAAATTATGTAAAGACCTGGTTCCGTTAATGCGCATAGCATTCGCAAACCTGAACGACAGTTCGACCTCCCGCTTAGATATTGCACTCTCCGGCACCCAAATTGGTTTTATATGTAAAAGGCTTTCACATGCCCACTTGTACAGCTCAAACGGTGTCAAAACCTGCCTTGAGAAAGGCCTTTGTAGGCTTGCCTTGGCAGCCAACCTTTTCAGGGTGCCACCCACCCCATCACAGGCACTTTTTCCGTGTGATGTAGCAAAAAAATGACGTGTAGCATCCAAACTAAAATCTTCCTTGTGATAGCACAGGTTTGCAAAATTCTTTTTGTTCTTATATTGGGAAGCAGCCCCATCCGAAAAGTAGTGCACATGTTCTACCAGCGGCATGTCTACTTTAAGTTGTTCCATCAGCACCTGCTGAAATGTCGAAACAGCGGCAGTCGTATGGTCGAGGCAGTCGGATATCACTACGTACGACTGCACATGTGGTTCATCAGAAGAGTCCGTCGAGCGAGAGTAGGCTATAATCGGGTGTACTGTTGCTTGAGAGTTGTTCCAGTATATTGACTGTAGGGCGCTCTGAATGAGAAAGCTGTAGTTTTCAGAGAAATCCATTATAACTATGGCTTCTGCAGGCGTGAGAGCGGTCTTCAAAAATTGTGTAGGGGCCGAGCTTGGTGCTTGCTGACAAAGTGATGCGATTTTAAGTCGCTTATCATCTCAAGGAGACGGTCTACGAAGTCATTATGGGTAAATAACATTGTTTCCAATCCGCACCGCACTCCACTATCCCACTGACGGACAGAAATTCTTGCTGCCAAATCCCGGTTCAGTGCAGGAGAGCTCAATATCAGCGATTTGAGCGACGAATCTCCTGGGCAATTGCTGCATATACCGGTCATACAGCATTCATTCGTTATCTCACACACAGTCATCTGAAGGAGCGAATCGATTGTTTGTAAAATGCCCAAGGACTGCAGCATCAATTTTACATTTTGGTGGTAAATGCAAACACAAACGGAGTGCGTTCCCGGAGCACCGGCAAGTAAACAGTGGCCTCAGGTAGGCGAACGTGGAAAAGCCGCACTTCATCTCTGTGTGACTTTTCTTCCATTCCTCGTGCGCGTCCTTAAGATTCATTAGCAGCAATCTTTTTTGCTTGCCTCGGACGACGTCTTTCTTGCCTGGAAGACAGACGGATGTATGTTCATCCTCATAGAACTTTATTATGCTCCTTATTGTTCTGTCCTCTAGCAGTCTACTTAACTTTGATGTAGGAGAGCCCAAAATTTCTCCCTGTTGCCTAATTTTCATAGCAATGCGAACTTGACTTGCCGATGCACGAAAGTACTCAGCAACTCTTTTTCGGGACCATGAACGAGGCGCCAATGCCAGAAGAGAAATTTTTTTCGACCGTTTTCTTTCTCGTACGAATCGATCTCTCACGTCTTCAAGAAGCTTTTTATAGTCTTCCGCAAGTGCGGTGGTTGGGCCATTTCATAGGCTACGCTTTGCACTTGAGCATCTTTACTATCATCATTGGGCAAGGTGCCACCTGCGACAGCCGCTTCTTCCTCATGGCGCTTCCGTTTTCTGCTCGAGGTCCTTCCAGTCCCATCTCGTGGTGCAGCACAGTTTGTTGAGGTGGATGCATCCCCTTCAAATGTAGACTCGCATATTCTTTCACAATCTGCCAAGCACTTAATGGCTGCGTCTAACTGCGCCCGCATTTTGAAACACCTGACTTTACATTGTGGACAGAGTCTTTCACCAGGAACCAGCCCCAAGAGAGACACTGCTGTAGCGAGGCCCAGAGATATGACCCACGTACCCCGACGGTTTGACCCATGGTCGGAGAAAGAGTCCGAGCACATCTTTGACGCACATAGTGTCGTGAACTTCTTAATATAGACGTAATAATGGTGTGCGCATACTGTTTCTAAACTGTCCTTGTCGCTTTTCGCACGCAATACCAGAAGACTAAGTTCACGTTCATCTAGGCTGTCAGTTCTAATCAGGACGGTCTTTTTCACTTGTGTCCTCTTATAACAGTCTTTGGGTCCCAGTGAGCAGGGCAAAAGGTGTTCATCTGAAAATAGAAAATAAATTGACCGATTTGAGGGCTAGATTTTATTTATAATGTGTTGCGTGAATGATGCGAGTGCTCTTTCTGCGTTTAATTTATACTTATTTGTAATTATTTCAATTTATGAATGTATGAAACATACCTTGCAAATTTGCAGGATTCTCTGGGGAAATTAAGCGGTCGTGAAGTTCCATGTGCAATTGGAGGATGCTTTACCTGGCACACACCAAGCACAAGCCGCATTGCACTGAAGCGTGCGTCTCTTCGCAATGAAATGCAGATGATCACACCGTCTGCCTTTCTTCTGCATTGCAGACGATGCTAGCTTTGTCGTTTGGATCCCAGGCCAGCAAGCCTGGGCCGCGGAGCACCGGAATCAGTGCTCTACCTATATTGACTCGCGTCGGAAAGAAGCCGTTGCTGGCACGAAAATTCAAAAAATCGTTTCTTGCGTTTAAAAAATAACAACTTTTTATAACTTCCCACATGCATAGTAGACACGTAGGGCTATCTAATGATGTAATGCATATATTTTTAGGCCGACCACCAAGGCCACTTTTTTTACCTTGAATATGGAACTTTTTGCAAAAAAATGGAATTTAAAGATTTTTTTTCATGCGAACGGCAAAACCTTCGATACTTTAATTATTTTTCAGCTATACTATGTTAACTGGTATACCGGTATATATTTTATATGTGACTTCCAGGTTTTTCTACGTTCCGAGAAAAAAGCTCAAACTTTGCAATTTTACACGCTTTTGCTAGGGCCAGAACCAATCGAAGTATTCGAATATTTATAACATTTGCAATTTTCGCAGTCACATCGCATCTTTGGGTTGCCACAAACGCAATATGAAGGAGTGGATCACACAGTGTGTCTTTGAGAAAAAATGTTGATTGATGCCATCTAGCTCAGCTTGGCCGGAAAAACAAGGTGTCGTCAAAATTCTACAAAATTTTTGCAAGGAAAAATAAACAAGGAGGATGTGTTTTGAACTCTAACAAACATGTGGAAATTTTTCCAGCTATATCTGTGATGGTCGAAAAAACGCTGGTTGATTTGGCGCGGAATGACCCTGCTGTCTTTGTTCGTCTTCGCTGCGCGTTCTGAACGGAAGAGGGACCCAAGAGCCCCAACGCCTTACAACGCCTCACTGTATGTTTAGCGACTCCTGCTCCCAGCAAGAACGCACAGCGCGAGCGCACCCCACATGAAACGTTCCGCTAAGGCGAGTAGTTTAGCGACCATTTCGCGAAATAAATTCTTTTAGCCCGCACATTCGTGCAATTCTTTCGTGGGGTGTTGTGTGGGGTCTCTCACACCCGTGCTCTTGGGACAAAGGAACGACAACCCAGTAGTGCAAACAATCACAAGGGCATTTATTGCACCTTTCATAGATCAATGCCTGCTAGCCGAGTTGCTATCCGCAAAACATGCCGATGGGCGCGCGACAAATCTAGAAGTCTGACTCACCGCGACCGGAAGCGAGCGAATATGTTCGCCCCATGCTGGATCCCAACGCCTGGTCCTTCGCGTGTATGGTCACGCGAATCGTGGCGCGTTCGAAGGCGGCCACGCGAGGCGGTCTCGCAGAAGCCTCCGTCGGCGAGCGGGATGTCCACGCCGTTCGCCGACGCGCCGGGGAAGAGGCAGCCCGTCCTCCCCTGCGCCCCCAAGTCACCCTGCCGTGAGGCGGCGTTAGCAACGCAACACTCGCGCCATCTCTCGCACTGCGCTTCAACCACGTCGATCGCCGCTGACGTCACGCAGGCCACGCGGCGAAGTGGGATTACAGGAGACGCGCTATGCGGGAAGAACATCAAAGGACGCGCGAGAGTCGCGCATCCCCACAGTTGATAGAGCTGCAGACGACAATTCTGCGGCGCAACGCACCGGGTTCATGAGCTTGGGCTACTGGATACCGGAGCATTCTTTGCAATTTGCGCCCAGTCAAGCCGGTGGAAAGGGGGTGTCTTCAGGCGTATATGACACCCCCCCACTGGCCACTTGCACCCGGGGCCCACGGCCCCCCGGCCCCCCCTGTTGCTACGCCACTGGGCGTGTCATAGACGATGATGCAGCGGAATCGATAGTTGTAGTGGTGTGAGATTCCACTGCACGTCGCCGAGGCGCAAGTAATTCACGGTGCTGTCGGAGCTTGGATACCTCCGCTAAAAGGCGGGCAATTTGATTGTCAACTGCTGCCATATCATCACGCGGATGTTCCGGCCCGCCCTGCTTCTGTGTAACCAGCGGGCGACGGCAGTCTTTGCGAACTTTGTCACTGTAATTAAGTCTGTTGGGAATGGGGTGCCGGCGGGTCGGGCTCGGAAAGCTCTGGCCAGTCGTCGTCATCCCACTGGAGCGCAGCAAACCTGTTAGATGTCGGCACTGGTTGTGTTGCAGCATGCTGAGGTCATTGCTTATGAATCCCGCGACGAACCTTCTGAGTGGCCTTTTGCTTTGTGGGACAAGTTGGAGAAGTGATCTCGTGGTCGTCGGTCTTGCAGAGTCCGCATCGGTAAGACACTGCGCCAGCTAGTACAGCTTCATCTGGCGCTGTAAATGGACAGGATCGGCGCATGTGGCCCGGTCGGAAACAGTTGTAACAATAGATGACACTAGGTTTATATGGCCGAGGTCGTAGAATGCAGTCATAGTAGTACAGGCGGGCTGGGGGAGTTGGTGGGCCCTGCAAGGTGACGATGCAAGAGCGCCCCTTTCCCATGTAACGCGCTTGAATGACACGGTGAGTAGGACAGTAGAGCTCACGCTGGAGAGCAGTCTGGTCCTCGCCAACGTCAACGTTGTAAACGACATAGCGCTGTAATTCCGAGCCCTCTACCAGGTACACCTGGACCGGCACGGTGACTTCGCTTGTTATCGAGAGTCGTTGAAGCGTTTGCAAACGCTCGACAGCAGCCAATGTCGGGAGCCACACAGCGATAGTATTTGACTTCTTCCTGGCCGTGAAGCCGCGGAAGCCTGTGGTGCCAAGACAAGCGCCTAGGTTCGCCTGAATAATCCTGTTCGGAATCTCCGTGAGGCTTGTGGGGGCCAGAGCTTTAATGGTTGCTTTATAGCAAACCGAGCCCGGTGTCGACACAACTGGGTGGTCAGTCGTTAGACAGGAACGCTTGCCTTAGGAGCCGCGCTGTTGACCGAACACGAATCTGGTGCAGATTGCTCCGAAGGACGCTTCTGAGAACCACGGGGGGCCGACGGCACAGATGGTAGCACAGAAGACAAGTCCATAGGGGTACTCGTTTCGTCATGCACAACTGGAGCCCCATTCCCGATCGGTGTCTGGGAAGCCATCGCCGGGCTCCGCCCTGAGGGCAGATCACTCATGGTCTGATGTGCATTTTGGGAAGGCGATGGGTGGGCTGGTAGCCGAAGGACTTGGAGCAGGAACCAGGAGCTGGGATCCAGGCTCAGGTGTCAATTGTGCGGCCGGTAATGCCGTCGTGACGAGCGGCACCGGCGAATCTACCGCGTGTATACCTGCGAAAAAATAGCGTGTATACCTGCTGCATTCGCGATCTCTGGGAAAGAAAGCGAAGAAGAGGGGGACCCGGGGGATGTGCGCGGTGTCCAAGGCGGCTGTACTGGTGCTGAAACCCGGAAATTGTCGATATCGTCGCCTTCCTCGACCACACCCGGCGGGGGGGCGACAAGATCTATTGGCCCCGGATGCCAAACGACCTAGCTACGCCACTGGTAAGTGGGGCCCCCAAGACTGCTCAGCGACGCAGAACCAAAAGTTCCAGAGTTAAACACTTTCAGATTACTGGTAGTTATTAAACCAGTACTTCGCGTGTCAACTTTGCCCTGTAGTTCAGGGGCCAGATTCATCATGTGCACTGTGTCGGAGCTCATATTTCACGTGACTTTACATATGTCAGCAATAACTGTCACGAAATTACAGTATTTACTTTTTTTAGGTCTTAACATTAGACAGCCTAAATGTATGCCGCAAACACCCATCTTAATACATTAGCACTTTTGTCCATGCTGTCCGCGCGTGTCCATCATGTCCGCGCTGCTCCACCAATTGCTAAGTACTGAAAAATATATTCGTGACACGGTTCAACTTTCTGTAATCTACACAGAAGCGTAGTGTGTTGTCTTTCTTTCTGACTAACACTACAATATCCAATGCTTTCCCCAGGCACCTGTTTTATCGCGAAAGCGTTAAGGGCCCCGTGTCTCAGAAAATCTCGTGTCGGCGTCGGCCGCGTTTTCAGTGAGCAAAAATTTTGGTACATATTTCGGCGTATGTCTATGTCATATGCCTTTCTAGAGCGACAGCGCAAACCTTTTTATGTTAAACCTTCTAAAACTGAGAAAATGGGCTGTGTTCTCCGACTCAAAACCGGCATTACAGTACACGCAGTCAGTTCTCTGACGCGGTTGTCAAGAACAGCTGACATACGAAATCGTGAAACTTCACCATCAAGTCCAAAAAAAAAAAAAGGTCACGAGGTTGTCTTTCAATGGGTACTTGGCCATTGTGGAATCAGTGGCAATGATTCCGCCGATAACGCTGCTCGCACATCACATCAAGAAGAGCACAGCGTTACAATTCCGCTTTCGAGGACAGACGCCGCAATTTAACTTCGACACCTGGCACGCAGTCGCTCACTGGCCGAGTGGAACTCGCCAAACTTAAGACTTACACGACTGCATCGAATAAACCCCTCACTGCAACTCCGACCTCCATTCGGACTTCCCCGACGTGAAGCTATAGGCTTCTATGTCGCCTTTGATTAGGAGTTGCCTTCACAAAGGCTTACTCTACATTAATTGGAATGACCGAGAGTGCAGCATGCGAGGTCTGCGGCACCGAAGAAAATATCGAGCACCTGCTGTGCCACTGTCCACGATATGCCCCAGAAAGACAAGAACTTGCTAACGCTCTCCAAAAACTGGACGATCGGCCGCTTTCCGTGAAGGTGCTGCTGGAATACCGCCCCCATCGGTCGTCGGTCCCATTAAGTGGTGAAGGCACTTTGTGCTTCTTGAGGGCGACGGGCTTGTGTGAATGTATGTGACTATTAGTAAGAGAGAGAGAGAGAAACAACTTCATTTAGTCGCCTGCAGAACGACACCATGACTAAATGGCGCCGTGACGGGGGCCCTGACGTCTTCTCAGCGGGTGGTCTCTACTCAACTCCAGCGCGTGTTACTCCCGCGGTCGGTCGCCCTGAGGGGCAACGTTCCGTCGGTTTCGCTCGGCCTTTGTCTTTCAAGAGCCGCCAAGACCTGCTGGACGGCCCAGGTTTGGCTTTCATGGTCGTAGCATTGCGCCGCAGAGTGCAACAAGTACTGGACCACACGCGTCAGTGAACTCACCGCTATTTTGTTCTTTCCTCCCCTCCTCTCTCGCCCTGTCATCTTTGTTTTCCCCTTTCCGATTCCCCCGGTGTAGGGTAGCCAACCGGACATCATTCTGGTTAACCTCCCTGCCTTCGGCTTCTCTTTTTCCTTCTTCATTTTCTTCTAAAACTGAAATGTTAAAAGCGCGAAACAACGTTAAAAATCTGAAAATGATATAATTTTCTTGGCGCGGCTGTGCACCGCACCTCCGGGATCGGCCCACGAAGGAGACAGCGTTTCTGCCAGAACGCTCGCCTTCGTGTATAGCGTTCGCCGCCAGCGTTTTCCGGTAAACATTACAGTTACATAAGCTGCAGTTGCCAGGAAGCGTGAGAAACAGTCGGGGATCTTTGAATGCTATCGCGTTCCACTCTTAAATGCAAAGCTTAAGCGTCCCCCGACTTTTTATTCTTAATGACACCAGAAAATCGAGCGTGATGCCAGCAACGCTCAGAAATGTAATCGGGAGCGCACGCAATGTTCTTGCACACCTTCTGTGATGTACCGTAGCGCTGAGGTGCTTCTTGTATAATGTAGAAGAATCCATTGCAGAGACAGAAGTGCACGGCTGGGCACGTGCTTTTAACCTCATGAACTTGATTTGTGTCAAGAAAACCTGTCCATGCTTTCACACTTGGTTCATAGGAAGCCTACTGCGCTATCAATATGCCGGCTGTTTTAACTGCACCTAATAAAAATACTAACCAATATAAGTCTTGGTGAGATCATTTTATCATGCGAGTGTTCATATTGGTAGCCTCTAGATACGGATAAGTTGAGACGTTGAGTGCGTAATTAATGAAGCTACGTTAATTATATATACAATTAAGTATTGATCTTAAATGGCTAAAGAATATTAGTAGTTTGGAGCCCGTCCTCGAGATTATCTAGCCGAGCGAAGACATTTTGATTAAACATGGTTTTGTAAGAGCTATGCGAACAAATATTTTCCAATTAAATAGTCTCGGAAAGCGTAACTGACGCAGAAAAAGAAAGTCTGTAAAGTCAACCTGACCGCACATAGCCTTTTGTGATGTCAATGATATGGCTCCGTAAGCGTGTTCCTGGTGGCCAGTCCACTTTCGATTTTTATTAAGAGGAAGCTTTAGCTCGGGCCCAACTCCGACGCGGCCTATTCAAACACATGTAAAAACGCAAAAACGTTTTTCTGAGATAACCCCCGGACAGATTTTAATGAAATTTGTTGCATTTGAGAGGGCAAGTGAAATTCTAGTGACTGTTGGTCGCGGAATTTCTATTTAGGTCCTGAATTTTGTTAAAAAGATTTTCAAAAATTCGAAAGTTTGAAAAAAATAGAAGCACGAAGTTTACAAATTCATAACTCTGCATCAAGAGCAGATATCGCGGTTCTGTAAACGAGATCCATCAGATCATTGAAAGCGGACAAATTCGATATGTCATTTTATATCTTACGTGAATTTGTTACGTTGTTTACATTGGGTTCTTCAAAACCTATATCTCCATTTTACCATATTTTTTGACATTCATGTGTAACGTATCAATTTTGTCCGCTTTAGATGTACTATTAGATGCAGTTCACGGAATTGTATTATCAATTTTCGTTGCTGAGTTACAGAGTTCTAAACTTGATAGTTTCGTTTTTTGAAAATTTTTGATTTTTGCCAATTTTTAATAAAACATTGACGACCTAAATCGAAAATTCGAAACCAACAGTTACTAGATTTTAGGTTTTTCTTTTAAATGCAACAAATTTCGTCAAATTTGGTGCAGTGGTTGCCGAGAAAAACGAATTCTGCTTTTAGATGTATTTAGAAAGGAGCACCCGAGCTAAAGCTTCCTCTTAAGAGGAAGCTTTAGCTCGGGCCCAACTCCGATGCGGCCTGTTCAAATACATGCAAAACGCAAAAACTCTTTTCTGAGATAACCCCTGACCAATTATAATGAAATTTGTTGTATTTGAGAGAGAAAGTTAAATTCTAGTGACTGTTCCAAGCGGAATTTCAATTTAGGGCTTCAATTTTGTTAAAAAGATTTTCAAAAATTCCGAAGTTTGAAAAGAAAAGAAGCACAAACTTTACAAATTAACTCTGCATCAAAAACAGATATCGCGGTTCTGTAAACGGCATCCACTAGATCATTGAAAGCGGACAAATTTTATATATGATTTCATATCTTGCGTGAATTTCTTACGTTGTGTACAAGGGTTCCGCAATAGCTGTATTTACTTATTACTAAATTTCTTGAGATTCATGTGTAACGTATCAATTTTATCCGCTTTAGGTGTACTATTACATATTTGTTACATCATTTTTCTTTGCTGAAAAATGATGTGATAAATATGTGAAGATTACAGCGTTGTAAACTTGATAGTTTCGTTTTCTGAAGATTTCCGATTTCCGGGTGAGCCGTTCAAGCTGAGAGCGTTGTTGGGCTTCAATGAGTTCGGCAAGGGTGTTGTGAACTCCCAGTTGGTTGAAGAGTTCAGTGCTGGTGTAATGCAGGAGGCGAAGTGCTTGCTTGTAGACCCCTCGTATGAGGGTGTCGAGCTTGTTTTGCTCAGGCCGGTACCAGTTGAAGTACCCAGCAACGTAGGTAATGTGACATATGACAAAGGACTGCACGAGGCGGGAAGGCTTTCTTCTTTGAGTCCCCCTTGTCGGTTAGAGATACGTTTAAGAAGGCACAGGGTGTTTTCGAGATTGGGCACAGATCTTGTTGAAAGCCAAGGCGTTGGAGCCGTTGGTAGAGATGTTGAGACCGAGGACCCGGATACTAGGGACGTGTGGGATAGGACTGCCATCTTGAAGGCGCAGGGTGATGGCGTCACAGGGTCGGTGATCAGCTTGGTGTTTGGGAGAGCGGCTCCACTGAATGGGCTTGTAGAGAAGAAGCTCCGATTTAGCAAGTGAACAGCGCAGTCCAGTTCCTTGGAGATAGGCTTCAACCGTGTCGATCGCCGTTTGGAGGGCTGACTCCACTTGACCATCACTGCCTCGGTACGCCCAGATGGTGATGTCGTCAGCGTAGATGGTATGGTTGATAATGTCGACGCAAGGCCCATCATGACTAAGTTAAAGAGCATGGGAGAGATAACTGAACCTTGCGGGATGCCTTTGCTGCCAAGGGGAAGCTGGTCTGATCGTAAATCCCCGGCCGAGAGGGTGGCTGTGCGATTGCAGAGGAAGTCACGGATGTAATTGTAGGCTCGCTCTCCCAGGTGGAGGTGGGAGACCTGGTCAAGGATAGCTGCATGAGAGAAATGCTGTCAAAGGCTTGAGTGAGGTTGAGTCCGAGGATGGCTTTTATGTTACGTGAACGGTCGTTTAGCACTTGATATTTGAGCTGCAACATAACGTGTTGAGTTGAAAGTTCAGGGCGAAATCCAATGATGGTGTGGGGATAGAGAAAGTTGTCTTCGAGGTGACTGTTGATGCGCGCTAAGAAGGCGTTTCCATCACCTTGTCTACACATGAAGTGAGTGAGGTAGGCCTTAGGTTGTTGAGGCTAGATGGTTTGCCAGGCTTCGGGATTAGGATAACGTTGGCAGTCTTCCAGGCAGCTGGGAGGGCGCCATTGCACTGGCAATCGTTGATGTAGTCAGTCAGATGCGACACGGTCTCGTCATCGAGATTGCGAAGGGTTTTGTTAGGGATCCCGTCTGGGCCTGGAGCAGAACGACCGTTAAGATTGCGAAGAACAGCATGTATTTCAGATACGCTGAAATCAACGTCTAGTGTAGGGTCGGGATTACCGATGTAATTGCTGTGTGGACTGACTTGTCTCCTGGAGATATATCTGGTGCAGAGGCAGTCAAGCATCTGTTGTGGACCTTGTTTAAGGGTCTCTGTATAAAGGAGTTTCTGCAGCCAATCCTGTTGGGTGGTGGTATTGTCAAGCAGATGTTTGAGGAGTTTCCACGAGGATAAGCGATGAAGTTGTCCCTCCACCGTGTGACACAGCTCAGTCCATTGTTGCCGGCTGAGGGTTTGACAATGCTCCTCGATGGCTGTATTGAGTTTAGAGATCTTACTTCTGAGGCGACGGTTTAGGCGCTGCTCCTTCCATCGAGCTAGGATGGAGGCCTTAGCCTCCAGAAGATGGGCGAGGCGGCTATCCATGCGTTCAACTGGGGCATCTGTAGTTATCACCCGAGTGGCCTTTTGAATGTCAATGCGTAGCGCTTGCATCCAGGTGTTGATGTCGGCAATGCCTTCTGCTGAGGTAGCACCAATGCGTATCTTACGAAAAACATCCCAGTCGGTAATGGCGAATTCTTTAGTGGGGGCAGGGGCGGCAGTGAATTGGGGTAAATACATAGGATATAATGGTTGCTGTCCAGGTCTTGCTGGATATTGGTCCAGTGTGCATATGTTTTATGAAGGTGAGATCGGGGGTAGAGTCCCAGGTACTGGAGGTACCGAGGCGTGTGGGAAAAGAGGGATCCGTGATAAGCGTGAGGCCTAAGTCATGGTAATCTTGCCAGAGGTTGCGAGCTGCAGCTTTCGTGCGAACGTAGCCCCAGCCTCTATGGGCAAGGTTGAAATCGCCGCCGATGAGTAGGGGGTGCATTCCAGCTACCTGAAGAGCCTTCTTAAAGAGGGTGAGGAAGCGACACTTTGCTTTGTCCTTGGGGATATTGTAAATGTTCAGAAGGAAGATGCATTCTTTCCGTTTACGACTGGGAATTAATTCGAGGAATCGATGTTAGATGTAAGGACTGTGGAGATCATGTTGAATAACAGCGATACGACGCCGTACTAGGGTGGAGACCCGGCGAAGAGGGTGGGTGGTATGGAAGGTTTGATAACCGGGGAGCGTGGTGGGGGCGTTATTGGTTTCTTGAAGTAGGATAGCATCCGGGCGGTGGGTATGTTGGCGTAGGTATTGATTGAGTACCAGTTGTTTCTGGTGAAAGCCTCGGCAATTCCACTGCCGAATGAGGGTGTCTTGATTAGTGTGAGCCATGATGGGAGATGGTGGATGTCACCATCGGCATCCCGGAAGGGTCGCAGACAGGGGCGGCATGGCTAGGAGGCATACTGGCCTTTATGCTGAACCTGCATTTAAAACAGACCGTAGGTTATGCTCCATGTGACCATAGTATAATAAATGTACAAAAACTAAACCTAAGACCAGTGAATGACAGCAGCACAAAGATGTGTATCACATGGATGACTAACCACGAGTTTGCAAGTCTGTGTATAAGCTAGGAGTTTCAGCGTGGGTAGCTATACAGACTTGTGCAAAGCACCTGAAACAAAGACACCATGACTTACACTGTTTGGTAGCAGAATGCACAAGCAGATAAAAGGTAAATATACTGAGACCCACAAAACATTCAGTGTGCCAGTTAACTGCATGCACGACATACAAAGCATTGTGTAGTGTCTTGTTATGTTTTGCATTGATATTCATTCAAAAAAAGTATCCGTAGTCTGTAAGTGGTCTCAAATTTTCTACAAAAAATGTAGAAGCTGGGAGCGGGAGGGAGTGAAATGATATAAGTGTCCACATAGTGGGCTCTCCCTTTCGACTGTTGCTGAAGAACTGATGAGCTTGGCTGGGGTACAAGCAAGGAGACAGGCAGGGGGCGTCTGCCTCTTTTTTGCTTGTACCCCAGCCCAGCCGATCAACATTTCAGCAGCAGCCAAAATGTTCTGTACAGTGCAGCTAAAACCAAAAGAGGCCATTGGGTGTGCTCCACTTAAACACAGAATGGAAAAAAAGAAAACCGTGTGCCAACATGGCAAGTGAGACAACCAAGAAGCGGCAGGAGAATTAGCTTTACCTAGTCCTGTAAAGTTGCATTATGAACATTGTGTACCAGTTTGCCAACAACTTCATAGTGTGAAATTCTTACGTTGGAGTGGCCATCTTAAAAGTCCAGCTTAGAAACCTTGAAAGAAACATAATATATGGTACTGTAATTTGCTGAGCCTATGAATGAATTTCATCCTCATGGTGTAGGCGTAATGGAAAGTTAGGTCAAGATAACTGTATTGTTTGTTTTTTACATATATATTCTTATCTCGTTTTTCCCTCTGTTCTTTTTATATATAACATCTTGCATCAGGTAATAAAATTTCAGTTGGCAGTAAGCACTTGTCCTCGTTTTTCTTGCGTCACTTGTCCCTGCTTTGGGGTGTACCACACAATCCAAAGTGTACAAAGTATGTGAGTGTGACATGGTTTAATTGCTAGCTCAGCGTAAATGACAAAACAATTTAGCGTGGACCACTATGCTGGTCCATATGCTTGGCATTTGTGCAGCAGGCACTGCAGCCATACCTAACAGCGACCCAACTAGAGTAGAATGCAGCAATTACAATTTCTTGCAGCACGTGTGCATGAGTCAATCCTAGACATAGGCAAATAAACAGCTGAAAAATCTGAACAGCAATGGCATTCTCAACTTCCTCTGAAGCTATAAATAAAGTGAAATCACCACGCAGACAATCATATAGCTTATAGGGTTAAGCTTAATTCCATCAAGCTAAACTTAGAAAGTCAGAGATGAAAACAGAGCCACAATAGTGAAAAACATACCGGCCTGTGAACTTGGTTGTTAAGCATCCATGATTGACAAAGAACAGCCCCAGAAATCTGAAGCAAAAGAGTGGTTACTATAAAGCATTTGAGTTGCTTCAGGCGGGCTATCTGTACAGTACGGAAGTTGGCAAAAGACGGCTCTGCCGAGGTCGGCTCATACCTGCCTAAAAAAGGAAAAAAAGAAAGATGAGAAACTAAACGTATAATGGTTTCCAGCAAGTACAAGTAAGTAGAAACGGACAGGACAATGCATGCGCATGCGTGGCGGAGATGCTTGGCAGAGATTTTTTCCATATGCATGCGCGGCGGAGATTTGTGGAATGTTTTCACAATAAACTTCAGTTGTAAGTCCAGCATTGTCCTTTCCGTTTCTACTTACTTGTGCTCGCGTCCGTACTTGCTGGAAACCATTACACGTTCACCATGCACCAACTGGCCCAACAAACTACTCTATTTATTAGAAACTAAATTTTGATTCTACACCCGTATACAAGATTTGCTGTTCACATAGCAGAGTTGGAAGTAACTCACTCGAGAAGCAATTTTACAAAATCTTTGAAATCTCAATGCACAGTTTTAATTAATAGCATGCTGACAACCTCCCCCTTGCCTATTATGGATAGTGGCTGAAGTGATGTCGATGCCCTTGGTTGGACATATTCATCACTTTCACCATAGTCTGTGCTGCCATTCTCCTCGTCTTCTCCAAAATCCATCACATGTCGCCGCCTCCTCTTGCCCCGTCCCAATTCTCTTCCACTGTTAGTGTCAGATGAGTACTGGAGGGAATTAAGCTTGTCTTGCGCCCTCTCATATAAATGTCTAGGGGGGGGGGGGGGGTTGTTACAACACAGGAATTGAGAAAGTAAAAGGCAACCTTACCAGCCCAGTGTTTGACGATACAGTCTGCATTTCAATCTAGGAGCCTGTTGGCTTAGTGCCTTGCATCCTTAGTTTTCGTCGTTTTCCAGGGATTTTTTTTTTCTTTCTATTGGCCAAAATGTAGAGTGGTGGTCTTCTTTCAGCCTTGATGTGTGAATGATGGCCAAGCTGTCCTCCTCTTCAGGGAATGACACTATGACAAAGGGGTCACCTAATAACAAGCTATCATTTCAGTTATCAAAATCACCAGAACACTTTCCTTAGTCGTATAACGTGAAGCCAGAAAGGTTCCTAGAGTTCATAATGTTGGCGTGTAAAGCTAAACATGCACAGACACACTCACACACACACAAAAAAAAACTGAAGCAGAGATGTTCTGAACAGCACAGTCACTTTTGGTGCACAAACGGAAAGGCTGCAAATTTTCTGCCAACTGAAAGCATCACACGTTTCATTTTTATTTTTGAAATGGGCCAGAACTGCAGATCAGAAGCTTCGGATGCCAGATGTATATTTAAGAGTGAGGAACTACACGAGTACATGTAAAGCTCTTCCAACTTTCATATTTTCTGCCAATTATTACAGGCTGACAATCTACAGAGTGCAATATTCTCAATCTTTACAATTGTGCCATCATCGCAAGGATGCTTGTAGAGGTTTTTGCCTAGTTTGAAGGTAATGGAATAAATTCCAAGGGCTTTGTACAGTGGCCCAACACATCCAAAAGGCAAAGATCCCTCTGTGTGTTCCTTTCAGCTTTGCACATTCTGAATCTATGAAAATGACATCCCAGCTGGATGGCAGTCAGGCTGAGCTACAATGTGAAGGCCTACTGAAAGAATGTTCTTCAAGAATATGGTTGTGCAGCTGCTCCAGTGGCCTTTTGGGTTTTTGTACATAATTCTTTAGCCTACACATGTAGTTCTCAAATGGGAAACACTGTAGTTGTTAAAGTTTACGGAGAATTCAAAATCATCTGCTGCATGAATAATCACATGAATGTTGTGTGACACATGCTTACCAAACAATGTGATGTCTATCTCAACAAAATGCCTCAGAAGCTTTCTTAGGTACTCCAAGTACTGGCCGCAATACTGCGGGCTACAAAGCAGGTTGACAGCCCAGTGCAATGTAATAAAGTTGTCCACTAGGCGCTGTGCAATGTGTGACTTTAAATGAACAGGCCCTATTATCGCAACTCGGTGTCAAGAACGAGAGACAGACTCTTGGAGCAGACGAAAAGCTTTATACAATATGTACAGATATAGCCGAAAATAGTGTGCAAGTAGAGGCCAGAGCACACCAGACCGACGGGGCGGCTGGTGGTGACTCTCTGTCTTAACAATGGGTCAATTCTGCCTTAAATCCTTTTGGCGACCCGTTGTCGGCAGAGACAAGGCAGGGCAGGTGGTGACATCACCAAACGCATTCCACTTTCATTGCAGCAGCAGTCTTCATGAGGCGCACATTCCTTAGTTCGACCCACAGTAAGGGGTTGGCACTTTCATGGAACTTTGAAGGTTCATACCCATAGTCGGGCGACTTGGCTTGACATGACGATGTCAAGGTTGTCAGTGGGTGTTTGAAGCTCAGCACAAGGGCAGTCACTTTAGAAGAACAAATGGGGAGGGGGGAGCTCCCGTTGCCTTGATGATAGACCCGCAATGTGGCACAACACTATGTACAACAGAAACATGCGAAATTCTGTGGCCCACTTACCAAAACCTGACAAGCTTCGTGGCTTCCCGGACTTGGTACAAAGTGCTTAATTTCTGAATTTATTTGTTTATTTATTATTTATTTATTACATACTGTAGACCAATTTGGTCCAAGCAGGACGGGCAATACAATTTACAGAATATCTGTTTTACACAAAAGGGGAACAACAAGAAGAAAAGAAACATGATAACCAGAGGAAAGAACACAAAAAGACATAATCATCTAGTCATATAGTGCGTCATAAGGTTCTGTTAGGCTATTCCAGTCGGACACAGAACGCGGAAAAAAGGAAAACTTATAAATGTCTGTTCTTGCAAAGTAAGGGGTTAGAAAGTGTGTTTGGTAAGGTCGCGTAGGTCTCGTGGCCAAATGGGAAAGAAACTGTGTCTGATCAATAGCCATTTTACCATTAAGAAGCAAGTTTAAAAAAATCCAAACAACATTTTTTTTCTTCTCGATTCAAGTAGCTCACTGGGCATGGCAGCTTCCAGAACATGCGGCTGCTTCACAATCCGCTTCTCTTCTTTACACAGTTTCTTGGCCTTCTGATGCAACCGTATGACAACTGCCGGGATGTCATTGCGATCACCGCCTTTGCGCATGACTGCGACGCCCCACCATGACACGTGCATCAAAATCCGATATGGATTCGCTCCTGACACTGCATCTCTTGAATATTTTCCAATACGGTATCTTTTTGCACCTTTGATCCAAAGTAGCAAGGGCTTCCATACCATGCCAAGACAGACCAAGTGTATGCAATAATCAAGTGGAATATGCTGAACAATGTCAACAAGCAATTTCAACAAAATGGTATTCGTGGTGTGGTGCTCTTGCTCTGCTGTATAGAAGTTGTTATTTGTTCTTAATGGTGCATCTAATTCAGGAAAGCACTATCGTCCTTGCTCAAAATCTCCATCAGTCACACATTTGGAGCAGCTGAAGTACCCATTATGCCCTTTGATGCCAAGAAAGTACGACTTCGGAGGTGTTCACAGATAGTGCTCCAAACGGCACAGCAAATTTTTTGCTTCCTAGTCGGGCCTTTTTGGAGCACTCTTAAAATTCAAGTCGCACACGAATGGTTCCAAGTACACATTAGACTGAGATAGTTTGCACTCCTCAAAAAAAGGCACCAAATGGAAATGGTTCCCTTGGTTTGCAGTTCAACACACGACAAAAAAAAGAATGGGCTAAAAATTAACCTACCTCGTTTTATAACATTTATTTTTATTTATTTTTTTTTGTCAGTGGCACTCCATCCATATTAACGTGGATAACTATAGGATCAGGCACACGAACAACATATCTGAGAGCTGAGTGAAGTCCTTCACAAAAGCCGAAATGACAACGGTCCATAACCCATAACGTGTGACAATTATCATGCACTCTCAGCGCCCTCAGTGAAGACACAGTGCGCTAGCGCTGTTTGGTAGCTCCCTCAAGCAAGAATACGAGCGAAGAACCTTTAAAAGATTTCTGACGAGGTATACATTCGATGACGCGCACTGCTCGTCTGTGTTCCTCGTTGTTCAGATCCTCGATAGTCATGGAAATTGGAAATGCCGGACTGCAGACTTCAATCGAATTTCGCTATCGCGATTGGCTCCCTTCCTCAACCTACAAATGAACCAATCGCGATAGAGAAATGTGATCCCGATCGGGCTCGAATCGCGATCGAAAGTGTATTAAGGCCATCACACGTATGCCGACAGGGCAGAAAAACGACAGCACTTCGACTGAAACACAGATGGGCTCCGCGAGCCCAACTTAGAAAACACGGTATTTGAGAA
This sequence comes from Dermacentor variabilis, assembly GCF_050947875.1. Lineage (NCBI taxonomy): Eukaryota > Metazoa > Arthropoda > Arachnida > Ixodida > Ixodidae > Dermacentor > Dermacentor variabilis. Next base: position 185,873,958 of record NC_134568.1, on the reverse strand, counting down.
AGGCCACGCAACGCGGGGGGCAATGCGAGAGAGCTAGGCTGAAGGGGCTGAAGCATGCTTCAGCTGAAGTTTTCGTTTGAAATAAAAGTGTTCAAAACAAAAGCGCTAAAAGAAATATTCAGCGATCAAATAAAGGGTACCCGTTAGGAAAGGAGGAACGGAAGCGCGGCTAGTCTTCTCCGTTTGCACGGCGGAAGGTGAGACAGACAGGCACGCCGGCTGAAAGCGCGCACGACGTAATCCTTTCGGAACTGCTGGCTAGCGTGAAGGTGATCCGGCGATAATGCTAGCGTGGTGTAATGATAAATCCGTCAGGGCGGGACCGCGTGAAGCTGTGGCGGTGCAAGTCTAGGAAAAAAAACTATGCACCGCAGTGGAACGCACGATTCGGACTGCTGACAAGTTATGTTTTCGAAAAACAGAAGAATGCTACTTGCGGGACGACTTTGCGTCGCAATGCTGCTAGCGGCCGCGGCTGAGGCTGAAGATAAGTGCCCCGTGGCTACATGCGCCGAAAGGAGTTGGCCGAACGGTCGGCCACAGCCTCAAGTGTCGGCGCGCTTGTATGGCCCTGGCCTCCGAGGAAACTTCAACCTTCCAGCCAGATACTTTTTTGTACACTTAGTTGACGCTAGTGGCAACAAGTAAGTCGAAATGGTAACTCATTGTTGATAATGATTAAACATTTCGAGTGCGTTGTTATATGAAATAGTAACTCATTGGTGATAACGATTAAACATTTCGAGTATGTTGTCATATGTCTTCCAACATCACAACATACACAAACGTGCTAAGTACGTATACAGTCGTAGCTGTCATAGCGTTTCGACCGCAGATGACGAGAGAACGAGAACGTGGAAATTTCTGACTACTTCTGGCGAGCAGTTGGTTTTTCTGAAACGATGCCGACTCGGCGGAACGCATTCTTGTTGCAGCTTTACGGTAGCATCCTCGACGAACCTTACTGTGAGTATCACGGGAACCAACGGCCACTGCAGCATTTGGACCCAGGTCCTGAGTCGAGGAGATGGGCTTTTCATTGTTCGCTACAAGCTCTTTAAAAGTTGCCCCGAGGCACAAGTGGAGGTCAGCTTCAATGGATCTCCCCTCATGGAATCGCCGGTTGTGGTTAAAGGTATTCCGCTTTAATTGCCTTTATGTGGTATGGTGAGAGTTGGCGAAACTGAACACTTCAGTGGTTTTCTTTGTTCTAGGGTGTACCACGCTGCACATTTTTTGCATGCTGTCATATGTTGTGACAAGACAAAATTAAGCGTCTTCTATAGGTAAGGATATGATGACCAGTTAAATCGGTTCTACTGAAGCTAGTTACAAATGGAAATGACACAGCCACACTTGCCCATACATATGATTGCTGTTTTACTGCTTTACACATAAATCATTAGCTTATATTCTATACAGAAGTGCTGAAAAGCTCTCAGGCAACTGGTGGCACTGTTTAAGGCGCATGTACTCAGCCCATGGTTTTTGAAACTGTAATCCACCTTACTTTAAGTTTCTTTAAAGTTCATTGTTTAATTATTGTCCCAAAAACAGTAAATAGGCAGAAGAATCAAGATCTGGTGGTAAGCAAATGGTTGATTGCAATGAGTTTTTTCAAAGATATTATTTCCATGGCCCTTTCTGGCTGCACCACACCAGGCTCGGGCATTTCTAACAATAGTGCTGCTTAGATCACACGGTGACAGTTGTGTCTGCAAGATGTATGCACTGCACTGACATACTGTAAAAAACAGCTGAAAATTCAGACAAAACCATGTGGGCTCTTTTTGGAGAGCACACACAGTTAATTTAGCTGTGTGGAGAACCACACAGCTGATGTTGTAATGATTGTTGTTTGCTTTTATGATCATCATATCACCATCTTCCATATATAGTGATTAGCCTTCACTTTTTGCCATATAAATGTTTTTTGCCAATATGAAATTTCTTTGTGCACTCCACATGAAGCGGGTTTTGTCATAGTTCATATATTTAGCACTTACATGGCTTAAGTGTCTGTACTCCAAGCAGTTTAAAAATTATTAACATAACACATTTCCAGGTATGCTTGGCTACAATAAAAAAAATATAAACAGCTAATGAAATTGTTTCGCCTGTTATAGCTTGACATGCCTGTGCAACTGCTTTACTGCTTTCAAGTTGACTGCAGTGCCTTAAGTCGTGCAGCGTAGCTATAAAGCACTCACATTGTAAACTCGGGATGGAAAAGCCTTAGAGCTTCTGTTCCGCAGATATTAAAGAGATATCATTAAAGTTAACTTAGTAATTTATTTATTTATTTATTTGAGTACCCTAAGGACATGTTAGGGCATTACATGGGGGGGGGGATGAATTGCACATCTGGAACTGTAAATACTGTAAGTCGGGGCTTGATAAGCTACAGTAAGGAGCAGAAGCCTTTGTCAGGCCATACGGCCTTTAGCTTCTGCTTCCTTTCTGTTGTAAACAGGAGAAAAAAAAAGAATAAATAAATCCACAATAAATAAAAAAGTAAAGAAAAACTTGATTCGACAATGTTTTGCAATTTTGTGCACCAACTGATATGATAATTTATCAAATTTATCAAATTTATCAAGCAAATTTATCATTCCTTCTTAATTGTCACATTAAAATGGCCTATTGATAAGCAGTGTACTTGTAAACAAAGTGCTTGGGTGTGATGGTTAAATGCATGAAGTAATGTAACATGCTGGCTGAAAGAGTGGGTGTGTACATCTGACTCTGTTTTATGTACTGCCTTTAATCATATTTGGCAGAAATCACTTGAAAACATTCTGCAAGCTGTTTACCTTGCTTTTGACAGACATGCCAGTGCAGTCCATTGTAATTATGATAATAACACCTTCAAACGTCTCCCACACATTCTTGATAGCCGTCTCTTTTATTTTTGCTTCAACTGAGGGAAGTTCCACATCTTTGTTGCATCACATGTTGTAGTTTGTCTCTAGCTGTAAAAGTGTTACAATTTCAAAGGTTATTAAATGTTTACCTTATGCAGAATTCCTTAAACCTTGGAGAAAATGTCACTTACACATGCTTCTTTTGCTTTTATAACTGGCCTTAAGAGCCCAATGTTACATTCCTGGTACTCGTTCTTTCTCTCAGTTTGCTTCTGTGGAGGCGAATTCTTCAAAGAAACTGCCTTATTCAGTTTCATTTTGAAATGCACAGTTCAAACATACACAGTAGTCTCAGAGAGAATGCAGCTAAAGGCATTAGTTTGACCAGACACGGTCACAACATCCTTTGTCAGGTTCACAGTGCATGAAATAACATGGCCATTAGCAAAATTGTATCTGAACTGTTCATTGGTGTAGCTGGGAAGGGGAGGGGGGTCGACCTCCCCCCCCTCTTCCCACAGAACAGAAGGTTTGAAGAGATGGGCTCCAAAAGAGTGACATGAATGAAAAGGAAAGCTTGAATGTGAAAGCAAGGTGAGGGGTAGTGGCGGTCCGAAGGGGGAGGGGGGGTTGTCATGTACGTCACTGTACCTTGAATTTAGGTTTATCCAGTTCCCATGCAACTGCTGTCATGTCTATAGTCTTGCCTTCTCACGTCGCCTTTTCCCTACCCCCCCCTTCCCCCCTTGTATAGGAACTGCAAGCGAATAGTGGCAAGGCTGTTATTCACTCATTTCACAACTGTGTCGTTTCTACTCATTCTCTGCCTCCTCTCCCCCCTCCTATCTACCATTCTGTCTAGCTTCCCTCTGGACTTGGGTATAGCAGAAAGGTAAGCGCTGCAATTTCTGCAGTGCTTTTGTGGGAGGTCACAGATGATTACAGCTGTCAAGAGGCTAATGGGGCGATGGACGCCCAGGGAGCTCCAGAGGGCACATTCGACATGGTGCAAAGATCTAAACGAGTTTCTCAGATCTCCTTCCCTCTGTGCCAAGCTCCTATCATGTATATACATGCTATGAACCACCTTTGACGAAGCGTGCAAGACAGCCACAGCAGCAGCAGCAGTGGGAAAGTCGAAGGAAGAGGCAAAGAAAGCTTCACTTTAGAAAGCTCTGCTTTAAAACAGGACAAGAAAGAAAAACCTACAGAATGCTGATATGCGTATGGCAAAATATATCAGGAAGGGGGGTGCTGGGCCAGGGAAGCTAAGAAACCGCCACAACACACAGGTGGGAGGGCAGGTAGGTGAATGGCCTTGAAGTCCATGCAGAAACAGAAATATAGGAATGTTAGCAGCCGCCATGCCGTTGAACAAACCGGTGAATGTTAAAGAGTGTGACAGTGACTAACGAAAAAGAATCTTAAAAAGGGGAGTGGAGGGATAGAAATGAGGACACGAAGATGTGTATAAAAGGGGTCAAGAAGGAAGTTGGCAGATAATTATGGACATAGGGAGAGTGTCTCGTCACTGCCTGATAGCTCAACACCAGCCATCTGTGGCCAGTCGCCTAGCTGAGGCTCACCTACCCTGTCCTAACATGTGCTGCTTGCTGCGGGAACCCCAGCCTAACTAAACGTCTTGGCAATTTTCAGAATAGATAAGTGTTGGAAGACGCGACACTTTCAAGTCTTTCAGAGCTACTGGCCCTTATTTTACTGCGAGCAACGGATGCCATAATTTACACAAAGGATTCTAAACAGGAAGCAGCCCTGCTTCGGACTGTCTGCCTCGTCAAATTCTGAGTGGGATCAAATAACAGTATGAGTCGCGTGATGACTACTACAATACCATGATCGCAAGTTACAAACAGCTCTTAAAACAAGTCGGACAGCAGGTCACCGAAAGTGAATAAAACTTGCATCATATGATGCTGTCAAAGTTCTAACGCAAAGCTTTGTTCCTGTATTTTTAAATCTAGAATAATATAGCATGCCCACAACACTGAAAGCGCAATTGAGTGATAGGCAACTTGCAAAATAGTGCCCACCCTCTCCTGTACGTAGCCGTGGCCGTACCACTCACTAGAAGATCTAGCTGGAAAACAACGGTGATCACTGTTACCTGGGCTGCAACAAGTCTGGCCTACAAACGAGAAGAGGCACAATATTATGCTGTCTTGCTTTTTTTTTTTGTTTTTTTTATGGCGACGTCTTTAGCGCTGTTTGGTTTTCCAAGTCATGTACTAGCTAGGTCATCAAGATATCTTACATAAATGCATCAATTTGTAAACAAAATTTTAGTTTTTTTAATATCATCATTTTTAAAGATAACATAAGGATGATAGCATATTTTGATGTGAAGTGGCTGCAAAACTTGCATCCTCACTGTTAAAGCGTTCTTGTCCTGGGAGTGTTTCGAGTTTGTCTTTGCATGGTGTCCAACCCTCCACACGCGCACATAGAGAGAGAGAGAGGTGAAGGAGGTGGAGGAGTGGTAATTGTCCACTGACAACTCTCCCCCCCTCCCCATTCTCCGAAATAAATTTCTGACTACACCACTGGAACTGTTCACTGAAGTACACGTCATGCATCTTCAAGAAACCACATCATTGAGGCAACATTCCTTGAAGAATGGCTGGTGTGTGAGAGCACATTGTGTGTAAATGAGGCTGAGCTGTGATATCATAAGTGTAGTAGGCGTTACCCAAAAAAAGGTAGCAAAATACATTACTTGTTATGTTCAAATAAAAGAAGTATGTTACTGCTCTACTTTAGCTACAAATTAAGGTAACAAACTACCATTACCACCAAATTTTTAGGCACTATCAATGTAGGTTTTAGGCACCTAAAAAAGGCAGTTAAAACCTCATTTTAGGCACGATGCAAGCCCAGATAGGCACTATCAGATGTTCACAATACACAACCTGTTTTATGTATTGTATGTGTGTAGCCCATTTGTAACGTAAGAAACTGACGTATAGCATTCAGTTATAAAATTTGAAAGGCAGCAGCCTGTATTGTGCAAGCCATTGCTTTACAGGGATTTGCTGGGCAGACGAGAGACCGCTTTTTTGTCAACACACATACTGCACATGCTTAATACATTCGTTCTAAAACTATGAGCAGGTATAGTCTCTATTTATTAGCCAAGCTTCTCTGCTTACACTTGCGCATAAAGTGGAGCAAGCACAGGAAATAAAGAAAAGTACAGTTGCAGCTGAGCAATTACTCAAAAAAGATAAAATCCATGCCTAATGGAATGAAATCTACAAATGTTCCAGTAAAAAAGAAGCAAGCATTGAATAGCATACATTTACAAATCTTCGTAAAATTGTAAGATCAGTAACAAGTGATTATCATCTGTAGGTTCTTCAATTCAAGGTTGTGCCTGTTCTTACTCAGAATGAGCTGGCCAAATGAAATTGAGTGCGCAAAATTTAATGAGGTGAATGGATCTTTTATATGTTTGACAGCGTCACACACTCTAGGATTTTTAAGTGTTCACTTGTAAGAACTTCCAAAAGTTCTTTGAGCATAAAAAAAATAGATGTTTCTTGTGTAAGGGAAAGAACAACATTGCACACACTTTTTTGACAGCTGCTGCCATAACCATGTGATGACTCCGGAACTGTGCTCTTTCTTAAAGGGACCCTTATTTAAACGATTTTGATGATATTGTACAAATGTACTGAGCCAGTAGGTTAGGCCCTTATTTATTTATTTATTTATTTGTACATACTGCAGCCCTATTGGGCTATTACGAGAGTGTGTATGAAAAGCAGAACAATGACAAATAACAAAGGCAATATGAACAATACAGACTTAATGAAAATAACGACCTATTCAATTGTCGCCAAAGATAAGTTTAAAGGCAGAGGACGATTATTACCAGGCAAAAAATTCCAGTATTCAATAACACTGGGAAAGAAACTATTTAAATGTGTCTGTACGGGTAAAATAAGGCGCAATGTGTAGGTGATGGTAACTACTAGTATTGGATGGTTTAGCAGGAGTTAGATAATTATCTGATGAAATCTGGCAGGAGGAGTTAATAATGCAATGCAGAAGCTTGAGCGACTCCGGCCATTGGCGATCGGAGAGTGGTTGCAATCCTAGGGATAGTAGCGCTGTGGAAGGTGAAAAATCTCTATCGAACCTATGGCATATGAAGCGAATCACTTTCTTTTGGATGGCCTTGATTTGATTAATGTCACATTGCTTGTGCGGATTCCAGACAGGAGAAGCATATTCTAGTAAATGTCGGATTAGAGATTTATACATCAGTAGTTTAGTATCCCTTGGGGCCGTGGTCAATGTGCGGTGCAGATAGCCTAACTTTTTCAGTGCCTTTGAGGTTATTAAATCTATGTGTTTGGACCAAGACATTCTGGGTGTGAAAACAAGACCAAGGTATTTGGTATGATCAGTAAGGTATGATCATTAATTTACACATTTAAGTGCTCCACGTAAGGTGTGTAATTTATTACAGGGTTTTAAAAATGTGCATTGCTACTGATTACAGTGGCACCACTCCCCTGAGATTTCAGCCGCCCCCTCCCAATTGACATAGTTAGCCCAATTAACGTCAGTTCGGTGAGCTATTTGATTGGCTAACCTGGTCACGTCATCAATAACATTTCCAACTTTATGGTGAACAAATGTTGTTTGCAATAGTTGGAATGTTGGTTAATTTGTTTCTATAAAAAAAGTAACAGAAAGAGAATACACAACGGCAATTTATCACTACACTCAAGCACTTCCAACACATAGCAAGTGTCGTCTGCTTGTGTTACAATGTCCTCCATGTTGACGCGAGCTGCGCCAGTCAGAGCTGGTCTCGAACTCTCTTTTTGCGAGCACCATGGATCGCCCCTGTTACATTGTGGGCTGCAAATCTAGTGATCGGCAACATTTCAAGCTGTGACATCGACTGCCTTTGCAAGGCAACATGCGAGCAGAGTGGTTGCAGTGCATCAGGCTATTGGTATCCAATCAGTGCCAGCATCGACGCGTTTGCGGATGTCTCTTCATGCCGGAGGATTACTACCACAATAGAGAGCTTTAGAGTGTCCAGTATTCAGGTAAATGCAAGCGCAAGTGGACTGGGCATGTTTCACTGGGCGAATGGAGAAACGAGCATGAAATGTCTGCGTGGTGCAGTCACCTGGTGACACAGAGCTCAACCAGAGAACCACAGAAGTAATATAGCAGTAACTAAGTGTATTCTACTTTGCTGCTGGTGAAAACTTTTGGCAGGAGTGTAATCGGGAGCACATTGTCTTTTTGAATGTTTAAAATGTTCTGCACTTGCTTAAAACAATACAGTGTAGTCCACTTATAGTGATACCACATATAACGATATATCGGTTATAACGATGGGTCAAGGTAACAGTGTCATTTTATGCATTAGGTCTATAGGGGAAAAAAAACATATATAACTATATATTATCCACTGCATATCAGATATAATGATCAACATTTTGCCATCAGGACAGCGTTTGCCATGCAGAATAATCCTGGCATTTGCGTTGCTTGGTTTCCCTGAAATGAACGATGCCGAGACGGAGTTATGTTCACCTACGCGAGTTCGTATCTGCTGCCATTACCACCCCGCCCATACCGCCCACGCACCGGAGAGCATCATGAGTTGTGAGTGAGTGAGTGAGTGAGTGAGTGAGTGAGTGAGTGAGTGAGTGAGTGAGTGAGTGAGTAAAAGTAAGTTAAGTAAGTAAGTAAAAGTAAGTAAGTTAAGTAAAATTAAGTTAAGTAAGTAAAGTAAAAGTAAGTTAAGTAAGTAAAGTAAAGTAAAAGTAAGTAAGTAAAAGTAAGTAAGTAAGTAAAAGTAAGTAAAGTAAGTAAGTGGTCCTGATCCCTTTTGACTCAAGGCAGGCGTTTGTCAGCGTCACAGGAGATGTTGAAAACACAAAAAGGAAAGTAAGGAGAGAAAGAACATAAAACACAGTTTTGTCACAGTCTGTGAGGCCGTCTCGTTGGTCTGGTTCGTTTCAGCCTAGGCTCCAGTTGCCTCGGATTTCACCAAAGCCATGATGATCCAATCCGCCAGCCATGCCGGTTCAAGTCAGTGCGTCCGAGCCGCATCGATGCTTGGTCGGCCGTGATCTGTCGTAGTTGCTCGTGTAGCTAAGGTAGTCGGCGTCGGCGGCCGTTCGCTGTGACTGGGTGGCTCTAGCCGGGCGATATCTGTCTGGGGTTTTCCTCCAGATTTTCAGCTCACCTGCCCAGTTGTTCCCACTGTTCTAGCCGGGTCTTTGTAGTTTCGGCGCGTGCAGATCGGTCCTCCTCGGTGAGACCAGTCAGCGCCAGGCTCTCGGCCAGGGAGCACGATCGGAGATCTGCGGGAAGTCTTGGACATTGTTGTAGCACATGGAGAAGGGTTTCTTCTGGCGAACCACACAAGCGGCATGTCGGAACCACGCCAAATCGTTCGTGGCGGCATTGGTTTGTGAGGAGAGCACCAGTGCGGGCTTGAAACAGCAGGGCGCTGCCTCTATCTCCTCGGTAGTGGGGTGATGGGCACGGTTCCGGCTTGTGGTGGTAATATAGTGCCAGGCTTCGCTTTTTTGCTACTGTTGTGCACCAAATTGTTTTTTCAGCATCATTGATTTCCTTGATGACTGCCTTGCGCCACTCTGCCTCTGTCTTAGTGTTGTGGTGTTTTGAATTTTGGCTGTATTTCGTGTCTAGGGACGTGTATTTCCGAATCCAAGCCGTCTTGATGTTTTTATATCTTAGGTATAGGTACGTTCTGTGACTTTAATTTGTGTTTGCCATGAATTTGAGTCTGCCGGCGTATTGTAATTTGGACCTCGCCTCCCTTGCCTCGTATGAGGACCAACTCATTTCCACGCTTACTGCTGCATTTGCAGTGGCTATGCTTCCCCCTAGCAGCCAGCGGCCTAGTTCTGTTTGGTGACGCTCCAGGCATTTTATGGTTTCACTGGAGTAGGCCAGCACATCGTCTGCGTATGTTGTCGCTGGTGCTGCTACTATCTTCCACAGTGTGCATCCGACAGTGTAGGGGTTGTATGAATGTCTGGCCAAGTGCCAGATGCGGCCTTTGAGGCGATTAAATTTTTTTACTAATGTGTTTTTATGCGGATCCAGAAAATTTGCTTGTTCGCTGAGAGTTATGCCGAGGTATTTGTATTTCGATGTTTTTTGATGAGGTACCCTTGGAGGGCGAATTGGTCGCTAGTGTTGCTTGTATTTATTCCCATTCACTGCGTTTTGTCAGTGTTGAACCTTAGCTGGTCGTTTCCTGTAACTTGGGAGCAGATGTCGAACTGGTGTTGGAGGTCAGCTGCTGATTCTGCTAGCAGCAGAATATCGTCAGCGAATGCCAGACATGAAATTTTGGTGTATTCTTCTTGCTTGTCAGTCATTATCGTAGACAGGCGGAGGCCTGGTCCCTCATTGTCTAATGTTTGGAGGAGTTGTGTGATGTATATGTTAAATAATGTTGGGGACACCGGGCATCCTTGTTTTAGTCCTATCTTTTGCTCGACTTTCTTCGACCTTAGTTCTTGTAGTGTGTACACTGCTGTGCAAACCGTGTATAGGTTCTTGAGCAGGTCTATGCTTTTACAATCTAGTCCACTGCTCAGTAGCTTTTGCCAAAGCCTCGAGTGGGGAACACCATCAGAGGCTCTTTCCATATCAAGGAAAGCCAGATATAGCATTGATTTTTCCTTATTTTTCATCCCCATAGCTTGGGTGAAAGTGAATATATGGTCACTTGTCCTGTGGTTTGGTCTGAAGCTGTTTTGAGACTCTGTGAATATGTTATTTGATTCACAGAACTTTTGTAGTCTTCGGTTGAGGATTGTGCTGTACAGCTTTTGTACATTGCTCAGTATAGATATCGGGCAGTAGAGATTTAGTTGTTCAATTGGTTTTCCTTTGCCCTTGTGTGTGAGGGTCACTTTTGCCTCTTTCCATGCTGGTGGGATTTGACCCGAATCAAGGATGCTGTTGAAGTAGTGTTGTAGTCCCTCTCTTGCTTTTGTCTTTAGTGCTTTGAGGAATTCGTTGGGGATGTCACCGGCGCCTACTGCTTTTTGGTTTTTAAAATCGCTGATGCTTCGTTTCAGTTCTGTTGTGGATATTGGGTTCAGTATGCTATGTTCTTTTTTTGTCCTCTTCATCTCATCAGTTGCTGTGTTTAAGGGTTGTGGTGTGTGATCTTGTGGATTGTCTTGGAGTGTTTTGAAGGGTGATGTCAGGTATGTTTCCATCTCTTACTGTGTTTTCAAGACAAGTCCGGAGGCAGTGTGTAGAGCAGTTGTTTTTGTTGTGGCCTCGTTTGGTTCCAGGGAGTCTATATACATCCAGAACCTTTGACTCTAATGTTTTCGTTCCTTTATTATATGGCTTTCTTGTTGCTTGAAGGTGGTGTCGACTTTTTGCTACCAAGTTCCTGGTTGCTACCTTGTTCCTGGTTTAAATAGATTTGCCATGCATTGGCTTTTTCAGTGGTTTCCTTTTCATTTGTATGGCGGTGTAGTCTGGAGAGTCTTTTGCATTTTTATATTTCTTCTTTAAATTCCTTGGCGAACCAGGCTGTAGGCCATGTTCGGGTCATCCCTTTTGTCTTGTGAAGAGTTTTATCTGCCACTTGTAGACATTGTTCTATGAACGCTTCATAGGTCTCGGTTTTTTCTATTTTTTCTTCTAGCTGTGATGTGAACTTTTCCAATTTGTCATTGTCTCTCATCTTCCAGTGTCTTGCTGTGTGTGTTGTATTTTTGTTTTGTGTGTGAGGTGCAGGGGTACCTAGAAGTATTTTAATTCTATTGTGGTCGCTACCACAACTGTCTGTTTTGTCTTCATCAATGTGCATAGATTTTATTTGAATGTGTGGTGCGGTGGTGTAGTTGTATAACACATAGTCAATGGCTGATTTTTTAGTGTGCCGTGTCCATGTGTAGGTGCCTTGGCAGATTGGGTCTAGGTTTGCTATGGACAGCTGGCATGCTTCCACTAGTTTGTAGAAGCCCATTGCATCCTTTTCTTTGCCTTCAAGGTCTATTATATGGGAGTTGAAGTCACCTAGGAGGAAAACAGGGTGTCCACCGTATTTTTGTTGGATATCCTTAGTGATGCATTCATGTATTTTTCTATTCCATTCGTCTTCTTCACATGCTGTAGCCACGTATATCACACATAGATATGTGCTGCGTTTCTCTATTTCTAATTTTACCCACATGTGTTCTTGGCAGTTTTGGTCGTCTCCAGTATAGGTTTTCTGGGTGGCTTGCGCAAGGAATCTGACTCCTCCTCCACGTTCGGTGCCCCTTTTTCTATTTTGGCAATACCATTCTAGACCGTTGTGTCTATAGGGCTCCTCGTCATCTCTAAGGTGTGTTTCAGTCAGCACATATAAATAAATTTTCTGCTGGCTGATTTGACATTGAACTTCTTCCCATTTCAGGCTGCTACCACCTTGCGTGTTTAGTAGGCAGATGGATAGGTTCTTTTGTTTGTCTCCTGGTTTTATTTTGTGTTTTCTTTTCGGGTACAGTCAGTGCTGTTTGGATTTTGTCAGGGGATTGTGATTCTACGTGTTGTCCTGGCTAACTCGATCCTCTTCTGTCTGGTTTACAAGTGACTTCATGTTCGGCCAAGCGTGTCTGTCTTCATCTTGAGTAGTCTGTTGGCTGTGTTCTGTTCTGTTGTCCTTTTGTATCTGTGAGGCTAGTGGTAAGAATTTTTGTTGTTTGGATTTAATGAGGCATTTTACCAGTGGCGTCTTGTTTGGCCTAATTGGCCAAGTGCTGTTGACGTGGCTTTCAATAGTGTCCTCACTGCCCTCTGGTCTGTACTGCTGGGGTGTCTGCGGTTTTGTGATGTGGTTGTGTGTTTGCAGTTGTTTCCTAAAAAAAAGGAGTTATTTTTTGGGGTAGTAGGCAGCTCACACGGTCTCCTGCTGCTTCAGTATAGTGGATTTTGTTGAGGCTGTCTTCGTTGAGGTCATCCCCTGTGGTGATAAATTCTACTCTGGGACCAAGTGAGGCACATACATTGTTGATTTGTTGGTTCCATTTGCAACAAGCTGCTTCTGCTTGGTGGCCTCGTGACTTCGGTTCTGGAATGGTACTTATAATGTAGTGGTGTTGGGGTGCCTTTTTGCTCGAGGATGCTAGTTTCTCTGTGAGCTGTTCGATGGACCTTTCAAATCCTGTGTCGCATAGTGCATCAACATTACCAAAGTGTATTACTAGTTGGAGTCTGGTGTTGGAGGAGTCTGCGCGTGCAATTTCTCCTTCAGCTCAAAGGAGTGTTCAAGTGTAGTTGCTCCTGATTTGGTAGTTATGCAGAGCCTCTGGTCATTGATTTTCTCGTAAAGGTGTTTTTTCAGTTGATGAGCATTTTAGTCGCCAAGCACCACTGTCGCTGGGGTGGGCTGTTGCTGAGTTGCTTTCCTGACTGTTTCATCTCCATCACCACAAGATGGCGCCAGCTGCTTCACGTTTTTGAACCTCGTGCGTCACCCACAATCGCACTGAAAGAGAGAGAGAGAAAAAAAGAAAGGTGAAAATCAAAGCGGTGTGGTGGTGGCCGTCCCACTCCCTCTCGCAGCAAGCGTGATAGTAGCTTCACAGCATGTTCACAGCTGAAGCCACTGAAGCAGCGGACAGCCCAGTTCGAAGATGGTGCCGACAAAGCACAAAGCTGTGTCTGTCGCTTGACACGAAGATTCAAATTTTGCAGGATTTTCGATGCGGCTTCAAGGTGAGCGCTCTCATGAAGAAATATGAGCTCGCTCAGTCGACAATATCAACAATTCTGAAAACCGGGAGCACCGTGATAGTAAAGGCAGGGAGTATTAGTGGTCATGCCGATCAGCGGAAAAGGGTTAGGGACTCTTTATACGCTGATGTGGAAGACATTCTACCATCGTGGTGGAAGAGTCGCTTTACCAGTGGTGTATCATAACCCGCGTGCATAATCTGCCAATCAGTGCGCCAATACTTGCTGCCAAAGCAAAACACTTCACTTTTCTTCTGTGGCGGCCAAATTTTGAGCCTGGAGGAGGCTGGATTCAGCGTTTTGAAGAGCGGCATGGCATTGTTTATAAAAACGTGGTAGGGAAACGGCGTCCTTGGATATGCAGGCGAAGCAGCAGTGGCTACTGACAAAGCTGCCTGGTGTGCTGAAGCATTACGTGGACAAGGATATTTACAACCGTGTCGAAACTGCCCTTTTGTTTCAAATGTTGAAGACGCACGCTTTTAAAGGAGATGCATGCCCCGGTGGGAATCACTCTAAAGCACTCTAAAGTGACTTGTAATGATTGGGGTCGGGCATGAAATAGATGGTAGCTGGCCCATGCCGTCGTCCAACTTATCCATGCTGAGGACATTGTTGAAGGGAGAGACTTGTTCTCATCGAGAACGAGGAATATGGGATTTAATTACAGTATCTACATGAGAATGTTACAGTTCATCAGTCTAACATGACTGAAAGAGGAACGCACCCTGAGGAGCCTTAAATACACTCTGTCCTCCCTAGATCTCTAGGTGAGGGAAAATGGCAGTTCACCATCGACCAATTTGGAGCGGCCAAAGTGATCGTAGCCCACCTGCCTTTGAGGGGTAGGGTTTACACACTCACTTCCGTGCAGGTTTCACTGACCACACGGAGGTAAGAGGGTTCTCGCAGACACGGTGCTGCCCCGAGCAGGCGCCTCTTTATCCCAGAGTCGACTCTGCAGTCAGTGGCCGCCGTGTCTGTTCATTGACTGACGACTTCTAAGCTGCGTGAGACGGCACTGCAAAATATTTTCCAGGAGCTCCCCTGCTCCAAACAGACGGTGCCGGGGATGGCGTACGCACTAACAATGCTAGCTCCGCCGCCCGCCCTTAGACATGGTGGCGCCGTTGGGCTGGGGACTGACATATTGTTGTCCTTTCAAAATGAGTCGCCGCTGCAGCCATGGTGGCGCCGATGTTCTGTTGACTCGGCGGTCACTTCTCCGTAGATCGCCTGCCCCGCTGCTGCGGTGGGCTGTGATAATTTTTAGGTCAGTACCTCTGCAGGCCGTTTGTAACAGTTCCTCCATGGCCCAGAAAATCTCGACTGGCCAGTGCCGACAACCGCTGGGCAGGAAGAGAATGGTTGGTGGCAATGAGGGGGATGCCTTGGCTTGCAGCGATCAGCTGTGAAATGATGACACCACCCCGAAACATCCAACAAGGACAGGCAACTGCAAAACGAACCCCACAACACGGCTTTGTGCCGAGATTATGTATCCTGGATCTCGCTTTAGACCCGCTAGGCTTCAAAGAAAACATAAGTGCAGAAAAAAAAAGAAATGCTGCATTTCGCTACGCCAATTTGGAAGGAATTTCGTGCTGACAAATTGAGCAATCATGAATGGAGTCCTGCTAAATGAGAGGGAATCTTCTTGGCTTAACAAAATTAACAATAACAACCCCCAAATTTAGGTGGGATCCCTAAACGCAGAATTCAAATTAGCCTGCTCAAACCATCCGCATTGCTATGCAACTTTCCCTTCTTATATCTTACGAAGAAGTTGTACTCTTGGAGAGTGAGGCTCCATCGGAGCAAGCGGCCATTTTTGTGTGACATTTGATTGAGCCACGCCAGAGGACAGTGGTCGGTCTCGAAGATGAACCTCGCTCTGTACAAGTAACACGACAACTTCTGGGCTGCCCAAACTAAACAAGCACATTACTCCTCCGAAGCACTGTAGGCTACCTCTCTTACAGTTAGTTTACGGCTGGCATTTTCTGAAAGGGGAACTTGCCAGTATCCCCGCACGAGATCTATAGTTGAAATGTATTTAGCAGCGCCAACTCTTTCAATTCGTTCCTCAATGTTGGGTATCAGGTACAGCTGGTCCCTAGTGATGGCATTTAACTTCCTGTAGTCACCACACCGATGAGGGTCCTTATTAGGGGTTTCTACAAGTATTAGCGGTGACATGTAGTCGCTCTCAGCGGGCTCAATAACTCCCAACTCTGGCATACGCTGTATCTCTGCCTCCATAATTTCTCTCTGTCATGGAGACACCCTGTAAGGCTTTGATCTTACGGGTTCGGTTGATATCAGCTCTATTTCATGCGTTATTAGTTTGGTTCTACCTGGCCAATCGCTGAATCTGTCAAGATATTCCCCTAACAGCCCTCTTAGCTCATCTAGCTGCTCGGGTCTAAGAGCATGCGAGCTTACCGAATGTTTTACTACTTCTTCTAGGCTGATTTCAGAGTTGGAGGTCGCCTTTACTCATTAAACTTGGTACTAGTGTCATCCTGCTCTTTGATGGTACAGTTAACAACTCCGCTCCGCTCTACATACGGCTTCATCAAATTGCAGTGGTATATCCTCACCTCTTCCCTGCAACCGAGTATTTTCACAGCATAGTTAGTATCTGAAAGTTTGTGCAACACTTTAACGGGTCCGTGCCAGTGAACTTCAAGCTTGTTCTTTCTTGAAGGTTTGAGGATCATTACCTGGTCTTCGGTGTTAAACGTACGAAGCCTCACATTCTTGTAATAGAACTTGGCGTTCTTTTGAGCTGCTCCCACATTCTTTTTGACTAGTTCTTGGGTTGCACTTAGCTGTTCCAGCAGATTTAGCACGTTTTCTACCACTGTTGGACTCTCTCCTCTTTCCTCCCATATGTCTCTTAACATTCTCAGTGGAGAACGGAGTGTCCTCCCATACACTAGGTCTGCTGGCGAGAACCCTGTAGCCTCATGAGGAACCGTTCGCAAAGCAAACACAGTGGCCGGAAGGCAGTTCTCCCAGTCCTCCTTGTGCTCGTAACAGAGCGCCCGCAAAACTCGCTTAAGCACTGAATGCCACCTCTCCACACTGTTTGACTGAGGGTGATAGATGGAACTGTGTATCAACTTTACTCCGCACTTTTGCAAGAATGTGGTAGTCAGTGCGCTGGTGAATACTGACCCTTGACCCACCTGAATTTCTGCTGGAAACCCAACTCGTGCAAATACTGTCAAAAGCGCGTCTACTACTTCGGTGGAGCTGAGCTCTTTCAGAGGGATTGCTTCTGGAAACTTTGTAGCCGGACACAGCATGGTGAACAAGTACCGGTAACGCGACTTTGTCTTTTGTAGAGTCCCTACCGTGTCTATCACAAGTCTTCTGAAAGGTTCCATTATTAAGGGCACTACCTTTAGTGGAGCTCTTCACGTTTCTCCTGGTTTACCCGAGCGCTGGCAGGTGTCGCATGATCTTTCAAAGTTTTCTACGTCTTTGAAACAGCCAGGCCAGTAGTATTCCATAAGCAATCTTTACTTTGATTTGTTCATGCCTAGGTGGCCAGCCCACCCATTTCCATGATAGAGACTCAAAAGGTCCTCCCTGTACTTGGTAGGTACCACTAACTGATCTAGAATCCTACCCTTTCGGTCTCTGTAGTGCCGATACAACAATCCTCCTCTCTCTTGTATCATCACGTTGCGCCTAGCAATGCCTTCTTTAGCTGTGTGATGCAATTTAGCTAAGCTGCCATCATTCTTTTGCTTGGCTGCCAGTGACCCTCTGTCCACACTTAAGAGCCGATCAAAGTTCTCTGAGGCCGGTGTGAGGAACAATCCTGCCTCGCTTGCGAGTGCGTCAGCTGGCTCTTCCTGCAGGCGGGAACATTGACACCCTAGTGATACGCTCTCATTGAGCTGGTCAGCTGGCAGTGTTTCCTCAAACATTTTTTCATCCCTCGAGCCTAGCTGGGATTCGGTTACTGAAGTTACCTCTTTTGCTACTCCCGCTGGAGCAGCTTTTGCATTTTCAGCCGAAAGCGATGCGATTTTATGAGCTTGGCCTCGTGTCAACGCCTCTACTACACCCTCTCCCAGTTTAAGCCCCTTGTCCCGCAGTAACTGATCCGACCGATTGGAAAAAATCTAAGGGTACTGCAGCGACAAAAATTTGGAAACTGCAGCCTCGGTCACGAGCTCCCCGAACGGTCCACTGATATTGAATTTGGCCATGGGCAGACACACGCTGTGTTCTTCTACAACCTGTTTGATCCATGCTACTTCTCTAGTGAAGTCATCTACCGTCACGTAAGACGTGACCGTAGATGTCCACGGTAGATGAGGACAATGTCCATAGTGGCAGCACTTTCTCGCAGCACCCGGCATGGCTTCCCATTAACTTGCAGGTCGAGAAGATATGGGCTTAAAAGTTACATATTCTCGTCTTTTTCATCCACGTAGGAGAAAACTACGCTGGGCTTCCCGCAGTTTACAGCAATATGTCCCAGTTTGTGGCATTTATAGCAGCGGATGGGTCTAAAAGATTCGAATTTTCTTTTCTCCTGTTTTTGTACGGTTTCCCCATTTGATTTCTCCTTGCTCTTTTCTGAGGGCTTTTCCTCCACGTCTACAGGCTCCGGTCGTCTAGACTGCGAACCCTTTTTGAACGGAAATGGTTTTCGCAGTCCATTTCGACCGTCCCAATTTCCGTCCTCGGCATTCAGCTTTCTACGCGTTGCGTACTCTTCGGCTAATTCAGCCGCCCTTTCCACAGTGTTTACATTTCCTCTGTCTTGCACCCACAGCTTCACAGATTGTGGGATGCTTTTGTAAAACTGCTCTAGACACATGCATTCAACAATCATGTCTCTGCTCTCGTACGCTTCCGCGCTTTTCAACCACTCAACTAGGTTGGCCTTTAAGCTATATGCAAACTCCGGATATTCATCGCTATCCTTCTTGCCTGTGCTTCTAAATCTTTGTTGAAAAGCTTCGGCTGAAAGGCGATACTT
Organism: Dermacentor variabilis; assembly: GCF_050947875.1. Lineage (NCBI taxonomy): Eukaryota > Metazoa > Arthropoda > Arachnida > Ixodida > Ixodidae > Dermacentor > Dermacentor variabilis. The sequence continues at coordinate 185,855,313 of NC_134568.1, read as the reverse complement.
CTTCAAAAGACTAGCCTTAAACTTTTGTCGGGCTGGGAACTGACGTATTGTTGTCCTTTCAAAACGAGTCGCCACCGCAGCCATGGTGGCACCGATGCCCTGTTGACTCAGCGGTCGCTTCTCTGTAGATTGCCAGCCCCGCAGCTGCGGTTGGCTGGGATAATTTTGTTGGTCGGTACCTCTGCAGGCCGTTCATAACAGACTGTGTTGCTGTGCGTTAGTACGGACGGAAGCCATCGCCTCAAGCCTTTCATTATCGGGCAATCCAAGAAGCCAGTATGCTTCAAGAATCGGCACATCCCTGTCCGCTATCGCAGCAATAAAAAGGCGTGGATGACCGGTGAGTTGTTCCAGGAGTGGCTGCTCGAGTTGGGCAGCATAATTGAAAGCCAAGGAAGAAGAGCAGTGTTGCTACTGGACAACTGTAGTGCACTCAGCGTTAACCTGAAGCTGACATTGGTCAAATTGATGTTTCTGCCTCCCAACACGACGGCAGGCCTTCAGCCGTTGGACGCTGGCGTGATAGCCAACTTTAAGGCTTTGTATCGGCGGTGCATGCTGGAGTGGCTAATCTTAGTCATTGACCGCACAGCTCCTGGCATGTCGGGCCATGCAGGTGGGCCCCCTGACCTGAAAATCGGCCATTTGAAGGCTGTGTGTTTCGTCTATGGTGCGTGTCATGAAGTGAAGCAGTCCACCATACAAAACTGCCTCAAAAAGGCGGGCTTTGTGCACCAGTACGAACAAACCCCCTCCCCTACTGATAGTGAGACCAACACGGTGGATGCCACCAATTCAACTGAGCTCTGGGAGCATGTTGCTACCACGCACGTCGGTGGTGCGTCGATGGAGGAGTTCTTGACTGCAGACAGTGCTGCCTCATTCTGCAGTGAGATCACTGACGAGGCGATTGCCGAAGGTGTGCTGTCGCAACAGACGGCAATGTTATGCGACGGTGGCAACAGCAGCAGTGACAGTGACAACGAGATTGACAGTGGCTCCTTGACTGTGACCTCGATGTCCACGAAAGGTGCATTGTTGTCGATTGACTCCTTAATTGATTTTGTGCGTTCCAAAGTATTGCCGCCAGTGTTCGCGCAGCAGCTGGAAGCTATGCATACCACGGGTTGGGAAGCTGAAACTGCCGCGAAAGCAAGTGCAGATTTCAGATTACTTCAGCGCGCCTAACGCTTAACAGAATCTTTGGCGCTAGAAATAAAGTTTTGTTTTTCACAGCCTACTTTCTACAACATCTATTCTTTAGTGCAATTTGCGAATTCGGCTTTGGAGCTACAAAAGTACGTCCGACGGCTTTTTTCTTTTTTTTACGGCAGTCCAGATATAGCTATCATTGGTTATAACAATCATATTTTTTGTATTCCTCGATATTATTATAAGTGGACTGCACTGTAGTAGCTCTGTGCTTGGCTGGTTAAGGTCTGCGCAACTAGGCGGCTGCGCTGTGCAGGCTGCTCAGTCTGCTCACGTTTATGCTAAAGCCCCTTTATCTCCACAGTAGTAGTAAGGAGAGGCTTCAGTTTACGTCTCCGCACACCCGTCGAAATGCCCAGCTCGCCTGCATTTACAGGAATACTGGACACGCTCGGCGCTGCGGCAGAATGCTAGCTTGAACTCAGTTTTTTAGCGCGAGTTAGACTAGACACAAGAAGATGCACGGGACACACAGCGCTGTTCTGTGTGTCTTCTTTTGTCTAATCTTACTCACACTAAAAAACTCTGAAAAGCCTACATTGCTACTATAGAGAAAGTTTGCAATGTACACTGTTTGGATAGCTGTCTTGCAGGATCGACGGCCAGGCGGCTAGTGGAGAGGTTGGAGAGGTTTGTGCCACTTGTGCAGTGGCTCCAACACAAGCGGAAGTAGACAACACGATGTCAGATCATGAAGCAGAGCCAGTGAAGACGGAGCTTAGCCCCGATCACTCGGCAAACGAGTTGAGAAGAGAAAGTATGGCGAGGGAGAAGGGTAACTTGCAATCGTCCATAGCTCTCTTAATATAAGATGCTTCACTTAAATTGTGGCACTAATGTTTTACTGTAGCTGTATCCTATGCATCTACAAAATTTGTCCAAACCATTTCAGGGACCCCTTTGGTGCTTTTTATATATTGCTGACTTTATTCTTCACCAGGTGTTTTTCTTATGATCAAACGCTAGAGCAGAGGACCAAATATCTCCTTACATGTACGCTTACATAAAAAATGCGAGGCAGTGCTGCTGGTTTATTGGGAGTTCAGGAGGGGGGGACCGCCATTGGCTGGTTGTTTCCAAAGCCACAAAAGAGTGGAGGAGCTGAAAAAAAGTGGCCTCGTAACTGCAGTTGACAGTACTTCCAGTGAACTTTGCATACTTCCGCCTAACACGTGCACAGTGCACTCTTCCGTCAACAGTCTCTCTTAGATGCAGTCAGTAGTACACATTTGTTAAGTTCCATGTCTTTCTCTCTCAAATACCCGACTGCAGCATAACAAAGTGGCATCCCCCTTTTTAAAGAAAGTGACGTTTGAGGAAGGCTTTTGTTGGGATAGCATAATCAAAGCATAGTTAAGATACACAATGTGAACGCAAGCACAGATGTTGAAGCAAAGCTGAAAAGAGCCCTTTTGGAGGCTCTATTTCTCTGGCCACGCTAACCAGTATCTGGCAGCTGGTCACAGGCCCCCACAAGTTCGACTAACATTGTCAGTGTAGGCGTTTATTTGCTAGCTCACATTGCCATGTGCGTTGCCATTAGTAGCAGTGGCTGCTAATGCTGCTGGGTGTTGTGAAAAAAAGTAGTCAATGTGCTTCCAAAGCAAAAAAATTCTTACGTTCGCTTGAAAGGTAAAGCAGTGATAGCGACAGCAATGTATTAGATAACTACAATAAGTATGGTTCGTAGTTTTGCCGGCCACATACATTGCCATAAACATTCACTTACTAAATAATTTAACAAGCATGGTGTCACGCGCCCACAGGCAAACATGAACAGATCTCATTCGATGACCGCAGACACATGATGTCACAACGCTAGCATGACGAAGAGTGGCAGCTGTGGTGAGTGAATACCCCTTTGTGCTGTTTCTTGCTTTGATGCACATCAGGCATGCGAGAACGCGGTACACACGAAACCACCAGCCTTCTTGGCTTGCGTAGCATTTGCACCCATCGCAGATTGCTTCCGAGATAGGGTGGGCGTGGCTGTGCTCATCCGCACCATGCGCAGCTGCGGCCGGGCTAAATGAGGAGCATCAGTATAGTTACTGTTGCAACCCGAAGGCACCAAATGCATTTGTATAATTCCGAAAAATAATTTTTGCGGTGTCAGAAGTAAAAGATAGGCATATGTAAGTGCAAACGATGGAAATAGGCATTTATAGGCACTATTATGTCGCTGCTAAGCCACTTAACCCATAATTCATGCTCATACACCAAAAGTGCGGGGCCCTGGTGAACGGGACCAAATAGACGTTTGCATATAATCCGGCCTCTAACCATTACCAAAGACAAAAAGAAAGTAACATGCATTAATTTTTGGTTACTCCATGCTCAAATTTTAGACAGTGAATCTTTATTACATTAACCCTGATGAACAATATTTTTAAAGGTCTTATTTTACATAAGGCAAACTTTTATCTTTAATACTGATTAGTAAGGTAACTTTGTATAAATCTCTAGGACTTGTGTATAATTAATGATCAAAAGTTGCTGCCTAGACAGTTACACCTGATGGCTTCCACCTCCGTGGCACGTGTTGGAACCATTTCTTCAGCATGAAATTAAGCACAAAGCACGACTTCATCCTCAGTGTTAAAAAAAAAAAAATATTTGCAGCACACTCTAGCGACCTTACATTAATTATTTGTGAAAAAATGTGCTGTTCCAAAGTTCTGGACATGCTTCTACTCACGAATTTAAAGAAAAAAAATGCTGTGGCATTAACTACATGTCTAAATGACACTGTTACAAAAATGAAACAATACTTGCACACCCAGACAAATTTTTCATGTTGGACCGGTATAATAACCAGAAAAATTGCAAATGCTTATGTGAAGGTTCTTCATGATCAGCCTTGTTCGCTGAGGATTAACCAGACACACCAGTCAACAGTTGCAGGTGGAATAAAACAAAAATATGTTTTCTTTAATGTTTATTAACAGTGCCTTGAGTATTATACGAACAAATTTCTAATAATAATGAAAAAAGCGCGAACTGAACAGGGACAAAAAAGAAAAGAAGAGAAAACAACTTTGAAGACTCACTAGTATTTTTACTGAAAGAAACACGGAATATGCACAGTTATAGGTAAGGAAAAAGGTCACCTAAAAGCTGAATAATGATTAGAAACTGTTCAGGGAACATGACAAGTGGTTGTCAAGTGTGCTCTCTCTATCACAAAGTGAAATTGATGCTTGGCTAACGCATGTTGGGCCTTTTCTTTTGTATGGAATGCTTCGATTATTTCGCACTCATGTCTGATTACGATGCCTAGCCACAGTAGTGGTGTGAGGCAAATCAGGATCTCAGCCACATGGACTGCAGTGTGCTGCCAAATGGGAATGGATAGATGCAGAGTACTTGTGTTCTCTTAGGTGCATGGTAATATGTTGACACACTGACAGCGTTGGCCTGCGTAAGTCTTGCTACATGTCAAAGGAGTATGTTACATGATAGCTGTGCTACATGGCACAAGTTTAGTGGCACGCTTCACCCTACAATTCCTCCTCGATGGTTCTTTGGCTCTGCACCTACACTTTTTCACTTTTGCACGTGTTATTGCACTTTTCCAAAGTTTCTTAAAGGGCCCCTCACCAGGCCCCATAGCAAATTTGGTTATACGCTGGAAGTTGTTATGTGTCCTTTGGGGAGCGTTCTGCCGAAAAAAATTTTCAGATTGGCTCATTAATAGCCGAGATGGAAACATTTCAATGCCGCGAACCCATGATTTCAGAAGGCGAGCTCCACTGCATAGCGAGACACTCTCTCCACTCGCCCCATCTAGCCTTTGCAAGCGAAATTTCTTCCCTGCATTCTCCTACACCAGACCTCGAGGATCGTGTGACATATACATTACGGGCCCCACCTTAATTGTTTTGTTCTCCTCGCCGTTTATTTTATATTATGTTAATTTTTACAATTTTATTTATTTATTTATTATTTATTTTTATTTATTAAATTTTTTTGCGGCGCTGCGCATTTTTGCTGGTGGCGCTGTGCACAAGCTGTTGTGATTGTCTGTTTTCGCGCAGCGCATGATTTTGTGCGCTGTGCACAAGGACACATGACTAGCGGTATAATTCAGTGCTACACGAATACTGAGGCAGAACAAGCGGGTCGCAGCATAGAGTTTCATACAATAATGGATCGCAGAGCATGATTGCACGCTGGAACACACTAGAAAATGGCATAGTTTCGGTACCTGCGCACATGACTGCACGACTGTGGGAACAAGGAGACGAGGCTGAAGTACATCTCTCTTGCTTCAATGCGAAGTAAAACAAAAACACGCAGACATTCCATTTGTGTGTTTTATTATTTCTCTAAACATCTTTTCATCAATTCAAGCAACAGATCACAGAAATAACAGATGTTGCCTTGAATAATTATCGAAATCATGTGTCACCAGGAGCGACGGCACACTGCGGACCTGAGTACGTAGGCACAGGGACACTAGCATGTCACCATCCGACTTGGATCGGGGTCGCCACAAGGGAAAGGGAAAAGAGTGTTCGAATTGAAATTTCAGACCTTTCTGCAGTGCGTAGCGATGTGATTCTTTGCAAACACAATCGTTGGCGTGCATTGTATGCTCTGCGATTGTCAGCTCAAAATGGCCAGACCTGATGAGGGGCCCTTTAAGAGTTGGAAAAATTATCCAAGCATCATAATCGACTTGAGACATTATTCAGCCCCTGCTATAACTTATGAATAATATGGAAACTTGGTAAACCCCTCGAGTTTCTTGGATTTTCAGGGAGTATACTGCCTTGCTTGGGGCTTTCTATCACCATGACCAATTTGTCGCATGCCCTGGCTAAGACGTTTTTATAGGAGGCATCTATAGATCTGTTCCTTGAAACTTTGATTGTGCCCTTTTCCACATAAAAAGAAAATGTGTAACGTGTGTTAGCCAAATATCAACTTCACTTTGTGATAAAGAGTTTGCATTCTTGACAACCATTTGTCATGTCCCCCGAATAGTTTCTAACAATGGTTAAGCCTTCATGTGACCTTTTTTGTTACCTTTTATGACTGTATATACTATTCTGTGTTTATTTAGATAAAAAACCTAGTTGTTAGTAAGCTTTTATGTCGTTACCCTTCTTTATGTCTCTGTTCCATTTGCACTCTTTCTTTTTCGTTATGACACCTTATCAACTCACCCAGTTGGCGATCCTGCTTTCTAATAAATTACAACCTGCTGTTTAACTTCAACAATAGATTCATATTAAAGTTGATATCGGACAACCTGCCTCGCTTCTTAGTAAATATGTTCACACACATGCTGAATAGGGCTCGACTGATGCACTGAATGGGACAGCTGTACTTAATTTCAGGAAGATATTGTTAACTTGTGGAAATTTTTCTTTGAGCTCAGTCACCACAAAATTACACGACGTTAAAAAGTACCTAGAAAGCTCCTCATCCTCAAGTGGCGTCGAGAAATCACTATTAAAAAATTATGGGGTTTTACGTGCCAAAACCATTTTCTGATTATGAGGCACGCCGTAGTGGAGGACTCCGGAAATTTCGACCAGCTGGGGTTCTTTAACGTGCACCTAAATCTAAGTACACGGGTGTTTTCGCATTTCGCTCCCATCGAAATGCGGCCGCCGTGGCCGGTATTCGATCCCGCGACTTCGTGCTCAACAGCCCAACACCATAGCCACTGAGCAACCACGGCAGGTGAGAAATCACTATTAATTCAAAAAGACGTTCCCAAAGAAGTAGTCATCCTCCATTGTGCTGGAGTTGTGGAGTTGCTGTACCATCGAGTTCCAGTGTGCACAATTCAAGAAAATCTCAACAGCTCGCTTTAGATGGTCTTCAGGACTGCATTTCTCTTCGTTTCGTTAACAATCCAAGACAACTTGAACCTTGTGAGCAATGTAGCCGCAACCGTCAGATAAGGACCTCATCCATAACAGCATTGAACCTGCATCAGCAAACACCAGCATTAGCAGAGCTACTTTTTAAAGCCAGACACTGTAAAGTACCATCACATACGAATAATATCCAACTGGCGATTTTACATGCTTTGCTCTTGTGTCTTGAAAATGATCAAAGTGGTATAATGTTGGTAAGTGGTGCTTCTTCCGACATGTGATATCGTACACTAACTTCTGCAGGGGAATTCAAAATGAGCAATAATCTTCGATTGCAGCTATGTGGGCCTCTCCAATCAAAAACAGGATAGAGGGGAATGTGTGAATATTGCTGCTAGTGAATATGCAAGACACGTTTGCATGACGTGTGAAACACAGCTGCACAGCTTTTATCACTGACTAGCTTTTATACAAGGAAACAGTCCATTAGCTTTCCTTCATGCACATATGATGTGTGTCACAAACTTGCCTCCTATGGGTTCTGCCCAAGGTACACTTAGAGGTCCACAAAAATGTACTGTTATCCAGTAATGTGACCATGCTTAATCTTTTGATGAGAACTTCGAGTGTTGGTAGCACGTAAGTACTGTGGTTGTTACCTTGCAAAGTGTGTAATGTTCAGCACATAGGCTTCATGACCTGCAGTATAAAAACAATGTTGCACCAAGAAGCTGCAAGAAGTATACTTAGAATTTATATATCTTGCAATATTCCATTATGAACTTGGGCTCATGAGGCTTCTGCAGCCTGGGAATTCCAAATTTAGAAGAAATAAATTATAGGTCCTGTCCCTTCTCTAGCAGGGTATTGATAACAATCACAGCCTTAAAAGTGGAATTCCAGGTGTAACAGCCAGGTGCAATAAGTAGGTCCTGCAGTGGGCCTTGATTAGGTCAGGTGCTTGCGTCAATTGCCCTTGCTTGCTGCAGAGATTCTGGCACTTTTTGAAAAGTGCCAAAAAAGGTCATCAGAGTGCACCCATGCATTTTATTTCACGTTACTGAAAAATGTTAACATCTGTATGTTATTCGTAACAGTTAAGAAAAGTTTATGAATATGTTGCTAATTGCCAAAAAAATTAATGCATTGCAAGCAATGCTGTTACTTGTAACATGTTACCGCCAACACCGTGCCATACAGCACTCAAGTGACAACTTTTTCATCAGCTCTTAAATCTGATTTCTTTTTAATCATGTTTTTGGTTCATTTGCTTTCTCTCTCTTTCATGGGTTGTCTGACAGTACCTCGTGTCTTTGTGTAATTAAGGACTTGGATTCATACAGTTCAACCTTTTCTCTGTAGGACCCCTCCACATTGATGCTTGCAGTTGTCCTGCTCCTTTTAACAAGTGGCTATTGCAGACAAAATGTCCAACAGTGGATCCTCAAATCCTTAGTGATCTGGCATGGTTTGAAGAGATAGACATGAAGAAAATGCTTCGTGAAGCCCTTCGACGATTTGACCATCCTGGTTCTGTTAGCTTCTGCCATTATGCTGTTATTAAAAACAAGGTCAGTATTTTGCATTGACGCACCTTAAGCAAGTGCATGACCTGTGTCACAAACCAAAGGTCTGTACAGTTGGGCTTAGTATAGGTACATTAATAGTGCAAGTTGAAGAAAATTCATCTTAGAGAGTTTTTGGACGTATATAAATAAGTGTTGTGACACAGTTTTGAGAAACTGATGGCCAGTTTCATAAATGTATTTATTGAGCACTAATGTGAAAGTTCGGAGGGGAGGGACATAACCGGGGGCGTAAAATTTACCTTCAATCTTCTATAGTATACCAGTAAACACAGTTCAATGGCCTCTATTGCAACATCATTGAAGTATAGTCTTTGTCAACATCTTTCTTGACATCTGCATTGCTGCTGTTACGATGGTCTTGAACATAATCTTCACATCTTGCCGCTGCCAAGATAGCTGGTAACATTCCAAATGCTCCAGTCAGCAGGTTTCAACCTGCTTTCTATTTATCAGACATTTCCATTTTATGATGAGCAAAATGAGAACAAGGAGAAAGCAGGAGCCAACGTTTCAGCAAGTGGACTTGTCTTTTTCAAGGCGACATGTGCTCACCTTGGCACAGTATATATAGGTATGGTTCTTCTAAATGGGGGAGAGGGTAAGGCAGGTGGGCGAGGCAATGACCGAGAGTGTGTTAGCAGCGAGGCTGTAGAATTGAAAGGCGTGCTACTGAACATTGGTGGAGGAATGTGAGGTAGCACCGTGTGTCAGCCGGTTGATGTGTCACTGTGGGCTACTCTTTTTTTGTGGAAGGTGCCTAGACGACAGAGTGTGTGTGTGTGTGGGGGGGGGGGGGGGGGTAGATTATATGCTGTGCTGGAGGTCAGTGAACTATCATCTCCCTGAAAGAGAATGAAAGTGGTGGCAGGAAATGGTGCTTGTGAAAAAAAAAAAGAATAAGCATATAGATAAAGAACGAAAGAAATGAGTGAAAGAAAAAGGAGGTTGTAAAATTATTGAGAACCCAATAACAAAAAAAAGTATGCAACCCAATGAAAAATAACTCAAGTGCTGTTGCCTATAGTTTGAAATTTATTGTAGCAAATAGATAAATTTCAAACTATAGGCAAGTTGATGCTTAGTTGATGAAGCATAGGCAAGGAAGGATTTTCAAGCTATGCATCGCGCACATTCCAAAGGTGCCAGTGTTGTGCTGTTCACCACAAGATCCAACTCTTCCCACACGGCAGTTCTGCAGGGTGTCTACCAACCGAGGAAATCGGGAATTCTCAGAAATTTTGAATAGTCTGGAAATACTCAGGGAATTTCTGCTTCTATCAGGGAAAATTAGCTGTAATTTTATTGAAAGGGAACAAAAGTCGCGCTAATGCTGGCTCGAGTAACAGAGAGGAATCGTAAGGAATTGTCTTTGACGCTGTGTCGTCGACTGGAGAAGTTGCAGTGTAGAATCGACAAGTGATTTTCCGGATGCCCAATAATTCGCGTGGCTTCGTGCCACCACCACGTACCCCATAGAGTCATTCTATAAGAACATCTGAAATTTCGGGCACAAGAACCCTTCACCATCCAATTTTCCGGACTTTTTGCCGTGACCACAGGTCCGAAATGGCATTAATCAAAGCCACCACCACCGCCACTTTGATCCCGCCACCTCGAACCGGCACTCTCGCATGCAGACGGTCTCTGCTATGCTGCTTCCTTGATATCGAGAAGGCTTATGACAATGTACCACATGCACCTATGTTTTAACTGCCTTGCCGCTTTGGGTCTGCTGGAAGCGTTGTCAGTAGTACGATGTTTGTATAAGGGGAACAGCATCACGGCACACTTTGGTTCTGTTGAGTCCGAGCCTGTCACAGTGGTCAGGGGTCTTCGTCAAGGTTACCCGCTGTCGCCACTGCAGTGCATCATTTATGTCACCAGCATTGAAAGAAAGCTTTTGAACGCGGGCCTCGGCTTCCGCCTTAGGTACACCACCATGGGGATAGACGAGAACAACAAACTGCCGGCCTTGGCTTTTGCAGATGACCTAGTGGTGATGGCAGAGTGTGCACAGGACCTTTAAACCTAGCTAGATATCTGGCATTCGAAGATCGCTGGTCTAGGGCTTCACTTCAGCACCAAAAAGATTGTGATGGTCCAACTTGCGGGTGACTCTACAGGTGACATCTCAGTAGCCTCGGATGGAGAGCAGCTGGTCGACCAATCTGTGTACAAATATCTTGGTGTGCAGCTGTCCACGGCAGCAGATATGTATGACATCCATGAGGAAATACTTCACCTCAACGGTCTCGGGGCCCAGTGCATATTGCGTTGCTGTTGTTTGGGGGGGTGTAATCGGTACATCATGGTGTGAGAGTTATGGAAAGTCGTGCATGTACCCAGCCTGTCATTTGCCAATGCTGTTGTTTCTTTGTCTGCCAGCACCCGTGGATGGCTTGAGCAGCAGCAAGGGGAGGTGGGACGTGTTGCGCCCAGCTGTCATGGGAAAGTGGCTAACGAAGCAGTGCAACAGGACGTGGGGTGGTCGAGCGTTGAAGTGTGGGAGGAGGCCAGTAAGCTGACATTTCGCGGGCGCCTGCTCTTCATGCAGCGAGATCGATGGGCATGGCATGTGCTCAAATATCTGACGGTCACATGCCTTCGTACGGCGTGGGTGAGGGGTGTCTACCGATTGGAGAAGCTGTTTGGTTTTTTCAAGATGCCACTGAATGCGGAGGGCGGACAGGCTTATGAACATGACGTGCACTTACGAGTGACTGAAGAGGAGGGATGCAGGGAGCGACAACAACAAGATGACTAGTCAACACTCACCCTATACTGTCAACACAAACGCAACATTGCCACTGTGCGCTGAACAGCTTGGGAAGTACGCTGTTGTTCAAGGTGAGGGCGGGAGCCCTTCGGACACTCGTGCACGTGAAAATGTATGACATTGCTATGATAGTGTGTTGTGCCATGGATGCAGAAGTGTAGACGAAACAATCAAACAGGTGGTGTTGAACTACAACCAACTAAGCGGCCCCGTATTGGCGAACGGAGGTGAAAAGGCTTGAAGTTTCATTGGGTTACGCGGACACAAATGGGGCAGTTGACACCAGTGCTGAAATGCTGACCAAGTGGTGCCTTCAACGCTCAAGTGTTGAATGTTGTGTGCACCACTGTGGCCCTTAATTCCCCCCCCCCCCACTTTGCGGGGAGTTTGTTTACTGTTTTGTTTATTTATTTCTGATTTTTGTTTCATTTTTGTGTCCCTTCCCCCATTTTTTTTCATGGCTAGGGCGTGCAATTGACATGCCTGCTCGTTGCAAAGGGTGAAGCCGCATTGCATCATCATCATCATACGCTGGCAGCCGTAGCCACCACTGCGGCAACGTTAGGCCTAGCTGCTTCGACGTTTGCTATTAAGCTTCTTGCCGTTGGGTGCTGTGTTTTTTATTGAAAGAATTCGCTGCTATCAGCAATGGCACGGACTCGACCTTTGCGGTCCTCGCGATTGGCTTAGAAGCTTGGAGAGCACGGTGCGTTGCATAATGCCGGTTCCCAAAAGTCAGCTTTGCCTCCGTACAGAAGTGTTACTTGGTGAAGCATACGCAAAAGTATTGCAGTGAAGTGTAACAAGCGTGGGAAGGGGCTACTGCCACGGGCACAGTATGTATTCCTTAATCATACATGCGTGCACCCACCATTTCCTGTCGCAGTACGAGCACTGATATGCGTAATAAGTGTACTGACAGGCCTTGAGAGCTTTTTTGGACATGCCTGTGGCGATTTGAGCCCTTAAGGGCAGTAAATGACATGCATTGATTTTTTTTCGGACATTTTTGCCGTCCCTGGGGAGTCCAAAAAATCGAACATTGACCATAAAACTGACCAAGAGGATGCTTCAAATGGTCCGTGAGGCGAATGCGCGGCTGAAGGAGGACGGGAACAAAGGACCGACATGTTGAGGAATGAACTGGAAAGGAAGTTTGCCGACGCTTTTTTGAAGGAATTAAGTTAAAAGTATAGCTGAATAGGTGAATTGGTGCATTATATTCTTGTCTTGCTTTAGCGCAACTTTCGAGTATGAAGGAAAAGGACAGGTGACAGGATGTGCGCTATGTTCTGTCGTGTGCACAGGGTTTCGATGCAAAGGCCCTTTTTTGCGTAGACAGCTCCTGAGATGTCTTAGCTGAGCTTACCACTCACATTTCACCCTCTGGGCGAGTAGAAGCGAGAGTGTACGCAAGATCTGGTCCAGTGACGAGGAATCAGTTTTTATGCGTAATTGCATCATAAGAAGTTGCCGATAACATTCATCCTGTCACCTATTCTTTTCCTTCATACTTTTTGAAGGAGCTTGAGCTGAATGGATGGGAAATTGAGGAATGAATGGGAAAGGAAGGCGATGCCACCGCTTCTTTGAAAGAACTTGAGCTCAAAAAACAAAGTGTTGGCTGACGCCGAGATGTGTCCCTTGAATCATCCAAACCAAAATAAACTCTTTTAAAGCAGTGAAAGCGGGCTGAGAGTATGTCGGGACAGTTGAGCTTGACTTTCTAGCTGCTGAGAGAGAAACTCATTTGTGACAAAGTTCTGGTCTCATACCAATGAGCTTGTTATCAGTTGATAGTTTTTTTTCAAATAGCTCTTATTCGAAAATATTTGCTTCTCTGTGGATCTCTTTTTATTCGTGCTTGAAAATGCTCGACTTGATTTGCAATGGGCCTTACGATTTTTTTTTTTCGAAGATATTTCATTCACTGTTCATTTTACTAATCCTTCTGTTTTCCTTTTGAAGGAAATAAATAATACTTGTCACTATTCAAACTGAATTAGGTCATTTTTTAAAATTATTTATTATGTTTACTAGAGAGTGACAGTAACGGGTGACATGGTGTCAGCCAATCTTGATATAAAACAAAGGTCTGTTTCGCTTAGGGAATTTTGCAAAGGAACTCGGGGAAAACCTGGGAAACTCGGGAAATTTGATAATGTCAACTTCGTAGACACCCTGGTTCTGGCATTGGATTTTCGCACCAGTTTATAGCGACCCTCTTCCAGTGCAGCTCTCAAGTCTTGAGTGCTGCCCTTCGCCATCGTAGACACCATGCATGTAAGACACAGGTAGTTGATGATGATAGAATATGATGCTGGGTTCAGGTTCGATTTACAAAGAATTGTACTTCTGTGCCTCTCAGCATCATAGTTTGTAAGGCTGAGAGGCTCTACCGATCACAAGGGGCTTGACAAACATGCTGACCTAACGTGAACCATCAGCTAGAAAAAGTGAACAGGTTTTCTTTCTTCTATGCCTATTGTTCCCCTCTGTTCAGTTCTCCTAGTTCTTCTTTCCTTTGGCCACTTCTTACGTGGTAGCTTCATGTTAAAGACAACAAGATACACAAATATGAACAAATGAAAGTAGCATTTCCTTTCCACTTCTGGGATCTGCACGTTAGCCAGACTCATGGGCTCTCAAGCAAACGACACACTCGAAAACGTGCAGTGTAACTGGTTGCATACAGGCGACTCGCTACCATGTGTGACAGCCTTTGCAAGCAACTCTGCCTCCATCTGGCAATCCGCCTCTTTCATTTTCCTGTGCTGCCCTCTGCCGCACGCCGCTGAAAACGTTTTGGAAGGGTCCCGGTGCTTTCGCCGGTTGATTTGTGCACCTGCACCCACGTTGAGTGCGCATTCATTGTGCGTTTCGTGGATGGCGAATCATTATTAATGGCTTCTTCGGGACAGCATGTCATTCCTGGAGCCATGTAGCACTCACTGACTACTGGTTGAGCAGGCCTGAGTGCGCTGTTCTACAAACAGTGCAGTGGATAAAGGCACACTGAGTTCCGACGGCTGCCTTGGGATTTGTCACTGATGTCTTATCTTGGACATCACTTTTTGTATTCTTTTTACAGATTATTTAGATGTTTCGCATATTCAAAAAGTCTTCGAGCGCAACCTTTTGCGTCGGATTTATTAAAGCGGTGCACTTGTTTACATCGATATCTACAGCCGCATGTCGTTGTCATCGTCAAATATTGCGGAAAAGGTCCATCGCTGATATGAAGCAGTGTCGAAATGTAGCAAAACATGCATATCTGCGCATATGTGCCATGTTGTTACACCATGAGACGAGTCAATATGAGCGGCGGAACCACTTAAACAACGGCAACTGTGATACAGATACATATATTACGGGCTGTTAACTCCTTCTCGCTTTTCTTTAACTCCATCATACTTACAGTTTTAACGTGCCATAGGAGCATTATTAGAGAAAACAGTGCTTGCGTAAGTGCTCATCCGTAGGCCATGTTGTTCTCTCACGAAAACGCGCGGATGCCATCGCTCACACGGCGTTGGTATAAATGAGCGAGGCGGTTGTTTATGCTGCTGTATACCGAATACACCGTCCCTTGTTTGCCACTTGACACAGAGGCAAACAGTGCATCTCTGAATTGATAAATGTGTCGGCAAAGCAACACGTGCAGGCCCACCCATATACGTAGCGAATGCGGCCAACAGCCTACAGGTACGGTGACGTACAGATGTTGGCACAGCGCTGTGTCGCCGCTTACCGCTTATTGTGTACGCGCCGTGCGAAGTGAAGTGTCGCTGATTTCAAATCGCTAAGGCCAGAATTGAACTATAAAAGCAGTTTCGTTCGATCTAACTGCTCACATTTCAGTTCAGGTCCGCCGGTAGCGAGTGCACGAACTCGACGGCACCAGGTTAACCTTCGCTGAACAGGATGGACATTGGCTCAACCTTCGTGGGCACGGCTTGAGAGGGTTAAAGCTTGTGCATTTCAACTTGGCAGGCATGCTTGACTCCATTTTGAGCACGATTAATTATATATACAAGTGAAGACGCTGTTTCTATTGTGTTGTCGGTTCGACGGTTGATCGCGCGGGCTTCGGTCGAACGATAGTCGGCACGCTGATTTTGCCGGTGCCTTCGACAAGAACGCCTGTCGCAGTACAAACCGTGCTCGTCGGTTGCGTCGTTGTCGACCTGATATGATAAAAAGGTTTCAGTGACGCACAATAGTCGGTCAATCATTGGAGTGAGCGTCTTGTCGGTCTCGTATCGACCCAGTGTTGCGGGCCTTATAAGTACGTATAGTATGGAACGCGCTGCCACCACCAGCAAGTGAGGAGCGATGCTGCAAGAAGACTTCGTCAGCAACGTGATGTACTTAAGTGGCGCCCAAGTGTAATGCATGGTTTTTTCGTTAAATTAGCGAGTCATTCATGAAAGGCGGCAACTACCTGGCTCACGGTGCAGTCCCGACAAATCGAACGATGCCCTGGCCGGTTTCTCTTTTAAATTGGAGTTGCGGTCTTACGCTGCGCACGTTTTTGGCACCGTACTGATGTCGAGCTACCAGTAGAGTTTGAACGCGGTACACAGCATGAGTGTTTGTAGCAGTGCGCGTCCGAGTGCTTTCTTTTTTTTTTTTTCGGGGGACTTCCTGGCGCGTGGTCACGCACGCGTGCGACCCTTCCAAAACGTTTCGCGACTAATCCGCTAGGGCAGGGCGCATGCGCCGTCGCGCCATGAAAGAGGCAGATTAAGTTTGAAAGAAGCGCTGGTGGCGTATGCCTTTGTAGCCTTTGTCCAGTTCTCACGACTCCGCAGGGTAATGACAACAGTCAATACCGCTGTGCAGCGCTTCGTGGGGAACCTCATTCATGTGGCGACAATTACGGTGCTTCCTTTTCTGTGTTGGAACTCATCCGACCTGCCTTGCACAGCACCCAACAAGTGTTGGGCAAGCGGTAAACAACCACTTAAAGCCAGCCGGCAGCGTTGGAACATGTCGTAAGCAAAGGCAGATGCAGCAAGCTGAGCTCTGCTTCTCGCTCAGCTCAGCTAAAAGGTTGTGGCTCCATCTTCAATATTTTACACATTTGTTAACTCGATGAGCAATCACTGTGCGCAGCGGCAGAACAGCATGTGGGCCTTTGGGTAATCTTTCTCTTGGAAGTAGAGCACTAAGCAAGAATTTTGGTCCTAAACTGGGCTGCAACGCCAGCCCGACCCACGCTTGACTAAATGTATGCTGGGCTGCCTGAGCCCGGCCCATGGGCCTGCCAGACCCAGGCCTTTGAGACGGCATATGCACACCTCTACAGTATGCTTCTATTTTCCATCAGGTGCCATTGACCATGGGCCTGAAAATTAGATACTTGCAAAACTTTTTCTAATTCTTTTCTTCTTTAATGAATGTCTGATACAATTTTTTTCTTGCATTGTCAAGGCATTCAGGCTGCATACTGCAATTACACAGTCAACTGCTATATGATAAATTAAGGAAAAAATATTTTTGTTTCTGTAAAGAGTTGAATTGAAGGTTAGGCATTGAGTGTCACTGAGACTGTCTCTCATGACTACTATTTTGGTTTACAGTCAGTGAACAATACTGGCCTCACTATCATGCTACAACTCCGAACTTCTTTTTCATTTGTAAGCCTACTAGAGCCTGAAATTACACATTACTGTTTAGTATAGTTTTTTTCTGCTCTTCACATTTGTAGCTGTTGTTATTATTGTTCTAGGTCTACCGAAAGTGCTATGGACAGCATGTTGGGTTCAACATGTTCATGGACCAGATACTGTTGTCTCTTGCTAGAAAGGTGAACTTATTTCCATTGTTTTGTAGTGTTTCATGATCTTTGCAATATTTATGCAGCAGTGTGAACATTTTTTTTATCATTGCTAGAAATGAAAACTGAACTAAGTAACTGAAGTTTATTATGACTTTGTTTAGGTGCTTCTTCCGGATGTTGAAATGCTTGTGAACCTCGGTGACTGGCCACTTGAGCAGAAGAGTCACACTGGAGTCCGCATTCCTTTCTTTTCATGGTGTGGCTCTAAAAGCAGCACTGATATTGTAATGCCCACATATGACATAACAGAATCATCTCTTGAAATGATGGGCAGGTAAGAGTTTTGAATTTTTTTCTTCTGTTGCAAGCAAGTGCTGAAAGGTACCTTAGCTGTTTTGTAGTCTCTGTTTTTTTTTTAATGTTTTGATCAAGGGTTATTAGACGTAGCTTAGCATTCATGTCTACTGCTGTCCATTTTAAAAAGCAGCCAATAATTCTTGGAGTTTTTCCAAACTTTCTTTTACGTTTTTGCAGCCATCTTGTCAGTTCTGGTAAAGTCATGTGTTTGCTTAGTGGGTGTTTACAAATAAAGCTACCACTGAACTTGGTGAAAAGCATCATAGTGACATCAACATGTTGAAAACTATGCTTGTATGGATGCTAACAAGTCAGTTGTTGTATACATGTGGTTTCTGCCATTTATTGAGGGATTGTGCTCAGAATTGGTCATATCAGGTTCCTTCCTTGCAAAATATGGCTGATAAGGAAAGTGGCACATTGCTCCATGTGCAAAACACTGTCCCCATTAAAGCAGATGTTTGCATTGCTCCAGGCTGTCTTCCACAATGTTATTGCAGAATATTGAGCAATATTGCAGTGTAGACATCTGGTATTGTGTGTTAAATCTGCATTGAGATAAGACCACACTTCTCGGCAATGTCTTGCTTTCATTCTAGCCTTTACAGTTTGTCTAGTAAAGTGTGTGAACAAAAATTAGAAGCTGGTTGGGCACTCTGACAGGAAGCTTGGTAGGATAAAAGTAAGAGAGCAGGCAAATAGAAGGCAAGAAGGCTCCTGGTTGCTGTCTCATTATGCATCTCAGAAAATTTACCTGTTTGTGCAGCCAGTGTTCCACGCGTAGCTGCCGTCCTGTTGCATATTAGACTGCAGTAGACACTTTGATCATTACAGGAAGCTTGGAGCAGCCAGTGTAGTGTGTGTTGTAGGCTCTGCAAGCTTACAAAATGCAGGTGCCACAAAGAGTCCGAATTTCCCTGTAGCCTGGGCATGTCGCCTGTAGTCCTGCCTACCTTGAAACTTGAAAAGTATGTCAATTGAAGACAAGAAACACTACATTTCGTGAAAAGTACTGAAATTGTTTTATTACTTCAGATGTTGACTGTTTATAAAAAAGTTTACTCACTGGGATCTGTAAAGACACTGAAAGATTGCTCTGCTCTATATTTGCAGCAAAAATGATCAGCTCCTCAGAAAAATATTTTTTATTTTTATTTATTTATACAAGTACCTGCAGCGCCACAAGGGCATTATTGCAGGGGGGGACAAATTGAAGAAAAGTGAACATGTGGCAAAAACTTGATACAGCAGAGCACAGGTGGTAAGAGTAACAAAATACGTAACATAGATGAGTCATCTCGACGGCAAAACGGTCTTGTGAAATGCGGTGCAAATTTGCAAGACAGAAATGGAAAGGGTACACTATCGCATGAAGTGCAATGCCAGCCAAATGATATAAAGAAAACGGGATAATATACTACGACAGACTGCGTGACAATAAAGACAGAAACTCTGAACACGTTTTACATTCACCAATGCTCCTAGGAAGCCTATTCCAGTGTGCGGAAACATGCGGGAAAAATGAATTACGGTAGACATCAGTACGACAGCGCATTTCAAGGACTTTCAGCTCGTGATCACATCGTTTAGAGATGAAGTGGGGAGGGAAAATGTACAAGTTCTTGTTTATTCCTGTGAGATCAAAGTAGATTCGGAAAAAAAGTTCTAATTTTGCAGTTAATCGGCGGTGTGCTAGTGATTTCCAACCAAGGTCCTCTTTAAGCAATGTAATACTGCTACGGAAATTATAATTACCAGAAACAAATCTTGCAGCGCGGTTTTGGACGCGTTCGAGCTTTTCTATAAGTTTAGAGCTTTGAGGGTCCCATACCTGGCAAGCGTATTCGAGTACCGGACGAACATTTGTTATGTAAAGCTGTTCTTTTACTTTCTGGGGGGCGTTATAAAAATTACGTCTAACAAGGTTTAGTATACGAGATGATTTTAAGGTTAAGTATTCAATATGTCTGTTCCATGTTAAATTTTCTGAAAAATAGACCCCGAGGTATTTGTAGTGTTCGACTTTTTCAAGAAGTAGTCCGTCCAATTGGTACACTGATCTCACAGGAAAGCGTTTACGGGTGAATGACACAAGTTGGCATTTAGCATTGTTCAAAGACATGCCCCACTTAATGCACCAAGCATGAATTTTGTTTAGATCATTCTGCAAACTACTAACATCACAAATATTTTCTACATTCTTGTATATGGCACAATCATCAGCATATAACCTCACTTTGCATTCTAGATTGTGCACAATGTCATTTATAAAGACTAAAAATAACAAAGGCCCCAAAACAGACCCTTGGGGCATGCCAGAGGTTACGGTGACAGGTGTTGATTTGGTTCCGTTTATTAAAACATGCTGTGTTCGTCCAGACAGGTAATTTCCAATCCAATGTACTATTGCAGGGTGTATACCGAGACAAGATAATTTATGTAAAAGCAATGCATGAGAAACTGTGTCGAAAGCTTTCCGGAAATCTAAAAATATACAGTCTACCTGAAGTCCAAGGTCAAAAGAGTAAAAAAGATCGTGAGCGAACTCTACCAGTTGAGTCGTACATGACAAGCCAGGCCTAAATCCATGTTGAAAATCCGAAAAAAATTTATTGCTTTGAAGGTGTTTCATCACAGCACTGTATATGATGTGTTCTATTGTTTTGCAACATACACATGTTAGAGAAATAGGCCTGTAGTTTTCTAGTACATTTTTGGGACCGTTTTTATGTATGGGAACGACGTGGGCTACCTTCCACTCTGCAGGTAATGAAATGGTATTTAATGATTTATTAAACAGAGCGACTAAAAAATGCGCAATTTCTTGAGAGCAGGATTTCAATACCTGCGACGGAACACCATCGGGACCGCCAGCTGATTTGTTGTTCAGATTGGAAATAAGTTTCAGAACACCGTTATATGTGACAGTGACCATAGGCATATTCTCATAGACTATTTCTTGTATTTCAGGCGGTTCACCAGTGTATGTCTCAGAAAAAACACTTTTAAAATAGGAATTCAGACAGCAAGCCTTCTCATAATCATCAAGCACTGTTTTCTCGCCGACTGATAAAATGGGGACAGTTGTGTCCACTTTACCATTTATTTTAACAAATTTCCAAAATTCTTTAGGATTATCCCTTAACTTTGCGTCAAGCGATGAAATATAACTTTGTTTATTCACCTTTATTTCTTGCTTAATATTGTAGTTCACATGACGCATTTCATGGAAGACCGATTGATTGTGAGTCTTCAAATACGAAGCATACAGGCGGCGTTTTTTGTTAATAAGCGAGCGAATTTTCTTATCTACCCATGGTTTATCTTTCCGGCGTCTAGTTGTCAAAAGTTTGGAAGGTATGTATTGTTCAATTAAAGCCTTTAATTTATCTCTAAAAAGAATCCAAGCTTCATCTATGTCCACTGTCTGGCTGACCTCATGAAAAATAGGGAAGAAATTTGAAAGCTCTCGTGATAAAGAGACGTAATCCCCTCGGTCGTAGAAAAAAACCTTTCTAGGATATTTATGGGTTGGTCTAACTGAAGCGGCACTAGACGTGGCAACAACGCAATCGTGATCACTGATACCAGGGATGACAGCTACATTTTGGATCAGCGACTCAGAGCTAGCAAAAAACAAATCTAAAGTGCTGGCAGAAAAATGGTCTCTTCGCGTGCATTCGGAGACGAATTGGGTTAGGTCATTAGTTATAATGAACTCTGAAAAGGCAAGAGATAGGGCAGTCGAGTCTGAGAACACAGGTTTGCCATCTTCCCAGTCAACAGCAGGCATGTTAAAGTCGCCCCCAAGTATATACTCAGTATTTACGGTAGTTAAAAAGTTTGATAGCTCGGTAAATGATTCCGGATTACAAGAACTAGGAGACCGGTAAAAAGACCCAACAGCAAGGTAATTGCCATTGCTCATTCTAACCCTGCACCATATGGATTCAGAGTGATTGAAAGAAGTAGGGAGTGCAGTACTGTGAAGGCACTCATTAATGAGAAGAAAAACGCCGCCACCATGTGTGTTTCTGTCACACCGGTAGACATCATAACCACACGGAAATACCTCGTTATTGGCGATGGATTCATGAAGCCAGGATTCAGTGCCGATCACTATGTGTGGTTGAACAGCGGAAAGTAAAGCTGCAAACTCATCGGCCTTATTTTTCAAGCTTCGGCAGTTAACTAACAGAAGATTAAGTGTAAGATAACAAGAAGTGTTATGTTCCGCGCCAGTACGCAAGGTTTTAGGTTCTGCACGATGCTTGACCTTTAGCTATCTTATTTCGGTTACCACCTTTTTTCCGCTATCATAGCCAAAGATTTTGTTGCCCATGTGCAGTTTATCGAAACGTAGTTTAAATGAGAGGTTTGTGGCTAAAGCATATTCAACCAGTTTTGATCGTGCATATCTGATAGCAGGACTGAAATCCTCTCGAATTGCGTATTCCTTATCTTTCAGCCTGGATCCGCACGACAAAAGTTGTTCCTTAACTTTAAATCTACAGAAATTAACAACAATTGGCCGGTTCTTTCCTTCGCGAAACTTTCCCAGCCTATGAGCACGTTCAATATCTTCCGTTGTAATAGTCTGTTCGAGCTCAGTTTGAAAAAACGCGATGGCTTTTTTCTCAGAGTCTCTCCAACTTTCATTTTCGCAATCACATAGGCCAAAAACTATCAAGTTATTTCTGCGCGACCTGTTGTTTGTATCCTCAAGGGACGTTTTAATTTCGACCATTTTTCGCAGATTTTCTGAGGAGTCTTCTTTGGCTGAAAGTAGGTCACTTTGAAGAACAGCGACTGTGTTCTGTAGTTCTTGTAGCGAAAGAGCGAGAGCAGACTGTTCCTTCTTGACAACTTCTAGCTCGGTGAAAAAACGAGTTTGCCCTTGCTCAAGCCGGCGGACAATAGCATAAATGCCTTCAATACTAGCACTTCCCTCAGCACCACTAGCATCTGTACCAGGGCCAGGGTTTAGTTCGACATCCCCGGAGAGAAGTAAATGTAATCCAGAGAAAGCACGGTAGGCAAAAGCACGTAAACTGATACATTTTCTCACGTACTCCAATAGGCTGTCGGGGCACGACACCGCAATTACACATCGGTCAGAACACCGGTAACAAGATGCAGGGGTTACAAATAGATATGTTCATCAAATTTATTCGCAGAATATTCACATGCTGGCAGCTGAAATTTCAGTTGCCATTATATTTCATTCTTTGAGTGGGTGGCACTGTCGCATGTATGCCCAAATAATTGAGCGGGTCTGAAAAATTATGCTCTTAAAAAATTGGTTGGCAATTGTATTTGTAGTTTTTTAAGAATAGTTTTGCCTCAGACTGGATGCAAATTAAAAATGTAAAATTATTTGTGTCAGCACTGCAATCCCAAACAAGCTAAAAAAATTAACCATGTTATGATAAAATCATAAAAATGGGCAAGTAAGCACCTTGCATTCCATCTGCAGTCTGCACTTTTATCTTTCACCGGCACAATGTATTCCTACATTTTGGGCTTTGTGCTTAGACATGCTGATTACAAATTCTCATTTTGTAAACTTTATGTGTTGATCGTAGCAGGCAGCATTTGTCTTTTGTACAGATTAAAGAGACCGCATACCTTTTAGGATGTGTCCTCAGTTACTGATGGAGATAGTGCCTCAATATAACAGAATCAGGCTTTGGCTTATTCGTTAAACAAGGGATTCTATTTCTAGATCGTCATGAAAAGCTGTGTAAAAATTGTAGCCCACTCTGCTTTTTGCCACAAGATATTTCATTGTGATACTAGGGGCATTTCTGCTGTTAATTTTGTATGTGTGTGTATGCATGTGAGAGTGCAAAAGAGACAGTGAGCTGCAGAGAGTTCTTACTGGAAAGTGTCACTGGTTTTCATGTATAACATCACATACTACAGGCAGCCGAGTGCCTCTTATTATTTAGCTGCACTTCTGTTCCTACATCCTTCTCCTTGTCCCCCTTACACTTTGGATTTGCAGTGTGCTTAAAAAAATAACAGTCAATAAGAATGTTAGTGTATTGTTTTATTACAAAGAGTACTGTGCTCCAAAGCATTCTTTATACAGTAGCTGAGGAAGGAAATGTTGAAATTACAGAAAACTCCCTCAGAGTTGGTGTTTGAGCTTGTGGCGGGCAAAGTCAGTGATGACGATGAGCCACAATAAACAGGAGTATATTTTTACTGAGCAGAAGGCCCTAGCTGATGGTCATTTCTCGGTGGGTCAATCTCCCCGGCCACCTTGTGCTGGCCACTCTTGAGCTGAGCCATGCGCCCGCTTCGCTTCATAGGCAATGGCCTGTCCCTAGCCAGGATAGAATAGGATAGGATATCCTTCTACGATGGCGCGTACCCAACGCGGGGGATTGGCTTAGCCAGCTGCCGTTCTCCTCATCTTCCTCGACGTTAATGCTGCTACAAGCTAATTGGTTTATTGCTAATCAAAATTTAACATGTGAACATGCAAACAAGGTGCCACATAAAGGCAGTAGTATTCTTTGTCAGTTTTCTTTGGCTGCATAAGTTTCTGCTGACCATAAACATTGCAAACAATTACCAATGTCTGGTGTTCACCTTTGTGTACTCATCTTTTTCTTGACATTTATGATGATTATGATCTTGCATCTTCTCTTTGATTGAACCAAATTATTTTGTTTCTATTAACCATTCTTTGACCTTATTGCTTCTCTCAAAACACCTGTCTCAGGAGTAATGGCATCTGGAAGGTGCCCCAACTGCTGCTTTGAAAACAACACTGGGATGGATTTCAATATCTGACAAAACAAAAATGCTATTCCAGGCTCTCAGAAGTTAAAGCTATTTTTTAGTCATCAATTGTATAGTTGAGATGTTGGTGCAGAAAATTTTTCTTGCTGACATAACTGCTCCTTTCAAGTTTAATTCAAGTTTATATTAAGTTATAGCAGCGATGCATGGCTGGCGTCTGCAGGTATTCTCCTGATCATGTAGCGTCCCCTTGTTGGGCTCGGTGGTGGGCGGCCACCATCGCCGCCGAATTTTCCAACTTTGTATGGCAAATGCTTTTCCCCCACTGCCTGATCGCTCCCTGGAGAGGGGGCGCACCGATGAACCATTCAGCTTTTTTATGCAACCGAAAGAGTCCTTTCTCAAATACCATGTTGTTCACAGTCAGCACGAGAAAGACAGTCTGAATGATCTCACCGTTTCTTGTTGGCAAATCTCTCACTGAAGCAATAGGCCCAGGTTATAAAGTAACAAAGATGGGAAGTGGCGATCTTCTTCTCGAAGTTCGCGACATGCCACAATAGCTCTCGAAACTTGTAGCATTTGGGGACAATCCCGTCTCAGTAGGCCCACACAGGACAATGAATACAGTGCACGGTGTCATCTCAGAAGATGACCTTCTCATATTTAGTGAAAGTGAACTACTAGAAGGATGGCAAGAACAGAACATTGTCAAGGTGCAAAGGATTAAAATAAGACGAGATGACGAAGAAATACCAACTAAGCATATAATAATTACTTTTGGGACCAACATTCTTCCTGAATAAATTGAGACCAGTTACTACAAGCTTCGTGTCAGACCGTACATTTCAAACCTGCATCGATGTTTTGGGCATGGGTCACAAACCTACAGAGGGCATGCTACTTGTGCTAAGTGTAGCTCCATTGAACACTCTTTTGACGTTTGCAGTTCAGCAGCCCACTGTGCCAACTGTGAAGGAGACCACCCTGCGTACTCGTGATCCTGCCCCTCGTGGAAAAAAGAAAAACAAATAATAGAACTCAAGTTGAAACTAAATCTGTCTTTCCCAGAGGCATGCAAGCATTTCTATTCCAACAATCAGTCCAGTCCTTCCTACACCGATGTGGCGTGCCGGGGGGCTGCACCACATTATTTGGCGGCCACCCAAGTCACACGCAGAGTGGTGGCGGTCACGCCATCAGCCCCCCTGACTGGAACAACCAGCACTGTTCCAGCCCCCACAAAGGAGGGCCAGCAGACCCGCAGGCTTGTTGGACCCAGGGCCACTGCCCGTGCAGATCGGCCCAACACTCCCGCGAAAGTGCCCGTTGCGCAGGCAGTATCCACCGCCTCAGACCAGGTGATGGATACGAGCACAACTCCGACGTCTCAGGCGTCCAAGGAACGGCACAGCTCTCTCGGGCGCGCCACCGAGAAAGAAAAATCCTGTATCACGGTGCCTGGAAAGGTCTCGTGATCTAATCTAATCTCTTAGACGGATACACAGATATTATAGATACACAGATATTACAGTGGAATGTGAGAAGCTTACTCCACAGCCAAGACGATATTAAGGAACTCTTACATAAGTACAATCCAAAGGTGCTGTGTGTCCAAGAAACACATCTTAATCCCTCACGCACGAACTTTCCCCGGCAGTATGCCATTTACCGAAAAGACCGCAACAGGCCCTTGCCTCGTCAGGCGGTGTAGCAATAGTAGTAGATAAGGGTGTTGCTTGCCGGCAGTTAGAGCTTAAAATGCCCGTAGAGGCTGTTGCTGTCAGTGCGGTGCTGTTTAATAAGCTTGTAACAATTACCTCCCTATACATCTCCCCGAACTACCGCCTTTCAAAAACAGAATTTCACAGCTTTATCTATGAACTGCCCGAACCTTATAGTGTCGTGGGAGATTTTAATGCACACAACACCCTTTGGGGACGTTATCGTTGCGATTCCAGAGGACGCTTTATAGAAAACTTCCTCTTCACTACAGATGCTTGCCTGCTAAATGCGAAAGATCCTACATTCTACAGTGTCACAAGCAATACATTCTCATCTATCGATTTAAGCATTGCATTGAGTACACTCTTGCCGCATCTGGAGTGGAGCATGATTAAGAATCCATACGGGAGTGACCATTTCCCCATTGTCATAAAACTAACAAAAGGTGATGAGTGCTCTCCACATGTCTCCCGGCAGAAAGTCGATTGTGCTGACTGGACGCGATACAGGGCGCTCACGCATTTGTCCTGGAATGACATCTGTACACTTTCTATCGGTGATGCAGTGGCATATTTCATGGCGTTTATAGTTCATGTGGCATCAGTATGTATCCCCGTAACAAATGGATTGCCCTGTAAGCGACGTGTTCCATGGTGGAATGACAAGTGTAAGAAAGCATATAGAAATCAAAATAATGCTTGGAACCACCTTCGAGACTCTCTAACTACGGAGAGCCTGATCACTTTCAAGAAAATAAAGTCTGAGGGTAGAAGAACGCGGTGCTGTGCCAAAAAGGAAAGCTGGCAAAGATACATTTCTAGCATTAACTCTTATACTGACGAAAGAAAAGCCTGGAACAGAGTGTGGAACAGAGTGAATAAAATCAAAGGTCGGCAAACTCATCCTCTCCCCTTAGTAAACACGCAGGGAAATACTCTTCAGGACCATGCTTATTCTTTAGGGGCACATTTTGCGTACATTTCTTGTCGTAATTGTCGTAAACTGTCGAAGCCTGAAGAATAAAACTAATGATTTTGCAGGCCTTCTATCGATATCAAAGCCTGACATTGTTATCGCCACCGAATCCTGGCTAGACTCTGACATTGCGGATTCTGAGGTATTTCCATCAGGCTATGCTGCATATAGAAAGGACCGAAATGCGCGGGGAGGGGGGGTGTTTGTTCTAGTTCGGGACACAATTGAAAGTGCACCATTTCTTCCAGCTGACGATACCTCAGAGTCTGTATGGTGCAGACTATGCTTTTCAGATGGGAACGCCCTTACTGTCGGTTCTTTCTACAGACCACCAAATTTGAACACTGTTGAACCATTTATCAGCCTTTCAAGGTCACTCTCAGTCCTGTCATCTGAAACGATAATTCTTGGTGGTGATTTTAACATGCCAGATGTTGAATGGCGTGACCTATATCCTGTACAGAATAATAGGTCATTGCTTCAGTCTGCATTTTGCGAGCTGATAATGACCTATGGGCTCTTCCAGTTCGTTGATTTTCCTACTCGTTTTGGATGTACAGACGGAAATGTGTTAGACTTGGTCTTTAGTAACCAGAAAGATACCATAGACTTCATTGTACCAGTACCAGGGATTAGTGACCATGAAGTAGTTGCAGGTACTATTCGTTGCAGAAAAATAGAATTTACCAAAGTGCGGCCGAAAAAGGTATTCTTTTATGAAAGGGGTAATTATGAGGCTATTTCTAATGAGTTAAATGATTTCCTGCCTATATTTGCGCATTACAGTTCATTTAGTAGCATCGACAGTCTGTGGGTCATATTCAGGGATAAACTGCTTTCATTGACCTCAGATTTCGTTCCGTCTAAGGTGGTTTCGACTAAGCGCCGCAAGGATAAGCCCTGGATTAATAAGGATTTACGTTCATCAATTCAGAAAAAATCCCGAACTTACAAAATATATTGCAAAACTAAAAACCCAAGCATGTACAAAAAGCTAAGGGATATCAGCACAAAACTTAAAAGCGAATTGAAGGTTGCGAAGGATGCATATCTACAAGCCTTAGCAGATAAACTAAAAACAAATCCCAAAGAGGTCTGGCGGTATATTAAGAGCAACAAGAAGGATGACACTGGCATCCCGGCCATCACAAATGATGGTAACCTAATTAAAGAGGACAAAGGAAAAGCAGAAGTATTCAACAAGTATTTTCATTCAGTTTTTACAAAGCCATGTAGCATTGCTATTTCTTACACACCGACACCATTACCGGAAATGGAAAACGTTGCCGTGAGCAAGGAAGGAGTGGAGGCTTTGTTGTTTAACCTAAACCTGCATTCAGCTCATGGACCCGATGGAATTTCTAATCATGTTTTGAAACAATGTTCGAGACAGATAGCACCTTTCTTAGTAATATTATTCAACAAGTCACTAGATAATCAAAAACTGCCCGAAGATTGGAAGACAGCCAACGTGACTCCGATATTTAAAGAAGGTGATCGTACACACGTAGGCAATTACAGGCCGATATCTTTAACTTCCGTTTGCTGTAAGACTCTCGAACATGTCCTGTACTCTAATCTGATGAAACATTTTCAAACAAATAACTTTTTCACTTCGGCTCAGCATGGGTTCCGCTCTGGTTTTTCGTGCGTAACACAACTAGCCGAATTCACTCATGACATTGCACTCGGCCTCGACCATGGTGAACAGATAGATGCACTCTTTCTTGATCTGCGGAAAGCATTTGATGTCGTCCCGCACAATCTATTTTGCTTAAAATTATCATTCCTAGGCCTTCCTGAACATATTTTTGGCTGGATAAAGGATTATTTACACCTGCGCAAACAGCAAGTTGTTCTTAATGGGGTAAACTCGGCTCCAATGCAGGTGCTATCGGGAGTGCCTCAAGGCTCTGTGCTTGGGCCTCTTTTGTTCCTAGTTTATATTAATGATTTAGTAGTAGGCCTTAATTCAACAGTTAGACTGTATGCCGATGACTGCGTCATGTATCGTGCAGTGAAATGTTATGCCGATATGTCTGTCTTACAGGACGACCTTGAAAAAGTTTCTATTTGGTGCAAGCGGTGGCAGATGATTCTGAATACTGGTAAATGCTACCATGTGCAGTTTACAAAGAAAAAGAAAAAATTCCCCAGTTCCTATTGCCTAAATAATATTGCACTCAGTACCGCTAAGGATGTTCAGTACCTCGGAGTTACGTTTTCTGAAACGCTTGACTGGACTAATCATGTTAACTCAATTAGCGCGAAAGCTTACCGTCTTCTTCACTTTTTCCGACGAAATTTTAAGCATTCTCCTTCATCACTGAAGGCAACCTTGTATTTAACAAACATCAGGCCTATTCTAGAATATGCATGCGTTATCTGGGATCCATACACTATAAACCTCACAGAAAAAATAGAACGCGTCCAAAAGCAAG
This sequence comes from Dermacentor variabilis, assembly GCF_050947875.1. Taxonomy (NCBI): domain Eukaryota; kingdom Metazoa; phylum Arthropoda; class Arachnida; order Ixodida; family Ixodidae; genus Dermacentor; species Dermacentor variabilis. The sequence continues at coordinate 185,825,866 of NC_134568.1, read as the reverse complement.
CAGCACGCTTCGTAACAGGAAATTATAATTTTACTACCAGAGGATCCAGAATAAGGGAAGGGTTGGGTTGGAAAACTCTTTCTTCACGCAGGAAAATCCTAAGATTCAAATTCCTTTACAATATATATAAAAGTAAAACTGGTATCGACAAAACACTGTTCATCAAGGAGCCGCATTACGTTTCATCTAGGAGAGACCACGCTAACAAAATTAGAGCTTATCAGTGCCGTACCAATGTGTTTAAGTATTCATTTTTTCCTAACACGATTAGCGATTGGAATGAGCTCCCTAATGAAGTGATGGCAGCTTCTAGTTTTGAAAATGCTATTGAGAGTCATATTCTTTGATTGTTCTGTTATTCATCGCTGCACATACGCTACTTTTTTTTTCTGTTTTGCTAGTTAGTTATTTTGTCACTCACTTTGTTTTGTACTTTGTTAGTTTCTATTCCGCTTTTGCGAATTTCAGTGCTTAAACTATGTTCTATTTGCTGATGTATTCTTTTGATGTTGCTGAATATGTTTCCATTGTGACCACCTGTATTTTAACCCCCCTACGATAATGCCGTACAGGCGATGTAGGTATACCGAATAAATAAATAAAATAAATAGCTCATTGCATTACTCAGATACATTCTTGAGGTACCAGCAACAAGCCGAGCGACTGCCTCTGGATTGGAAAGGCAAGAGCAATGAATCCTACAACCGTCCTTTTAATACGGCGGAATTTCAGGCTGCACTACGTAGTTGTAATAGATCGGCCCCTGGACACGATCGAATAGTTTATGAGATGATTGAACACCTACACCCCGAAGTACACAAAATGCTCCTATCTCTTTTTAACGACATATTCTCTGCCAGCTACATTCCGTCTGCCTGGAAGCAAGCAGTCATAATTTCTATTCTGAAAGAGGGTAAGGACCCATCTTTGGCCAGCAGCTATAGGCCTATAGCTCTAACAAGCTGCGTATGTAAGCTTTTTGAGAAAATTACCAACCGGTGCCTGGCCCATTTTCTTGAAAGCAACAAGATACTAGATCCCTTGCAGTGCGGCTTCAGGGAACGTATATCCACAACAGATCATCTTGTCTGCATTGAGACAAATATCTGTGATGCTTTTGTGCGCAAACAATTTTTTTGTTGGTATTTTTAGAAATGGAGAAAGCATATGATACTACTTGGCGTTTCGGAATCCTTCGTGATCTAGCTGGAATGGGCGTCCGAGGCAACTTGCTAAATGTGATTCAAATTTATCTGTCCAACTGCACATTTCGTGTTCGGATTGGTAACATCCTTGTCTCGTCTATTTACTCAGGAGACTGGTGTGCCACAAGGCAGAGTGCTGAGCTGCACTCTATTTCTTGTAAAAATTAACTCACTCCATACTGTCATACTATATACAATCTTTTATTCTGTATATGTAGACGATATCCAAATAGGTTACAAGTCATATAATCTTAGTATCTGCGAGCGACAAGTGCAGCTTGGCCTGAATAAGTTGTCTAAGTGGGTAGAGGAGAACGATTTTAAACTAAACCCTCAAAAAAGTATGTGCACTCTCCTCTCGAATAAGAGAGGTGTAATACCAAAGCCCGTTATTGATCTTAATGGAGAACGGCTATCTGTGAGCCATGAACAGAAATTTCTAGGTCTCATTTTAGATTCTAAACTAACTTTTATACCACATTTGAAATATCTGAAAATGAAGCGCTTGAAGACAATGAATCTACTGAAGCTCTTGTCCCGCACATCTTGGGGAAGTGACAGAAGGTGCCTTTTGAGCTTGTACAAAAGTCTTATATGATCACGCCTTGACTACGGAGTCATTGTGTATAACTCTGACACACCTAGTGCTTTGAAGATGCAGGATTCCGTCCGCCACTTGGGTATCTGTCTTGCTACTGTTGCGTTTAGGACTAGCCCTGTAGAAATCCTGTACGCTGAATGCAACGAATGGTCTCTACATCTTCAAAGAACACATTTAAGTTTTTCTTATGCCCTGAAGGTGAAATCAGATTTCCATCATCCATGCCATTCAGTTATTCGTGGTCTATCCATGGCCAGGCTGTTCCGTAACTGCCCAGGCACTGTCCCTCCGGTTGGAAGCACTGTGCGAAGAAACGGGCGCCTCAATTTTATAGAATGTCATAATGGCAACTACGCAGCTTCCACCGCCTTGCGAGCGGTGGGCTATCGAGTGTGACGTCTCGTTTGCAGAAATATCAAAATAGGCACACATACGTTCACATTTTCTTGAGCTTCAGGAGAAGTATTCTTGTGCTGAATTTTACACAGATGCCTCTAAGTCTCCTTCTGGTGTTGCTTACGCAGCACTAGGACCAGCATTTTTAATATCCGGTACATTGAACCCACATACATGTATTTTTACAGTGGAAGCATATGCAATACTCTCTGCAGTAAAAGCACATCAAGCAAACGAATCTCACTAGGGCTATGGTGTTTACAGACTCATTGAGTGTAGCCCGAGCCCTAATGAATGTACGAAAACATAAACACACTGTCTTTAATGAACTGTATACATTGCTATGCTCAACTTATAGTGCTAAACAAGTGATCATCCTATGCTGGGCACCTGGCCACTGTGGTATAAAAGGCACTAAAGCTGCTGACGAGAAAGCTACTTCAGTAGCTTTTAGTGACACAAACACAAACATACCCATCCCAGCCATAGATCTTAAACCATACTTGCGGCACAAGCTGAAAAACCACTGGAAGAAACAGATATACTCAGATATCCAATAAACTGTACTTGATGAAACTTAAATTAGGGCGTCAGATATTGGAGAAAACATCACGATATAATGAAGTGCTCCTTTGCCGATTAAGAATAGGACACCTTTATGGCACTCACTCCTACCTCTTGACTGGGGGGAATCCTCCGACTTGTAGTAAGTGCGGCAAAAATCTCGCAATCCTGCACGTTCTTATTCAACGCTCTGCAATAGAAGCACAGAGGAAAAAAATATTTCACTTCTGGCTATCGAGAAAATATACCTCGTCACCCAACATTTTTTCTTAGCATTGCAAAGCTTTCTAATCTGAAATTAGTCTTAGAGCTTTTAGCTGAAGCAGACACTCTGAAAACAATTTGGCCAGATAATTTTTAGCACATGTATAACAGCGCTTGTACTCGAGGGCTTTCTTGAAGTCATAGTGCCATTGGTATGTTTTGTTGCATCATGTTCTTAACGAAACCCCATTGCCATAGTCCACATCACTACCTAGTGAGTGCCATTATTTTAGCACCCATATATTTTACGCCATTTACAGTGACAGGTCTTAAGCCCTTTTTCCGCCATGTCACATCTATCATGAGGAATTCATTGTCCATGCCATTCACAATACATTGTTACCGTTACCACTTGTCATGGCACTCTTTGGCCATACCTGGCCCTTGTGCCATAAAACACCACACATGATCAAGTTTAATTTTTGGGGCATGCTATATCACCATAGCTCTCATTTATCACTCTCACTGATATTTGTATGCATTAAATCAGGTGAGCTTGTGGGTGGAAGACCTCAATTTAAAGCTAAGCTGAAGCTACTTTATTGATAAGCTTTCCACAAAAAATTGGTTGTCCTTACAAATTTGTAGGGTGTCCTTCGGATTATGGCCTCTTAACATTTACGAATGATGAATGAGCTTTTTTATTACCTAAATTGTTGCTTTTGAACACAGTTGAATTAAATTATAATAGGTAACTTTTAATTAAGCTACATTTAATTAGTGGAAGTTAACTAACTGTTCTATACATGTCTACTTTCTGCCATATGCTAGTTGTCTTTATTTTTATCCCTCTATATGACTTTCTCTTTTTCCTCCTTTATGAACATTGGTGTTTTCACAGAAATTATGCTGCATTCCAAAAGTCTTTAACCAGCCGCATCAATTCATCTGTTATGAAGATGCTGCTGCTTGGAGTGTGTGAGGAGTTCCTTTCATTGTGTGTTTTGTGACAGAACTGCATGATGAGAATTGACCTAAAATATGTTATGAAACACTCGATGAAAATTGCCATGAGAAATTAGTGCATTTTCAAGTTGGAGCAAGGAGTAAAATGGAGAATTATTTTGTGTCCTTCTCTTACCATGTAGAATGCCATATAAAATGAAGTCATGCTTCTGTCCATAAATTACTGTTGCATGGCATAACTTCCTTAAAGAGCCCCTAAACCACCTGAGCTCAAAAATTCATTATATAGTGGCAGCTTTGTACCATTTTATAGTGAACACTGAGCTGCAAGAAGTTTTTTTTAATGACACCGTAATAGCAGAGTTACAGGCTTTTTATGAACGGCTATGTGGCTGCTGTGGTTTCTTGCTCTCATTCACTACTGTACCAACAGGTGTTCTCTCCTCCTCACCACATACTCTCAACAACTCCATGCAGTGCTGCAAAAGCTATGGGTTGCATCAACACACCTTAAGAAAGTCTTCTCCGCTGTCCACCCCTAATGGTCCTCTGCACAATGCCCACTAAATGAAAGCTTCACGATAGGATTAGTGGCACATAATGTGCGAGCCCCCCTCTATTCTCGGAACATACAGCTCACTTTCATCTCATTGGCAATATCGTTCCTCATTGGCCAGCTAGTTGACAGCTTTAACTCTTATGACGTCATGCTCAGGACTCTGCTGGCATCACGATGTGCAAAATGAAATCATAAAAGCTCGGAGAGGAGCACTGGATCGTTTCTTGAATTTGCGGCTTCCCTGAGGTGTGTGGCATTGCGATGTTTGCTATAATTTAAGGCTTTCCTGAGGCCTTTAGTACTGCCATGTTCATGAACGTTCATTGTCACTGTATACACAATGCACATGTTTATTTAAAATGTATAAGAAAAATGTCAGATATGATTTAGGGGCCATTTCAAACCACCAGTGCATCTCTTGAGTCAGTTTGTCACAGTTAGAAGATTTTGCACCAATTTCTTACCGTTTTGGATGCATTCTGTGCAGGGTGACTCTAGATCTTCTTTCTGTGCAAGGGAACAGTGGGCCAGCTTGGAAAGAGAAGCGTCCATGTGGGTTTTGGCGAGGTCGTGACAGCTGCCCTGAACGCCTTGACCTTGTGGCTCTCTCACGTCGTCACCCGGATCTATTAAATGCTTCCCTCACAAATTTTTTCTTTTTTCGAGACAAGATGGATATATATGGTCCCCAAACCAGCCACGTCTCCTTTTTTGATTTCTTTAAGGTTTGTGCAAAATAAGATTCATTGTCTGGTATGGATGTGTAGTACCAAGAGTTCTAGAAAATTGTTTTTGAGGTCTGCATGACATTCATCACGTGTTTTCCTGTGAAGACCATTCAAGCAATTTATGGTGACTGAAATTATATGCAGCCTTCTATTGGCTTTCAAGCTGATTTGTAGCATAATAAATCATTTTACTTTGATTGCAGAAGGGCTCAATACCAAAAGTATGAATGTGCCAACTTTTAGCTTACCTATTATGCTTGCAAAACTCATTTTACCATTATACTCAGGTTTAGCAAAGTGGTATTCAAATGAACTAGTCGGTCCATAGCTGATAAAAATTTAAGAGCTTTTCATACAAACAAAGGCGCAACCTTAAGACAGCAGTGTCCTTCTTTGTCAATTTTTACTGGTTGCACAAATTTGTGCTGAGCACACACATTGCAAACAGATGACCAAATTACCAATGTCTGGTGCTTTCCTTCTGTGTACTCACAAATTGTTTCACAGAAATATGTTGCCATCTATTATAATCTTCTCTCCAATTGAACCAAATGATCTTGTTTCTATTCACTTTGTGTCCCTAAACTCCGTTGGGGTAGTATGCATCATGCTCTTTTGAAGGAATGCATCGTGAAGTGTTTTCATACTTTTGCTGCATATTGTGACAGCAGAATTTGTATTTAATATACAATGTAAGTAATTCTCTACTCCATATCTCAGGCATGCAAAGATGTGTGTAATAATCAGCTTTCTTACTAACTCAGCAACACTATGTTGTCATAAAAATTGTAGAAAGAGTAGAAAAGGTAGAAATGAAAATGTAGAAACAGTAGAAACTGTTGAAGGGACAGTTTTATGATAAAGTGAAATTATGTACGACTTATCCTTCCGTGTGTACGTGCATGTGTGTGTGCACATGTGTACACACATTTGTTTAATGTAGAAGAGTAGACTGTTGGGCTAGTTGGTTGTCCATATTTGAAGTAGTAGCGTAGCGCGAAAAAAACCATGGACTAAAGAAAGACGTCTTTCTTGTGGCCGTGGTTTTTTCGCACTAAGCTTCTACTTCAATTTTAATGTAGAGCGTTGTTTAATCAGTTCTGATGCTTAAGTGTGCCAGAAAATAAAAATTATGCACACGTGCATACTTTGGACCTAAGTTTTTATATGATTTTATCGAGCTATGTCAGCTTAGACGTCCATGAACAAAAAGAAGAGAGAGACATGGAGAGAGCGTTTATTATATATCTTGAGGAGGCAAGCGCTGCCCTTCAGTTGAGAACTTATGTCTCAAGGATGGATAATTAACATAACTCCTGTTATCTTTTACTATGCTAAATTTCCTGCTACTTGCACAGTGTAACAAAGTCTCACAGATTACACTTTCTGGAAACTGCAGTACAAGTACCAAATCAACGTGGACGGCACCGTGGCTGCTTACCGGCTTCCTTACCTTCTGGCTGGGTCTGGTTTGGTGCTGAAGCAAGATTCTGAGTATTATGAGCATTTCTACTCGCATCTCACTCCCATGGTGCACTATGTGCCATTTCAACGCAACCTTTCGGACCTAATTAACAAGCTAACTTGGGCACGTGACCATGATGAGGTTGCACATGGCATTGTCAAGGAAGCCCAACAGTTTGCATTGGATCACCTCTTACCACACCATGTGTTCTGTTACCATGCACAGCTTTTCCAAGAATACTCCCTCAAGCTAAATCGACGTGCCAAAGTTGCTGAAGGCATGGAAGAAGTGCCTCAACCTCATAATAAGCAGCCATGTGACTGTGGAGAGCAGCAGGTAGAGATTTATTGTATAACCTTTGATGCTGGCATGACACTTACATAAGAAGAAGGCTGGGCATTTTGCATTGCAGAGAGCAGTTTGTGTTATTGGTGTGATTTTGTTCACACCTCTTGCCAAGTTGTTTTGTGTGTCCATGATCTAAAACAGCAAAATTGGCGCATTCATATGGAAGGAGGTGTACACAGCAGGGTACTTATGTTTTCATGATGGAGCTGTTGCCACGTAACCTTATGGAGATCTGATATATACTGGCCATTAATAAAAGCTATATATATATATATATATATATATATATATATATATATATATATATATATATATATATATATATATATATATATCAGCTTTATTTCACCTAGACAGCACAGCTTGGCTTAGTATGAATAATGAAATAGTAATTGTTCTTTAAGTTCAGCAATTTATGTGCACTACAAGGTGTTTAGAAGGATTGTGCACCAGCCTTCTTTATGACTCCTGGAGCAGTAGTGCCTAAGCAAGTCGTGCTCATGACAGTACTGTCTGAGAGAGAAAAAACAAACCGGTTTAGCACGTCCTTTGGCAACTGCGTCCTGACACTGAGGACATTACCCTGGAGTTACTAAAAGAAGCAAATAGATTTAATGTGGGAGTTACCGTATTTTTGCACATACAATATTTACTTGCAGTGAAGGCACCCCCCCCCCCCCAAAAAAAAGAAAATTGATGTATAGATTGGAGGTGCATTCATTATAGGGCGTAAAATTTTGAGTGGATTTCTTCTACGGTGCACTAAGATTGTGTCCAAAAACCAACTACCAATGAATCAAGCATATATGTAATTTACAAGAATAGGCAAACTTTTTTATTTTCTCGCCTTCAAAACACTCATTCCAAATCAGAATCTGTGCATGAGGAATCTGTACATCTGGCCACCAATGCCTGTCGTGCTTCAGTCAGTTGGCAAGCGCAGCGTAGGACTGGTGCACGAATTTCCTCAGCACCTTATGGCTTGACTGTTCCTCCCACTTCCAGAAACTATTATAAATATTGTCTTTGCCTTGTCCTCCTTTCGTAACTCCCTAAGATGTCAGGATGCCGTGAGTGCTGAACATCGCAGTTCAAGTAAAAATAAGTAATCTTACTTGTACGCAAGTTTAGTGCACTTCTCCAACTAGCGCAATTAGAAAACTTCGCAATTTGGCATGCAGTGTCTTTACTAGGCCGACATTGTTTTGAGTGAAACAGGAATATAAAATGTACAATTAAAGGCACTTTGTTACAATTGGTTTAAAATAAATTTTTAATAAATGAAGTCTGACTTTCAATGTCTGGAGCTAGTCGAATAGGAACATTCACGGCCGTATATTGCATTTGTTCAGCACAGGACAAAAGAGAATTAGAGAACAATCGGACAACAAAAGCAGAGGTGTTTTTCCTGAAGTGCATGTGATATTAGCAAACAGCTATGACAATGATTATGATGATGGCGATGTTTCTGTAGCATTCTTTTGAATATGACATTAGAATTAATTTGCCTCATGACAGGAGTCTGCCTAACTGCCCGTGCATGCCTTCTCATCAGCTATTTATCGCAGCCACGTGTGTAAAAGCTTGCTGGCACTACTTAACCGCTTTCTAGATCTTTATGCAGGATAAAGACTTGTGGTACCAGAAATCTCCAGCATACACACTCATGTGTGTGTTCTGAAGCTTTTCAGAGAAGCATGCCAACTGGAATATAAGAAAAAAAAAAAAAAGAAGAAAACAGGCTGTGATAAAAGAAGTAAACTATGAGAGCTCTCACCCCACCTCCTGGCTTCTGGCACGCTCTGGAAGTTACAACAGTAAGATAAGGCTAAGACAATATTTGTAATGGTTTTTATTACTCGGCAAGAAATTTGCATTGCAGTCCCATTCTGTTCATGCAGACTGACTGTTGCTTAACAGCTGTTCGGCTGTGCAGTGAAGCGGTTGTATGTAACTACGCTGAAGTTGGTGCAGGGGCCAAATCCAAAAATTCATATCTCGCTTAAAACAGAAGTCAAAATGAGATAGCAATAAAAATGTAATGCCAACAAATAGGCCTATCTAATGTGCTTTATGTCATATTTTTACGGAGAGCACCTCATTACGAAAATCGGGGCTGAAAGTGCACCAAAACTGACATTTTGGTATGTTTGTCCTGTTTTTTGAGAATATCTGTCCAATGTATTGACATCTTATGAAAATATTTGCTGTAAAGCACATTTCTAGCAGTAATGCAAAATAATTCAAATGAGTAGTAGGATACAACTTAAAAAAACAGCGTTTGGCAACCAAGGCACACAAAGGTTGTGTTAGTCCGCCAGCCAGTCACAGAAGCAAACAAAATCGTTGTCATGTGACATATTCAAAATGGCGTCGTACTTCATACCTCTGGAGCATCTGCTGTTCTTGAAGAGTCTTTTCATTGGTGGAAGCAATGAGATGTGCAACAGACATTGACAAAGTGTATGGAATCTGACCATTTCACTCTTCAAAAGTCCGCAGCACAGTTCATTTCATTGCTGAGCCCATTTTACTCGTGAAACTTCACTGCCAACTGAAGTGAAACTTCGCAATAAATAGTTGCAGTAAATCAAGCATTTTATTCCAGTTCAATAAAGAATTATGCTTTCACCGTGCCACTATAATATACGAGTGAAAATGTATAAAATTACACGCTAATAATTTTATTTTTGTGGTTACCAGCTTATTTAGGTAACAGGGAAGTTTGAAGTGTGAACTATTTGCAGCCTTGCGGATGAACAGTGGCTGGAGGCTATGAGGGCGTGGGCAGGGCTTCACTGCAATATTAAGTTGTATATGACATACTGAAAATTGGTGCTAAAAAGTCATGTTTTACGGGAATGTATGAACTAGTAAAAAATTAGCATAACTCTATTGGGTCATTTTTTGTGTTCTCGATTGCGAATGTTGGCGCAGGGAAAATGTATGTTACGGGAACATATCAGTGAGGTACTACTGTAACTGTGAGCAAAGCAGATGTAACCAGGGTTTTTTACAAGACAATCTGAGACAGTCTAGCAACACATCTGGGACACTTGGTATGGAATGACCCTGTCGCCATATAGTTTCCTACAATAATTACTAGAGGTAACTCTGGCCATGCGATCGTTCAGCCACCATGGGAATGATGGGAAATACCTGGATTTGTCTGATCTTCGTGAGTGTGATTTCAGACGTTCTTGTGACTTTGTTTATTAAACTTTATCTGCCTTCATGTCCTAAATCTCAGAGCAATCAATACTTTTCTAAGTGCTGAAAACGCTGCAAACACACACAATCACTACTGTTTGCAGCGGTTCGGCCTGTCAGTGTGGACAAATCGAAATGCACCAAATGTCTCGGCATGCTGACTTGCCCGCAAGAAATTCATAAGGGCATTCTATGGCTCTTGTTGGTACATGCATTCGTGGTGTAATTGTTTCAATACCGGGCTTCTGTGCTACAGTTCCCGTGTTCAAATCCTGCTGTCGGGCAAGTTTAATAATGATACTTTAATTATTAATTAAACAGTACTTTGTTGAAAATTATGAGCTTACAAAGTCACGAAGCCATTTGAAGCTAGAAGTTTAGGCAAATCCATGTACTTCCCATTATTCCCATGCTGGCTGCAACGCCCCGATTGCAACTCCCGTAGACACTATCACCAGAGTTCCATCTAATGGTTATGGTATGAAACTCTATGCCTGTGACAATTTGCTGTCATAGATGGTTTTCCATAGATAGTTTCCCCACACTGTATTGATACCATGAAGCTGCGGTAATTATTTTTCTTTAAATTGATGACATGGGATCTTGGACGTTGGTTCTTTGGTGATGGTAAAATTTACTAGGGCATTTCGACGCTACTTGTTGATTTCAGCTCATGTTTGTGCTTGCGTTTTTCATGTTAATGCCAGAATGTGCACTATAACTTTGCTAACCTGTTTGACACCACAGTTCTGGCTTTTCACATCACATAAGTTAAGCTGGATCTGTTTTCATTGCCTCATGAACTATTGAAACTATGCTTATCATAGGGTTAAAATGTGAAGAGAGCTTTTTATTGAAATGTTTGTGTATTGCTGTCTGTTCAACATAAGGTGTTAAATGTGGAAAACTTCACTACTTCTGCAAATGGTGATGCCCTGTGTCTTCATCTTCTTATTCAACACTCACTTTTTTCTTTTCTTCTTTTTTTCAGAGGGAACGTGATGAGTTATAGCCGAAGATACTCCATATACTGAAAGTAGCGGCATTTATCCAAAAGGTGGAATCGTATTTTGCTACATATGGCACAAAAATGAATGTACAAATTCCGTGTGCATGGCATGCACATGGAACATGCAAATAGGTGTGATTCGAAGATATGCTTAAAAGGAGTACTGACACGTTTTGAAACTCATAGAAATACTACTACATGCTTCTTGTACATAAAAAAATGACAGCATGTATGAAAGTTGGAAAATATTTTAAGACATATCAATTTGGTACTTAAGTTTGTCTCAAAAGGTCGGATCTGGTGTCATCAACATTGTCCCATCATGACACAAAGCAAAATTTGCTGACCTTGTGTAGCAGTTAGGTATTCTGATGTTTCTCATGAAACAATAAACAAGAGTGCTGTGCGTATTTCTCCTGGCTGTGGTTGCATGTGGCAACTGCAGCGAATGCAGAAACATAGCAAGCTAGTGCATTCACCTATTGAAACTGGTTTAAAACTTGTTCACAAGTGTCATAGTAAATTATCAAGGGCACTCTGATGCTTGCCTGTGTTTTTTCTAGAGTTTAAGAGGGCTTGGCCCTTCATTTAGTGGACAAGTAAAAAAATGTCAGTACTTCTTTAAAAGAGCTCTTATGTGGACAATGCCACAAGTATTATCATCTGCTGCAAGAGCTGTCTTCACTTTGTAAAGCTTGTGTGTATAGACGGTTTTCTTCAAGAATACTCGATGACTTTGGATGCCAAATGTATTTCAGTCACACGAGTAGAATGGCTTCAAGCATAACTAGTGGCATTTGGCTAGATGTCTTGGTACTTGAATGGAACCAATATTTTGTTTATGGTGCAGGCTTGCAAACCTTAACATTTGTTAATCACCCATGTGTCATGTGTTTCTTACTTCACTGTGTACTTCAAATATGAGGTCTTCAGTGAGAGGGGAGTTAAAATGGCACCATTTAACAATGATTTGCTTATTTGCTTATTCTGAAATGCACATTTTGCCTTGACTACCTGTTCCGAAACATGCATAGAAAGTATATTGATGCACTGGTGTCATAAGTACCACAAATTATTGACACTGCTAGTAAAGCTATTCTCTCTCTCTCTCCTCCCCTGTATTTCTCTGAAGTTTTTATAATATTGCAGGCATTCTATTGCCATAGGTCGGAACTGCTAAGATTAAGGACAGTGCTTCATTAAAATTTTCGTCTGCATGAAACAGACAAAAGCACCTGCTGCTATGTCTGTGCAGCTATCTATTCATGTTATCATTTGGTTTCATTACACTGTAAGTTGACAAACAAATTGTGTTTATGTGCCTGACGAACTATCTGCTCCAATTTGCGCATGTCATCAATCAGTGTAAGCGCTTGTTGTGTATACTAGTGATAAGTGTAAAACACTTGTCACTAGTACTATACATTAATTGCGAGTATTCAAAAGGCAATTGAGAGGCCTGTCTAAAGCAAGCTCCCTGCCCTAAGCTCCACATTATTTTTGGGTCCTTAATATTTCTGGTCACAGTGAGGATGCTGATCTTGCAAAATAATTCCTATGCATTTTAAGCACACTGCATCATTACTGCTCAAAATAGCTATGCTAGCTTTACTGTATTCATTTAAGCAAACTTTGTTTCAAGAGTTGGAGCAGTATATTTAGCTAGATTTTGTGATTTTCAGATAAAAAGTAACATATTTGTCAGAAAAGCTCTTGCAAATATGATTAAACCTCAAGAGCTGGTGGAATATGGGCTGATGTGTGATAGAGAAGGCAGAAGGAGAGAATACATTGAGCTGTTGCTGCATGCTTTTACCTTCTCTGTCAGCTCTTCCTTGCACCAATATATACCAGTAGCCCATGGCAGGACATCTGTGCCATAGAGAAGCAATAATGTTTCTTTAGCGTTCTATTGGTTATGAGTGAGATTCTTGATTACATTGAAGCACAGTATACTTTCATCAGTATTTCTCTTATAGCATTGATGATATGTACAGTGTGTCCTAACTAGTATGCGGCAAGTTTACAAAAACACTGAGCACTCTCTACAGCTTAAACCCCATGTACAAAATTAGGGGCAATATGAAGAAGCTTAAAGTATTTCTGTCTATTTAATTAGATATCGTGTATTTGCACAGTAAAAAGTTACATTCTTGACTCACTGTTTGACGAGGCTTGGCCTACTTACTGTCACTACAATGTGACACTATCGATAATGATTAATTTGCTAACCTCACGAACGCTTACGTCTTGGCCCATATCATAAAACAAGAAATTTAGGTTGCCTTTCAAAAGATCGGATCCATTTATTTGCAGGATGCTATTATTTTTGGAGCTCTTTTTTCCACATTCTATTTCTGCATTAGCTCATTCATATCAACATGTTTGAGAATAGCAATGCTGCACCCAGACAATTCGTGCAGCACCCAGTGCTCCGAGTGGCATAATCCAAAATGGCTGGGCAGGCCTCTAAAATAGGATGTGTTGCCTCTATTGGCGATGGTCACTGCATTCGTGCTAGCAACTGGTTTCAACGTGAACGGCAAATTAAGAGTGTGAACCAAAGTTTATAGTAGCTTGGGTTTTGTTTTGCATACTCATTTCTATAGCAAACTATTGAACACACATCATTCTAGGTAAGAAGCAAAACCATTTATCATGAATTCAGCAGCCACAAGATAAACATGCCATCGCATCTTTGAGACCACAGTGTCTGGCATTGGGTATGCTGTGTTCACCTATAATGCCTGTGAAAGCAGTAATGCTGAGGCACACGAGCGGGCTACGTTAAAATTACTTTGTGTGTGGGCCTTTATTTTTAATACTGAAAAGCAGTTACAGAAAACATAACATGCTGGAAATAATTGCATATAGTGTTTTTCAAAAGATACCCAAGTGTTCTGTATCGATAGATAGGTCAGTAAATTATTATTCTGAGAATTACCCAGATAACCATTAAGTAATCTAAACGTAAGGTACTGGTGGCTTCTCCACAAAAGCTAATAACAGGTGGGTTCACCAGTGTAATAAGCATCTGTCAATCAGTCTCTCTTTAATGTGGTGTATATTGGTTGGGGCATTCTATAGACACTTTAAAGCTAGCAGTCTGTGCACCAGGGACCGCCACAGGCATGCCGCCATTGAATGCCTTCTGAATCAAGAGCAAGCCTGCATCAGCCACCACCCGTCTTTCCAGCAACATTCCAACGAGAGGCCAGAAATCGCTTAGTATTATTTAATTAAAATGTGAAAGGGCATAGGGAAGACATGCTCTGCTGTGAACTGCAAAAACTGCGACAGAGACTTGAATGTGTGGTATGAGGCTGTGTGCGAGTTTCATCCGCCTCTGCTGCACAAGGAATGCCTATATTTAGAGTCCTTCATCATGTATGCCTTTCCACAAGCTGAGCACAACAAGCTTTACCACTTGTGCTGGATAGCCATTTGTTGGCAATGAGTGGCAAGCGATTCCTGGCAATGACTGTCAGGCTAACACCATCTGCAGCAGCAACACAGCATTACCGCCACCTCTGGCACAAAATATTGTGACATCTTAAACTTCAATAAGCATGCAAATCAGCACTACATCCTCCTCACACAAGCACAACTGACATACTCGAAGAACTTAACTTTCCATAACAGGAAAGTCGAGCATGGAATAGGTGGGCACCGTGATTTTTCTGCGCTGAGAACCAAACAGCAGAAGAGCGATTGCTCTGCCACATGCAACATTTTTTTCCCACATTGTGTGCATACATTTTAGTCTGTGCTCTAAGAAACCATTCCCAAGTTGTCTGATCAGAAGTAGCAACAAGAATTGCATGGTAAAAGCAGGTCGCCAACAGGCTTTTGTGTGCGTAAATAAATCTATTGCAGAGCCATATTGTTGCACTGTCAACGTCTACAACAGGTGCATGGCTGTAACGGCCTTGTAAATCTATTGCTGCAAAGACTAGAACATAAAGGATTAAAGCAAACATCAGGCTGCTGCATTCGTCGCCTTCACCTGGTAAGCATGCGCACTATTAAGATTGTAGCGCAGACAGAATGGATAAATTAAAGGTATAATTGCACTGCCTCTGCACCTTTGGGCAAAGTTTTATGTTGTCTACCCACTTCCTGCTCACCATGCTGGCCGAAGTAGCGACTGTCTGAGCTGTGCCTGCGGTCGTGGTGCCCATTGTAAACTAGTGAGGAAACACTGATCAGAAGGTGCTCAATGGCGGGTGCTGTCTCTTGTGAGCCAATATGGCAGTGCCCATCGATATCCTGCTGTAAAAAGTTTGTATGATGATTCCTCCATTTATCATTGTTTGTCAAAGATGTCAATTTTTGTTATATGTTAAGCTGCTGGGTACATGTTTCTCAGACTTTTCTGTGTTCTCTGAAGTCATCTGTGTAGTAATTGCTTCCATACTGATATTTTCTAAAGCTTCCAAAGTATTTGGGTACTTTAATTTGTGCTGATAACTCAGTATTATGCACCCTACTTCCCTCTGGCATCATAAAGGTACTGTGATACAGCATATTTGGTTGCTATTTTATTGTAATAGCATGATCTGTGATTATGGTGTTGGGGCATTTGTTTCTTCAGCGCATGATGCATTCCTGTTTGTAGTGTCTTCTTCTGTGACACAAGAAAAAGCTTTCTCTATAGAACTGTTTTCAATAAATTGTTCAATGTTGCTGGCTGATTTCAATTTATGTGTGATTCAATTACCTTATGGAAACCCTCTGAAGTGTTCACCAATGCTTCCAGCAAAAATTTTACAGTGGACTTAAACAGTGAATTGAAGTTCACATTCATGTTTATATGTAAACATAAGGTTCTACGACACATAACATGTAATTCAAGCTGGCATCAGAGACATTCAGTGAAGAGTGACACACCTACTGGCACATACCCAGTGACCTAAATTAGCATCAATTATAGTCTGCGACGACCTAAGCATTACAAAGAAGCTTCATTCACAAAAACGCAACGCACCTGCTCTTCACCTATAAAATAGAGCTGGGCCAGCTGGAGTCCACTCAGCTTATTGACTCTGGTGTGCCAATGTACATGCTAGGCTAATTAAACAATAAAAACTAGTTGTTTTAAGCAAAAATATTATCTTTGCTTACCAGTGACATCGGGATCCCCATAAAATGTGCATAGACGTTCAGGTTTCATGCTGAAACCAGTGACACAAAGGCCGATCTTTATGGAGAAAACAGTTGTTGCAAACACTTGAAACTACTTTACATCAGTTAGATAAGCGAACCTAATTGGTTGGCACATCTGTGCAAATTTTGTTTTAGTTGGGCAGTGTACATATAACCCTGTATAATTCTTAGGTTGTCACCGACTATAGGTTCATTACATACCCAGTGCTTCAAGTAGGCATCAAAAAGTTTCTTCAAACAGCGATACCTATATTCAGTCCCACATCTAGTGACCCATGTTGGCGTGAAAGAGCTTCGTTGAAGAGACGCACATATACACATACCTGCCAACTCTTCCGAATTTTCCGTAAGATGTACGAATTTTGAGCAGTCTTAAGATTTTACAAATCTTGCTTGAAATTTTATGGAAAACATTTTATTTGCAAAGAAAGAACTTGAAAATGTAGTAAAACTACACCCTGGTACCATGCACCGCCATGGGAGGGCAATACATATGCATGGTATCATCATCAGCAGCTGCAAGGTTGTAGTGACTTCTGTTGTCTACTAGGGGGGTCACGAATCCATATCCAGAGCTCGATAGTGCCGATAGCACCTCTAACGCCCCCGCATACCTATTGCCATGCCATGTTGCCTTTGCTCGCGCGGGCGCGCGGGTTTGGGCTTCAGTCAGCTTCACTCACCGCAGTGTGGGCCTCTCCTTTTGTGTGATTAGCTGCCGTGGTGGATGCAATGCGACTACAGCCTGTAGCAGCTTTGTAGTGCAATGGCGGGCTCCAAGCCCCGGCAGTACTTCCAAGTGTTTTTGAAGTCGTACAGGGTAGAATTTCTGTGCTTCGTGCCGTCGAAGAAAGGGGAGAAGTTCGGATTCTGCACCATATGTGCCCGTGATGTGAACATCTTGCATGGCGGCAAGTCTGACATCAAGGCCCACATCACTTCGAAAAAGCATCGGGGACATGTGCGAATCGTGGACAGCCAGCCAAACCTAGCAACTTTTGTACGCAGCGACAACGACCTCAGTGTTATTCGGGCAGAATGCCTCTTCACAGCATTTTTAGTTGAACACAACATCCCGCTGAGTGTCGGCGATCATGCCGGACCGCTTTTCCGGAAGATGCTCCCCAAGTGAGAAGAAGCGAAATGCCCGTAGACGAGCAAAGACGACGTCAATTGTTTGGGAAATGGCCGCCAACGCGAAGACCCCATTGCTGGATTCCCTAAAATAGCAAGTATTTTCGATCGCTGTGGATGGCAGTAACAATAGGGATACGCAGCTTTACCCTATTGTTGCGACATATTTCGTTAATGAAACGAGTAGAGTCGAAAACCGCCTTCTTTGCCTCGGGACAATACAAGGGGAAGCGACGGGTCACAAGATTGCAAATCTGGTTCTGGACGAGATGAAGTCTCGGAATTTGCCTGTTGAAAACCTGTTGGCTATGTATTCGGACAATGCCAATGTTGTGATCGGCAAGAAAAGTTTCTATTGTATTCAGAGAGGCTCAATCAGGTTTGATAGGGGTTGGTTGCTCGTGCCATCTCATCAATTTGGCTGCCCTAAAAGGAGCTTCATGTCCTTCCTGTAAAGGTTGACAAGGCTTTGGTTGACATTTTTTTTTTACCTAGAGAAAAGATCAACTTAAAAAGTTCCAAAAATTGCATGACGCCGAAGTCTGAAAGATGTTGAAGCATTCACAGACACGTTGGCTGTCGTTGAAAAAGTGTTTCAAGAGGCTGCTCGACCAGTCGAAACCACTACTCAGTTTTTTTTTTTTTTTATCTGAAACAAAGCAGTGCAACAAGCAGAGCTTGTTTTTAGAGTCATACCAATTCCGAAGACTTCCTCACAAACCCCCAAGGACCCTGTACTGACCCCAAAGTCTGCTACACGTCTTCACAAGACTGCTGCAGGCCTCAGGAAAAAAGCATCAATGGCGATGAACTCTCGCTAAACAGGAAAGGAGGTCATTCTGGATCTCAAGCAAAAAAATTGAAACTTCCTACGAAGGATTCTGGGGAAGCCAGCCACGTGACCCGTGAGGAGCGGCTGTTTTATTTTTT
The DNA here is from genome assembly GCF_050947875.1 of Dermacentor variabilis. Taxonomy (NCBI): domain Eukaryota; kingdom Metazoa; phylum Arthropoda; class Arachnida; order Ixodida; family Ixodidae; genus Dermacentor; species Dermacentor variabilis. The sequence continues at coordinate 185,807,381 of NC_134568.1, read as the reverse complement.
GTCATCGGAGGCAAACAGGGCATGCTGTATTTTTCTCCAAAATGTTATACCGCTTTTTGAGAAGGCAAACTGCCCTATTCAGGCACAGGCTCCTCAGATTCATGTACTGAGGGGCCTCTTGAACCGCCTTTTCGAGTATCTCCAGACTAGATTTGTGCACCCAGGTGTTGTCAAGGCAAGTCATTCATTGCTGAAAGTTAACTATGGAGCTGCAGAGAACCAGAAAGGTGATGAAGACATATTCATTGGCAGCACAACCTACTCTGTGGTTGAGACGCTGAGCTGCATAGAGAGGGAGTTCTTCTCTACTGTACGTCTGTACTGGAAGACGTCAATCTCAAGATGGCTGAAGGTGCTCAAGTACAAGCTCTGGAAACTGCTTCATTCAATAGCTTACATCATTTTATTATGGCGTTCCCTGCCATCCTACCCCGGCAGAGTGGCGAATAAAAAGAAGAAGCAATCGACGCACTTGAAGTCTAGTTTGCCAACTTGCAAGCATATCAGGTTCCAGCCGACATATTGAATGAGCCAAGGTGCGACGTGCAGTGGTCGCAATTCGGAAGCGTTCGAAGTGTCGACGGATTGCTCAGGTTCCACAGAATTTCAATGGTTATGCTAGGTATTCTCTCCATTCCCCACAGCAATGCTGAATGTGAGGCAATATTTAGCACTGCGAACAGAACTTGAACGGAGTTTCGCTCATCTGTGTGTGAGAAAACAATCGAAAGTCTGCTGATGGTCAACGAGCACCGGAGTGGTACTTGCTTTGGGCAAACCTATACGGAGAAGTTTTTGAGGCAGGTGAAGTCGGCAACAGCAAAATGATTGCAAAAATAAATTGTGCCCCAGTGGAGTTTTCGCTCTTTACTCTCCAAGACACGGATTTCACTTGCGGTTGTGAAAACCTGAGGAAGCTTGCCGCAAAAGGTAAACCCCCTTAAAAAAAAGAAAGTGCTACCGCACCGCATCGGGTCATGTAGTGTTCCCTGCTTAAGTGACTTGTATCTAGCTAACCATGACCAGGTTCTTGATGAGCGCCTGAAAAATAACACCGATGTCGTGAAAGTGTTCAGATTTGTTGACGATTTTTTAATTATTTGGAATAACGAATCAGATAAATTTGACTAGGGTGGTTTCAAAAACCGCAACCTCGTTCCCTGAAGTGGAGTCTCCTTTGTTGATGCATGAAGTGCCCATAGGCAATTTCATAAGGTTTTTAGACTTGGGACTGTACTTTTCACCACAAAAGGTCTGCTGGAATTATCAGCCAAGAGGCAATAAGCCAGTCCTACCATTTCATTCTGCTCATTTAAAACTTGTAAGACACACAGTAGTAACATCGTGTTTCAATAATTCTCTCATGAAGTCATGTGACCACAAAGTGGAAACCAGTTTCAGAGATCATGCGAAGTGCCTGGCAGATTCTGGTAACCCAATGCGTATGACACTCACCTCTGCCTCGGAAGGCTTGAGCAGGAAGTGTAAAAACGCGTCGAAGAGAAGCAGTACCAGTGCTAGAGCAAAGAAAGCTGCTGTGGTACCATACATTCATTTTATTTCACATAACCTCAGAAGAATAGCAGCAATGTTGTAGGTGGACGTGGTTTTCTCTGCCCCTGAGCGTCTACAGAAGCTATGCAAACAGGCTAATTCAGAGAATAACAAAAGGAACGCATGTTCAACTCAACATCGCAAACAATAAGTAACCTGCACTCATAACATTGTCTATGCCATTCCGCTTTTGTGCGGAAAAACATATATTGGTCAAACTCGCAGATGCATCAATGAGACTAAAAGAGCATCAATATAATGTCACTAGGGTAATCTCGGGTCATTTGAGCATTCATTGCAGAGATTGTCCCTGAAAACCCATGATTGAGTGTACTTCTATATTGTATAGGGCTCATAGCAGGATGACAAGGGAGATTGTGGAGGCCTACAGAATTGCAAAATTAGAGGAAAGGTGTGTGAGCATGCCATCAGTGTCGCTATCTGAAAAAGAGATGATTTCTCGGTTTATCGTTGTAACTATTGCTGTATGTTTTGACCATACCTTGGACCCGTGCACAGTTCGACATGCACCACTGAATGTTCTTTTTTACTGTCTCATTTGCTTCCGCTTGTACGGTATATAGGTATTTATCTATGTGTGCCAAAATAAAATCAATAGTTGAAAGTAGCACTGCCTCTGTGTATCTTTCTATGTCCTCGTTCAGTAGCGCTTACACACTATCATGGATTCAAACCTACTAGCCCGCCAACATGTTTTAATCGAATGCACAGGATGTCCATTAATTGTCCTCTCTGGGACATTCTGGGATCATTACTTGGATGTTACATATTCTACTGTTTCCAGAAATTATGAGTGAATGTGGCATTTAAAGGCACATAGCCTTAAATATAAAGAATTGTCTTTTTCAAGTTTGTACATTTCTTCATACATGTGCGAACTTTAATCACCCTAATGTACTCTCCATGAGATGTAATTCACTTGCCTTCCTGATTTTTCCCGACTTCAGGCTTACAGCTTTCAATGCTTGTTTTTTCCCTCTTTATATGTATACCTATGAAATTTTGGAAACTCTGGAAACAGTGTTGTGAGGGTGGAAGCACACACACCTACCTACACAGCACTGACTTTATGGCAGTTCCTAACATAAAACAGAACAATGGATTTTGCTCTCCATGATTCAATTCCAATCCTGAAACAAGAACTTAAAGATGCTTTTAGGACGAGGAACAGTTAAAGAAACAAACGACAAAAACACTGAAGGCCATCATCCTGTAACAGTTCTAGAACAGAAATGAGTAATAGAAAAGGCAATCAGGCAAGTGCAGTGCATATCAGGGAGTTTTCTGAAGGTGACAAAAGTTTAGAAATGTTCAGACAGGAAAATGAACTTTTAAAACATGCTTAGTGTTTTTGGATTCATCATCCCAAGTGTGACACTAATTTCATGCTGAACAATTGACTATAAATCGGACAATATAGTTTACAACAGTTAAACTTTCAAAATGTAATATTTATTGCATGTACACTTCCCACTTCATAATTAAAACACATCTTCACAGGTACTATAAAAACTGCAGTAGAAGGCTGCTTGTTGAATGTAAAAGCAAGAAAAGCTAAATCAACATGAAAAAGCACTATAGAAGTGTTATAGGTAAACAGCACAGAACGTTAGCATCATGAAGTGAACATTATAAAATAAGAATTACAGAATGTTAAATAATGCGAGAGTGTAAAGCTGGAAAGCAGAAAAATTTGCAGAGCAGAAGCTGGCAGTTCCAGCACATTAAATAGACTGTCTACAATTTTTGAGGACCTACTATTTTGTAGTGCAAAGGAAAGTCAACCCTTCGAAGCATCAGAATGTGCAGTGGTTTTTTTAGAAAGCAAGCACAAATTTTTCAAACAGAGTTTTGTTATTCACGTAGTCTGGATGCCTGCAACACTGGCTACTGTACATGGAAGCAATGCTGTGCTGGTGAAAAAAAAATGGAAGTGCATAGGGTTTCTTCAGGAATGGTTACTTTGTGTAAAACACTGAAATTATAATAGCCCTCCTAGTACACCATCGATTGCGTAGGTAGCTCTTTTAAGTCACCTAAAATCTCGCATTTCCAACAGGCGCAGTCTGTGCAGTCTAGCTGTACCTTTCTGTTGGCACTGCTTCCAAAATTCAAGGCTTGCACGACGATCTAGTAGGCACATTGTCACAAGGAATGCTACTGGCCGCTGTGGTGACGCCAGCACACATTTTAGGCATTCTGCATCCGACAGTAACTTTTGCACCACTCCCACAATGCGAGTCACACCTGATGCACATTGATCTGCACCACCATGTCGCAAGGCACCCCTGAGGACTCATTGATGCACCATGTTCGTATGCATGAAGGCAGTGCCACTTTTCAACATGTGCTATCTGGAAATAAGAAATGACCCTATGATGCAAAGTTAGCAGACACATATAAAATACAAATGCATCAAGTTATCTAAGCAAGATCACTCTCCCTGCGCAAGTTTAAGCCACATGATGGAGCTTACAGTTTGGTTTACACCGTTTAGTTTCAAGTGCCGCCAAAGTAATTTTTGCACCCACTTTGAGAGCCAAATTACAAAATAATGCCTTGCTTGTGGGATACAAGCATGCTTATTTTCGTCAATGTGACACATAATCTCCTCACTCCCACCACAATCCAAAGACATGTCCTGAGCAGTTGACAGTCCTTTTAATACATGGTTGAAAATAATTGTTTTGTTGTGCGTGTTGCTTCCTGTGGTTAACTGAAATATTTATTCACTCAAACTTAATTTTTTTGCCGGTGCACTCAGCCTGCACTGGCTACTTAACTCGTATCTAGTAGTTTCAATGTAGTAGTGCACCAATGTTCTATTGGTGCATTTACTTCATAGTGAACGAATAACAGCACAAAATGACAAGGACGAGACGGTGACACACACATGTGCTGTTACTTACTCTTAGCTATTAAGAGGAAGCTTTAGCTCAAGGCTCCTATCTTAATACAGGCAAAAGGAGAAAGAATTTTTTCTCAGCAACCACTGCATTGAATTTGACAAGGTTTGTTGCATTTAAAAGAAATATTCCAAATCTAGTGATGGTAGGAAGCGGATTTCTGAAGGAATATTATCCTTGCTATAAGTTTTGCACACCACAAAAAACTTGGACCAGTGTGATACTCAACTAAAGAGACTGAACTAAATAACAGGGGTGTAGCCATAGGCTGTTACAACATCTTGCATCATATATATATTTTCCATAGAATATCTATCTAGCTGGCAATAAAGGGCCCATCCGCCAAAGCAGCCTAGGTACAGTGAATAAAACACAGAACTTAACTCTTTTAACACTACATTTAGAAAAGTAAAGTGACATTAAGCTTGCTACACCTGAACTCACCACACATTAGCTTGCACAGATGCAGCCTGGGAAAGTTTTTTTTCCCCTTTGTACAGAACCAGCTCAAGTTGGCTGCAGCATTCCAGCTCAGGAGGGACTGTGGTATCCATGTTGTTCTTTGTTTAGTTGAGTCCCTTCCTTGGGCAATTGTGCGCTTTTTCTGCTAAAAAAATAAAAATAAGGACAAATATAGCTCTAAAGATAAATTAGAATCCAGTTGACATGTAAAGTTTCGCAATCTGAAGGAAAAGTTGTAATATTATGAAATGGTGGCGTCAGTACCAATTTCACAACACAAGTGTTACAAGACAGGCAACTTGAGCTCTAATTAAAACAGGTTTACAGCCATAAAATTGGCAAAATGACAAAAATAGACGGAGAGCAATTTCCATTTAATTTCGAGCTTCTCTGTTTGTCTCAAGTTGTTTGTTATACCCCAGCATGTCAGTCACATTGAAAAAAGGCAAATCTGGGAGGTCCCGAAGGTGCGAAGGAGCACTGTATGAATTGATGAGCAGCTGATTAAAGTACTGTGAATAGGTATGCTAAATACCATTCACTATGTGCAAGATCCTTTCCATCAAGGCTGTAAGAAAATCAATGACATTAGCATCATGCGAATTTTTACTTTAGCACTATTTGCAAGATGAAAAACTACTTGAGATGTAGCAATGCTTAGAAAAAAGAAAGTTGTAACGCACTATATTAGCCTTAATTAAAACACAAACAGTGGAGCACGTGCCTACTTTACAGTATTTATCACCTAGCACTGGTTTTGTGATAACTGCGTCAGTGAGGTGAAAAAAGCACATCCTATAATGGTTCTATAAAAAACTAACTATATAGGCTGGATATTGGCAACAGAGTGCACAAATTGGCAATTCAGGTTGTACTGCCCGATGAAAAAGAAAATTTATTTCATCACGGTTTAATCTGTCGCTATATAACAGTCACCTGCTTTGACGATATGTTATAATAGCCCACTTTGTGCAGAAGTAGAATTAAAAAAAAGTTTTTATACAAGGGAAGCAGAATCTCTATATCGATATAGTCAACGACAGGTCAGGAATGCAGTGGCTAGTTATGTTCCCTGAACGGGAATGTGACATTTGCCAACAAATTAAATTGCCTAGCTATAGTCCCCTCGCCTTTCTCATCCTTCATATCCATGTCATGCACCAGCAAATCACCTCGTCTATATGGCCTTCCTGTCCTAAATGTTACACCAGCAAATCACCTCGTCTATATGGCCTTCCTGTCCTAAATGTTATTCTTCATATCCAAGTCCCTCTCTGCACTTTTCACAGATGCTTCCTGATCAAGAAACCAAGAATGTAGTGGCAAGTGTCCTTCCAAAGGAACATGACATGTGCCACTTAAACACCACGTCTATAGTCTCCCTCTCCTTTCTTATTCTTCAATTTATAGTCCTTGACTTATCTCAGACACTTCCTGCCCAAGAAACCTAAAAATGCAGTGACAAGTGTTCCTCCAAAGAAACATGACATGTGCCAGTTAATCACCTCGTCTATAGTCTCCCTCTCCTTTCTTATCCTTCGTATTTATGCCCCTGCCTTGACTTTTCTAAGACACTTCCTGGCCAAGAAACCCAAGAATGCAGTGGCAGGCATCTCCAAGGGAACATGACATGAGGCAGAAAATCATTGTCTATATTCTCCATCTTATCCTTTGTATCCATGTGCCTATGTTTGCTTTTCTCAAGACACTTCCTGGCCAAGAAACCCAAGAATGCAGCGGCAAGTGTCCCTCCAAAGAAACATGACATGTGCCAACAAATCTCCTCGATAATAGTCTCCCTGTCCTTTCTTATCCTTCATATTTATGCCCCTGCCTTGACTTTTCTTGGACACTTCTTGGCCAAGAAACCCAAGAATGCAGTGGCAAGTGTCCCTCCAAGACAATATGACATGTGACAGCAAGTCACCTCGTTAATAGTCTCCCTCTCCTTTCTCATTGTAGGTATCCATGTCCCTGCCTTTGCTTTTCTCCAGATCCTTCCTCACCAAGAAACACAAGAATGCAGCGGCAAGTGTCCCTCCAAGGAAACATCACATGCGCCAGAAAATCACCTAGTCTATATTCTCCCACTCTTTCTTATCCTTCCTATCCATGTCCCTGCCTTAGCTTTTCTAAAATGCTTCCTCGCGAACAAACCCAAGAATGCAGCAGCAAGTGTCCCTTCAAGGGAACATGATATGTGACAGCAAATCACCTCGGCTATAGTCTCCCTCTCCTTTCTTATCCTTAGTATCCATGTGCCTGTGCTCGCTTTTCTGACACTTCCTGATCAAGAAACCCAAGAATGCAACAGCAACTGTCCTCCCAGTCATGCGATGTCCAGCCGTGCCCCTGTGCCCTTTCCCAGAAATGGCCACCACTGTGATCCAAGTATCCCGATTGCCACCTACTCAACTTTCTTGTGTACAGGGCACTACTTTTGTTGGAGAGGTGAACTTTCCCTCTTTCCCTGTAAACCCTATTGTTTTGTCAGCCGGCTCTGTCAAAGTGGAAGCTTTGAAGCCTCTTTTCTCGTGCATCGTCATGTTGCGCCTAGCAATGCCTTCTTTATCTGTTACATTTAATTTAGCTAAGCTGATGTCATTGTTTTGCTCGGCTGCCAGTGACTCTCTGTCCACACGTAAGAGCCGACCAAAGTTCTTTGAGGCTGGTGACAGCAACAACCCCGTCTCGCTTGCGAGTGCGTCAGCTGTCTCTCCTTGCAGGCGTGAACTTTGACACATGCCTTGTGATATGCTCTTGTTGAGCTAGCCAGCTGGCAGGATTTCCACTACTGCTTTTTCAACCCTCGAGCCTAGCTCAGTTTTTGTTGCCGAGTTTACCTCTTTTGCTACTTCTGCTGGAGCGGCTTTTGCATTTTCAGATGAAAGCGACATGATTTGACGAGCTTGGGATCGCGTCAACGCCTATGCTAAGCCCTCTCCAAGATTCAGCCCCTCCTCACGCAGTAACTGATCTGACCAATTCGAGGGAATGCAAGGGTACTGCAGCGACAAGAATTTGGAAACTGCAGCCTCAATCACGAGCTCCCCAAACGGCCCACTGATCTTGACTTTCACCATCAGTAGACATACGCTGCGTTCTTCCACAACCTGTTTAATCCATGCTACTTCTCCAGTGAAATCTACCTTTACACAAGATGGATGGACAATGTCCATGGTGGCGGCAATATCTCGTAGCACCCGGCATGGTTTTCCATTAATATGCAGGTAGTAAAGATATGGGCATAGAAGTTCCATGTTCTCGTCTCATTCGTCCCCGTAGAAAAAAACTACCCTAGGCCTCCCGCAGTTCACATAAATATGTCGAAGTTTGTGGCACTTATAGCAAAGGATCAGTCTAAAAGATTTGGATTCCCCTTTCTGCTCTTTTTGGATGGCTTCGCCATTTGACTTCTCTTCGCTCTTTTCTGATGTCCGTTTCTCCACGTCTAGTCTGGTCATTTCGTCTGTGATCCCTTTTTGAACGGAAATTGTTTCCACAGTCCATTTTGACCGTCCCAATTTTTCATCTTCGCAGTCAGCTTTCTACGCGTTGCATACTCTGGCTAATTCGACCGCCCTTTCCAGTGTTTTCCTCTGACTTGCACCCACAGCTTCAAAAATTGTGGGATGCTTTTGTAAAACTGCTCTAGACACATACATTCAATAATCATGTCTCTGCTCTCGTATGCTTCCACGCTTTTCAACCACTCAACTAGGTTTGCCTTTAAGCCATATGAAAACTCCGGATATCCCTCACTATCCTTCTTGCCCGTGCTTCGAAACCTTTGCTGAAAAGCTTTGGCTGAAAGGCGGTACTTTCTCAAAAAGCTAGCCTTAGCCTTCGCATGCATAATCATATGCATCTTGTGCTCCAAGTCTAGCAATTAATTCAGCAGCTTTACATGGCAACATAGACAACAACCGCTGTGGCCATGTACTTGCAGCAAAGTTCACCTTCTGGCAAGTCCTTTCAAAATTTCCTAGGAACAACCCTATGTCGTTCCCAACTTCAAATGGCTTTAACAGCCTTTCCATGGAGTATGGTTCTGCCTCATTTGATCATTCCAGAGCCCTTTCACTCGTTCGAGAAAACTGCAAACATTTACTTTCAAGGCTAAGTTGCATTTTTCTTAACTCGCAATCTTTCTTGCATTCCACTCTGTCCTGTTCTTTCTTTCTCTGTCTGTCCCGTTCTCTCTCTCTATCCCGTCTCTCTCTTCTCCTAAGAAGTTCTAACCCAATTCCAATCTCCTCCTCTCTGGCCTGTTCGGAAATCAGCTTTAATATTTCCAATTTCATCATTTTCTTGTGTATTTCTAGGCCCAGTTTCTCACCGACAACCAACAATTCGTCTCTCAGCAGTATCCTGAAATCCATGATTGCTGTTTTACTGCCTTGATCCTGCTTGCTAAACATGGCTAGGTAAACACAACCTAGCTAACGATCAACAATACAGCTTTCCTACTGTTCTAAACTGAACAATGACAACATGAAGCCTAGACAGTCAAAGCAAGAACCAAGCACTCACCACAGACACAGCACCATGTCGCAAAGTCCGTCTCACCGTTGCCAGCTAGTTGTAAGAATTGGGGTCGGGCATGTCAAAATGGGGTAGCTGGCCCATGCCGTTGTCTGACACATCCACGCTAAGGATGTTGTTGAAGGGAGAAACATGTTCTCATCAAGAATGAGGAGTACTGGGTTTAGTTACAATATCTACATGAAGAGTGGAGAATGTTAAATCTCATCAGACTAGCATGACTGAAGTGAAGCACACCGAGGAGCTGAAAAAGTTTGCTTAAACCCCCCTCTGTCCTCCCTAGATCCCTAGGCCAGGGAAAACTTCCGCCCCCTTCTTCCAAGTGGAGCGTCCGAAGTCGTCGAAGGGCCTGCGTTGAGGGCAAGGGTTGACACAATCACTCCCGAACCTTTTTTCACTGAATACACACAAAGGAGGGGAGCTTCGTAGACGGGGATTGCCACGCTTCCCTCAAGCTGGCACCTCTCGGTTCCTGGGATGACACCTCAGTTAGCTGGAGCGTCTGTTAAACGACCGTGGCGGTCACCGGAGTCCATGAGGGAATGCCTCAGAACACCCCTTTTCAGGAGCTTTCTTGCTCCCATTGGTTCGTGAAGGCAACAGTGAACCAACGAACAATACTCAGTCTGCCAAACGTGTCTTGCCTTGCGGGTGCCGCAGGTCTGTCCGAGGGTGACGCAATGTCAGCTTCACAAAGCAATTTGTCGCAGTGGGGCTGGAGAGGCTAGAAGTTCACTACCCCCACTGGCCGATCGTAATAACAGCCTTCCCAAAAATGCTGAACACACTTCTTTCTTTAAGGCATTCTTTCCATAGGCTTTTTGAAACATTTGATGAATTTCTGTACAATTTTTGCAAAATTTCACAGCAAATCAGATATTGATCCTTTGCTCTGTCTGTACATTGATTTGCATTTCGATAAAGACTAAAAATGGGTTGCACTAAAAAGTACACACATAAAATTCTACCTTATCATGCAGCAGTTCAGCTTGTACAAGAGATACATTGGCTCCTTTTGGGTGGCGAGAGTGAGAGCAGTGCTGTTACACCCTCTCCCACGTTTTTGCTGACTCACTGCATAAACTCTTGAAATATACCTCATACATATGTTGCATACAAAATTAAGCCACCTTCATTGGCTTGAGTACAGGTTGGTCCTTGGAACTATTATGTTAATAGAATAGATGTATTTGAAGAAATTCACCAATCTGCTTAGTTTAGTGCATGGAGGTTAGACAAAGAGCTTCACTCAACATCCACAGGTCTACATTACATTCTAGTGTACCGAGCTCACTAAATTTCTTTATTAAGCCTTATATTTAACAACTTTCTTTTCCTTAAAAAATGCTTCACCACATTTTTCACAAATTCCCATGAAAGTACTAACATCACTGCTTCAATCTTGACTTGGGCAGCTTCTTGATTAGATGCCAGTAGTTGAAGTGGAAAGTCCGTGAGTCCATGAGATCAATAAAGAGGCTGCCTTCAAGGTGGTCCATCTCATGCTGAATGATTCTAGCTGGCCATCCATATGCCTGCCACTCATGGGCCTCTCCTTTTTCATTCAGACCTAAGGATAAAGCCAGGACAGCCAACTAGTACAGCAATGTTTCACTATTAATACTGTCAATGTGCAAGTAAACTATGCGCAACAATTACTTTATGCAAAATACTCTCTGCAAAGTCTGATTCACACTAAATGACCTTGCCCCAGAAGGAAAGAGAAATGCCTTTCAGTACCTCGACCCACATCCTTGTGCCTCCTGTGCAACTGTGTAATACCTGTGTCACACAGGCACATTTAGAAGGCCTTCCAGTCAACGGCCTTCGAAACGCCACAACTCTATCGACTCAAAGGAGTTGTCGCGCTGCTACACGGCACTTTTGAAAGGTCGTTGAGTGGTTCAGGCATTTTTGCAAAATTGCGTGGCGCTGTGGATCTTTATTTTCGTTTTCATGTCACGAAAAATTAAACAACATTAAAACCATTTAAAAGCACTATAATTTCTTTTATGCTTGTTTATACATTGCCATACATATAAGTTTAGTTTTTAAGTTGTTGAGTAGCGAAACTGCGGCAACGTTTGCGCCGCTCGGTGCAGCTGCCGTTTTGGTGTGTTCGCACACGTCAAGTGGCAAAAATACTTTATTGAATAATTAATAACACTCATATATAGTATTTTTAGAACATTTGGTTTGATTTGTTCTTTCTAACCATGAGTACGTGCACACTATGAACGACAGGGCATGTTCGCGCCGTTTCCACTTCCGTTGCTCAAAGGCCACTGAGATTTCGATAGAGTTGTAGGGTGCTCCGTTGACTCGATAGACTATTGACTCGGCGGCCTTTGAAACCGCCTGTGTAGCAGCTCGAACTTGACCTTTGAGTCAACTGACTATCGTTTGGAAGGCCTTCCAAACGCCCGTGTGACACGGGTATAAGCTTTGAAGGCCACTTGCTGTTTTTGAAGGTCGCACAAAGACAGTAGCTCCCAAAAAGAAAAAAAAAAAATGTTTTGCTTCAATGATTAGGACAAGTGCACAAGTTGTAGCCACCCATGCTTAGTTTATCCTCAGAAAAATTTATGGAAGTACTATGAAAATGGCAAGCTTCAGTTGGGAGGTAAAATATAAGTAAATGAACATTGCTGTGCCACTCGTCATTTTGAGTGAGTGGTTGGAAAGTCGGACATTCTGGACGACTCTAAGCTTTGCAGAGCAAAAGTTACTAGCTTAGCAGCATAGGTCAGCAGAAAAGCAAAAACTTGGCCGAAAATATTTTCATAGGCTATGTACTTGCACTTGTTGGCACTCACTCATGTTCCTACTCGTACCAAAACTCACTTGCAATCATTGTCGCTTACATTCTCACTTACCGACACTCAGTCATGCTCATAGCCACATCCACTCACTGGCACTCATTCACACTTGCCAAGTCACCCACGTTGATACTCATGTCCCCTTAAAATTACTGTCACTGACTTTTTCTTGTACTTGTGTTAACCGGCACTCACTCCCTTTGTCACTCAGCAGTGTTCTACCTCACATTTGTGAAATGAGTGCGGAGTGAGTATGCATCAGTGTACTTGTGACTGAGTATGCTGACCTGTGCTTAGCAGAGGTTGGCAAAATATCTGATCCATGGCATGCAGCGACTGTGAAGGCTCTCTGAATGTATAACCATTTCTATGAAAAATGCAACCAAGATGTGGCATAGTGCAGGCGAATGCTTACGTACATGCCTACATTATAATAAAAACAAATCACTCCACTAATGGTGTACCTTTTCGATATGTTGTTGCCACTATGGCATTTCTATAGTATTTTGTTAGGCATTGCACGTGTAGTCGTACTTATGACTGTAGCAATAAACTTTAAGGACGTTCCCCAAAAAGTAGCTGTCATACTGCTGCACCAAAATAAAATTTAATACTGTATTTATTAGACTATAAGGCGAGCTTATTCACCAGGATTCTTAGCCTCGAGGTCACCTCCCGACTTATATGCGAATTTCGCTTTGTAGTGTGGCTTTACGGCAGCGTGCGCTGCGATGCCGTGAAGCCACACTTAAAGGACAAATTAGCACTGCCATGAAGCCACACCTATATAACCCGCACTCTGCATGTTGAAGCTTCCTTTCCCCTTATTTTATGGTGGCCATATTACGTTTTGGCTGAGTTGATAATTCATTATTTCAGGCAATCCCCACCAAATCTGAATAATTTATTTCCTGCTCTATATCTCCCTATATTAGTGAGCATACTTTTAAGAGAAAGCTTTAGATCAGGGGCTCTTATCTAAATAATTAGGAAAGGAGAAATCATTTTTCTCGCAAACGCTGCACCAAGTTTGATAAGGTTTGTGGCATTTAAAAGAAAAAAGTTAAATTAAATTATGGGGTTTTACGTGCCAAAACCACTTTCTGATTATGAGGCACGCCGTAGTGGAGAAATTTCAAACACCTGGGGTTCTTTAACGTGCACTTAAATCTAAGTACACGGGTGTTTTCGCATTTCGCCCACATCGAAATGCAGCCGCCATGGCTGGGATTCGATCCTGTGACCTCGTGCTCAGCAGCCCAGCACCATAGCCACTGAGCAACCACGGCGGGTAGAAAAAAGTTAAAATCTGGTGACTGTTGGTAGTGAATTTTAAACTTATGTCGTTCATTTTTTATTAAAAATTGTTGAAAATCGCAAATATTTTGAAAATGAAACTATTAAGTTTATAATACTACCTCAGCAATGAAAAACAGTATTAAAATTCTGTCAATCGCATCTAATAGTACATCTAAGAAGATTGATGTATTATACATGGATCTGAAATACACCACTTATATGCGAGTAGGACATTTGGAAAACCCTCGTAAACAATGTAGCAAATTTATGTAAGATATAAATTCATATATAAAATTTGTCTGCTTTGAATGCTCTAATAGATAACCCGCTGCAGTGGCCTAGCGGCTATGATGTTGCGCTGCTAAGCACAAGGCCTGGCTGCAGCGACTACATTTTGATGGGGGCGAAATGTAAAAACGCACATGTCCCGTGCATTGAGGGCACGTTAAAGGTCCCCTGGTGGTCAAAATTAATCCGTAGTCCTTCACTACAGCATGCCTCATGATTCTGATACATAAAACCCTAGAATCTTCCTCCTGCTCTAACGCATGCAGTTTACAGAACTGTGACATCTGTTCTTGGTGCAGAGCTATGAATTTTTAAACTTTGCTTTTATATTTTTTTTTTCAACCTAACAAATTTTTGAAAAATTCCTTAAAGGAAACTCGGGCCTTCAACCAAAATTTTGCTTCCAACAGTCACTAGAATTAACTTTCTCTCTCAAATGCAACAAATTTCGTTAAAATAGGCCCAGTAGTTATCTCAGAAAAGTGTTTCTGCATTTTATATGTATTTAAATAGGCGGTATCTGAGTAGGACTTCAACTAAAGCTTCGCCTTAAGTTTTTTTGGGGGGAGGCACCTTTGGCCCTGGCACCTTTGGCCCTGGCACCTTTGACTCATAATCATGACCACCTTATAATTGAATAAGTACAGTATCACACTAGTAGCTGCATTTATTAGTACACAGCAGCATAACTGGCAGGTTAGTAGACTTTTTACATGTCTCAAATTATTCAAATACACTTATGAGGACACCATTAAAATGATTGGATTCACCCAGTCTCCGATGATGCTGTCCCAAATGCATAAAACCCTATGTTGTGCCACATATAATTAAATGATGCACAAGTGCCTGCCGTGGTTCCTTAGTGGCTATGATGATGATGGGCTGCAAAGCACGAGGTCGCAGGATGAAATCCTGGCCACGGCGGCCGCATTTCGATTGGGGTGAAATGAGAAAACACTTGTGTACTTATATTTATGTGCACGCTAAGAAACCCCAGGTGGTCCAAATTATTCCAGAGTCCCCCACTAGGGTGTGCCTCATAATCAGATTGTGGTCTTGGCACGTAAAACCCTATAATTTCATATTAAAATGTTGCACAATTCAGTACCATTTGCTATGCTGTGAAGTATTAGGAGTGATTACACATCTTGATAAAAAAAAATGATGCCCAGTTAAGAGACGCTGCCATTACAGGTATCCAACCAATTAAAGTGGTGGACTGAATCCAGGGATTCTGCCCACATAGAATACTTCCCCCAATTTATCAACTCCACTGGTCTAATCATAGCCTCCTATATTTAGGAGGCTATGGTTTGATGAAGCTAATTAGATATGTTCTTATTACTTTTGCAGATCCCAATGCCATGATTCCCCTCTTCCCTTCTGCTTTCAATGTTATAACAAAATTATTTACAAAATATAAAATTTTATGTATTATAAATTTTACATTATTATTATTACTTTATTGAATTATAATATATCAATTTATAAAGTTCATTTATACAACCTTTGTCCGTAAAGTTTTGAGACTGATTTACTTTCTTCTCTAGAAATGATTCCCCAAAACAAATGTTGGTGCATATGTGTAGCACCATCTTTTCGGACTAACCTGAGCTATTTATGTTAATTGCTGTGGCAGCCGCTAGATGGCACTACATGTAGAAAAATGCGTTGTCGCTAGTCATCTGCGCATTCTACTGTGAGTGAATGTAGAGATGGACGTCCACCTCGAACAACGTGTAAACATAAAATTCTGTGTGAAGCTTGGCAAGACAGCCACACAGACATATGAGCTCCTTCGTGACGCTTATGGCAACGAGACATTATCACGGGCGCGAGTTTTCTAGTGGCACAAGAGGTTCAATTCGGGGAGAACATCGGCCGAAGACGACACAAGGCAGGGGCACCATGCAACCTCACGGAATGAAAACAACGTGGCTCGGATCAGGGAGATAGTACAGCAAGACCGCACCATTACAGTCCGCATGCTGTAGGATGCTCTCAGCATTAGTAAGACAACATGTCACCAAATTTTGCGTGAGAACTTGGGGAAACGAAAGCTGAATGCCAGACTTGTGCCGCACTCCCTCACACAGGACCAGAAGGACACGGGGGCATCAGTGAGTGCTGATTTACTCTCCAAGGCAGAGAAGGATGCTGCATTCGTCGACAGCATCATTGCTGAAGACGAAACATGATGTTTTCAATACGATCCTCAAAGAGGCAGAACGCCGAATGGCGGGTCCACAAGCTCTCCGGCATCAAGAAAGGTGCAGCGACAGAAGACCAAAACAAAGACAATGCTGATAGTTTTTTTTCGATGCCAGAGGTGTCATACACCATGAGTTCATCCCACAAGGGCAGACGGTGAATCAGGAGTTTTATATCCGCGAGCTCCAACACATGTGTGATGCCTTGCGGCGCCGTTGCCCTGACTTATGGGTAGCTGGACAATGGAGCGTTCTCCACGATAACGCAAGGCTGCACACTGCTCTCAGCAGGACAAAATTTCTCGCCAAACACAGCATTACTGTACTTCCCCATCCGCCATACTTGCCTGACCTCTCCCCATGTGATTTTTTCCTGTTTCCTCGCGTGAAGAGAGCCCTAAAAGCTCACTGGATGGGGATCGTGTAGGCCATTCAAGATGCCACGACAAAGGAGCTGACAGCCCTGCCAAAAGAAGTGTTTTCCAACTGTTTCCAAGACCTCAAGAAGCATTGAAAGCTGTGTATATAGACTGCAAGGGAGACTATTTCAAAGGGGTGCTGCACAAATGATTTCAATGTTAAATGCATTTTTTTTAATGGACTCAGTCTCGGAACTTTACGGACAAAGGTTGTGAAACATTAATGGTAGGTTGTTGGTAGTCATACTCAGAAACTTAACAATTTCTCTTTTGCTGTTTTTTTCCACTCCTTCCAACTAAGTCTTTGTTTCCACATAGCGATAATATGTACCCCCTTAACAATTTATGCAGTAGGCACAGTTAGCTAACCATGATGAATTATGAAAACTTTTTAAAGGCATACCGAAATGATTTTGATGGTTTTCGTACAAATGCAGAGAGTCTGCTAGGTAGGTCCTTGTCATCATTAAGGGTCAAATTTAAGTGCACTGCATAAACTGTCTAATTTGTTATTAGGTTTAAGCACCCTCAAGGCCTGTCAAGGCTTTACGGAGGAGAGTGGCTTACAGGTAATATCAGCAATTGCATGAGAAAAAAAATACGACATAAAAGATACAATTTGACAAGCAATTTGGTAGGAATACAATGAGTAGGGAAAAAAGAAGCTATTACAAAAACTACAAGATATACAGGTACTACATGAAACTGTATTCTAGTAAGTAATGTTGTCTAAGGCATCACAAAACAAGGAATTATTGCTAATGGACACAATGTTTGCGGGAAGGCAGTTCCACGCCAATGATGTCTGAGGTATGAATGGCTGGGAAAATGTATTTGTGCTGCAAGAAGGAATGTGAACCTTGTAAGAATGATCGATGTGACGGGATATATAGTGTGGAATATGAATGAATACATCATACAATGTTGTATGGTGAAAGATTTTGTGAAATAATGATAAACGGGAAACTTTACATCGACCTGCAAGAGATGGAAGAGAAAGAAGAGTTTTGATGGCCGTTATACTGGCAGTTCTGTTATAATTTGAAAGAATAAGACGAGCAGCGTTATTCTGAACTAATTCTAACATGTTAAGTTGATGTTATTAGGGTCCCAGACTGCTCTAGTATATTCTAATTTGAGGTGTATTAATCTTTTGATGATGATGAATATAGTGTTTTGTGGTGCAAGAGCCAAGAAAGACCAAAGAGCGCCAGGCCAATGGTAATGAGTTCAAAGTGAAGCAAAAAATTATAAGAAATGGATGTGACAGGGCTGTAAAGGGGCCTAAAGGTTGGTTACTGTAAAGTGCGTAAGAGCTACATGTAATAAAACTATGGCAATGACTATGAAGTGTGCCAAGGACGTGAAAGATACACTGTGAAAGAATTATAATGTACTAAAATTGGTCACAGGCTGAAAATTCCAAAAAGCACTACTGCACTAACAGAGCCCTTCAAGCGCAAGGACATGAAGGCATGTGCTATACAAGGACTAGTATCACAGCTGCATCCTCTGGAGAGAGGTGTTAAGAATGGCCTGCTCAGGTGCAAGTTTTGCCAGCCAAGTGCGAGAGCGGTGTCGACTTTTTCTAGAAAGCCCCCATCATCCTCTAGCCAAACGGCGTCACTGAGTCTACTGTGTCCGGAGGACAATACGCCGCGTCCTCGTCTCTCCGTCGCGGGATTGCCAAGAGGAGTTCGACGAACCAGGCTTTGTGACTGAACACGCCACCGCCGACCCGGTCTGCCGTGAGCAAGGGAGGTCCCGAGGGAACGTCTTTGGAGGCCCCTTCCCACACACCGTTCCTGACGTAAGCCCGAGTTCTGCAAAGTCCGTCTGCCCTCGGTGGGGTTCGTGAAACCGGTGTGGAAGCCCTCCCGCTCAAACGCGGCTCGTCTGCGATGACTGGTCAAACGTTTCCCTCACCTTGGAATCGAGGGAGGACCGAGTGTTTATAAACCACTGTTGTGTGGCTGCTCAGTGTACTTTTCTCTCGCAGTCATGCTAGACTGATGAACTACAACGTCCTTATGTAGATACTGTAAATAAACCCATATTCCTCGTTCTCGATAAGAAGCAGTCCTTCCCTTCAACAACGTCCTCAGCGTGTATAAGTTGGACGACGGCATGAGCCAGCTACCTTCTAATTCATGCCCGACTTCAATCTTGACAACTGATTACAAGCAATGGGATTGAGCCCCCAATCCTGACAGTGTGCCTTGGTTGCGAACTGCTGTTTGAACGCCGAGGACGGAAATTGGGACGGTCGAAATGGACCGCGGAAACCATTTCCGTTCAAAGAGGGTTCGCAGACTAGACGATCGGAGCCTGTAGACATGGAGGAAAAGCCCTCAGAAAAGAGCGAGGAGAAATCAAACGGGGAAACATTACCAAAAGAGTAGAAAAGAAAATTCGAATCTTTCAGACCAATCCGCTGTTATAAATGCCACAAACTGGGACATATAGCTATAAACTGCGGGAAGCCTAGCGTAGTTTTCTCCTACGTGGATGAAAAAGACGAGAATATGGAACTTATAAGCCCATATCTTCACGACCTGCAAGTTAATCGCAAACCATGCCGGGTGCTAAGAGACAGTGCCGCCACGATGGACATTGTCCATCCGTCTTATGTGATGGTAGATGACTTCACCGGAGAAGTAGCATAGATCAAACAGATTGTAGAAGAACACAGCGTGTGTCTGCCCATGGCCAAAGTAAAAATCAGTGGACCATTCGGGGGGCTAATGACTGAGGCTGCAGTTTCCAAATTTTTTTCACTGCAGTACCCTTACATTTTTTCGAATCGGTCAAATCAGTTACTGCGTGAAAAAGGGTTTAAACTGGGAGAGGGCATAGTACAGGCATTGACCCGAGGCCAAGCTCGTAAAATCGCATCGCTTTCGGCTGAAAATGCACAAGCTGCTCCAGCGGAAGCAAAAAAAGGGATAACTTCAATACCCGAATGCGAGCTAGGCCCGAGGGACAAAAAAACAGTTGAGGAGAGCCTGCCAGCTGACCAGCTCAATGAGAGCGTATCACTAGAGTGTCAAAGTTCAAGCCTGCAGGAAGAGCAAGCTGATGCAATCGCAAGCGAGACAGGGTCGTTATTATCACCGGCCTCAAAGAACTTTGATCAGCTCTTACGTGTGGACAGAGAGTCACTGGCAGCCGAGCAAAAGAATGATGGCAGCTTAGCCAAATTACATCACACAGCTAAAGAAGGCATTGATAGGCGCAACGTGACGATACATGAGAGAGGAGGATTGTTGTATCGGCACTACAGAGATCGAAAGGGTAGGATTTTAGATCAGTTAGTCGTACCTACTAAGTACAGGGAGGACCTTTTGAGTCTCTGTCATAGAAATGGGTGGTCCGGCCACCTAGGCATAAACAAATCAAAGGAAAGATTGCTTATGGAATACTACTGGCCTGGTTGTTTCAAAGACGTAGAAAACTTTGAAAGATCATGCGACGCCTGCCAGCGCTCAGGTAAACCAGGAGAAACGTGAAAAGCTCCACTAAAGGTAGTGCCCTTAATAATGGAACCTTTCAGATGACTTGTGATAGACACGGTAGGGCCTCTACCAAAGACAAAGTCGGGTTACCGGTACTTGTTCACCATGCTATGTCCGGCTACAAAGTTTCCAGAAGCAATCCCTCTGAAAGAGCTCAGCTCCACCGAAGTAGTAGACGCGCTTTTGACAGTATTTGCACGAGTTGGGTTTCCAGCCGAAATTCAGGTGGGTCAAGGGTCAGTATTCACCAGCGCACTGACTACCACATTCTTGCAAAAGTGCGGAGTAAAGTTGATACACAGTTCCATCTATCACCCTCAGTCAAACAGTGTAGAGAGGTGGCATTCAGTGCTTAAGCGAGTTTTGCGTGCGCTCTGTTATGAGCACAAGGAGGACTGGGAGAACTATCTACCGGCAACTTTGTTTGCTTTGCGAACGGTTCCACATGAGGCTACAGGGTTCTCGCCAGCAGAACTAGTGTATGGGAGGACACTCTGTTCTCCTCCACTGGGAATGTTAAGAGAGATGTCGGAGGAAAGAGGGGAGAGTCCAACAGTCGTTGAATACATGCTAAATCTGCTGGAATGGCTAAGCGCAACCCAAGAACTAGTCGAAAAGAACATGGGAGTAGCTCAAAAGAACGCCAAAGTCTATTACAACAAGAATGCGAGGCTTTGTACGTTTAACGCCGGAGACCAGATAATGATCCTCAAACCTTAGATAAAGAACAAGCTTGAAGTTCACTGGGACAGGCCCGTTAAAGTGGTGCACAAAATTTCAAATACTAACTGTGCTCTGAAAATGCCCGGTCGCAGGAAGGAGGTGAGGATATATCACTGCAATTTGATGAAGCCGTATTTAGAGCGGAGCGGAGTCGTTAACTACACCATCAAAGAGCAGGATGGCACTAGTACCAAGTTTAAGGAGTATAAGGAGACCTCCAACTCTGAAATCGGCCTAGAAGAAGTAGTAAAACATTCGGTAAGCTCGTACACTCTAAGACCCGAGCAGCTAGATGAGCTAAAAGGGGTGTTTGGGGAATATTTGTAGGGATCAGCTGTACCCGATAACCAACATTGAGGAATGAATTGAAAGAGTTAGCACGGCTAACTACATTTTAACTATACACCTTGTGCGGGGGTACTGGCAAGTTCCCCTTTCAGAAAGTGCCAGCCGCTATGCCGCATTCATCTCACCTGTAGGCACTTTTCGCCTTTTCGCACTCAGCTTCAGGCTGAAGAACGCGCCGTTTAGCTTCTCTAAATTAATGGATATTGTCCTAAAAGATTTGCAGGAGTTTGCGTTGCCATATCTTGATGATGTAGCAATTTTTTCAGACAGCTGGGAACAACATGTATCGCACCTCAAACAGGTGTTCTCATGGTTGAGGGAAGCCGGCTTAACGATGAAAGCGGAAAAGTGTAGATTTGGTTGTTCGCAGGTTACTTATCTGGGCCATGTTTTCGGCCAGGGCACGAGACGGCCGGCCGAGATGAAAATAGCTACGATTGGAGAATTTTCTCAGCCGTGCACCAAAACAGACCTTCGTTCATTTTTGGGACTTGTAGGGTACTATCAATGGTACATTCCGAATTACTCGCAAATCATTAATATTATTCAAAAGCCACGTTTCTGTTAAGGCGATTATGTGTAGCGAGCAAGTGTCAATCACTGAGGACAATGAAAAAATTCGTTCAGCACCCTTCTAATGTTAGTAAAAAAGATGGATACATGGTGTCGTGAAGACGGTGCACTTCCCCTCTTGCTCTGCTAAGTTGAATTACCTGCAGTAACTATAAGTAATATGTGAACAAGGTGAAAGCAGGAGACGTTTCGACAAGTGGACTTGTCGAAACGTTAGCTCCTGCTTTCACCTTATTTTTGTTTTGCTCATCGTCTTGAATTTCCATCTCCCGGCCTCCCCATGTTTTCCCTGCAGGAACTATGTTTCTTGCCCTGTGGCCCTGCGACTGTTTTTCATTCACGCATTTAATTTCGGCATCAAAAATGTAGCAGTTGTCGCTCCTAAGCAGTTTGTCATATCATAGTTTAAACGCAGATGCACCGGGCTGACTTTTTCCAAACTCGATCAGATTTCTATGAGTGAGACAGGTTGCTGGTGAGTAATCTTCGCTAATAGTGATATGGCTTGATTTGAGATGCTTATATAGTGAAAAAACATTTTCTTTTATCTTAAAGCTTGAGAAATTGACAATTACGGGTTGGCATTTTCCCGGTGAAAAAACGCCTAGGCGATGAGTACGTTTGATTGAATCAGTTGAAAAAGATGGAAGTACAGTTTTGAAGGCAGATACAAACTTGTTCTGAGTTTGTTCCCATGTTTCTTTAGTATCGGGAATGTTAAGATTGATTAGGTTGTTGCGCCGAGATCTGTCTTCAAGCTCAATGGCGCGAGCCCACAGAATTGTGTTTTCTTCTTTTAGGACCCCAACAGTGCTTTTCAAAGTAGACAGAACAATGAACGCCGTGTGCCTCAAAATTATTACATTTTTCTTCAATACTGTTCATCAATTTGCTCAACACTGAATTTTGTTTCTATATTTTTTTTTTGCTATTCTTGATCAGTGAGCAGTGATCAGAAGTTAGTGAGGGCTAGGATTCACCACAATTTGAAGAGAAAAAGAGTAAAATCGGTCAAGAAGAAACAGGTCAACCTGGAGGGAGTAAGGATAAAAGCAGACAAATTCAGGCTGGTACTTGCAAACAAATATGCAGCCTTAGAACAGAAAGATGAAGATGACATAGAGGTAATGAATGAAACTGCAACTAGGCTGGGTTCAGAGGCAGCAATTAAAGTGGGAGGCAAGGCACCAAGGCAACCAGTAGGCAAGCTCTCCCAAGTAACAAAGGACCTAATAAAGAAACGACAAAGAATGAAAGTCTCCAACTCAAGAGATAAGATAGAATTTGCGGAACTGTTAGAACTGATCAACAAGGTGAAAATGAGTGATATCCAAAATTATAACTTGAGAAAAACTGAAGAAGCCGTAAAACATGGCTGCAGCCTGAAATCGGTGAGAAGAAAACTTGGCATGGGACAAACCAAGATGTATGCATTGAAAGATAAGCAGGGTAACACCGTCAGCAATCTCAAAGGTATAGTAAAAGCAGTAGAAGAATTTTATACTGACCTGGAGTCAGGATACCTCCATTCGAAACAGTAATGAACAGGATACAGAAACTCCTCCTATAACTAGCGATCAGGTCAGAAGGGCCTTGCAAGACACGAAATGGAAAAGAGCGGCAGGATAAGATGGAATAACAGTCAATTTAATCAAAGCTGAAGCAGGCATAAGGCTTGGAAAACTGGCGCCTCTCTATACGAAGTGTCTATCAAGTGCAAGTGTTTCCGGAAAACTGGAAGAATGCAAACATTATACTAATCCATAAAAGGGGAGACGTTAGAGAACTGAAAAATTATAGGCCCATTAGCTTACTCCCAGTATTATATAAAATATTCACCAAGATAATTTCCAATAAAATAAAGGCAACACTGGACTTTAGCCTACCAAGGGAACAGGCTGGCTTCAGGAAGGGATACTCTACAAAGGATCACATCAATGTCATTAATCAGGTAATCGATAAATCCACAGAGTACAATCGGCCTCTCTATATGGCTTTTATAGGCATTTGATTCAGTAGAGATACCAGCAGTCATAGAGGCATTGTGAAATAAAGGAGTACAGACCGCTTACGTAAATATTTTGGAAAATATCTACAAAGATTCCACAGCTACCTTAATTTTACACAAGAAAAGTAGGAAGATAACTTTTTTAATGAGACACTTTTACCTAACCTTACTGATCGCACAACCGAAGAAAACTGGGCACTGTATAGGAACCAAATGTCAGCTATGATTGATCTCTATGTTCCGTTAATAATGATTACTAACGGCAGGACAAATCCTCGGTTCAATCGATCGCTACATAGACTACGAAACACAAAAAAGCGCTTGTACCGTGCCACAAAACATGGGTGTGATCCTTCGGCGTTCAAAAAATACAAAGAATTCCTTAAAACATATACTAAAGCAATATGCGATACTAAAAGAAAGTATTACGGCAACGACCTGCCCTCTCTCCTTCAACACAATCCTAAAAAGTTCTGGCGAACTGTGTCCCCTGACCACGACTCTGATCACATTTCATTGCACGATGCTAACTAAACACCAGTATCGGACAGCAAATGCCCACTCATATTTAACAATTTTTTCTCTTCAGTGTTTACACGGGAAAATCATTCCAACATATCATTTGTACCTGAATACGACTGGCGCTTTATGGAACCCATTACCATTACTGCTGATGGCATTTCACGCCTCATTGCTAACCTAAAGGTATCTACATTGGCTGGTACAGATAATATAAATTCTAAAATGTTACAAAATACCTCATCAATTTATAGTCAGATATTATCCTATTTATTCAACCAATCCCTAGCGTCAGGAAAGCTACCAGCTGATTGGAAGGTTTCGAAAATCGTCCCGGTGTTCACAAGCAATAAGAGCCATTCACCCGATAATTATCGTCCATCTCGCTCACATGCATTTGTTACAAGCTACTGGAACATATTATGGCGTCTCATGTTTTCAGTCATCTAGAATCAAACAACTTTTTCTTCTCTAATCAACACGAATTCAGGAAATATTTTTCTTGCGACACGCAATTATTGAAATTTACCAACGACTTACACTTCAGCATGGATGCCAATATACAAACTGATTGCATGGTCCTTGATTTTTCTAAAGCTTTTGATCGCGTAGCTCCAGTTCGACTAATATCCAAATTATCAGCCCTTAGACTAGACTCACTTACATTAACTTGGATTCGGAATTTCTTTTTTCACCGTTAACAGTTCACACTGGTTAATAACTTCTCCTTTCCCCATTGCCATGTATCTTCCGGTGTTCCTCAGGGAAGTGTTCTAGGGCCCCTTTTATTTTTGATCTATATTAATGACCTACCGCTTAACATATCGCCACGCATGCGCCTATTTGCAGATGACTGTATCATATATCGTACCATTATGGATGTCAAAGACCACGTCGCTTTGCAAAATGACCTTAACATTATTTCCCATTGGTGCAAAATCTGGCTTATGTCCCTTAACCTATCGAAATGCAGGCTCATAACCTTCAGTTGCAAACGCAATAATTCGAACTTTACATATGTCTTGGATACTATACCTGTATCCCAAGTTCCATCATATAAGTACCTAGGTGTGCATCTAACACATGATCTTTTCTGGGCCTTGCACATCACCACCATTTGCGGCAAGGCTTCCAGAACTTTGGGTTACTTAGGTCGTAATTTACAAAACTGCCCGACCAATGTCCGTAAACTCGCCTACCTAACATATGTCCGTCCTCAGCTAGAGTTCGCATCATCAATCTGGTCTCCTCATCAAAAATATCTAATTTCCATGATAGAAGTGATACAAAACCGTGCTGCTCATTTCATCTCTGAAAAATACAGCCGTCATCTCAGCATAACTCAAATAAAAACTGATAATACTCTCGAATCCTTAGACACCCGTCGATTAAACAACCATCTCTCTTTCAAACGCATCTACAGCCACACGCAAGCATTCAACTCATCGACACTGCCCAGAGCAATAACATTATGGAATGATCTTCCCAACGAAATCGTTTCAGTAACCGATCACGCATCGTTCCGCAACCAAGTGTATCAACTTTATAAATCTTAAATACTGTAACTATGTTTCATTGTGATTACGTGGGAGTGGATTGTTGCCATTTTTCTTGTTTTCTTTTTTTTGGCGTACCAGTTGTTGTCGTGTGCTTATTACTTGCCCATTGAACCGGCTATCTCCCCCTTGTGTATCTTAAATTCTTGCTTTATCGCGCCTTTGCAAACAATAACCTTTTGGTAACTGTAGTGTACTTGTGTCATGTTAACCTTTCTTTTATTTATTTGTACTATGTAACCACATTGTATTGTTTGATCTGCGTTGCTTCTGTTAAACTTGTGTTTGATTCAATCCCCCCCCCCCCCCTACTCAATGTTCCTGACGGAACCTGTAAGGAAACTTGAATAAATAAATAAATAAATAAATAAATAAATAAATAAATAAATAAATAAATAAATAAATAAATAAATAAATAATCTTCATTTGTTCTGCAGGGCTCTCAGGCAGTGTTTCAATAGCTAAAAGTGAATCCACTCTAGTATTGGGCCCAGGGTTTGTCTCAACATCCCTTGAACAATGAGGCAAACGACGAAGTCAAGCATTCACAAATAGTCTCATACAGCACCGATCGGCACGGGAACAGCACTAAGAACCAGTCATCACTTTTTCTAGCATATAAGGAAAGTTTAGTACACACCTACACAGGACAGACGCAAGGGTTATGGGCCATGTTTAAAGTGCTGCTCGAGTGCAGACTGAAGGTGAAGTTTGCAGGGAAGCTGCTCAAATGAGCCTTGATGGACGGTGCAGCAGTCAATGTGGTCGTGCTTGGAAGACGAGCGTTGCTGATGACACCATGGCAGAAAAATGCATGTCGACAGCAATGCAGACACAGCTTGGGTCAGGAAGATGTGTGGAAACGCATTCCAAGTTGGTGATTGTATCCGTTGATAGTGCCAACAGGAGTACGATTGCAGCCTGCACAGGACAGAAGCAATGGTTACGGGCCATGTTGAAAGTCCTGCTCGAGTGCCCAATGAAGGTGAAGTTCACAGGGAAACCATTTAAATGTGCCTTTATGGACGATGCAGTGGTCGATGTGGTTGTGCTTGGAAGACGAGCCTTGCTGATGACACCATGGCGGGAAAATGCATGCCGACAGTGATGCAGACACAGCTTGCATCAAGAAGATGTGCGGAAACGCATTCCAAGTTGGTGAGTGTATCCGTTGATAGTGCCAACAGGAGTACGATTGGAGCCCACACAGGACAGAAGCAAGGGTTACGGGCCATGTTGAAAGTGCTGCTCGAGTGCCCGCTCATACTTTCTGAAATAGCTTGGTGTCTTTTAAATAGTTGGGCAATGCAGTATTTTTGCTGCAGCTCAAATACTTGCAAGAGTATCTTGTACTCATTATTTAATATACTCCCCAGCATAATGAGAAGAAAGGGGGTTAATTAAGGAGGCCGATTGTTATTAATCATATCATGAGAAGCCAACAAACAAAGACACAAAGGAAAGCACAGGGAAAATTACTTGTACTTACTAATTGAATTAAAGTAATGATAAATTATTGGCAGTAAAAGTGGATGAAAGAACAACTTGCTGCAGGTAAGTACAAGTAATTTCCCCTGTGTTTTCCTTGGTGTCTTTGTTTGTTGGCTTCTCATGATATCCCCAGCATAATGCAACTTGTGAGCTAACAAGTGACTAATTAGCCTTTCTGATATCAAGTGGCTGTAACCCAAACAGTGTCTCAGTTCTATATGCACTTTTTTAACGTATGTTGTACTTTACTTGGCAAGGAACAGGGGCGAAATTCACAACATTTTTTGTTGGCAAGAGCTGTTTATCATTGGTTGGCTGCCTTCACTAATAATATGTCCGACATTACGATTGGCTCCCACGTGCTCTAACGAACAGTTCTTGTGTTAAGAACTGTCCTTCTTGCGAATACAGGCCTAGATCTCTACCGATACAAAAGTATTAGTGAGCACCAAAATATCATTCTATGCTGCAAATATTACAGCACACACACACGAACAAGGAATGAAAATAGTGTAGACATCTAACCGAGAGTCATTATTTTTTTTTAGAATTTGATTATGTCACACATATCAAACTTCTTGCCAATGGCAACAACAAAAGAAATATAAAATCTGTATAACACCAAATTATTTTTTCAAGGAAGACTAGAGTCATGCATGAAAGTTTCAGTAGACTCTAGGAGGGAAGCAAGTGCCCAAAGAAGTGTGCATCGCTTAAAAATATGTAAAAAATTTGCACCTTAGCTCAAACTCAGATGGTAACTTTAGGAAGCAACATCTGCTGCAAACCAATAAGCCTTCTCAGCATAGCACACCGTTTTGTTTCAATTTCTTTCGCACTTCAGGCAATGGGCAGTCTCGAAATCATTCCGCAGCTTCAAACTACGGTGTCTCTCATAGCCCATGTGCTCATTTAGAACATTAAACCTAACGGTTTATTTTATTTTCAACTTTCAACAAAAATTTACCTTACAAGTATCTTGGAAGTACCAAAATACTGCTTTGGGTATTTTCTACTGTACTCAAGTACCATTTCACATGGTATTCAGTAATTTATCTTAGGTACATTCTTTGAGTATGTTGTACAAGCCTTATGCAAACTGTAGAATACATGAGCACTGCACATAAACTTTATTATCAGGCCACCATCACCACAGTAACGAGGAAAACTGTGTTGGAAAAGGACACGCAAACTCTACTGATTTAAATCAACTGTAAGTTGACAACACTTGTTCACTGCACAATGGTGTGGCCAAGGAGGGGGGACATAACTAAGGCCACATTGAATATAACTTGAGGGGGAGTGGCACAACTTGAGAAGAGGGTAATGCTTAGCCACTGGTAGCTTTTTCAATCATTGTGCTGACATAAAATTATTGTGAGAAAGTCCACTGTAAGAGATTGAGGGGGAATGGCACAACTTGAGAACAGGGTAATGCTTAGCCACTGGTAGCGCTTTCAATCAGTGTGCTGACATGAAATTATTGTGAGAAAGCCCACTGTAAGAGATACTCACTGTGTCTAGACAATACCACTAAGTAGAACAAAAATCATTTGAGGGACCTTCTAACAACTGTGGACACAAGTGTTGCTCATAAGGACTGGGATAACGCAACTATTCCATTCTGTATTTGTTCACAATCTGCATGCCATTAGCCCTTTGTGATTGGTCAAAATTTTTCTGGGCTGCGTGCATAGGGGTGCAGTCCATATCATATCGATTTCATTTTTTTTGCTTTACAAAGATTTTGCCTGGTTGCACTAAGTCTGGTTATGCTGAACATGACCTCATATAACCTATTGTAACAAGGCAAAGTTGCTGGAATAGTGATGGGGGTAGGACAGAGCAGTTCTATACGAAGAGCATTTTATTGTTCACCAAGGAAATAAGCCTGGTGTTCCCAGATTGTTTGTTCTACCAGTTAAGCCTCT
Source organism: Dermacentor variabilis (assembly GCF_050947875.1). Classification (NCBI taxonomy): domain Eukaryota; kingdom Metazoa; phylum Arthropoda; class Arachnida; order Ixodida; family Ixodidae; genus Dermacentor; species Dermacentor variabilis. The sequence goes on along the minus strand of NC_134568.1, from coordinate 185,778,194 downwards.
TGATGAGTACCTAGCCAGCCCATACAACTTAAGCAATCTGCAACAACGCAAAACGCGATCGACTGGATATGTCTAGCGCACCTTCAAAAAATAAACTGGTTGTATTCTAAGCACCCAAGCTTGAGTGGGTTTGTTTCATGAGACTTCAGAGATTTAGTTGTATAAAACTGTATTACTTCTATTTTGCTATATATGTATACCTGAAAATTTATTTACCTGAAACCTTCACTTCATAGTATCTCGGCACATCTGCAGTGAAACCTCGGATGCTCTCGCAGCCTTCAGGGAATACGAGCCTCTGATTGTTTATAACTTCCATAGTAGGATTGATGAACACCTGCAAATATAATATAATTAAGCAAAGGCAGATAGAACGATCATTAGTTAGGCCGAAAAAGCCAGATTAAAGATAGCACGTAGCAATTCGTATGGCCACCTTCAGTGGAAAAGGCTGGTAAACACGTGTCTTTGCTTCTTCCGCTTGGGCCAGCTTCATGTATTTCATGGGGAACTCCATCATTATAATCCTCAGTGGACAACCCACTTGAGGTGCTGATATGCCCGTCGAATAACTTTTATTCATGACAATCCGCATTACACTAATTATCTGAAACAAGAAAGGACAAGTTAGATGAACATGACTTAAACACACACACACACTAACGACTCCGTCAAATAGTTACGTTTTGAACTTCAGCGCTGGTGACCTTTACCAGGTCGACTGCCTCTGCGCGGGTTCGCAGTACAGGATCTCCAACCTGACACATAAATTCATACGGTGGAGAGAGATTAACATCTGCTCCATAGCTCCTGAGTTTACTTATGTGCCGAGAACAAGATTCAAGGATTTTTTTAAATGTCATTACAGGCGACTGACAAACGGCGCTGATTAAAATACACGTGAGAAACACGATGATACCAGACGAAAAAAAACTGATGATGATAGAAGATAAGAATAAACTATGATAATGTTTTATATTTTTTATGTTATAACAACGTTAACGCTTAAACGTACTAAATATTCTTTTAATATTATTATGGGTAACTACAAAAGTTAAAAATACATAATGTGTTTACTCCGTCTATGTTTAGCCGTGTTTCTGATATTGCGGAATGCCTTCGAAGTGCTGCCAACACTGAGTTTAAACAAAAGTGGCGGAGGAAGCGTTGAATTTACGTAGAGCTGATGCCGCGCTCGTAGTGACCGTGTAGTTTATATCTGTGTAATCATAAGAGAACTCAAAAAGCTATCAAAATGGTAAGTGGCAGTTGTCGTTGCTGAATCTTCAGAAAGTTTGCCTATAACTCCATTTTTGTTGCTGTTTGGTTAACGGCTGCTGTAGCCGGCGAATTCTGACGCCTGAATTTTTCAGAGGATGCTGCTGATGTCTTATGCTTCTATTCATTTTAGACGATCAGCAAGAACAACAAGATGTTACAGCACATCAACTACAGGATGCGTGTAATTCTTCAGGATAGCCGCATCTTCATTGGCACGTTCAAAGCGTTCGACAAACATATGAACCTCATCCTCGGCGACTGCGAAGAATTTCGCAAAGTTAAAGGAAAGAACCAAGCCAGACATGGAGATCGTGAAGAGAAACGAGTTCTGGGCCTTGTACTGCTTCGAGGCGAGAATATTGTGTCATTGACCGTCGAGGGACCTCCGCCACCTGAGGTTTGTTTTGATCTGTGTAAATGCATTGCGCAGTATTCTGCTTGTGCTTAAGTGCACGTAAGCCGGTTTCGCCTATGCATTTTCTCCGTTTTTTTTTTCTTCGTTAGATGGTGTTCAGCATTATGTCGTTAAGTAATGCGTTCACGTCTGTTAATGTAGCAGGAATAGGGGTCCCCAGGTGAAAATTTGCAACCGGGAATGTAACTGGTTCCAGTTCAACTGGTTTATGGAACAATTCCCAGTTGGTCCCCATTGCAACTGGTTCCAGTTGGTCAGACCACACCAGAACAGGTTACAGTTCCTATTGCAACTGGCATCAGTTGTGCAATAGGAATAGTGAACCATGGCCAGCAGGAACCACAGGTAAACATTTACATACAAATGGGATTCAAGCTGGCCATAGCTTGAATGCTTTTTGTGGTTGCCATTGCATGTCGCAAAGAACCAGCCGGTTCAGTGAACTTTATGCAGCCAAAGCAGCTTGGTGTTGAAACTTGACATTTATTAGAACACTTGCAGCTTGTGTTTAGCGATGAAACATCTTGAATGCTCCCTTGAAGACCTGGCACACGTTTACACATTTCGTAGCTCTTGCACATCACCATCTGAAAGAAATATTTATATCCATTCAGTAAAAAAGCCATCACTACTTCATACAGGCAATGCTACTTCTACATCACACAGATACTGGTGTATCAGTAGTTTTGATACACATAATACAGCGTGACCTGATGTAAAGCCAAAACTGCCCTTTAGCAGAAGCTATCGGCTGCATAAAGAGTATGCAATGACAAATAACTCCTGCTTAGCACTAACTATGGCTTTTAGTATGAGTAGATCACGACACAACTGACCACTGAGATAGTAGTGTTATATATCAAAAACCTCGCAAGGTACGTTTTTCTGGTCAGGTATTCAGAAGTCTGAGATCCTATTTCATGTGTCCTTGTATGTGGTCAACGTTTTGTGCAAATTTGAATGCCTACGTAAGAAGGTGGCGAACAAGTTTCATTATGAGCACGACTTGATTGAATGTGCCTGTAACAGTGGGCGTAGCTGCATGTACACACAAATGTCCATAATTGTCATGTTTACGACTGAAGCGAAAATCTTGCACCGAAATCTTTTTAATTCAGATCATGTTTTATCTGAAGCTCATGCGTCTGAATTCTGCATCACAAACACTATCAGCAGAGTTTGTGCTCTAATCTCTCCTAATAAAAAAATTTCAGACTTGTAACGTATGAGATGTCTCATGTTAGTAGCTCTTGTACATCATGTAATCTTTATGCGTACATATGGCTCTATTACGCCAGAGCTTTTGTTTTAAATTTTGTTGCCTTAATATAGCCTCCATGCGGAACAAGTTTGGGAATATGCACTTGCAGTGCAAGCACGCCCTGTATGCGTTTCTGTTACACATTAGGCAGAGCTACAGATGCCCGCTAGTATACTTCTATGTGCTATTCAATGCACAAGTCTTGCACGACACTGGTTTTCTTGGTAACAGCACTCACCCGCTAGCAACTTAAATATATCGCTCAGCGCAAGACACACCTGCGTGATTGTAACTTACTCGAATGTTATCATTGGTTCTATTTGTTGTGTATATATGTTCCCGCCGAACCTAAAGTAATCAGATTGTATGCGCGACATCAATTGTGTAGTACTTTCTGGAAGTAATGCGGGCACCATCGATTACGCTTGAACCTTCGGCAAGTGATGTAAAATGACGCGTTTAACTCAAACTATAATGGGGCTCAAAAACAAGCACCAAACTCACAAACATTGATGTGTACAAACGTCGATCAGGTAGTAGAACACTTGAGTCAATGACACTGTGCTGCAGTATTGACACCTTTGTGATAAAGAACCACTTGCACTCGAAACATAACTAAGTTAAATATATAATCACCTCCAAATGGCAGAATCAAGACCAGGGAAAACTGTGCACGTCAATCCACACACGATGTGTCCACAAAGCCCCGTAGTCTGTGTTAAAAGCAGGTGCCATCCGTTGGCCTGTAATCATGCCGTGTTCCAAAGGTGAAAATTTCCAACACTAATACTACATAAATGAGGTTACCAATGACACCACAGGTTCCTCTTGAAAAATCTTCACAACTGTGCACGCCTCGCTCCATGCCTCGCTCGACTAGCTTGCTGTTAAGAGCGTTTTATTTGAACGTGTTTATGCTCAGCAGCTGAGCGGAGCATAAGTGGGCTAGTGGAGCGACGAACACGGTCCATTTAAAAGCTGCCCGAGCGGAGCATGCTACGCAGCGCTTTGGCTAGCGTTGGCATCAGAAAGGATTGGATTGGCTGCAGAAAGCAAGCTTGCTGGCTATCACGTGGCGTTCCCCTAGACGGCGCTTTATTTTCAATTCGATAAAATGGACCGGTAACGCCTTACAAGCGCATGTCTAGATACTTCATGGACAAATAAGTTATATATATATATATATATATATATATATATATATATATATATATATATATATTGTAAGGAAGATGACGAACGTGCGCGCAGTCAGCAGCATCGGCAGCATCAAGCGCGCAGCAGAGGCTCGAGCTCGGGGACTGTGCTCGGTGCATCGTAGAACCGGCGGTCGCTACGAACCCCAATAAACCTCCTTTATAAGTGGTGGAGCCGTGCTGGGTAACGTTCCACTCTACCATCCTGGAACTCCGTTCTCGGACGCTACCCTCTGCCATGCTGGACGACGACCAGCAGACTCTTCTATCGCCACCCGTCCCTTGCGCTGGCACCGTTCGCCAGCGGGAGCCTCCCATCTTCAGCGGAACAGACGACGACGTTGAAGAGTGGCTGTCGTCCTACGAACGGGTGAGTGTTCACAACAAATGAAATGACTCGGACAAGCTGGCTTACGTATCATTCTACCTCGCGGGCGTGGCCAGTCTCTGGTTCAGAAATCATGAAAGGGATATCCGAACGTGGTCGGCGCTCAAGACGTCGATTACAGAAGTATTTGACCGACCCGCCGTCAGGAAACTCCAAGCCGAGCAGCGTTTGCGTACACGCGCACAGGACACGGGTGAGGCATTCACCAGCTATATAGAAGACATTCTCGATTTGTGCAGGTGCGTGAACGCTGCCATGACAGAAGCGGAAAAGATCAAGCACGTCATGAAGGGAATAGACGATGACTCTTTCCAAATGCTTCTGGCCAAGGACCCGCGCACTGTTGGCGACGTCATCAGCTTGTGCCAGAGCTATGATGAATTGCGTAAGCAGCGAGCTCTGACAAGGCGACATGCCACACCAACTGCGGCATCACTCTGCAGCCTTACCACCGGCCCAGAACAAGCCTCCCTGATAACGCAAATCAAGGATTTCGTCCGCGAAGAAGTCGCACGACAGCTATCTCTGGTGTCCGTCACCCAGGAGTCTGCCAGCACTTTGCCGTCTCATATCCGTAACGTGATCCATGAAGAGGTCGCGGAAGCGCTGCTGGCTGTTCACCAGCAGGATGTCGTGACTACACCAGTCACTTATGCTACAGTTGCTGCAATGGCCCCTCGCAGTGTGCCCGTGCGTCGCTTCCAGCAGCCTGTGCACCGTCCTCCCCCTCCCTTCCCCTGGACCACCACTGCCGTCACTAACCCGTGGCGTACGCTGGACAATCGCCCTATATGCTTCGCATGTAGCTGTCCCGGTCATGTCGCAAGATTCTGCCACCGCCGATCGCTGGCGTTCGATGACGATCGCCGAGCGCCCTATGTGCCGCCTGATGCAAATGCGCCTTACGAACCCTTCGACCCATCACCAGCTCGCTCCCAGACTGATCGCCGTCCTCGCTTCGAACGCCTCTGGTCACCCTCCCCACGTCGTCGATCGCTTTCCCCTATGCGTTGACGACCCGTCTCTAACGAAGAGGGAAACTGGACGACGCAGTTCCTGAGGCAAGAACTGTGCAAGTGTCGACATGCCGAAGTCCTCCTCCTTTACCTGCCAATGTCATTGATGTGTTTATCGAAGATGTCGCTACAGTCACCTTAGTTGATACGGGTGCCGCTCTTTCAGTTATGGATGCCAGGTTTTGCTGTTCGCTTCGTAAAGTGACGACGTCTCTGTCTGGATTGTCGCTCCGAACGGCGAGTGCTCAACCCATTCGCCCTACCGCTGCTTGTACTGCCCGTGTGATCATACAGGACGTTTTGTACACGATTGAATTCGTAGTTCTTTCATCGTGCTCCCACGTCGTTATTCTAGGATGGGATTTTCTCTCACGTCACAATGCCATCACCAATTGCGCTCGGGCTGAGATTGAACTTTTCCACCATGGTTACCTGGCCTCGGTCGATGCTCATCCTGCCGCTAAAATTGTCGTCAAAGAAGACACCTGTATCCCCCCGTGCTCTTCAGCATTCGTACCAGTCTTCTGAAGTGCCATATCCGATGGGGCGGTCTTCTTCATGCCCTCTCATCACTTTGTTACCCGAAAAGCACTTCCTTTGCCCTTTGCAGCTCTTGACCTTGCCGCCGGTGTGAGCACGATGCCCATTTACAATCATCTTTCATCGCCGCTATCACTGCTCCGCCGCGAATGCCTTGGTTACGTTGAGTCGGTCGACTCAACACGAATTGTCTCCGTCCTCGGCGAAGTGTCTTCTACTGCTGCCCATGAACTGCGTGCCCTCTCCATACCAGACTCATCGACTGGTGTGTTCAGCCCATTCATCGCCGAAGATCTGACGCCTTCGCAGCTATCTCAACTTGTTGCAATCCTTCAGCACTTCCGCCTTTCTTTCGACATTGCGCAAACCTGTCTTGGCCGTGCATCAACACTGGCACTCACTCACCCCTGCGACAAAGACCATATCGCATGTCCACTACGGAATGTCTCGTCATTGCAGACCAGTTCGATGACATGCTCCGTCGAGGCATCATTCAACCTTCCTAAAGCCCATGGGCCTGTCCCGTGGCCCTCGTCACAAAGAAAGACGGTTCCATCCGCTTCTGTGTTGGCTTTCGACGGTTGAACAAGATCACGCTGAAGGACGTCTACCCATTACCACGCATCGATGAAGCTCTGGACTGTTTGCAGGGAGCCGAGTTCCTTTCTTCGCTGGATTTGCGGTCAGGCTACTAGCAGGTTCCGATGGCAGAGGCCGATCGCCCGAAAACTGCCTTTGTTACACCAGAAGGCTTGTATGAATTCACCGTCATGCCTTTCGGACTTTGCAACGCACCTACTACGTTCGAAAGAATGATGGATAATGTTCTGCGTGGCCTCAAATGGAAAATATGTCTTTGCTATCCTGACGACATTGTGGTGTTCGCCCCTGATTTCCCAACACACCTGCTCCGCCTCCAGCACGTACTCACTTGCTTGACCAACGCCGGGTTGCAACTTAACTTGAAGAAGTGTCGATTTGCTGTTCGTCAGCTAACAATTTTAGGCCATGTCGTGTCAAAGGAGGTCATTCGCCAGGATCCCGAGAAGCTACGTGCTGTTACTGCGTTCCCAAAACCTACTACTATGAAAGAGCTACGCAGTTTTTTCGGGCCCTGCTCTTACTTCCGGCGATTCGATCGAAACTTTGCGTCAATTATATCGCCTCTCACGCAGCTCCTTGGTGGCGCTAGAGATCTCTCATCATGGTCTCCAGAGTGTGATGACGCCTTCACAACCTTGCGCCGTCTTCTCACGACGCCACCCATTCTTCGCCATTTTGACCCACAGGCGCCAACCGAAATCCATACCGATGCGAGCAGTGTAGGCTTTGGCGCTGTGTTGGCACAGCGTCAACCTGGCCACCCAGAATACGTCGTCGCATACGTGAGTCGCACGTTAACCAAGGCGGAGACCAATTACAGCATTACAGAAAAGGAGTGTTTGGCCCTTGTGTGGGCGCTTGGCAAGTTTGGCCCACATTTATACGGCCGATCTTTTGACGTAGTGACCGACCACCACGCCTTATGTTGGCTGTCGACGCTCAAAGATCCATCGGGCCGCCTTGCCCGCTAGGCATTGCGAATCGAAGAATACGACATCCGCGTGGTGTACCGTTCCGGGCAAAAGCACTCCCGACGCTGACGCGCTATCCCGATCACCGCTTCCCCCGAAGGCCAGTAACGACTCCCCCTGCGAGTGCACATTATCCTCTCTGGACGTTGACACTATCACTGCTGCACAGCGTAATGATCCCTGGACTGCATCTCTGCTCGACCTTCTCTCGGATACATAGAAAGTTCCAGCGTCACATACACTTCGGCGCCAAGTGCCTCATTTTGCGATTCGTGACCAGCTACTATATCGACGCAACTATGCCCCACAGGGACGCACCTGGTTACTCCTCATTCCGAGAATCTTGCGATCAGAGCTCTGCTCCTCGTTCCACGTCGACCCTCAGTTTGTCCATGCGGGAGTCTTCAAGACCTACGAAAGACTTCGACACCGCTATTACTGGCAGGGAATGTATAATTTCGTTCGAAAGTTCGTCCGCTCTTGTCATGAGTGCCAACGCCGGAAAGCGCCACCGCACAACTCCGCCGGTGAACTCCAGCCTTTACAATGCCCATCCCGACCCTTTGATCGCGTGGGCATAGATCTCTACAGGCCACTTCCGTTGACTCCTGCCCGCAACAGGTGGATAATCGTTGCGGTAGACCACTTAACCCATTATTCGGAGACTGCTGCTCTACCAAATGCTACAGCGCAGGAGGTCGCCAATTTCCTACTTCGTCGTTTTCTCCTTTGTCATGGAGGTCCACGTGAACTTTTAAGCGATAGAGGCCGAGCCTTCTTATCTGAAGTCATCGAACAACTGCTTGCTGAATGCGCTATTGTTCATCGTAAATGCACTGCTTATCACCCACAGACTAACGGTACCACGGAACGCTTTAATCGAACTCTTGATGACATGCTCGCCATGTATGTCTCACCTGATCACTCTAATTGGGACCTAGTTCTTCCGTTTGTCACCTACGCCTACAACACCGCGACTGAGGCCGCTACTGGATTCTCACCATTTTACCTTCTTTACGGCCGTCATCCTTCGCACACCATCGACACCATTCTGCCCTACCGGCCAGACCCATCCGAATGCCTGCCGATCTCGGAAGCCGCCAGACAGCAGAGGAATGTCGCCAGCTTGCCCGCCGATTCACCTCGGACGACCAGAACCGCCAAAAAGCCGTTCATGATGCCCAAAACTCGACTCCCACTTTTCTCCCGGGCGCTCTCATCTGGTTGTTAGTGCCACACCGCACGCCTGGGCTCGCTTCAAAACTCCTTCCGAAATACGACGGCCCATACCGCGTTCTCGAGAGAACATCGCCCGTTAATTACCTGGTTGAGCCGCTAACGCCGCCGTCCGACATGCGACGTCGTAACCACGAAGTCGTTCATGTTCAGCGTCTCAAGCTGTATCACAATTCTACCGTCCTTCCAGAAAACTAAGTCGCCAAGATGGCTCCTTTATTTCCGCGGGGCCATTGTAAGGAAGATGACGAACGTGCGCATAGAGTCAGCAGCATTGGCAGCATCAAGCGCGCAGCAGAGGCTTGAGCTCGGGGACTGTGCTCGGTGCATCGTAGAACCGGCGGTCGCTACGAACCCCAATAAACCTCCTTTATAATATATATAAATATATATACATACACACACAATACACACGCACGTTTTACTGCATAAAAGTTCTGAATAGGTGTTTTTATTTTCTTTCATAACCCTAAATTTGGCCAGGGGGTGCTGCAACTACAAAAAGGTCCACTACACACTAAACATAAAACTAAAACGCGAAAATGGCCCGCTACTCCGCTTTGGCTTAGCGGGGCAACTCTGAGCAAAGTGTACTGTAAGGATGCTCAACTAAAACACTCTAATATGGCTGCCGAACTACGCCGTCACGTTTCTACAGTTTCGTATTTGTGATGTAGTTTCTCGCTGTCAATTAAAATTACGCTGTTTATGTGAGGTAACAATTATATTTTACTTGTATTTTACTTTTATTTGACATAATTTAAATTTGTTATATTATTATTTGAGCCGATCATGAAAAGATACGCAACCAATGTTTTTTTCTTTAACAAAATGGCAGTTGTTATGGTTCTTACACCGTGTGGTAGAGTGTCCTAGACTAGCCATGGACACGTAGTTCTCTATATAGTAAGCGTGCATTATGTAGCTCTATGCACTGCAGACCATTTTCTTTCATTTTTTGTTGTAGGGAAGTAATCGCTGTGCTGCAAACACCAGTTGTTTCCATCAAATGCCATAAAGCTCACTAGCGCTTAGCTAGACGGCATTAGCAGAACAAACTTCGTGCAACATTACCTTAACACCGCGGTATCGGTCAGGCACGCAGCGGTAACGTCATGAGACGAATCAGTGCCTCATTGGACAACTAAAGCATATGTACGTGTCAAGGCAATGTGCTCCGCATTTGCGCAACAGGATCCTGCATGATTCAGTTATCCATATAAATCAATCTTGTGTCGGATAAAACCCATCTCTAATGTCGCACTCGTTGCAGCATAATATCACTTCACTCAACTTTTTTATGTTATCAGTTGTACGAGTACTTGTCAAGATATTACTTAGATCCCAACTACTACCAGTTGCTACTATACAATTGGTCAAAGTTCCTGTTGGAATTTAAATGGAACCATTTGCTTCGAGTACAACTGGTGATGGTTCCAGTTGGATCCCAACTGGAACCAGTTGCTGTCCAGTTAGCTTGTAACTGGAACCAGTTGCATCCCAGTTGGTCCCAGTCAATGCCAGTTGGAACCAGTTGCATTCCAGTTAAATATTTTCACCTGGGCTAGAGACGTATAAAAAGCCTCGTGAAGCCGATTTCGGTTTGTACAGCTCTCTACTTTACGCAAGGTACGTTAGGTTCAGCTGCATTTTTTATGTGCTGGCCATAGCAATAGCTTTAGCTACCTGCATTCTGCAAAGGCGAAAAAACCTCAAAGTGGCGGCTGTGGCTGTCATGTGTGCAGGGAGTGAATGCCTTGTAGATGGCAGCTACTGTTTGTATGCAGGAGGGTCTGCCGCGTGTGCCTATTCCTGGTGCTGCCCCTGGCCCTGGCATTGGACGCGCTGCTGGAAGAGGTATTCCAGCGGCACCTGTTGGAGCTGCACCCGCTGGTATGCAAAACACCTGTATCATATGGATGTTTGGCTTCGAAGGAAGTGCATGGCTAGGTGGCTAAAGAAGCTTTCCACTCTTGATGTTGATTTGTTAGCACTGCTAGTGAAAGTGTTAGTACGCATCCTTTGTGGTGGTGTCACTGGTGGTCTGTTTGATTTCAGTTCACATTTAGTTCAGACGTAGCATTTTGCAGTCAGTTCAATTTAATACCAAATTTGTGAGCATAACTTGCCTTTAAAGTGTACAGTAAAGCTGGAGTGTGTGTCTGTGGCTATGCCACTCAAAAATCTCAATTTTGATGTGTAAGGATGGCTGTGATGGGGCAGGTCACCACCTTCTCATTTATTTGGGGGGATCGAAAGGTGAGCAGCTGGGTGGGACGGCTGTGGCATCCAGCTTGGCCAAGAGCGAGAACATTCTTGTTAGTGGCTCATGAGCTACGCTACGAGGATCTGTGCCGGTGATTTTAACTCATGATGATGATGGATGGTAATGACACCACAGATGCAACAGAATAATGGTGCCATCTGTTGCCACTATGCTGGAATGTGCCTTTCTACTGTAGCAACAGTTAAATCCTTCATCTATAGCTCTCTGCTTTCTGTTCCTTTGCTTATGCACGTAGCTTAAGCCTACATTGAACACTAGGTTATGCCATTAGAGGCAAATAAAAACCGAAGCCTGTGTCTGCCACAGATGACATAGTACATGGGCCTGATGGGTGATCTGATATGAATACCTCTTATGCAATTGCAGCATGAAGTCATTCCATCTGTAAGGCCTCTGCAGATGGGTGGTGTTCTTGCTGTAGTGCTTGACAACTTATCTATAGTAGGATACAACTTCAGAAAAAAGGGGGCGTTTACTCCTCCGAGGCGGATGCACACGTGCGTCCACCAATCGGCGCGCACTCTGGACCAAGGAGGTTAAAGGAAAACTGATGAAGTGGAAGCTCCTGTAGCTTCATAACAGGAAAGGTGAAGCCGATGCTTGCCCCTCCTTCACCTGAAATAGAGCCTTATTGGGTGATGTTTGCTTACAGATGAAGTGATTTGGCTCTGTTATTGTTATGCTAGGCTAATTAAAAAACAAAAGCTGGTTGTTCCCAACAAAAATAGTAATTTCTTCTGAATATTGATGACGTTCTCCCCAATACAATATGCCAAAGTATTCAGATTACACTCTAAAACCAGTAATACAGAGGTACACGTAGATAAGTATGTCGGGTAAAACAGGCGATGATAAATCGAGGAGGTTGATTAACTCATGGGAAGTGTGCGAAGAGCGCTTCGTCATTTTTATTTGTAGTTCTATCGTGCCCCTCCTGTGCGGCTTCACCTTTGGGGCATAGTTTCCACTCCAGCAGTTTTTCTTTAACCTCCTTGCTCTGGACCGACGTCATGGGCTGGACGGCCGGTGACCCCGCCGTCGGAGAAGATGGCCGCCTGGGCTTCGAACTGGGCCAAGTCGCGTCAGCTGTGTGCGTCAACCCCTCGTCACAGTGAATTCCCAAACTGTTTGTAATTGTCTATCATGCCGGAAATATTACTGGGAGCTTACGATGCCGCATTTGTGCCGCGTGTGTTTATTCTAAGCCGTGATCTGGCGAAGAAACATTGTAGCGAGCATAGCTGGCGCTGCGCTACGCTTTGCCTGAAAACAGGATCTCGCGGCGACCGCTGCAAACACACATCCTGCGTGTTTGTCCCATGTTTTTTTTTTTTTTTTTTTCGCTCCGAGTGATGTTACGACGAGAAAAGTTTGCCAAAGTCTGGTGCCTACTGTCAGCGGCGGGTGTGTTCGTGTACTGTCACTGCATTTCTTGTCGGACGGGGTGAAGTGATGGAGCAAAACCATTCTCAGGAGAAATGAGAAAAGCGTGCGTGCATGAAACAAACCTACGAGCGTCTCAACAGAAAATATTTGCAAAAGAAGCCTCCAACGCAAAGATTTGTCGCCATCAACTTAGTGTGAACGATCGTTGTCAGCAGTGAGATAGCCGAGCGTCTAACGGCAGTGTTTGAGCATTGTGTAGCACCATCGATTGATTGCTTTCCACCAGTGCTCACCGTGCGCGCAAGCTGTAGAATGCGCGCTGTGGCACAGTCACGCATAAGTTGTGTTGCCAACGCTCGATATGGTTTCCCACAATACAGGTTCGCGCTGCTTTTCGATCCTTATGATATGTTGCTATTAAAAATTCCCAAGACAGTGTCAAGAGACCGGTAAAAAAAGCATACGAGAAGGTAGGCACAGCAGCTTGTGAACCTGCTCCTATAATATACCTCTACCCACGTCTGTTTGTAAATGTGTGTATGTTTTCTTGCGTTTGTCTAATCTTTATTTCCCACATTTCTTTATATTTGAGATGTTCTTAGATTTCGCACTTGTGTGTGAATACGTGCCTGCTTCCATGCGTGTTTGCGCTTACTTATTTCTGTCCTTTTATTTTATGTTAGCATTTGTTTTTGCTAGTTTTCTTCTAGCAAACTGTTTTTACACATTTTCATTAACCAATCTCATTCAAAGCACTAACTCCTGTAGACTGCAGGGCTGGCCTCTTCCATATTATTAAAACCTTTCTCACTGGTCTACCTCGTCTTCTCAATCTGCCTACTCACTGTGTTTTCTGCCCTCGCTTCTTCTATTGTTGCCGCAATGTGATTAACCAACTTGCTCAAAACAAATTTTGATTGCCTATGAAAACAGAAAGGTTGACAGATACATTTTCTTAAAAGCGTCATGTGGGTTGCACAGTAACTTTGCCCCTTACCTCTGTTCATGTTTATGCATCAGTGCATGTGGCAACTCGCCAGAAGTGCACATGAAAGGCTGCATATTCTGAAACACCTTGCTATGCTGGTGCATTTTTCATGCTTTCATTCTTAGTAAACAGACAGTTTCGCTGCCCATCACATACGATGGTAAAAATTTTCAACATGAATAACATTGTGCAGTGGTGTGTCATTTCCTGTCTGACGCTTTCATCGTTACAAGCACTTTTTTCAGTTAATGGAGCCCAGCAAAGCAGTGCACTGAGAGCTTTTGCAGCTTTCACCATTTATTACTTCACCATTGTCATTGTCTGAACCTGGCCGTCGATCGCTATGCCGATGGCTTGTGAATTAAATAATTGCCTCAATAAAGCACATTCAACTTTACTCAGCATTTTTAGTACAAACAATGTTAGCAGAGCTATTCAGAGTGAAAAAATTGTGCTTACATTCGTGTTACTCGCTCGGTCAGATAAACAAATACAGCAATGGCTGCGGCATGACTGTGATATGACGTGCAGACTGCGAATGGTGCCTTTCAAGCGTGCCCTCGACTACTGCTATGTATGGCTACCCGAATGAGTATTTTGGGCCTCACTAAGCTAATGACGCTTGATAATTGTTCTCTTATTCACATTACTTGCCTTGGCCAGATAACCAAAATAAACAATGCAAACACATGAATGTGCTTTGGCGTGCAGGCTGCTAGGAGTGGCTGTCAATTTCACATTGACTACTGCTTTTTCGTCTGAAGCTGGATAGTGGCTGCCCGAACGAGCATTTTGGGCCCCAGATATTTATTCAGGGTTAATAATTGTATTTGCATTCAGATTTTCCGGCATTTCAGCACGTTTCCATGCCAATACTTATATTGAGCACGATCTGTGCAGGACGTTGCTTTTTGAGAATTGAGCTTCCATTAAAAGGAATATGTCACCAAATGAACGGCTTATTTGAGAGGTCACGGGAGAATGTTTGGCTGCTGCGAACCCACCGGCAAAATTTGGATAGCCCTAATAAGGGCTGTTCTTTCGTTAATAAGAAGCTGTTATGCTTCAACGAGTGGCTCAATGACAGCTCGCAGTCGGAGTCGCTTTCTTCACTGTCATCTTCACCCAGTTGGATGATGATGGGTTGGATGCGGTCACTCCCTGACGTAGCAAGCCTGAACTTTGCCTCCAGATCCATCGCGTGGTGAATGTTCTTCCTCCAGTCTTCCGCCGTTACATGCTTGATTTTTTCCCTCAAGACGTCTTCGACCGTGGACAGCTTGAAATCTCTGTTGTCCGCAGCGATGCCATTTTTCACCTTTGCCGACACGAGCTCAAAGGATTAAATTCGCAGTGGTATGGTGGGAGCCCGAGTACAATGCAACCGGCCTTTTCAACTGCATTGTCTACAATGTAGCTCAGAAAGCGTGGCTTTACAGATGCTACGAATTCAAGCAGCTGCTTTTTAACCATCCTTTCGCTGTAAGTGACGTTTTTGCTTTTGAGCCACTCCTGTATTTTTTCCTTCTTCCAAGCTGTCGTCGCTAATTTCTCTTCTCGCCGGGAATGGTAAGGTGCATTGTCCAAAACAATGACGCTACCAGCAGGCAACTTCTGCAGAACGTCATTAAACCATCCCTCGAAGCGATTGCCGTCCATTTCTTCGTGGTAGTCGCCCGTTTTTTGGCCCTGGAATATATCTAAGCACCCGTCGACGAAGCCATCCTTGCTGGCGATGTGTGTCACAATCAGGCGCTGACCTTTCCCAGAAGGTTGTTTCAGACCTGTCGACAGGCCATTTGCTTGAGCATATAGGCGTCGGCGCTTCTGCACCATGGTGTCTGTCCACACGATCGACTGAGTGTGTCCCGGCGTCACCCATGTCTCGTCCAGGAAAAAGATCTTTCGGTCTTCCGCCTGGTAGCGCTCCATGTCACGAAGGTAGCGATTCCGCCATTCAGCAATGTCATCCCAGTCGATAAGCAGCGAATTGCGGCTCCTCTTCTCGTGCTTGAATCCGATCTCGACAAGCAGACGACGCACAGTACACCACTTCAGTGATGGGAGATCCATACGCTTCGAGAACTCGTTATCTTCTCGATCGTCGGTATCTCATTGCGGCGAAAGAAATTGTGCAAACATGACCTCAGCGCACACAACGTGAAGCTGTCATACTTTGTGCTGCGTCTTCTTTTCTCCACATTTTGTGGGCGCTTTCGCGAGGGCGTTGACAGTTTGCCACCCGAAATATGCGACGCTTTGTCCTCCCTCCTCACCTTGAACACTGCTTTCGCTGACATCGAGCATCTCGGCGACAAACTTGATCGAGGCCTCCACGCTGTGCTCAGGCTCCCTGTTACACCAATACATGTAGCAGTGGAGGATCATGTTGCGTGAATCGCTGTTCAGGATGTGGCCACTCTTGTTCTTGTCGAAATTCTTTGGTGGTGTGGACATCGAGGCGACACAAGGCTCGTTCGGCAACAAAAGGTAGCATTCCGATGTCACCTCGCTGGGCTCCATGTCGGAAAACTCGCACGAAATGCTTTGCGCGAACTGGCAAGATTGCAGGCTCGCAAAAAAAAAAAAAAAGAAAGGAAGAGAAGGCAAAAATTTGTGAAAACACAAAACCAAAAAATATAAATTTTATGCTGTTTAACACCAAGAGTATTTATTTAAAACGATGAATGAAGCATTTTTGTACCTTACCTGCCTCGAGTATTCTTGCCCCAGGTTTGTAATTGTTGCGATAAATGCATTGTTTTATATAAGTACTTGTTCAATAGCAACTGATTCATTTTAAGCTCAGAAAAGGAGTAGTAAATGTGCCGTGTACATGTAAACAAGCGCAAAAGCCATGCAGAGCTGCTCTTTCTATTTTTGTCACTTGCAATGAAGCTAAAGAGCAGACGACGGGCAGCGTTGTGGAAGGCACGGGGTTATTTTTTTGTCGCGATCCGGCATGTGCTGTAGCACATGAGAGCTCTAATAAACTAGTCATCAAAATACAAAAGTCTTTGTTTATACCGAGAATTGCGCATTTCAGAAGCACGATTTTTTTAGCGGGATTATTTTAGTCGCGGAGGCAATCGGCTGTCGCGCTTCGGTCGCCTGGGCGGTGCCTCCCCTTTTTTCTAAAGTTGTATCCGACTATAGTCTTGGGGAATAGTACTGAGGTGTGCTATGGCGTACGGTTACAAAAACATTTACCGTAAAAACTCGCATTGATATGAACCCCCATATAGTACGAGGGGAAATTTTTGGTACGTGAAATGGAAAAAAAGAAGTTTTATCCATTTTTTGTTTATTTAAATTGCACTCCGCCCTTCAATCGCTGTCTTCTTCAGCTGCGCTCTCTTCAGATAGTTCCTTGTCGGACATATCTTCCTAGAGGTACTCATCCTCTGTGCCATGGAGCGCGTTCGAGATTCCGCATTTTTTGAATGCGCAATGCACAAGGTCCTCTGGTATGCTGGCCCATGCATGCACAATCCACTTGCGTAGCGTGCCTGGCGAAGCCCGCTTCAGCTGCCCGGTCGGCGTCACTGCAGGCTCACCTGAGCGCATCCAATCTGCGTAACACTGCTTGACCACGTCCTTGAACAACTTGTTCATGCAAACATCTAAAGGCTGCAGCTGAGGCGACATCCCACCTGATATAACGACAAGTTCAGTGCTGGATTCGCGCAACAGCCTCTTCACTGAGTCGGCCAAATGGAAACAAAATGCGTCCAGCACAAGGATGGACGGGAACGACAACAGTGCGCCGGGCCACCTACACCAGATAGACTTTATCCAGTCGAACACAAGATTCTCGTTCATCCAGCCTTTCTCATGGCATCTCACAACCACATTTGTTGGCAGCTCCTCACCTTAAGGCACTGTCTTGCAATTGAAAACGACATAGGGTGGGAGCTTGCGTCCGTCTGCCGTGCATGACAACATGACGGTAACCCGCATTTTCTCGTTGCCAGTGGACTGGACATGAACTTGTTTAGAGCCCTTTTCGTGCACGGTGAGGGGCGATGGCATGTCCACATAAACCGGCGTTTGGTCAGCATTACCGATTTGCCCTAGCTGGAACTTCTTGCACTTAGATAACGTGGCGCTGGAAAGCCACCCACAAGCAGCTCTTCGAAGGATTCGGGCAGCTTTTGTGAAATCGAAGTTCGGCGGCATAAGGAAAATCCAGTACAGCACATGTTGCGATAAATCCAGTGCTTGCTCGCTTTGAAGGCAGAGCTCGGTAACCCTTTTTCTCTCACAAGCTCCGTAGCTTTTGCCTGCATAAGCTCCATGCTCACAGCTAGATGCGCGGCTCGCTGTTGGTGTACAAACTCCGTGAGGGTAAGTTCGATTTCCGGGAATGCCCCACTCTTTTGGGCCGCGAAAGCTTCTTCGCGTTCCGCTGCATGCAGAAAGGGCTTCCTTCTGTCGACGCCATCCGCGAATGAATCCCTCGTTGATGCCAAACTGCCTCCAAACGGCACTGTTGCCGATGTTGTGTGCGGCTAAAATAACCTTTCTGTTGAAAGCAGCCGAGTGCTGATTTTGTGGTCCGGACATCTTGGTCCTTCAATGTGGAATAAAAAATATGCACTTTGCGAAGCGTGGTTTGCATGTGTGCTGCCAAGGTGCGCACTCAACAATAAAGAAACCAACCAGTAGCCATGCAGTAATAACGAAAGCAAAACTTCTAGCCCAAACTTCTGACTGAAATTTCTCTACGGATCCGCATATAGTACGAGGTGAAAATTTGAGACGCTACTAATAGGACAAAAATCTCGTATTATACGCAGGTTTTTATGGTGCAAAACATAATTTCCCCCAAACACCAAATTCTCGGTTGGTATAACATAATACTTTTGCAATCTGTTTTTATTCCAAATCAGTCATTAGCCTTCCGTAATAGGTCAAAATGGCCGAGGCCCGGCCAATATGGGCTGGGCCCAAGCAATTCTGATCTATCACAGAGGATTAATCAGATAATTTGGAATAAGAACAGTCTACTACATACTATTATATATATATATATATATATATATATATATATATACGCACACACACACACACACACACACACACACACACACACACACACACTAGCCTACTGTCCTGGAGTGTCAGAAAGCGGAGTCTGAAAGAAACGTTTTTCCCTAGCATACAGGCAGCACATCCCCCTTCATCCTGTAGTGGTACTCGGCCCAGAACCGCTCTTTGACACCAACGCAGTCCTAGGTTTCCTGAAATATGTTGTATCACATCTTATTAGCCCCACACATTCGTAGTGTCTCCCCTTCAGAGGATGCCCGCTGTGATAGCTGTTTCGTATAGCACATGCCTCTAGGCCCTTGTGTTTCAAGGGCTCTGGTGAGGCAGTAGTGCTCCAGGTAATTTTACCATCTAACATATTTTCTATATTGCATCATTCTTTCATGATGGATATTATTGCACATAGAATGTCATTTGTCATCGACATAATCTTATTACAGGTAGATTTTACGTACTCTAGAGCGATTATGTTTAAGGCCCCTTTACAGTCATGTCACATCAACCTCGTAGAACTCGTAACTACATTGCGAACTCATCACCACGGACCTGACGCTCTTTGGCCATACCTGGCCCTTGCACCAATAAACACCATACATTCATTCATTCATTACTCTCAATGCCTAATAATGCACTCATCTATTGCATAGAAGTGGAGGGATGCTGCACTGTCATGTTATTCCCTCCTGACCTTATACCATAACTTCTCCCCCCCCCCCCCCCCCCCATATTTTCCATAGGGCTGTTGCTTTTCAAATTTCCTTGAGAAGGGTGCGTTAGGTGCCATGTTTCGTTTTCGATAGTGCAACTTGTTCATCGGGCACAAACATGACACCAGTAGTCTACCTTGCAGTGTTTCTACTAAATATGCAATTTGTGTTGCTTTCACTAGGTCTCCAGGGTCCTGTGCGTGGTGTTGGTGGGCCTTCAGCCCAAGTGATGGCCCCTCAAGCAGGGCGCGGTGGTGCTCCCCTGCCACCAGGAGCTGTGGGCGTGTCTGCCCCTCCACAAGTGCGCCCGCCTGCTGCCATAGGCATGCGAGGGCCTCCTGGCATGATGGGCGGACCTCCTGGCATGATGGGGCGGGGCATGCCTCCACCACCGCCAGGTGGGATACCTATGGCTGGCCGGCCTCCCATGGGGCCACCTCCCCCGGGCATGCGTGGCCCTCCTCCTCCAGGCTTGATGCGGGCAGGTGAGTTTGCACAAGGGAACTTTTTGTAGTCTGGTCTTATTTTTACACCATATTTGACCTTCTGGTACCGCAATAGCGGCACCCATTACAGATGAAGAGTTACTCTGAAAAACTTCAGCCCTTAATGTGCACAGTCATTGTGGTAAACCTGAATATTACTACAACAAGGCTGATGGGGCATTCAATATGTTTTATTGCCTAGCTTCATAGTTGTGATTATAACTGAGATGTCATGTGGCACAGAAAAGATTTATTTCCAGTGATCTGCCATATTGCTCTACTTGTGCATCCTGCCAGGCGGCAGTGTAATGCAGGGAGGGTATGCTGTATGAGTCCACCTAGTGGACTGTCCATTTCGGCCGCTGCTGAGCTGATTGGCTATGGCCGCTCGTCTCCTCCTAGCTCGTACAGCTGCATGCAGTCGGCAGCGGCGGAAATGGACAGTCTACTAGATGGATTCTTACAGAATACCCTCCCTCTTCTTACACTTTGTAGAGAGAGAAATAATGACGTCAGCGACATGCATGTCCTGTGTGGCAACACCTTCAGTACGATTATGCAAGAAACTTCTGAGTACTCCTGATACTCGGCTTTTTAGGTCATAGCTAGGGGGTGAATTTGATCATTGCTAAGGGTGCAGTTAGCCAAGTAGTCATAAACGGATGTACCCTGATTATGCCCCTGGAGCATTTTCATAACACTGTTGTTAAACGGGCACATGATTGCAATCGAATGAATGAATGAAAAACTTTATTCATCCCTCCCTAAAGTGAAGGAGGTAACGGGATAGAGGGTGGAGGGAGGAACTACTTGAAGTAGGCCTCCTCTAACCTCTCAGCCCACTCCAGAATGGCCTTCTGAAGGTTGGGCCTCGAGCTGCTTTGGGAGACGCAGAATTTACAATAGAGAGAAAGGTACATGGAGGGAAGAATGCGGTGGAAGAGGTAAGGGGAGGGAAAGCTGTGAGTCTGCAGCTGTCGCCACAGAAGTTCATACCTGTGCAGGTATTTGCGCATGAGTGACTGAAAGGTTAAACTGTCTAATTGGTTGTGTGTGCAGATATCGTTGTAGGTAATAAGCCGATCCTGGAGCTGTAAACGGCGCCTCTTCCGTAGCAAGGTCCGACACATCTGATGCCTGTGCCCGGACTGTAATTCCTCGGGCACTGGCATGCCATGAGCCGCCTTGTTTCCAGCAAGGCCCGCATGTGCGGGAGTACAGATTAATGCTACAGTTTGACGGAAAGGATGGGCCAGGAGGAGGAAAAAGGTTGGCTTGGAGACCTTGCCTGCTCCAAAGTTATGTATGGCTGTTTTGGAGCCGCTAACGATAACTGATAAATTTGGGTTTGTGAGGGCCAATGCTATGGCCGCCTCCATCCCCGAGGAACAGCCAGGAATGAGGTGGCCGCAGCGACCTGGCCATGAGAGTTAATGACTGATATTGCATAATGATTTCTGTTCCCATATTCGGCGGCATCACCTTAGAGCATGTCTTTTGAGGTGAAGAATTGTTTTTGGAGAGCCTTTGCTCGCTGCCTCCTGCGCTGTTTGCGGTGAACAGGGCACATGTTTTTAGGAAGTAGGGGGATGTAGGAGGTTCTCAAGTATGTCATGCGGAATGGTGTATTTAGTCTTGATGATGGGTGCCAAAGTGATAGAAAGAGTTCGTAGAATGTGTTGACCTGTTGCGGTGTTAGAAATTCTGCTACACTGGAATGCGAGATGGGCTTCTGTGAATTCAGTAAGTGTGTTGAAGGTGTCAGTAAGCATGAGCCTTTTAATGGAGGTCCGTATGGGGATACCCAGGTCAAATTTATATATCTTGCGTAAAAGAGTGTCAATCTTATCTGATTCTGATTTAAGAAAATGTAGATGTTGCAAATGTAATCTTACTGTTGACGAAGGCCTGGACCAAGCAGAGAAGTTCGGCCTCTTTTAATCCGCCATGTTTATTGGAGACTCGCCCTAGAAGATGCAGGTTGTGATCACCTATGGTGTGGAGTGTATGTAGGGTATGTGTGTTCAGCTGATTGCTTTGAATGTGTAAGCCCAAGCACTCGGAGCCTGTCCACTCTAGTAACAGGGATGCTGTTTAGGATGACCTGTATATTAGGCATGTGTTTGGCGCAGATGTCGGGGTATAACAAGCAACCACTTGTGGCTGCTCGAATTGTAGTTGCGGCGGTACAGCAAGTTATCTTGAATGAGCAAGTGCGTGGCTTGACGACGGAGCGTCCGAGAGGTCGGCGCAGGCGACTCACTCTAGACAGGAAGTCAATAAGCGAATAGATCCATGGGTCCTTGCGCTGCTCTGATGGCATGTCTGAAATGTCTGAATGCTTTAGGCCTGAGCGATAAACAATGCGGATGTCGTACTCTTGTAGGTGCAATGCCCAACAGGCGAGCCGACCAGTTGGATCTTTTAGTGAAGATAACCAGCATAGGGCATGATGGTCGGTCACGATGTCAAATGGACGCCCGTACACATAAGGGTGAAATTTTCCGATAGCCCAAATGACGGCCAGACATTCCTTCTCAGTAACTGAGTAGTTCGCCTCGGCTTTGGTGAGGGTGCGGCTGGCATACGCGATGACGTACTCTTCTAAGCCATCCTTGCATTGTGCAAGAACAGCGCCGATCCCGACACCGCTAACGTCTGTATGTATCTCAGTTGAAGCAGAGGGATCGAAGTACTGAAGGAGAGGTGAGAACGCGTTGCAGTTCTTGGAATGCGTCGTCGCACGCCGGGGACCAGGCTGACAGGTCAGAACTTCCGGTGAGAAGCTGCGTCAAGGGGGCAATGATAGAGGCAAAGTTACGGACGAAGCGGTGGAAATATGAGCACAGGCCGATGAAGCTGTGAAGCTCTTTCATGGTGGTTGGTTTAGGAAACTCGGATACGGCGCTAAGTTTCGTGGGGTCCGGGAGGATACCGTCTTTTGATACTTCGTGGCCAAGAATAGTAAGCGTACAAGTGCCGAAGTAGCATTTCTGCAGTGGAGAGGCATGCAAGGACTTGCTCGAGGCGGCTGAGGTGCGACGCAAAGACCCACAATGTCATCTAAATAACAGAGGCACGTTTTCCACTTCAGCCCTCGAAGAATGGTGTCCATCATGCGCTCGAAAGTGGCTGGCGCGTTGCAGAGGCCGAACGACATGACGGTAAATTTATATAGCCCATCAGGTGTTACAAAGGCTGTCTTTTGGCGATGGGCTTCTGCCATTGGCACTTGCCAGTACCCAGAGCGCAGACCCAGCAACGAAAAGAATTCCGCTCTGTGCAGACTGTCCAAGGCATCGTCGATGCCCAGCAGAGGGTAGGCACTGCGACTGTTAGTTTCCCTCTCGGGCTGGGCTAGGTCGGCGAACCATCGGGGAAATGGATCGGCGACCGGCGTGAATTGAAGGGGTGGCGACTGTAGGACGAGTCCGGAGGAAGGTTAGATGGGCCCTGACGCGGAAGTCGAGCAGGCCTGTAGCTTGAGGCGCCCCCACTGTAATGTAAACTGTGGCTGCGGCGGCGGCACAATCGTGCTATGTGGCCCGGAAAATGGCAGTAATAGCATATTGGCCGGTTATCAGGTGTACGCCATGGGTTGACGACAGGGGCTCCAGCGGCCGAGTAAGGGACGGCAATCGGACACGAAGGTGCTGGTGGCCCGGTAGGCATCAGGAGCCAGAGGGGCGCAAGGCGGGGCGACAACGTCAGCGTAAGTTAGCGGTCCAGCTGCAGGCTGCGGAGGAGGGGCAGATGGTAGCGCCGTGGCAACTTGCGTCTGAATGACGTGACGAAGTGAAGGAGCCAAGGTTGTCGACGGCTCAGGTGTGCTATTCGCCAGAGAGAGTTGGCATGCAACTTCCTGACGGATGAACTGCTTTATCTCTGACATTAAAACAGAGATGTCAGCAGCGTCGCGGCCGAAATACAATGGAGATAGATCCGCGGTGTTCTGCTGAGCAGCGCGTGTTGACGCACGCTGCTTGCGCAGCTCGTCGTGCTGTTGACAAAGCTGTATGACCTCGGCAATCGTCCGGGGACTCTTTGCGACGAGCATCTGGAATCTGGAGCAAGTCTCAAATGTTTCTGCTCTTACACTAATATTTACATCCATAGTGTAATTGAACTGCGTAGGTGAGTGCACTCAAGAAAACTGTGGTTGTGTGCCCGTCAAAAAAGCAAAACGTGCGACAAACTTCTGCTAATGTTCGTCTTATCGCCAACCAGAAAGAATTAGTTTTCCGAAAAAAGAAAAGGAAATGCATGCACAGTGGCATCCTTCCTATGCGCACCTCTGTGAGCACTAAACGAGTGAGAAACAGGCAGACGCCCTGTGAGCGATTAGTAACGAGATAGCCATCAGTTTTGAGAGTGAAAGCAGCCGAAACCGCCCGCGAATGCACGCCAATGCACGAGTTGCAGAACCAATTTGAGAAGGAGATGCTGTGCTACTCGCTAACAACTGATGAGTGGATGAGTGATGAGTGGCCAGGGGAGAGCTATGTCTCCATAACATGCCACCTGCTTGATACATGCTGCTGATAAACACTGCAGCTGTGCATTCAAAAAGAGAATGTTTTAAGGTCTTTGTGCCAATGCCCGAGCTATATTGGGCCAATTAAAAGAAGCTCACAAGCAAGAAATCTGCTAAGAGAAGCCCTCAAGTGAGCACATGCTTTGAACCCCTTGAGGTGATTCACGATGTCTATACCTAAAGATTAGGTACTAACATCCTGAATTAATGGTATAGCATATAGCAAGCACGATGTGCGTCATCTACTAAAGCTGCTACCGACAGTTTCTGTAAACATCTAGGAACAAAGCATACTTGAAAATCTGACGTCCCGGGAATGGTGCCTCATAGCTGCTGTCGCATCAGTCTTGAACATTGAAGCAACACGAGAATCATGTTCTGCAAAACATCCCGCACTTTCTCTAGTTGTACCACTGGTACGTTGTATGAAGGTTCTTTTGACTTGAGACTCTCATAATGGTGGGGAAGATGTGCGTATTTGCAGGTAACCTTCTGGAAAGCATCAGGTCATGATTTTGTGGACAACCCGCTGTGGTTGCTTAGTGGATTTGCTGTTGCATTGCTAAGCATGAGGTTGCGGGATCAAATCCCAGCCACAGCAGCTACATTTCGATGGGGGTGAAATGTTAAAACAGCCATGTACTTAGATTTGAGGTCACATTAAAGAAACCGTAGTGGTCAAGATGAATCCAAAGTCCCCCACTACGGTGTGCCTCGTAATCCGATAGTGGTTTTGGCACGCAAAGCCCCATACCTCTTGCTCTTTTTTTTTTAAATGAAGGGGTACTTGATAAACCTGACAATGGAGCGGCACCAGTACGGCACCTGTTTTTAACCGGCGCCGTCGACCTGCAAAGAACCAGCAATCACTAAGCGAGAGTGGTGGTCAAGTCAAATCATGTGCAGTCCACGCTTTTGTTTTTCGCGAAGGTTGGCCTTACGATAAGCCACCTGCTGTAAAGATGGGATAGCCATTCTATACTTTTAGGAAAACTGGAAAGCAAAACTTAATATGCAATAAAAGATTGCCACAAAATGCAGGCCCACTATAAACTGAGAACCTCATTCTTATTTAGTAGATATAACATCACTATTTCTTAGCTTCAAAGGGAGAAAAAAGCACTTTATTCTATTTGACAGAGATTCTATCAATAAAAAATATTTTCCAGACCGTTGTATATGCACTAATATATTGGTGCTGGCATACTAATTTGGTGTTCCCATTAGTAAGAGTAACGTGCACTATACATCTTGTGTTAAATTTTCTGATATTTGATTTGATATTCATTCTTTTCTTGGCTTGATTCAAAAATCTACTATTTGGTATTCGCACACACATAATAATGAGGGGAAACAGACTTGGTGGTGTGACAGGCAAGAGTGATTCAGCGGATACTTGGGGATCACAAAAATGTATGAAATGCTGACTTATGTAGCAATGACTTTGTTCTTGAGATGTTGGAAGATATTAATCACTAAAATTGAAATTTGGGCTACTTAGTCATGACAAGTGAACCACAGTGCATTGGACAAGCAATGACTGATGAAATAAGACATACACAGAGAAGTCCAAACTCCAGAAAATGCTTATTGTCTGCAGATATTTTTGTGAAGACACTGAAGGCAATAATGGAGGCTTAGGTGTTGTAAGACCATGCTAGCTAAGAACCTGAATATTGCTCAGTTAAAGTAGGTGTTCAAACCTAGCTTCTTTCTGCACAGTTTTTGACCTTCACGATCCTTAAAGATTATTCTGAAATATTGTGTGATTCTTGAACTGTGAAAATAGTGCAGTCTGCTACCATTAAATGCTGCTTGAGACAGCAAATCAGCTGCATGTGGCACTTGAATAATTTTTGAGGCATTTATATCTACTTCAGAAATTTCACTGCTCATGCAACCTGTTCATGCCAAGTCAGTCATGGTGTCAAAATTCACTTGCAGGCCCTCCTCCTCCTGGCATGAGACCACCACCAAGGCAGTAAAGGCAGAGGTTTGCTCTGTTCTCGATGTGAGATGTATATATTCATTACTTTCCCCCACATACCCCCCTCCCCCCCCCCCCCCCCCCACACACACTTTTTTAACACAAATAAAGGTTTTGTGGCATTGGAGTTCAAATGTCCTTTATTGACATGTAATAGTCCATCTGTTGTGCATGCATATTTCTAGCTGGCAATCGTGAAAGTACGGCTGTTGCAGACTGGATCTAGCTCAGATGCCATGCAGCATTGCACAAGCTGCGTTCTGGATAGAACTGTCCACATGCTTGGTGCACATTAAGCACTTTGCCTTCTTGGCCATTTTGATAGCATAGAGCTTTGCGACACAAGCAGCAAAGCAAAGTTCCATTTTCTCAAGTAATACATATTATACTACGTTGTGTAGACAAATGGGTAGAGTTGCAACCCACTGCTATACGATACCAGCAATGCTGTGTTAAGCACTTCAATACTTGTACTAGCTACTTAATTGCCATTTTGCTGTTTACAAACAGCCACCTCGAGAACCTCCAGTTTTCCTCACTGAAATAAAGTGGGCAAGCAAGGCAACATGGCAAAGCAGAAGTGCACATATTTTCAATAGTGTTTCTCTGCAGCAAAATTATATCTGCCCTTGAGGCACAATACAAATGTCTCATTTGAAAACTTAAGGGGTGTCTCTCATGGCGAGCCAACTTGAAAACAAAGTACCGAAAGTTTCTTGATGTTACACTGCAATCAAGGTGCGTGCAAAACCAATAGAAAAATTTAGTATTTTGTTCCTGATCAGGAATTCCCTAGAAATTGTTTCCCCTTCAGTGTGGCTGCTACCAGAATATTTTGTAATTGTTGCTGGAAAGCCTTCAGTGTATGTAAATAACACTGCTTTGACAAATCGAAAGCAACAAAAGAGGTGGTGTATGCACATCTGCTAAGAGTTCTGCAACACTGGTACAGTTGGACCTCCAATAGTGTGCTTTCAGTGAACGAGACTCCAGCTCTGCAGTTACATGACAGCTATGATGAATGGGGTAGCAAACAAAGCTGCCCAAGGTTATCGCACATCAAAGCAAGCACAAACTAATTTTTACTCTTGTATGGGCTGCACTCACGGCACTCTGGCCCAAATTTATGAAATAAGCTGTGGTCCTTGCACAAGAATAAATGTACTTTTGCACTGGTTCTAGAGGCTGATAGGTAATCACAAATCCTTGTTCTCTTCCCAGGCTATAAGCATTACCTATTGAACATTAGAACTAGACTTAGTACTGCCCTCTTCCTCAGCACTAACTCTTATTTCACTCTGCTTCCGGCACAGTACAAAAGCGCTACAATGTTTGACATTTGAACTACGGAAGGCTGCTGCGTATACTGCGCACAAGCAGAAGGTGGCAGATGGAGACCAAAGAATGCCACTAGTACTTAGTAGAGTGACTGGAGAAATGTCAATTGAGCTTAACTGGGTGCTGCCATGAATGAGTTTGCAGGAGTTTGTTGACCTAGCTCCCCATGAAGCCAGAGCTCTTCATTATCTGTGCTACTCGTGTAAGCTAAACGCACACTTCCTGGTTTGTTTTTACATTTTCTTTTTCGTGCCACACATGCCATTCACAAGTAGTCAAATGATAGCCTCCACCAACAGCAAAATTGTGCAGCAATTTCAGCTGTGTGGATCAGCTAGCTAACTGTTCGAGTTCCAAAAGGCAGCCAATGATTTGTTATGCGAGCAACTTTCCAACGCCAGTTCAAGGCATGCCTGCAAGAGTGATTTTTGTGGTCAAATGCACAGTGATTGCTGTGGGCAAGCCAACTCTGGCATACGAGTTAATTAGCCAATTGTGTTTGTTCATTATGGTTTGGCTTGCACACAGCGTATTCTGATGGAAATGGACATCCGAGCAGGTATACCTGGCATCAAACCAGTGATCATACGCTTTTGAGTCAAACTTTTCTAAGCATGATGCAATGGTCATTTGCATATAGGTGAACAGATGATACTTGTATTGGACTCTGGAAAACATTTGACGATTTTCTGTCTGATTTACCTTGTACGCCACAGTAGTGATTGTGACATGGTGCCAGCAGTGTTGGTGCAAATGCTCTGCAGTGCTAACAGAGTGTTGCCAATTGATGGCAAGCGTCTGATACTGCATGGAAGTTTCCCCGAGAGTGTGAGGGAGCCTCCTAGCATTGCCCAGAAGCTTCCGGTAGTAGTTCTTCAGCGGTAGTACTTTCAAAAGTTTTTCGGAAGTACCAGGGGGCTCTTCTCGGCATCATGAGACAGAGAGTGACCCCCCCCATATTCTCAAATGATTCTCAACTTTGAACTCTTTCTCCACTCTAACCAGTTGAGTGCAGTGCTGCCCCTCAGCTGAAAAATTCGCTCTGCTGATAGAGTTTCCTAAAATAAATAATGGAGGTAACTTTAGCACTGTGATCGTTTAGCCACCATGGGAATGATTAGTACATGCATTTGTCTGATATTTGTGCTTGTGGCTTCAGACGTCCTTGTGACTTTGTTTATTACACTTCATCTTGGCCCAAATTGATCTGAATTTCAAAGCAGTCTACTTTTTTTAAAATGCAGAAGGCAATAAGGTTCTGCAAACACTCATAATCACTGCTAAGTGCAGTGGTTCTACTTGTCCATGCATCTGTGGCATTATGGTTTCAATATCGGGCTCCTGTGCTAGATGTCCTGTGTTCGAATCCTGCAGTGTGACAATTTTAATAATGTTGACTTCATTATTTCTAATGCAGTACTTTCTTGAAAATGATCAGTTTGCAAAGTCATGAAGCCGTTTAAAGCCAGAAGAACGAAGTTTAGGCAAATCCACATACTTAACCATCATTCCCATGCTGGCTGAATCTCCTTGTTTGCAGCTCCCAGTGCCATGGTTCCCTCTAGTAGTTGTGTGAAACTATGGCTGCGCTTGTCAAGAATTGCCTTGAGGTGTCAATGAAGCGCAATGACCGCTTCTGTCAATGGGTGGCGCTGTCATCCACTTTTGCGAGTCGAGGTGGAGTGTTAAGTGAAGGAGCACCCTAGAATACGGGAGTAAATAGGTGTTCCGTGGTAGAATTTCGTTAAGTTTGGAATCAACATGACATGTTACATCACTTTATACAGAATATTTATTAGCCTGTGGCCCTGGTTAATTGGTTTCGAGACATGAATAGTGAAAGCATGTTTCACAGTAAATATGAAACTAAAATGTGGCTGCCTTTCTAAAGTTACTGTAGTGACTCGGTGCTCTCGAGAACTCAACAAACCATACCTTAAGGCGAGTGGAGTTACCAGATGTGGGAACCTGCGAGATTCCTGAATCATTTACATGCCTATCTTTTGAAAATTTCTGCATGGCTAATGAGAGTAAAGTAGGGCATCTTGAGGGACTAGTTGGCTCATTCTGACGAACTAATTGCACAAGCCAGGAAAAGGACAACATGCAAGAAGGAACACAAAGTTGGTAGTCCGTGCTTGAACTTTATGTTCCTCTTATGTGTTGTCCTTTTCTCAGCTTGCGCTATATTAGTTAGGGTAATTGCTATAATGACAGTTGCCATGTTTACGAAATTATATAAACAAACTTGGGGATACACTGTCGTTTCCTATCAAAAAGTGCAAAGAGGTTCCGTACCATAGGGGGTTCAGACCGTAGAGCAATGCCTCCTACCAATTGATACCGCTTGGAAAAATCGCTGATTGCGCAGCATGACTTGCATTGATCATATGGAAGTACTGGTGATTCCAAAGACAGTTGCAGAATGGCAATAATATCGTGTTTTTCGAAAATATAATTTTATATTTTAGGATAGCTTGTGGATGTCAGAGGATGGGTTAAAAGTGTTAATATTTAGCACAACAAATCAGAATTAAAGTTTTATTAGGTCTATGTTCCTCACTTTAATGGAATTCAAAAGTGTTGTTCGTATATGCCATATCAAATTTTACATTTCAAAAAATTCCATTGCTCTCTAAGGTTCAGTGTGACAAATTGTGGCTTTCTGAGCATGCGATGCCGATGCACAGACATCACTGTGGAAATAATGGTGCTGCATTTCCGGACACTGTCACTGCTAAGAAGTAAGCTGCCCAGTGTGAAGCCAAACAACACATCGGCACGCAGCAACTACATCCTGTGCAGTGAAGGCCAAGGCTTGTGCCAATCAATCGGTAACAAAAACTGGCTGTGTTTCTGAGAAGGAAAGAAGGAGGGCTCACCCACTGTGCACTATGGTTGCTTGTGAAGCTTCCTTTCAATCAGAAAGGAAGCTTTCACCCTCTGCTCCTGAAGCAGAGGGCGATCAGGGGCAGCAGACATTAGAGATTTCTTTCTAGTTATCTGACGAGCCCATAGCTTTCACTGCACTGCATGGAATTGGCAAGGAACACTGCACGCTGTATCCCGAATGCCGAGTGACATATCCCAGTGACATTTGCTCAATGGCTCAGCTATGCGTGCGCCTCTGGGTTGCAACTTTACATGCCCAGAGAGCCGCACTCTGTTGTGCTACAGTGCCGAGTGCAATCGCCTTTTTAAAATCCAAAAGTTGATGTGGCATGTATGGACAGCTTGCTTCAGTTACCTAATTACTATGATGCACCTATCAGTAATAGTTTAAAAGTTAATCATATACTTTAAGCATATTATGTCTTGCCAATCTTCTGATGCCTGCCACAGCTGACACTAAACTTCAAAGGAAGCGTCTCCCAATTCCAGAAATCAGTTCTTAAATATTACTTAGCCTTCATTGTAACATCCTGCGCATATAAGCTAAAAGTTGAAAACAAAAATTGCTTACATGCTAATAGCAAATTGGAAAGGAAATGAGGTCTGTTGGCAGCAGTTGAGAATTTTTCAAGCCAACCCTATTGTAAACTTACTGCAGTTACACTGGAGCAATAAGAAGACTGTAAATATGCAAAGAAGTACCTTGAGACATATACGAGTGTTTCAGAAAATGTGCTGAAGATGAGGCAAGCTTTTTGGGACTGCTTTTACCACAGAGGTAGGTATATTAAAATGATCCAAGGTAGTAATTCGACTATTTAAATTCAACTAACCTTTTAACCGAGAGAGCCAGACGATTGATCGTAATGCAAGACTTGGAGCCTGTCATCTATAGCATTCATAACAGTTTCCTGACATGCAAAAAGTTCACAATTTTCTGTATCACATTTCTAAGTTGGCCAATTTCTGCAGCACAATGAGTTCTTGCCAATTTCACCAGGAAAACAAACTGAACTGCCTAAAAGTGCAAACTGTCATGCATTTAGTGGATGCCCATAAGTGGTAAGAATATCTCATCATGAAGCTAATGAGATTGCAGCTTGTTAAGGACGTTTGCTTCATGCTTGCCTAGTGGTGAGGCAATAACAGTCGCATCACTCATGAGCAAGACATTTGTGCTCTTCAGCACCTTAGTTTCATTTTTCTGGTTAAAAATGGCCAGAATTCATTACTTTGCAGATATAAGCACCACCTTTTTGCATGTCTGAAAACAACTGCCAGCTTTTCCATTAGAATCTTGCAATAGGATAATTGGTCGGGCTCCTTTGGTTAAAAGTCAAATTACCACCATGTAATTTTAAAATTTATCCCGCTGATGTAAAAGCAAGCTATTAAGAACTTCAAGCCCATTTTTTGAAATACTATGTATAACAGTAACGGAATTGCATCGCATACAATATGCCTAAGTATCATGGTATTATTTTGCCAGAGTATCTTGTATCATGCTACATTTTCAAGGTATCTTTCCCAAGCTATTCTAAATGGGTTGAGGACATTGGGTCTCGTAACTGCTGTCTGCAGAATCAAACGCATGAACACTTTCTTATACTGTGGTGGCTGCCTTAAGCAGATTAAAAGTGATACTAAAAATAATATTAGGCTAGCACTATTAAATTACACTTATGCAATATCAAGATGGCCAGCGTCACCATGAGAAGAGGCTTATTAAGGTGGCAAAGATGCTGCATAAACCAAATGGCTAATACTGCCACTCTGAATGAAGTTCCCATACCAGCTCATCGTGATGTCATAAATTTTGACGGTGTCAACACAGGTGTAATTAACTTTGTATCCATAAAGAACACTGCACCCTCACTGAACCCAAAACTCAACCATACAAGTTTCGAGAACTTTTGCTGCACCAAAACAGCCTAAATATAAGAGAATACGTTCAAATCCATGACGTCACACTTGAGTTTACTGTCACTCGTCAGAAAGTAAAGTTTAACTTTCATTTTCTAAGCAACCAAGAGTTGCTATAGTGTTGCTGCTTAGAGTCCCCTTAAGGGTGCATCTACCATGAAGAAAGAGACTGGCACTCATGACACACACTGGATATGAATCTGTGTGCAGTATTGTAATGTACTCCATGTATTGTGCCCTGTGCTTTTGATGCTAGATTCCAGCCTCCAGAGGCTGCCTACATGTAGTAGTGACTTAAGGCTGTCTTCCACATGTGTGCAGTGTTATAGATTTCAAAACTTGAAGTGAAAATGCTCCACATCTTGCAAGCAGTGTCGAGATGCACATATCCTCACATGCAGTGCAATGTGCAAGTGTAAACTGCTGGACACATCTAGTGCTGGACTGAAAGGGTACCGAATCACGTTACCGTTGTTCATTCATTCAGGGAGCATGAAACAAACGAAATGTAGACCAGAAATCTGTTAGCACACACAAAAAAATCTACCCATTCTCATGTTCTCAATGTAGGCTCCAACTAACCTCAGCATGGTTGTGAAGATCGAAAGGCACGTTAAGTCACTTTCAAGTGTGGATGTCTAGTCAATGTGACAATTATCCTGAAATGCCATGTACAAAGCACATTCAGTCAGCATTTAGACATATTATGCATAAATTATTTTAATCACAATGTAAAAAATTGCAGGTATCATGCGAGATTCAGTGCATGATAAAGCCAAAACACTTTTTGCTGACACAAGGCTATCTAACCATTTTTTTTTTTTTTTTGAACAACCGTGCAGCATAGCCGAGCATATGTGCTGGGTAGAAATAAGTATTTTCTTTTCTATGCAATCTTTCACATACTTTTGCAACATACTAGAGTTTAGGCAGCAACCAGCAAGCACAAGATCAGTTTAGTTTGGTTACCACACAAACTACAATGTGGCACATGCGAGGTATCTTCACAGCAGTTCAAGGCAAGGCTTCTGTGCAGTACAATGCTACTCTACATACAGCAGTAAAAATGTATTGCAACATTTTATGGCGTAATCACAAATCACACTGTAAAGGCAGCATCTGGAAATTCTGTATGGTGCTATACCTCCTTGAAAAAGCTTCAAGGGTGCACTATCACATCTGCTTTGATGGCACAAAATTTGGTTACGATGGTGTTTGCTGTAAATCATTGCTGTATAACCAAAGTTCACTGAATTGTGCACACCTAAATAAACTCTAGAAAACTAGAACATACTGGTTGCACAACATCACACTTTTCAGGAATTATTGGTACATGGCATAAAAGCATTGCAAAATAGAGTTCATGTGAATTGTTCGAAGGAAAATACAGATGAAAAGGAGACGTGGCAAAGACAATACAATCATAGAAATAGTTCTTGGTGTGTGTGTCCGTTATCTCTGTCCTGTTTTCATGCCATTTCATTTTCATCTTTAATAAGAATGCCACGTTAAACCAGTATGTGCTACATCCAAGCAATTACTGCAGAAAACGTTTCCTGCTGCATGCATTTAAGGTATGCACGGCCAATGAAATGTTTAAACACACTACAATATATAGCATTTCTTTATGCAGGAAACAAAAAGAGCATAGTTGCAGGACAGAAATTTGGGCAAACTGACTGCGAGTACAATTTTTTACCATAGACTGGCACAGTGATATAGCACATAGTGGCAAGATGGCCACAGTGAAATTGTATACCCTCCTTTGTTGCCACGTGCTATACTATGACATTCTGTTTATTATAATAATTACGTGATCAAGGTTAACATCCAAAAACAACATCTGGGCTATGAGGGATGCTGTAGTGGTGCATTCTGAATCAACTTCAATGATGAGAGGTCCTTTAACATGCAATAAAATTAACAAAGATTCAGCAAGTGCTCGTTGCTACATACTGAATTTACTGCAGTGCTTTGGTGATATGAAATGCAATAAGACACACGGCCATGCAAGCGTAAACAAAATGGGTACAGTAAAAGTCATCAGTAATGGTTTTGTTCCAGCACACACGGCAGTTTCCTGCTGGTGCTCATAAATTTCAAAACTGCTTTTAACTATGCCATTGACAATGTAGCGCATTTCTTACCTTAAAAGGAGGGCCCTCACCAAGCCCCATCAGAAACCTTAGTCATACATTAAAATTTTGTAGTGCCATGTAGAAAGCGTTTAACCACAACAAATTATAAAAATGTCCAGTAGTAGGAGAGAGATAAGCAAATCAAATCTTGCAAGGTCATCATGTGAAGAGGCAAGGTACCATCCTTATGGCAAAGACTCTCTCCCACTGCCTCGACCAGTGCTAGTAAGTGACATTTCTCTCTGGCATTCTCTCATATCAAAGCCAAGGGCCCACGTGACATTTCTTTTACAGTACAGACTCCCTCCCCCCCCTTTCTGCCATCCTTCCTTCTTGCTGCATGGCAAATTGACATGAAAGGCAGTACAGAGACAGTTTTGTGCATTCTGTGTTCTACAGAAATCGCAAAGTTCTTTGTCCTGCTGTTATGTGCGCAGTAAAGTCAGATATGCGTATCTTGTAAGTGAATGGTATCTTATACACAACATCCTCTACACACCCAATTAATGTATCTGTGTGCTTATATAGGGAAGAAGACAGTTAGTTGTTCCATAGTACCTAGTACTTGGTAAGCGTAAATCTGCTATAAGTCATACAAATAAAATTGCCAAGTGTATATAATGAGATATATTAAATATTTTTTGCTTGAAGGAAGTCGTAGGGCAGAAAGCCATATTTATATTGGACTAAGGGACCATAGGTATGCTACAGGTATGCTAGAGACTTTGGAAAATTTACCGGCATACTTTGTATGCTGCTGACCTGAACATATTTTTAGGAAAATTCAGACCTTGTTTCAATGTGGCTCAAAGACTGCAAACGAGATAATGTAAGTACAATTAATGCCAAGGAATGCACTAGGAAGTGATGTGAACACACAATCAGTGGCTTTGAAGTACCTGCTTTTATATTTACACGTAAATAACAGCTGGAAATTGCCACCTGTGACCATGCAAAAACCACTAAGAATTACTTTAACTATGATGGTTTTTCAGTTCCTTCTTTCATGTCATATAGTGTAGAACCTCGCTGATATAATCCCGTTACATATGATTTCCCGGCACCAACATTAGTGATCGAGAACACACACACACAAAGAACCAATAAAGCTACGCTTATTTTTTTACCGGTTAATACGTTCCCGGAAAACACGATATTTCGGCACCAATGTTCAGTACATCGCCAATGTGCAATCGTATGATACATTTGCCAGTTGCAATATCCCATGCCTATTGCAATGGACATCTTCACCATCAGTTTCACAGCGCGTGGTGCGGTTGGAAGCGTACTGCACGCTTTTGATTGGCGACAACCCAAACGCGCCGCCGTTCCCTGCTGTAGACTGCGATCATATACGTCTTCTGTCTGCTAGACCCCATGTAAACAAGGCGCGAGGCGGGCGCGATCGAGAACAGTAGCCGCCCGCCGCATCAGCTTCCCTGCAATACTCGCCCGCCCGTATCACAAGGAAACGCCGGTGGTCACTCAGTTTCTTATTCCAGTACCAGCAAATCTGCTCCCGGGTCCTTGCACGCCGCATTCACAGCTATCGACTCCCACCCCCATTGTGGTGAACTTCATTAACTAAACGGACGCTCGGCCCCCGGCCCAGACGGACTAACACACAAACTACTCAGAAATCTAGATGACAAAGCCATACAAATCATTACGAGCAAAATTACAGAGGTATGGGCTGAAGGCCAGGTGCCGGACGAATGGCGAACTGCCAATGTAGTCCTCATCCCCAAACCCGGAAAACCGCTTCACGCAGAGAATCTGAGACCCATCTCCTTTACGTCGTGCCTCGGGAAGGTCGCAGAACAAGCCATCCACAATAGAATTGGAGAGCACATTGAAGAAAACGGCCTATTCCGCCACAATCTCATGGGCTTCAGAAAATCAATATCCACACAAGACGCCATGCTACTCATCAGGAACGCCGTCATAGACAACAAATCCAGGGATGTAAAAGGCATCCAGGCGCTCGACCTAACCAAGGCCTTCGACACAGTCAGGCACGAGCACATCCTCAACGAAATCTCCACTTTAGATCTCGGAGTAAATTTTCACAATTTCATAAGATCGTTTTTGGATAACCGAACAGCCACCATAAACGTCGGACAAATCAGAAGCAGAAAGCACATGCTAGGTAACATCGGTACCCTGCAAGGGTCAGTGCTTTTGCCGCTTCTTTCCAACATCGCAATGCATGATCTCACAAACAAACTCTCAAAAGTCCCGGGAGTAGGGCACGCGATTTACGCCGATGACATCACCATTTGGTCCACGAGCAGCCCGCTAGGCACGCTGGAGCAGAACCTACAGCGAGCGCTGGACACCACGGAAGCTTTTCTTGCAAACACGGGACTGAAGCTCTCCCCCAGCAAATCGGAGCTCCTTCTGTGCAAACAAGGCCCCAGGCTGAGACAGCCCCTTAGCTCCCTCCCCGTTCACCTACACACCAGGGACGGAGGAAACATTCCCAGGTGTAATACAATCAAGGTCCTAGGCATGGTCATTGGGACTCACAGCAATGACAACGCGGAGGCACTAAAACGCATCACAAAGAGCACCCTCAACTTCACCAGGGTCATATCGCGGGTCGCCAGCAAAAGGGACGAACTGAAAGAGGACAACCTCATGAAAGCATTTCACACCTTCCTCATCAGCCACGTAACCTACGCCGCCCCCTTCCTCAACTGGAAGAAGACGGAGCTGAATAAAATTGATACACTAATCAGAACGGGATTGAAAAAGGTCCTACGCCTCCTTAGAAACACTAGCACGGAACGACTCCTCCAATTGGGGCTACACAACACGGCAACCGAACTCTTTGAAGCACAGCGAAACTCCCAAATTAGTCGGCTCTCACTCACAAGGGCGGGCATCGAGATCTTACTAGAAGCAGGCATACAGCCCCTCTTCATGCCACCAGAGAAGTGGCAACTATGCACAAACGCCAGGAGATTAATAACCGTTGATCCTATCCCACGAAACATACACCCCACCCACAATGAAGGGAGGAGAAAAGCGAGAGCGAAGGCAATCCTTGACAACATCAACCGTAACGAAATGCAAGTCCTCTTCGTTGACGTGGCCAGATATGGGAATCGAGGTGTCTACGCGGTCTCTGTGGTGGACACCCATGACTCACTCGTCAACGCAGCCACGGTAGTTACCAACTTCAGTCACGAAGGAGAAGAAATGGCCATCGCGGTGGCCCTTCGAAGCTGCACAGGAGCGTCAGTCATTTACTCGGACTCAAGAACAGCTATTAGAACCATCTCGTCGGCTCTTGTCTCTAGGAAAGCAGCTACGGTTACCAACACCATCTTCTTCCAAAAAACGGGAGGAAATAACCTCACGTCCCCACACATCACATGGTTCCCGGCCCACATGGGCAACATTTCCGGACCTCCTGACTAATCCGAACGAGCGGGCACACCAACTGGCGTGAGAGCTCACACTCCGCGTCTGCGGTCCGCCCTCTCGCTTCAACCC
Organism: Dermacentor variabilis; assembly: GCF_050947875.1. Lineage (NCBI taxonomy): Eukaryota > Metazoa > Arthropoda > Arachnida > Ixodida > Ixodidae > Dermacentor > Dermacentor variabilis. The sequence goes on along the minus strand of NC_134568.1, from coordinate 185,740,069 downwards.
AGCCTGGCGGGACCTAGAGAACAAAGACCCGCTCGTATCATACCACGAAATCACTTCAAATCATAGGTTATCACGAAGAATTTTTCCTCCTCCTCACCCAAAGCTCAAAAAAGCACAGGCCGTCACTTACAGACAGTTGCAGACTAGGACATACATCACACCAACAACACTAAGCAGGATCAATCCTGACTTTCCTACTGAATGCCCACACTGCAGCCACGAATACAACAACTTCGAACACATGCTCTGGCTGTGCCCTGCCAACGCGAGCACAGACTTTCCCGACCAGTCTTCCTGGGGCTCAGCACTCAGAACCACAGAGCTCATCGCTCAGCTCAAGGCTGTCCAGAAGGCCCGGGCCATCGCCGAAGGACTCTGTCTACCGTCCCCGACCTGGGTGGAGCCGCCGGATTGATTTCCCCTCAGGACCTAAATAAAGTTCTAACTCACTCACTCACTGTGGTAATCATATTCATCTGCTTGCTTGAGAGCGCATGGGGCGTAGTGCCGTTGAAAGCATACTGCAAGTTTTTTAAAAAAGTAGGCGATAACCCAAACGCGCCGCCGTTCCCTGCTGCCGGCAGTGCGATGCGAGAGTCGCGTTTCGTTTCGGTTTCCCGTTGCCATCTTAAAACAGTACGAAATAGGAAAACAAAACGAGTCTCGTGTCTCCTGCCGCAACGATTCGCACAACACTTCACATTATGTATATGTCAACTACAGTTGAGCCTGCCAAATTTCTTGCGACTTAGGAACATGCGTCTTTCCAGTTAGTATGTGTTTTCTCGCATTTTTTTTTCCAGAACATACGAACAAGGTTCTACAGTATATCTGACGTACACATCCTAGTAAACAATTCAGTTTGGAGCTGTATGTCTTCATTCTTTCTTGTATTTTGTGTCGCCAAAGCAGTGCAGTAAACCTAAAGAAGCTGAAATTGGTATGTCAGCACTTCATTCTCCTCCCATGCTAACGTAAAAAAAAAAAAAAAATTCCCAGAATGAAAATTTAACACACATGAAAGTGACTTCACAAACTTGATTTTTCAGATGAGCAAGACATGTTTGTTCATCATGATAAATATTGTGCTATCATAAAGCATGATGAATTTCATGTTTAATGTTTGACAAAACGGTGTTATTTTGCCTGAAGCAACCAAACATGAGCAAATTGACATTGTAGAACAATGTCAAAAATTGCAATAAAAGTAAGACTAAAGAAATGACAGCACAGAAGTAGAATAATTCATTTCATCCTAAATTCTTTCTGCAAAAAGAACTACGCAGGAAAAGAAATCAAATACACCATTTCTTAGTGGATAGTAGGACAGTAACTGTGCAACTAAGAGCTAGTAGAATCCATAGACTTCCATATAAAAGCAGCATTATAACAGGTGTATTTTTTTTATGCAACGAGCATCTTTTTTTAGATGATGAGACCTTAAAATGTGCTACGAAATACACTGGCATTCTAGTGAACTTTTCCATAAAGCGTGCCTCTGACATTTCAGGACAATCTTAACTGAAACGCCAAGGTATATTAGCAGATTTTGATGACAGATATCACAAAAGTGGTACTAGTTATAAGATTTCTGCTAAGCAGACATGACTTCACCACTCTTTGGCTTTAATTTCGCAATTACAACATATGCCCTAAAGTAAGTAATTAAATTGTTTTGCCATTTTTGCAGATATGCGAAAACGGCTGGGGCCCAAATACGACAGTTTCTTTAGCAGTGTTACGAATAAAAAGAGACACGTGGTATAATACTTTATGCTATTCACCTTGAATACATTCTCTTGCTCTATACACAAACAGCAAGCTCTCACTTTGTGGGAGTACATGTATTAATTTAGAACTCCCATGACCACTACATAAGGAGCAGTTCAAGAACACCACACTTCTTGTATAATGTGGCCAGGTAAAAAGCTAGAAGCTGAACAAAACTAAATATAAAGGAGAATGGAATGACAACAAAGGACAAGCTCAGTAGCCAATACTAGTATGAATACTCAGAAGTTTACTAGCAAGGGAACTTGGGTCTACAGTGCACAACTACATGAAGTAACACTAAAACCAAATTACGTTTACCAGCTATAGTTGGCTTTTTGTCTGTCTAGAAAATGAGCTTAGCACAAACATTACCAGTGTTTTTTTAAATATGAAATGTGTTATATTACAATGTAAAATCTCTCAACTGAGATAATTGCACATGCTGCATGACCAAGTTGTAAAGAGTTTTACAAGGATGACAAATCACTTTGCTATAGCCAGCTTCAGACAGAGCAAGGCCTTGATGTAAGCTCATCGTAGGATACTTGATGGCGTAGTAGTTATTGTGCTGGATATTTCACAGGGTTCATTGCAGTTCCTGCAACTTCCAAGGGTCTGAGAAAGCGTTTATGCAAAGAGAGATTGTGCTTAACACATGCACAGACGCAATCTTTTTTCATTACAGTACAAAGGGAAGCCAGACGAAGGAAAGGCCAGATGTGCAAACAAAATTCTCAAAAAAGAGGAGAAAAAAGCCAGGAACTTATAAGCACTCTAAAATTTAAGCCTTTTCAAGGTCTAGAAAATGGTGTTTTGATAGACAAGGACAGGAAACAATTATTTTCAATATTTTTCAAGGATTGCTACAAACCATGTTTGAGAATGAGAAACCAAGCTAGTCCATTATAAAACATTTCTTGCTGTAGTTTGCTCCAAATGGTTTGCAACATGTTGCAATGAGATGTTGTCAACTTTGTTAAGATGCCCAAATACTGCATATTTTGAGAAAGGCGTGACACAAGAAAAACACTACAACGAAAAAAAAAAAAAAAAAACATGCTATGAAGTCGCGCCCACATGCAATATGGCATGCACACCATAAACCCTTGTCATGCTTAAAGCCCCCACGTCTGCAATGGCGGGGTAAAGTGGGCACACAAAACAAATATACTGCAACCTATAATAAAATAAATGTGTGCAGCAATGGTACATGTTCCAAAGAAAAAAAAAAGCTTGACCTATAAAGCTGACAAAGATCTTGTGGTTAGCATTAAGGGGATTTTATTGAATCTTGCCTTTGTAACTTGCCATTCATTCGCAAATAATGGAACCAGACACTGGTACCTTAATGAACTAAAAGTGCCTAATTGCAAATTAATTTGGCCCAAGTCAGACTACAAAACATCTAATTAACAAAAAGTATGCTGAACCATACTGTGCACTCATTCTTGAAATGGCAAGCCATAGCCTGTTTGTTCAGTGTTCAGTATTGACACCGATTTACCTGCAGCCATTTTACCTGAATGCACCCAAGTCACTACAGGACACTGCAGAAAAGAAATGCTGGACCACTTTTTTTAATGTCATTTTTTTTTAAGATCATTTCTATTCACCACATTCTCCTCTCTTCATAGCCATTTTCAGCATTGGAGTTTTAGAAATAAGGGGTGCAAACGGCTTGTGATACCCCAAAATCAAGGTCGAAGAGAGTGAATATGCCCACTCTTGGTTGGGTACTTTCGTATGCATAACCTATAGCATCTGCTAATTTTGTTTCCACTACTTAAAAAACCCTATTGTTGACAGATTTAGGCAATTGTCTAACAAAATTAATGTGAGAGCTGAGGAACTATAAGCTTTGCACTAGAGTGTGCAGGCCAAACGTCATGCAAATCATCAATGGAATGCCTTGGAGATTTATCTGCAACAGCATTTTGAATGTGTGTAAAAATTTTCATTCTATTCAATTATTAGAGTGACATGAGATCTTTCAGAATAGGCATAAAGAATTAAGGTATAACTGCATTTGGGGTGGCATTTGAGGAGAAAATTTTTTCCATTCCAATTTTGCGCCATTTTTGTTTTTTCCTGCACCACAAAGGTAATCACAGTTAATATTGCTTGAGCCAATAACTAAAGAGTGAGTAGGACTAGAATCAGTGTGTCGGAACGAAACGAAAACCAAGAATTAAAAAATATCTATATTTTTGAGTGGAATGAAAACAGCCGAAACATTACTTATTATTTTATTTTGGAGTTAAACTGAAATATTTTATATCAGTTTTCGGTTCAAGGGGAAAGTGGCAATCCGAAACAACCGACGTCAGGCAACATCAGCATCAGCGTGTATATCAAACAGGGATGATGTGAGCGACAGCCGGTTGAACATGCCACTAATCAAAACATGCCGCTCGGTGGACTAGCAGTAGCAGCACTAACAGATAGGAATCGTAGCAGAGCTCGGAGCAGGTGTTTGCGCGCTGCAGAGCTTATTGTTTCGTTTTCTACAGGTCTTGGTAAGGGAAGTTTACAGCTCGCCCAAATGGGATGCGACAGAACCAATCGCGCTCAAAGATATTTCAAGTATGACAGTGTCTCAAACAAATCAACATGCCAGACTGACGACCCCCAGCACGCAGTTTCAGGCGACAACGGTGAACACCTGTAATGTCATCTGCAGCAGCGCCACAAGGAGGTGTATGACAAAATTCTCACCAAGAAAGCCAAGTCCACAAAGCGCTTCATATCGGACGAGGCTGAAGGCTTTCCTACGGCAAAGCTCAGGCAAGTGGATATGCGACGCATGCTTCAGAATACTTCGTGGAACTGCATTTCACTTGATATAACAGCGGACAGCGTAATGAACAGTTGCATCGAACTAGTCACGAGAAACAGTTTGCCATTTCTGCTTGTCAATGACTTTGGCTTTTGCGAAGTAACTGATCCTGTCCTAAAAGCACTTGGTACCAAACGGTCTATCATAGCGGAGACTGTTAAAGACAGAGTCCACAAAGAAGTGAAGAGCACGCGAGAGGAAATTTCTCAGTCACTTAGAAAATGGATGCTTTCTTTAAAAATTGACTGCGCATGGAGAGCTCTGCTTGGCATAAATAATTCTTCAACTACTGGCCATGAAGGAACTTTTCGACAGACACACTGCTGAACATCTGAAATTACAGGTGAAAAGCATGCTATGTCGCTATGACTTCAGTGTCACCCAGGTGTACAGCATTACAACTGATAATAGTGCATACATGCTAAAGGCTGTTGGCATTCTCAGCGAAACAGACGACAAAACTGATGCTTCCAGCTCAGACGAAGAAGCCGATAGCAGCAACCCTGAATTTCGGTATTACAACTCTCTGCTAGATGACTCAGAAGATGACATGCCCAGCGCCTTAGTCTTGATGACGCAGACTTTATGTTAGGTGTCATGTGTGCTGTGCACACTGCAACTGACCGTTAGCGATGCTCTTAAGGAGTCAGGTTCCTACACTATCGTCACAGTGTTGTGCGCTTGTGAAGAAACTCCGCGTAAAAGTGCTATGGGCTTGATAAGGAAGCTAGCGCTAAAGAAGCCTGTCATCGATTGCCCGACACGATGGATGTTGAAGTTGAACATGTTAAACAGGTTGATTGAACTAAAGGACTTCACTGAGGACTTTCTATCGGACGAAGGGACCACAAGGTGGACTGGTAGCATGTGAGCACAAGCAGAAATACTCATACAATCCTTTCAGCCGGCACAAGAAGCCAGAAAGATCTTCAAAGAGAACAACTCACAATTGATTATTTTTATGGTGTATGGTTGACGTGTTGTATGAGGACCTCAATGATACCGATCCCATTTGCACAGATTCTGGTTCAACCCATGAAGAAGCGAAAGCGAGATCTCTGCAATACAGATATTTTTTCATGCAGCACTGTACATGGACCATCGCTATCGCCTTCTCCTTTCCACTGACCAGAAATGTCAAACGAAGATGCACCTGAGCAAAACCTACAAGTGAATTACAGGCCTTCAGCAAAAGCAGGGTAGCAGCTGTATTTCAGAAAGCACGGCTGCCCTAACTCCAGAGGAACCAGAAGATGCCTCTGAAGCATTTCTCAAGACAAAAGAAGCTGAGGCTGGAGCTCGTTTGCATTTGACAAGTAAGCTAGGCTTAGTGAACATTGTATGCTTGCTGGAAATGCTTGACAAAGAGCCACTTTCCAGAGAGCACGGATGTGTTTAAATTTTGGGAAGAGCGAAGAAAGCAGCAACCAGAGCTGTACATATTAGCGCAAGTAGCCCTTGGTGTGCCAGCCACATGTCAGCATGGAGAGGGCCTTCTTGGCGCTGAAGTTAGTTTTATCATAACAGCAGTCTAGCATTTCGGCGAGTACACTCGATGATGTGCTGCTTCTGAGATCTTGCTCAGTGCCTTGACTCAAAGCACAAAGCATGATCTGCGAATAATTCACTTATTGCGAAAAATAGCATGTTTTGATCGTTACTTCAAAAAATTTTCCATGCAAACAAAAACCATTACAAACCGTTACAGATCATTTTTTTTTTTTTGCGATCCGGAGCAGAACCAAAGCAGAAATTTTTTCAGAGGAATGAAACTAAAACTAGAACAAAAAACATTCCTTTCTGACACACTGACTAGAATACAATTATCACTTTAGCCCAAGGGTCACTTTATGGTTACAGCTTTGGAGTCCCACTCAAAGATCTCTGGGCTAACAGGGCACATTTCTCAAGTAGCATATAGGCCACTTTCATAAGTGTGATTAGGCCAGATGTGACAAAAATGGAAAAGGTTGGTGGCAGCGCCACCTTTCATATCACATTGTGGTAATGACTGGCCATGTGCAACCAGCCAACAAAAAAATAACATGAGCTAGGTTGCAAATAATGAAACTTTAAAAAAAAATTTTACTTTAGCTTAATCTGTAGAAAAATGCCAAAAACAAAAGTAGATCAGAATTATGCAGATCCCACATGCTGTGGGAATGAATGTAATGCAAAGAATTCTGCATGCAGCCAGCTATCTAGCCTCATTTGCAGCTCTGCAAAGCATTATCTGATGGACCAACATGTTTATGTAAGTTAAGAAATTGTGTATGTGACATAAACGTGTGTGTCACGACAGCAGTAAGATAATTGCGCGGATGATAATATGATGACTGATTTTTTTTTTTTTTTTTCATATTCAGACGACCTGTTACAACCTGTTCCATAACGACCTGGGCTGATACTGAAGGTGTTACGATGTCACAAATCTACGTAGAGTTAACTGCTACAAAGAAAGGACTAAGGAATGTGCACCAATCCGGAGTTGTTGCCAAAGATGTTGTTGCCAGTGCAGTCTAACACTGGCAACAACATGTCTCAAAGCGCTGGCTGCCATAAAAGAAGAATGAGAGAAACTGGCATGCTCCCGCTTTAGTTAGCAGCTTGTTGCTATGCGATGTGATGCACGTGAAAGACAGTGGCAAGACTGAAGCTGAATGGAAACTGGTACATGCATGCACACATGCTTTTGCTTGTGCTATGTGATGTTGCACATGCTTAAATAGCTAATTGGTGTTGGCACAAGAGAAGTGTCCGGGCAATCGTGGCCTAATGGTTAGAGCATCAGGCTGCTGCGCTGGGAGACCCAAGGTTCCATTCCATGATCGAACAAGTGAAGTTTTTCTTTTTAATTGAAAAGGCCCTAAATTATGTGAGACAGGAACCAACCTACAGCAAAGTGCCTTGAATAAGCCAAAGAAAGTTTTGCATAAAAAAATTATGACACAGCAGGCAGCTAACAATTAACAACTCGTCACCTTTACTTCGTAAGCAGAGAAAAAAAAAGTTACAGCATCTCAGGTTTTGTTGTTATGCTTCAAATGGCTGAACTTTAGGAACCTAGTCAATGGTGGAAGAAACAAGGCTCATTGTAACAAGTGCAATATGTGCAACATTAGAGCAGTCACGTCACCAGCATTGGGGTTTGTGTACACGTAAGATCGAATGAGGTGCATGGGAAGTTCTGCTATTCCACCAAATATTCTCCACATGCGCCAAAAGCTCCAAATGGTTTATTTAATCCCTTATTACATTAATTTAAATTTTCTAATGACATAATTAGACAAGCCTTTGTTTAGCTCAAATATGCTCAAACAAACCTTAACGTTCTAAAAGAAATGTGAGGCTGAGATTTGATGAGCGAAAGTTGTTGCAGATCATATATGATACACCATGCAGTTAACGACACATCTTACAAATATACAAAGAGACATTCAAATCGCAGAAAAGCTACAAAATATATCAGGAGCATTGAAACAGTTAAAAGCTTTGCTGTAAAAAATGGACTGCATTCCTCACAAGTACAAGTTTCTTTAACCCTTTTAGGGCCAATGATGTAAATATACGGCACCGCGAACAAGTCCAAAATGGTTGATGCCGTATATTTACGGCGCCATCTGTATGGTTAAAAAGTGCGCCAATTTTCTAACTTTTTTTTTCCTGGCATGTGCTGCCACTAAGTGGGAATACAGGGAATTTTTTTCGCATGCCTCCCTACCTCGCTTTTTGTTGCATGGTTTGTTTTAGAGCTAATTTGCTCCAGCGTGTCTATATACTACTGCTCACACATTGGCGCCCGTGCAGTCGGGCGGCGGTTTGGGTTTTGTTCTGCAGGCGGCTTTGGCTTCTTGCGCTCGCAAAACTGATAGCTATCTTGTCACTAATCGCTCAAAGGGCGACCGCCTGTTTCTCGCTCGTTTATTGCTCACGGGGGTGCGCATAAAGGATGCCACCATGCATACGTTTCCTTTATTTTTTTTTTGAGACTCGTGAAAACTAATTGCCTCTTGTTGGTGATAAGATGAAGATTAGCGGAAGTTTGTCACATGTTTTGCTTTTTTGATGGGCACACAACCACACAGTTTTCTTGAGTGTGCTCACCTACGCAGTTTGATTACGCTATAGGCATAAATACGAGTGTAAGAGCAGGAACATTTGAGACTTGCGAAATATTCTCATGTGCGCATTTTATAAGCCTTGAACTATGTGGATAACAATGGATCAACTTGTTAATTCTTATAACTTTATTTCCTTTTTTACTGTTGTTATTCATGAATAAAGAGTACATATATAACAATGAAAAATATACTTTTTTCACTTTACGATCAGCCTAGAAAAATTACGGTAAATATTTTTCGAAATAGGTCCCTCAGAATTATTGGAATCTGCAATAAAAAAAATCAACGCTGGGCGATCGCATATGGCGAGAAAAATTGACCCTGAAAGAGTTAAAATTTGATGATGTTACCCTTGACTAATTAATAGCATCCGCATATAGGCTGGGTCGTTTACAGCGCTTTCTTTTGCGTAAATATTTGGTTTGCAGTCTTTACGAACTTGGCGCAAGCTGAAAATCAACCTTAATTCTCTTCCCAAGAGTTATGTGCTGCTGCTGTTGTCATTAGCCCTTGAAACACAGCAGGCCCCACTCTATGTTTACCATAAACACTGCTGGCATTTTTATTTTCTGACATATTTGCTACAGTAATAGTGCTAAGAAATAGTATAATAGTGTTAAGAAATAGTATAGCCCATAGAAACATTCTAGTTTGTCACTAAATTTGTTCTGTCATGAGAAAACAAATACCTGCTCCCTTCTACAAAATAACCCATAACTGCATGCTGTATGATATGTGATATAGTAGTACTTAATGAACCACCCGAATGTCTTTGTCATTCAAAACATCACAGTAGGCTGATAAACAGCAAACATTGGTGTTTTTTGTACATTGATTTCAGGCATGTAAACTGCGGTGAAAAAATAATTTTATGAACTTTTTGCATATTGTGTGACGAGCGGCCAAGATTCCAGAGTTATACACAGATTCTGGGTAAATATGTAAGATTTTATTTCAATCCAATTCTGTTATGTTTGAAGAAGTTGGTCTTTGTGTACCATATTATGATACACCATGTGGTAAGGAGTTAGCAGTCTAACCAAATTTTTATTTCAAGCCTGTACAGCCAACTTCCTTTATTGGGCCACAATAGGACACAGAGAATTGGCCTGTGTCACTTAGTTACATTAAATTGTACCTTGAAAATGTTTAACTGCACATTTATTTATATGAAATAAATTTATATGGTGTCCTGTGTGAAAGTCTCAGTAATGAATGCTGTACAAACAACCTTCACAAAACCCAGGTTCATTCATGTCTTCTCTGAACACATAGGTAAGCACTGAGAAATTTTCTTTTCTCTGTTTAAGGCACTCATGACAACTAAGAGTGAAGAGAAAGAGAGAGAGAAAAAAGTTACAATTTTGTAGTTGGAAGTTGTAAAATGTCACTGGTACAAATGGTACTAGTCTGCCACTGCAGCATGTGCCATGGAAATCTGCCCTCGACACATGGTCTCGTTCTATAACCTCACTAAATGTCAAAGAAAGCTGGCGGACTGTGCATGTAATGTAATTTGCCCTATGCAACCTGCATTAAATTTTGTTGCATGCAATAAAGAACATTTGACAGTGTCATACTTAATGAAGATCAATGTACTATCCCTGTTTTCCAATTAAACTAAGTTTCACACAGATATCATAAGATATATGGCAACATTATACAGTCTTTACTGCTGAATGGCTCAAAGAAGTGTAATTCCATTGATGCCTTGCTACTAAATACATGATTGCATTCTACTCACACACCATCTGCCAAAAGCTGTGCATAGGCACTGCAGAGAACATTTCACCAATGTAGAGGTGCAAGTTTTGCAGCCTGTGTTCAGCTATTCCAGGCTTCCATGCTTTGTTTCTTTTCTTGTGCACAGCTATCTTTCTGGAAATATACTCATTTACCTAGGGACATATACTACACAAATATTTACTAAGGAATTCACATTCAGCCTGCTCCACTCAGCTGAAATATACTTGCTTGACTCAGTTTCAACACGAACAGTCCTCAGAGAGCTTGCTATCTGAACTGACACAGTCAGAACTGTCAGTTTTCAAATCTAAATAATTTTTTTTTTCTGGATATTATCATCCTTTAAAATGTGCATCCAAAAGAGGCATTGATGTACCACAATAGGGCACTTTAGCCACAAGTGCAGTATCGATATTCTGTATCTGTCATTCAAACATGAAACTTCCAGAGTGTGTACTTTAGGAACTCCTGGAAATCTTGTACAATCAATGCATAATTTTCTTTGAGCTCGAATGCAGCCAAGAATGGGCAGGGAGTAGGAGTATATATAGGATAGTGCTCCATAACACAAATGGGCATGATACTTGAAAGGACAAGAATAGAAGTGAGAGCTTGCTGTAGTCTTAAAACATAGATGCGAGGACAAGCCTTATCAACACAGCTATTCCAGATTACAGAATTGTAAACAACCAGAAGAAAAGTCTCCAAAGAAAAAGAAAAATAATGGCTAAATAACTGAACATCACATTCTTGCATTCTGACACCATCAGCTACTATTTTGTGCATGGATACTAAATTGTATTCTTGCCAAGAACTTAAACATTGGGGTCAGTGAATCATGATTTGTAATAAATTAAATGTCCTCTTGGCATGTAAAGAAGAAGAAAAAAGAAAAACACATTTCACTTGAGAAATATGCAGTGTGAATGGGCATGATTCTGCTGGTTCTCTATTGTGCATCTTGCAAGGCACTACTATCGCTGTGCTCCAATAAAATAGCAAAGCATGTGCATAATGAAAAGTTGCAGATGTCTGAATGTACTTATCACTGAAACATTCACGTAAGTAAATTATAAGAAAAAAAAGGGGAGGGGCAGTGGGGGAGAGGAACATTGAGGACCTTTGTCAAATAAAGAGTACAGAAAAGGAAGAATCCAGAGTTTTGCAGGTTTCCTGTCCACAATGTTGCCACAACCATTGGTTAGTTTTGAATGTGCAAATCATACATGATAAGGCAAAGTGTCTCAGCTCTTCACCCTGCAGCTTCACATGATCTTGCCCACTTGCAGTTATTTACAAAAAACTATTTACATAGTTCATGATGAATGAGCTGCAAACCCTACGCAACTCTTCCATGTCTAATCTGAATGCTTTTGTGCATTGACACTTTTGCACTGCAAGGAGATAAAAAATATAAATAAAAAATAAAGGCTGTTTTTAAAATACTAACTGCCAGCCAACTTAAAATTCATAAAAAATAAAGGCATTCAAGGATCCAGAGACTGCATTGAATAACGTCGGCCTACAGAAACAACAGTCAAAGTGCAGCACTTTAAACAAAATCCGAGCCGAAAAACTGCTTTTTCCGCACCCTTCTCGAAATGCTTCTTTCAAAGAACTTCTTCAGCTCCGATACAATAAAAACAGTTGATGATACTCCAACAAGGAGACAAATATCTGTAAAAAGAAGAAGAAAAAAATGTGAAAAGAAATGTTAAGGGCACCATATATGTAATAATAACTTTCAAACGGAGACCACAAAACTATATACAAATATTCGCTATGTGGATTCCTCATGCTACAGCATTTGGGGTCTCACTTTTGTTACACTTTTCTATTAGAAGGCCTCTTTGCTCGCACTGAACAAGAATGTTGGAGACAATTTCCAAATGAACTCATTAGTGGCTCAACACACAACCAGCGTTACCTATTACTGTATACTTGCCAACCTGTGAACCTTAAAAATAGTAAAAATCCTGCAGATACAACACAACAGGCGGAAAGCGACACTTCACTTGACAAAGACAGCGCATTGCTGCTTACCATGGCATGACAGTGCGCCGAAATTTACGAAAGCAACAAAAAACATTACGTCTATATTCAGAGAGATATCAACCACTTGAGACGCTATAAAAGCAATCCCACTTGTAATAGTAAACAGCAGTGAAGCTATCGTGCTTAGAACAGACTCTACAGAAGTACTAGCAGAATTAAAGTGTGTACATTCCACGCTATGTTCCAGGAGGTTCAACAGACAACAGCACTTCAAAATCACTATCAAGTGGGTTTTTGGACCATGTGGCATACCAGGAGATGATGGTACCGACTTACTTTCTAAGTGGACTACACATCAAACAGATCCTACCACATCCCCTTGAACTGCTGACCCCAGTCTACACATTCTAGACCGACATTCTAGACCGCAAGAACTGACTCCGTCTTCAGACATGTGTCCTCTGTGTTCTGTGGTCATCCGTTATGAGCAGACCAGAAAAGATGACGTGATGCTATGCAGGCTTTATTTAGGTGTCATGCTACCACCTCACATAACAAAAAAGTAGAAGCGAAACAGCAGTGCCAGTGAACGTTACTTATATACCATTAGCTGCCCCATTTGGCATTCAAGATGACAAACCTGTGGACAAATTGCACTTATTGTGAACTTGCCCAGCTACTGAAAGTACCAGATGTCATGCAGCCCAAGCCAGCATGAAAGACTGAAATGACCTACAGACATACCTGAACAACACTTCATATTGCATGCTTTTCTCTTACATCTGGGAGGCTGGTTCAGACTTCCCACAGTGAAAAGATGAGTGAGGCGATACTTTTACCCCACACCTCACAAGCCAGCACCTTCATAAAGATGTTTTTATTACTACTACTGCCTGCCTCAGCAACTTGTCTAAATAAAGTTGCCAGAGCAAGTACTCCTCTGGTGCCCATCAACCATAAGACTTTCAAGGGTACGGTCAGATACCCATTAAAGGAACACTGTTCGGGTCTAGTTTCCAGTACAAAATATCTGATTTCTTTAAGCATTACTGTGAAAAATTTATAAGATCCCTGACATTATCATAGCGGTTCTGAAAAACCTCAGGTGCAACCATTGAGAAGTCTATAGGAGGCTATCCTTGTGGTATTACAGCAGAACCTCGTTTATATGATACTGTTTCGTACGATAACCTGGTGGCAACATTCATCATCAAAAACACAAAAAAATGAGCTAATACAGATTCTTTTTCACTGGTTAATACGTTCCCGGAAAACGGAATCTTTCGGCACCAATGTTTAATATATCGTGAAACTGCGATCGTATGACACATTTTCCAGCCGCTAGGTCACATGTTAACAAGAAATAATGCGAGGTGTGCGCGATTGAGCAGTGTGCCGCGCCACTTTCCCCACAGTTCTCGCCTGCCCACGTCATGTGAAAACATAGGCAAGCACTTGGTTTCCTCTTCCGGTACCAGTAAATATCCCTGTGGATCTTCGCATGTCACATTCACAGCTATCGCTGTCAACCTTATGGCAATAGGCATCTTCCCATGTTTCACAGGGCACATGGTGCACCCAAATGTGTCACCGTTCACTGCTGCAAGCGGCACGAAGTGCATGTCATGTTTTGCTCTTGCAGCATCGTATTTTCATGTCGCCAACCAGCTTGATTTCGGTTGGGTTCCCTATAGACGTTTTTACAAACTGTAAACCCTTTTTATGGCAGTCCTGTTGGCGACACCATGTTTGATCACATGGTGATGGGTCCATTGCTTGCCTCAACTGCTCCCTTGTCTCCGTGTTTACAATGGATTTGCATGACAACCAGTGTGGCTCAGCAAACCTGTTTCGGCAGATATCGTAGATGGTGACTGGGTGGACAACATGAAGCCTTGGCCAAAGCTTCAGAGGACATGTAAGCACTTCCAGGGGTCATTACACCTAGTGCAAACTGCGCGAACAGCATTTATGAAGCTTGTACTAGAAGTGGGGCTAGAAATGTGTTCCAAGCTATACAAAGTTTCTGCTTGCAAATTAAATCAGGATGAGTGTGTTTTGCTCTTCGTTCTTTATTTGGCAAACACTCTAAAGAAGCAGCTTGTCGTGTTTCTGACCTAGTAGCGTTCTTAGGTGCGGTGACTGTATCATAGTTTATTTTCTGCCTAATTGCTTGTGGGTGTGCACAGTTGCAACAGATTTATTCTTGCTGTGCACAAGGCTTGGAATGTGAATCTTCTGTACTTGGTAATAGCTTTTAGCAAAGATGTATTATCACTAGTCACTCGTTTACTCTGCGAACCCACACGAAACGTCCAGCTTCAAACATTCGTGTGCCGTCGGTGTAGTCATAATCACCATGTTTTGGTTCATTGATTCAAGAGTGCACCCATTCACTTATTCTTGATACGTTGGTAATTGAGTGGGCGTAAGTTTCGTGTGATTAAAGTTTGCGTGTGAGTACTACGCCAGTAAGTGGCGCTACTTCCTTTCGCAACGTGCGGTACTCAGTTTTAACTCCAGATGTTCCAGGGTTGAGGTCCTTTCTTTGGAGGTCAGCGATACAGCGCTGGCAGATGAGCAATTCTTTCTTTTATCCTCGAGAAAAGCCATGCATCGCGAGTGGCTGGCAACACAGACAGTCGTTATGTAGCTGTGGTCCGTGAACTTGGCCACACAGATTCATTCCCTTCCTTAATGTGTCATTATTTGCAGGCAACCACTGCACACGTCTTCCCTCTACTGTTCCACATTTTGCAGTATGAATAGAGCACAGTGGTTTAACAAACACGCAGTTGTATTTACGACAGCTGATCGCAGAGTAGCAGGACAGAAGTGGTAATGGCTTCGTATTTGTGCACTCCCATGAGACAACGCACAGCGCGCCGCTGAGAGCGCCATCTCACTGCTCCAGAGCAAACTGCTTTGCGAAAAGGGTCTATACGACATAGGAAAACAAGAAAGCCTCACCAGAGTGGGTACGTCGAAACTTCCTGTTAATATTGCCACAGAGAGCTCCCCACAGGCCAGTTACGAGCACTCTCGTAAGGTACCCTTCCAAGCACCTCGTCGCTAAATCCCCTGGGCATTACTCATAGGATCGCCATTAGAAGAGCGCCAGCAACGCCTCACGCATGGCGATACAGCGCGTGTCTAGCGTGCACACGGACATGGCAGCGCCAGAGTCTCCTGTCCAATGAGAAGTTTCGGCGTGGCTCCTGGCCTTTGGGGCGCACCCAGTTGCACCCAGCGCATGAAAAGTGTGTTCGGCGTGGAGACACGGTTGACTGTTGAATAGGCTCCTGCTAACTCTTCTTGTAAATTGTGTGAATGCTTAGTATTGAGTTTCCGGGCAGAAGTTCACCCACAATAAACCAGTTTGTTTAGTGTGCTTCATTGAAGAGTGCTACATTTCTGGTGGAGGTGCGAGGTATAATTGGAAGTCCCCAGTTCGTAAGAGAATGGAGCCCCGACCCTCAGCGACTGGAACCCAGAGAACTGACTCCAATACACCAATGCACGAGCCGCCACATCCAAGGAGACCCTCCCGAGTTCGGACCACTTGCTGTTGCTGCAGCAGTGCAGGCAACAGTTAGCAGCGACGATGCAACCATGACCAGCCCAGTGGCATCGTCCCAGCTCATCGTGTACCCACCATGAACGCCCAAGTCCTTCCAAGGCGATACGTTCAAAGATGTGCAAGGCTGGTTAGAGCACTTCGAGCGAGTAGCAGATTTCAACGGCTGGGACGAGACACGGAAGCTCCTCAACATGTACTTCGCGTTGGAAGAGTCAGCGAGGACATGGTACGTCAATCATGAAGCGGCGCTATCTTCATGGGAAGAATTTTCGCGACAGTTGCTTGCCAGTTATGCTAGCACTGATCGGCGAGAGAAGACAGAGCGCGCTCTACAAGCCAGTAACCAGCGCCCTAACGAGAGGGTCGGCATGTATATCGAGGGCATGTCCAGTCTCTTTAAGCGTGCTGATCCAAACATGACCGAAGAGAAGAAATTACGCCATCTGATGCGTGGCGTTAAGCAGGAGCTGTTTGCAGGACTCGTCCACAACCCACCACACAGTGTTCCCGAGTTTTGGACCGAAGCGACGACCATAGAGAAGGCGCTGCAGCAGCGTGCCCGTCACTACAATCGTGATGTCACCAGCGCACCAGCCGTTCTACTGTCGGCAGGCCCAGGCAGTAACACCAAAGCGCTAAGAGAACTGGTGCGATCAATCGTAAAAGAGGAGCTTTGAAAGCTGCAGCTACCGGAAGCCACGCCGACAGTTTCAACTCTCGCCGCCATCATTCGGGATGAAGTTTGCCACGCCATTCTGCAGCCAGAACCTGAGGAACCGCCTGTGCATCATGAACAACCACCACCGATGCATCGCGTGCCGACATACGCTGATGTGTTATGTCAACCGACCGGGCATAGTGCTCCATTCGCGACACCCAGCAGCCGCGAGCCGACTCTGCACAGTGGACCCCTTCTAGCAGAGCTGAGGCCACGAAAAAGCGATGTGTGGCGTGCAACTGACCGAACGCCACTCTGTTTCCATTGCGGAGAAGCTGGACACCTTTACAGAATGTGCCCATATCGCAGAGCAGGTATTCGCGGCTTTACGATAAATGCACCTTGTCCTCATAATGGTGAAAGACCCATCGAAATTCAGGACTACTTGACCAGACAACAGGACACGGCTGCTAGATACCAACACCATCCCCGATCATCAACATCTGCATGCTACCGATCACCAAGTCCACGGCCATCCTCGATTCCACCAAGGCGTCGTTCACTGAGCCCACGTCCGGAAAACTGAAGCGAGCGACCTGTGGAGGCGAGGCCACTGACGTTCGAAAAAGCCAAGATCCTCCGTCAAGTTTACCGAGCAACCGCGACAAACAGAAGCGGATGAATAAGATAAGTGAACAGAGAATTTCTTCAGACTTGCGCATTACAATAGACGGTCATGAATTGAGTGCATTAGTTGACACAGGTGCTGATTATTCTTTTGTAAGATATGCACTCACCAAAGAATTGAAAAAAGTTTTGATGCCGTGGAGTGGACCCCAGATACGTACGGATGGTGGGCACCTCATGTGGGCACCTCACCTACCCTTGTGTAGATGTACAGCGAGAACCAGAATTCGAGTTTTTTCTTACATCGCTGGTTTTGTCGTACTACCAGAATGTTCAAAGGATGTAATACTCGGAATGGACTTTCTTCTAACAAATGGTGCCATAATCAACCTGCAGAATGCTAGTATGTCATTTTCTACGAAGCAGGCTATAGGCGTGCAAGTCGGAGGAGCTAGAACATGTTGCCTTGCAGGTTACCAACGATGACATAATCATGCCACTGCGATGTAGTATGCTGGTTCACGTAAGAAACGAAGCATTCAACGACTCGGAAAGTATAGCGGAAGCCAATGTTGGAGCTTCTGTTGAAACAAGGTATTTGCGCAGCGCGAGGAAATGTTCAACTACGCGATGGGTGTGCTGATGTATTGCTGACAAACTTTGGAAGTGAATTTCAGCACATCACAAAGAACACAGCCATCGCCTTCCTGCAAAGCACTGCTGCAGTCACAGATGTATGTAGCTTAGTGTCAAGGCCGCCTGCTGTCCAAACTACGCATGACGCCGTAACATTAGTTGCAATCAACCAAAGTCTGTCGCCAGCCCGGAAAGAAATGATGGAGGACCTTATAAATGAATTTGCAGAATGTTTCTCCACCTCGTCAAAGTTACGGCGCACACCAATTGTTAAACACCGTATAATAACAGACGAAGCAACCAGGCCAGTATACCAACATCCGTACCGAGTGTCACCGGTTGAACAAGAGGTCATAAAAAGTCAAATGCAAGAGATGCTTGAGGACGATGTCGTTCAGCCATCAAACAAACCGTGGGCGTCGCCCATAGTCCTTCTGAGAAAAGAGGACAATACATTGAGATTCTGTGTAGATTACCGGAAATTGAACAGTGTGACCAAGCGTGATGTATACACCCAACCCCGTATTGTAATACATTGGATCGCCTACGACGTGCAAAATTTTTCTCTTCAGTAGATCTCAAGAGCGGGTATCGGCAAACTGAAGTAGATGAAAGAGACCGTGAAAAAACTGCTTTTGTAACCCCAGGCGGCCTGTGTGAGTTCAAAGTGCTTCCATTTGGCCTCTGCTGTACGCCGACGACATTCCAGCGCATGATGGACAGTGTCCTCTGAGGTCTCAAATGGCAGTCATGCTTAGATTACCTAGACGACGTAGTGGTATTTTCCGCAACATTCGACCAGCATGTACAGATGCTGCGTTTAGTGCTCCAAGCCATCCGCTCGGCAGGCCTAACCATTAAACCGTAAAAGTGCCAGTTTGGATTCCAAGAACTTAGTTTCCTGGGTCATGTAATTAGCGCGCAAGGTATTGGTCTGGATCCCGACAAGACTGCTGCTGTTGCGCAATTTCCAAAGCCGACAAACAAGAAGACAATACGGCAATTTTTGGCGCTGTGCGCTTACTATAGGCAATTTGTAGAAAACTTCTAAAAAATTGCTGAACCTCTAATGAAACTTACTAAAGAAGACGTACCCTTCATGTGGCATACTGAACAAGAGGTTGCATTCAATTAATTAAAGGAACAATTGCTAGCCCCACTGATCCGCGCCCACTTCGACGAAAGAGCAGACACAGAAGTCCACACAGATGCAAGCAATCTCGGTCTCGGCGCAGTTCTAGTTCAGTGGCAAAATGGGGAAGAGAAAGTCATAGCATATGCTAGCCGCACTCTCTTGAAAGCTGAAACAAATTACTTTGCAACAGAAAAGGAATGTTTGGCTGCCATATGGGCCATCAGCAAGTTCCGACCATACCTCTATGGCAGGCCGTTCCATGCAGTCAGCGATCACCATTCTTTTTGCTGGCTGGCACACCTAAAGGACCCATTTGGACGACTTGTGAGCTGGAGCCTCAGGCTCCAAGAATACGACATTACTGTTGTATACAGGTCTGGAAGAAAACATAACAATGCTGACTGCTTGTCCCGCTCACCAGTGGAGTCTATTCCTTCAGAAGAAGAGGATTTCCCGTTCCTTACAGCGATGACAGCTTCGGAAATCGCCGAGCATCAACGGGCCGACACAGAATTGCTCTCACTCATCAAGCACCTCGAAGGATACGACTTCCAAGTCTCCCGTATGTTTATGAGAGGTTTATTGTCATTTCGCCTCCGAGATAATACGCTCTACAAGAGAAACTTTGAATGCAACCAGGAAAAATTCTTGCTGGTTGTACCGTCAGCCATGCGACCGGAAATTTTGGAAGCTTGCCGTGATGAACCATCCTCGGGTCACTTAGGCGTCAGCCAGATGTTCGCCAGAATTCGTCTCAGATACTTCTGGCCTAAACTGTTAGTGTTGGTGCAGCATTACGTGAAGACATGTCACGAATGTCAAAGGCGCAAAACACCACCCGTGAAACCGGCTGGCCTTCTCCAACCCATAGACCCACCGAAGACCATTTCAAAAAGTTGGAATGGATCTTCTCGGACCGTTCTTAACATCATCATCAGGGAACAGATGGATCATAGTAGCGACAGACTACTTAACAAAATATGCTGAAACTGGCTGCCTCGAGTGAGGAACGGCAGTTGAAGTTGCCAATTTCTTTGTTTGTAACATAGTACTGCGACATGGTGCACCAACGGTCATGATTACTGATCGAGGAGCGGCCTTCACAGCTGATTTGATGCAGTGTTTGATGAAGATGACTCGCACCAGTCACAGGGAAAGCACTGCATATCATCCCTAAACAAACGGCCTGACGGAACGTCTAAACCGAACCCTGGCCGATATGCTGTCCATGTATGTCGACCTCGAACATAAGACGTGGGACGCAATCTTGCCTTACGCCACTTTTGCCTATAATACGGCTGTACAGGAGACAACTCAGGTCACTCCATTTCAACTGGTCTATGGCCGCACAGTAACAACCACACTGGATGCTATGTTGTCAGTAGATGATGACAACAACCCGTACGACATTGACGACTTCCTACAACGAGCTGAAGAAGCCCGGCAGTTAGCCTGGTTCCACATACGCCAGGAATAACGTAGGGACGCAAGCCACTACAAACTGCGCTGCAGAGAAGTTCAGTACCACCCAGGCGCTAAAGTGTGGGTATGGACACCAGTGCGTCGTCGCGGACTATGTGAAAAACTCCTTCGCCGATACTTTGGACCTTACGAAGTTATTCGCCGAGTAGGTGACCTGAATAACGAAGTCATCCCTCATGAACAAGAGTGATCAAAGCAACACAACCATGCGGAGGTCGTACATGTAGTCTGCATGAAGCCTTACTACGACAGGCAATGAAAACACATCTACAGATCAATTTGTTTCACGCATTGGGACGATGCGTTTTCAGAGGGGTCTAATGATGCAAAGAGCTTTCCACATGCCCATTACGAGCACTCTCGTGAGGTACCCTTCCAAGCGCCTCAGTGCTAAAGCCCCTAGCCATTACTCATAGGATCGCCTTGGAAGAGTGCCAGCAAGGCCTCGCGCATGGCGATACAGTGCGTGTCTCAAGTGCACGCGCACGCGGCAGCGCCCGAGTCTCCCGCCCAATGAAAAGTCTCGGCGTGGCTCCTGGCCTTCAGGGCGCATTAAAAGTGTGTTCGCCATGGAGATGAGGTTGACTGTTGAATAGGCTCCTGTTAACTCTTCTTGTAAATTGTGTGAATGCTTAGTATTGAATTTCCAGGCACAAGTTCGCCAACAATAAACCAGTTTATTTAGCGTGCTTCATTGAAGAGTGCTACACTATGCCCCGGCCAAAAAGGCTGCTGACCCTGGATGAATTCAAGGAGTGCAAATGAAGCTTGCCAAAGCCACAAAAACAATGCGCGCCTAGGGCTGCTCAGGCCCCACTATTTTGGCTTGCACTGGCATTTCATGCTGCAACAATTTGGTGCAACGCTTCAGATTGATTACATAGATGTAAAGTTCAATTGAGTCTGCCAAATTTTTCAGTGACTACAGATCACACACTTTTTCTTGCACTTTTTCCAAAATGTATGAACAAGGTTCTACAGTATATGGTGTTTTACACTGCCAGAAAAGAGCAGAGAAGGTTCCATCATAATTTTTTTTGCATGCACCTTTTGACATGTGCCACTGTCTATCAACAATTTTACAACTTTTTCGCAACATTCGTAATATCATAGAACGAGCCCAAATTTGTAATATTTACAGAATATTTTGGAAAGTTGGCAGGTATGGAAACGGCTATTGAGAGCTATTTGATTGCAGATGAGATGCAATTAGTTATGAGGACTTTTTTCTTTGTTTTGTAATTGATTAACTATATCTTGGGGGGACTAACTTGGTGGTAATTCAACTACTTCAGGGTGTCTACCAAGCTGACATTTCCAAATTCCCTGAGTGTTCAAGGTTTTCCCTGAGCGCCTTTGCAAAATTCCCTGAGTGACAAAGAACTTCGTTTTATGTCAAGACAGGTTGACACCATGTCACCTGATACTGCCACTCTCTAATGGGCATGTTAAAAAAAAATTTAAAAAAGACTTAATTCAAAAAGAAAACAGAAGGGCAGGGTTAATACAATGCACAGCGACCTTTAAAAAATATATGAAAGAAAATGGTAAGAACCATTGCAAATCAAGTCATACATTCTCAAATACGAATAAAAAGGAAATGCACAGGAGCAAATATTTTTGAATATGAGGAATTTCTATCAACTGATACGAAGCTCATTGGTATGAGGCCTGAACTTTGTCACAAGTGAGATTCTCTCTCAACATTTGGTAAGTAAACCTCAACTGTCCTTGCATACTCTCAGCCCACGCACAACACCTCAGTGTTGTGTTTCACTGCTTTGAAGAGCTTATTTTGGTTTCGATGAGGGACACCTGCATCTCGGAGTGAGCTAACACTTTGTTTTTTGAACTCGAGCTCCTTCAAATAAGTCGCAGCACACTTTCTTTCCCGTTCATTCCTCAATGCGTAAGTCGTTTCTGTTATCGTCCTCCTTCCGCCATGCATTCGCCCCACGGACCATTTGAAACATCCTCTTAGTCAGTTGTACAGCCAACATTCAATCTTTCAGACTCCCTAGGGGCTGCGAAAATGTCTGAAAAATCGGGCAGTTAAAAAAAATGAATGCATGTCTTTGACTGCCCTTAAAGGGCCCCCTGAGCAGGCCACATAGCAAATTTCGGTTACATGCTGGAAGATTTCAGTGCCACGAGCCCATAATAGGCAAGGGCCACTGCCAAGTGAGACACTTTCCACTTGTGCTGTCTAGCCTCCGCAAGCAAATTTTTTTTTCCTGCATTCTCCCATACCGGAAAACTTAAGGATCGCGTGACACATACATCATGGGCCTGCTATCATTTTCTTTCTCTCTCTATTTTTTTGCTGTGCAGTGCACTTCTGCTAACAGCGTCGCGCATGAGGTGTTGCGTTTGTCTCATTTTGCGCAGCACTTGATTTTGCGTGCTGTGCACGAATACACCAGACTAGCGCTATAAGCCAGTGCTACGCAAATACTGAGGAAGGCACAAGCAGATCATAGAGCATGACTGCACACTCAAACATTGTAGAAAATAACATACTTTCATTGTCAGCTCACGCGACTGCACGACATGGGAACATGCAGACAAAACGGAAGTACATTTCTCTTGCAGTGGTGCGAAGTAAAACAAGAACACGCAGACACTTGGTTTGTGTGTTTTATTATTTCTCTAAACTTTAATTCGTCAAATGAAGCAACAGATTTACACAAATAACGGATGTTGCCTTGAATAAGTCACGTGTCACTATGAGCGACGTCACAGCAGTGCGATATACGTAGGCGTACTTGTGCGACTACATCCGCTCTCCAACTGGGAGCACAGCGCCCACGAGGAAGACGGCATTCGGTTTGAAATTTCAGCTCTTTCCGCGGCACGAAACGATGTAATACTTAGCAGACACGATCATTATCGCACTTAGTATGCACAGCGCTTGTCAGCTCAAAATGACCAGACTTGGTGAGGTGCCCTTTAAGGGCTCGAATTGCCACAGGCACATCTGAAAAAGCTCGGAAGGCCTGCCAGTACAGTAACTAGGCATATCGGTGCTCGTACTGTGACAGGAGACGGTGGGTGCACGAGTGTATAATTAAGGAATACATACTACGTCCCACGACAATTGCCCCCATACCACGCTTGTTATGCTTCACCGCAATACTTTCATGTATGCTTCACCACGTAGCATTGCTATACTGAGCCGAAGCTGACCTTCGGGAACCGGCATTATGCAAAGCGCCGTGCTTTCCGAGCTTCGAAACAAATCACGAGGACCACAAAGGCAGAGTGGGTGCCATTGCTGACAGTGGCGAGTTCTCTTAATGAAAAACACGGCACAGAACGGCAAGAAGCTTAATAGCGAACGCTGAAGCAGCTAGTCCTAGCGTTGCCGCAATGGTGGCTACGGCTGCCAGCAGATCTGCGTGCGAGAGCGCCGGTTCGAGGCGGCAAGGCAATCAAAATGGCAGCGACGGTGGTGGCTTTGATTAAGGCTGTTTTGGATCGGCGGTCAGGGCGAAAATTCTGAAAACTCGGACGGCGAAAGGTTCTTGCGTCCGAAATTTCTGACGTTCTCATACATTGACCCTATGAGGGACGCGGTGGCGCCGCGAAGCCGTCCAAATTATCAGCCGCCCGGAAAGTTGGTCGCTGACGGTACACTGGCCACTCCTCCAGCGGACGACATGGCATCAATGAGGATCCGTTACGATTCCTCTCTGTTACTCGGGACAGCATTACCGCGACTTTCGTTACTTTTCCAAAACTACTGCTCATTTTCCCTGATAGAAGCACAAATTCCCCGAGTTTTCATCGAGTATTTCCAGACTATTCAAAATCCCTGAGAATTCCCGGTTTTCCAGGTTTTCCCAGTTGGTAGACACCCTGTAACTTGCTTCAGCATGTATAAAATCTGCTGAAGATCAACCAGGAACACATCATCAAGCACGTGATCATACAGCCCCCTTAGAGCACAGCAATTTGGAGATTCCTGCAATAGCAGCACAAATTATAGATATGAAAAATGATCTTGTGAAACTCCAAAATACTAAACAAGATTTCCAATGTAGTGTTGCAACAAAATGCGAATAATGGAAGGGGAGGGGAAGGGAAGCAGGAATAGACAGAAAGACAGGGGGGTTAGCCAGTTCTCAGACTGGCTTGAATAAGGGAATGGGGCCGATGGGAAGTAGGCTACAGGATCTGCTTGCCAGTGCCCACTGTGGTAGCTTAATAGCTACGGCGCTGAGCTGCTGAGCTCAAGGTCGCGATTCAATCTAATTTCAGTTGGGTAGCTGCAGTTCGATGGGGGTGAAATGTACATATGCTGGTGCACTTATATTTAGGTGCATGGTAAAGAACCTCAGGTGGTCAAAATTAATCCAGAGGTGCACTACAGCGTGCCTTATTATCGGATTGTGGTTTTAGAATTCTAGAATTCACATTAGATTATTATCAGATTAGTTTCAAAATTCTAGAATTCAATTAAACTGTTTTGCTGAGTGTGTTTAAGTGTGTGCAGTAAGACAATGTAGCCAGAAACTTAAAGAAATGAAAATCTAGCCAATGTTTAAGATGGTACAGCAAAATCGGCACGTAAGTGTGTCCAGTGTTTCAAGCATTGAAAATGCCAAAGGCACAAGCAGAAATGTATTTACCGATATTGTACATATACTCATCTTATTGCACATTCTACACTCAGCGAGTTTAGTTAACTGACCACGTCAACGACACATTAGTCCATTGTCTACCAAACTTGGTGAACCGCAGGGAGTAGGAATGGGGACCATAGTGCAGTGAAAGTGCACAGTGATACATACCTAATGCAGTCAGAGCTTCAGTTTGAAAGACCCTCTGCAGTGGTGGGAAGTAGATGACCAGCATTTGCCCTATCACTGAAAAGGCCACTGCGAGAAGGAACATGCGGTTGCTGAAGAGCCCAATGGTGAATGCTGATTTTGTCTGTGAAATCAAAGATAGACAATCCAAGTAAACACCGAGTAAACACTCCACATAAGTCATCCTGAAACTAGTCATTTCCCTTTTTGTTTTTCAAGTGATGTCTTTCAACAATGTTTATGACTCGCACCTAGTGGTGTTGAGTCCACTGTGCAACAAGGCACTTAAGCCACTGGTTCAAGTCGCAACTGTGCCATGTTCTCATGATGACCTTCTAGTGAAAGTTATTTTGATGAACTGCACATGTAAGGCATAGTTATTCTACACTTAGCTTATGCACATAAGAACAATGAAAATGCCATATCTTTGTGTGCTCCAAGCCCAAAGTGCTATGTTTCTGAAATGCACTAAAACATGCGACACTAAGGGAATGAACAGAATGATGGCCACGTACACATGATGAATTTTCTTCTTTCCCCATTTGTTTCTACAAGTGCCACATATTCATTTGTTACATATTTTCAACACATTGCACAAATGGCATTTTTTCGGTGTTGGCCACTTAGTGAATGCTCACCATACGCCATGAGAAGGGGAATGGACCTCCTTATGCCTGATCAATAACATTTTGCCTTGCTCCTTAACCCCTTAAAGGGAAGCTGAAGAGTTTTCCAGAAAAAATGAGTGAAGAGCTGTACGTAATAGTTTTCAACCCTCCGAGTTCGAATATTGCATCGAAATTGAGCGAAAGAAAGCGCAAACAGGTTTTATTTCGACGAAAAGTGCAGCAGCAGACTCGGGCAGCTCGCGCGCCTCGTTTCCGCCTGTGATTGGTCGGGCGCCTCGTGACGTCAACATCGGTGTTCGTCCGGACTGGCCGCTGCCGCCACACATGAAGCACGGTGCAAGGTGGTTTGGCGCTGTGGTTCGGTGAGACAATAACGGTAAATTTCTAGAGCTTGCATTTCTCTGAGGAGTTCGGTGTTGCTCCCTACATGTATACGTAGCTGGTCTCTCCAAGAAGCAAGAGATGCTGGTAGCAAGCAGTACTTTCGACGCGAACGAAAGCGAAGTGTTAGCATCTCCTCATGTTAGAAATGTTATTTGGTGAGTATGTTTTTTGCAAAGCTGTATTCAGCGATCCAGTGAGTTCGTTTCTGGGCAAACAACTGTGCAGTTATGTTCCTGCATGCCTCCTCGGGGAACGTAAGGAGGGATGCGATCGTTGGCATTTGCGCACTGCCTCAAAGCTGTCGGCAATCTACACAGACAGTTTACATACGGGAAAAATTTTCCGGCTTTTGTAGCACATGTAGTGGTCTTCATCAGCGCGCCATCCGCACGCTAATTGTAACCGGAGCCGTAAAGGCGGCGAATTCCGTCGGCTACGTGAGAGAGCCGCTTTCTCTCTGTGCGCGAGGTGGAGCGCAGCGTCCTGGTGTGCGCCGGCTTTCAAACACATGAAAACTTTACACTTGCACTGCATTATGGTAGCTGCATGTTGGCTGTTTGACAAGACACGTGCGAATAAAAAATTAACGGCGGCAAAACCTGCGTCAAGGGTGGGAGATGAACATGTACCTACCGTTCAGCGTGCTAACACGAAGGAGCTAGCAATAAATCAAAATCCAGGTTTGGACGAGTTCGTGTATTCATAAGGTCTTCCAAGACCAGTTACCATCCGTCCGCCCACACCTGTCCCGCCTTTGTACGTTCGTTGCCCCAAACTTTTCGCGCTGCGTTTAGAAAGCCTGCTAGCAGAAAGTCGTACTCTCACTCATTCACGCCTTATTGATAAACTCTGGTAGTAATCGTCGTCACGGAAGTGGTTAGAGCACAGCACTGTTGTTCTTGAGCGCTTGAAATTCTTTCGCCGGCATGATCGGCCCACCACTTCAATTGATGGTGCGCACGTCAACTACCACTCTTCATACATACAAACAAAGGAATGCAGGCTTGAGTTAGGCAGATTATGACGGCACGCACGCAGAAACAAGTGCGGTCAGGCACGGTCGCGGAGACTGCGAAGGAGCGGAACACCAGTGCTGACGTCACTATGGCGCGGTTTCCGGTCTCCGCTCGCATCGTCAGCATCAGCAGCAGTGCGCGGCGCTCGACGGGGGGCGGAGTGACAGCGCAATTTTAACCAGCGATTATGTCATTCCTAAGTAAAAAATCCCGCCCAAATTTTACGTGCACGGTTTATAGGTTCCCGCATCCGTATATGGGCGTCTTACTGAATTCGACAGACTCTTCAGCTTCCCTTTAACCACTTCGGATGAGCACGGCTCATCTTTGCCGAACTGTCCCAAAACCGTTTTGTACGAGTGCAACTCATCTGCTCGAAATAATATCTCCATTTGAGCGTGTTGAACGAGAAATGCTCGTTTGCAGGCTCGTTAGTATGTCACTTCGCAGATAGCAGCACCTGGCAGGCAATTCTTTTTCAACCGCAGTCTCATGTTTCTTCAGGGGGGGGGCAACTCGTGTTAAAAAAGATGTCATCTGGTAGAGGTGACGCATGTGTTGCTAGTCCGTCATCACGGAAAAGAAGCCTTTCGCCGTTGTCAAGCTCTTTGGATGATAATGATTCAGACACTGAAGTTTACTTCATTTCTGGAAGCGAATGTGATAGCGATGACTTCAAATTAGCAATTGATCAGATGGAGAAGGCTGCTCAGAAGACACTTGTATACTCGGGTTCTCTCAAGCCGCCTTTATGCATAAGGCTTAGGCTTAATGGCCAACTCCCTTTTGCTGAACCTTGCATGGCCGAGTTTCGGTAGTAGCAGGACAAGCAGAAAACATGACAACACAATGTAATATAAAGTAGAACAATGTTTATTGCTCCAGAGGATTCACATGGAAGCAGGCTAGTTTACGACCGTGACGTTTGCTGGGGTCGATCTTGGGGCAAACAAAGGCAGGGCCCGACAAAGGATGGAAACCAGATGTTTACCTGAGGTCCTTCCTTTGTCGTGGCTCGCAGTCTTCTTCTTTCTCCTGCGTTTGCCTATTCTTGAGCCCCCTGCCATGTTCTTTGCGCAGCTCCGCGGCTACGCAACCATTACATTTGCAAACAATTTGCAAAAGGGTTGCGCTACCGCGAGAAAAGCCGTCTGACTCCCCGCACAGGAAGATGGGAAGAAGGTGTCTGCTCTCCTCGGTTCTGAAGTGTGCATGAGAGTGCGGGAAAAATGAACTTTCATAATTGCCACATCCCTCCCCCTTAAGACCGAACAGCGTCGGCGCCCCCTGCCGTGTTCTTTGCGTGGCTCCGTGGCCACGTGACCGTTACATTTGCAACCGGTTTGCCATCTGGCTCCCTGCATGGGAAGAGGGGAAGATAGTGTCTGCTCTCCTCACTT
Organism: Dermacentor variabilis; assembly: GCF_050947875.1. Taxonomy (NCBI): domain Eukaryota; kingdom Metazoa; phylum Arthropoda; class Arachnida; order Ixodida; family Ixodidae; genus Dermacentor; species Dermacentor variabilis. Next base: position 185,711,240 of record NC_134568.1, on the reverse strand, counting down.
CCGTAGCGCACATAGGAGCACGGGAAAATATGAACTTCCTTAATTCCCACACACTATTGCCAGTGCGCGTCATTGGCGGCACATCTACATGAATGACATCTCCATGAAGCCTCCTTGGTTTCTGTTTTCCCCTGGTAAGGCATTGTCAGAATGACAAAACTGTCCGAACTTTGCTCTTGCTGTTTTTTAGTGTTGATTACCAGCGGGTAGCTGGCCTCATTTATCATGCAAAATAATAAACTTTATTATGCTAATTTGACTTAGTAAGTGCTTGACTTTTTGAACATCAAAAACTTGTTTTTAGAAAAAAAATATTCTATATCAAATTAAAAAAGAAAGAATAAGCAGTTTGGGCACAGAAATTGTGAAAATAATAAAATGGTTAAGGGGTTAAGTGTGACTGTAAGAGATAACAATCCGAGTCGATGCAGAGTGAAGAATAAAAAATTCACAAATCATTTTACCCTGCCTCAATAATAATAATAATAAAATTTGTCTCATGCAGAATACATACAAGAATACCATAAAATAAAATGAAATAAAACATGATAAAATAAACCTGAGCTGCTAGAAAGGAATTTTTGGCGAACTTCACTGCAATGGTAACAATAAAATTCAAACAGCGCTAAACGACAGGACCAGAATGAGGAGGAGACAAACACGGCGCTGAACTTACAACTGTTGTAAGTTCAGCGCCGTGTTTGTCTCCTCCTCATTCTGGTCCTGTCGTTTAGCGCTGTTTGAATTTTATTGTTACCATGCAACACCAACTCGCCAAATCCGCTGCCCTTCTGCAGTTCACTGCAATGCCAATATATTTTGTAGCACGTCTGAAGGACAGACATCTCAAAAGTGATGCTAGCTGTGAATACAGAGGCCTAGGTATAACAGCTTTGTATTATGATAAACATTCCATGTTCTTAGAAGTTTATGCAAAAACGTGGTACTTATAAATGTTAAGGAAAGCATGGGGGAAGCAAAATTCGACCTAAAGGAGAAGTGGGGAAGACATGGACTGTGAGCTACATGTAGCATTTTGCCCACTCCAGTTGAACCTGTTGAAGTCAGCTGTATTGTCTGAAATTTGTCCTCATACTATCAGAAAACAGAACAAAAGACTTACAAAAGAAATCTCATCAGCAGAGTTAAATTATTGCTCGTGTTTGAAATGTCATACTTGTGTGAGACTGCAGGTTTAGTAGTAATGGTGATCAAATCACTTGATCAAGTTGTTTCAAAGGCGTTTTCACAGTATGTGTCCCACATTTTTGTAGCCTGGCTGCACCGTGCATATGCATTTTTAATTAGTAACAATTCAGTTGACTGGCCTAGCCCTCCAAGACAGGTTTCTTTTGTTTTTTATGCAATTCCTCTGGAAAATAAGTGCCAACCTCTGATCCATGTAAAGGATAGTAACAATGGACCTAATGTAGCCATGATGTCTCATAAAGCAACATGTGCTGGTTGTGCTTGAGCACCGCACCCACTTATTGGCAATGCAGGCACTGTCCACAACAGCAGTTTACAGGAGAGTAAAGAAAGTCACTTTCTTGTATGGAGTGTCAACCAGTCCTGCATTGCAGCTGGACATAGCCAAATCTAAGCACATGTTTTCATGCCTGTGAAGTGCCCACACAACTTCTGAAAACTTTCAGTTTTGCTTTCTTATAATTTTAATTGCATTACATGCAATTTTTTTTTTCTGGTTATATACAGTGATTAAATTTTATGTCATACTATTCACTGTCATTTGCAATGAGAACATCAAAATGTTCGGAAAGCTGCGAGTGCAATTTCTGCCAATACAATAGAAAGGCTAGTGAAAAAGGGATCAAGATATGGAACCGATATAGAACTGCAATGAAAAATTCAGTATTAACTACTTTTGAAAACGCTCCACAATCGTGGTAGCTGTGTAACCAGCCTACCATGAACATATAGCCACAAGAATACCTTCATATAATGTCTTAATAACTAAGTTACAGGCATTTAATATGTGACTAGATGGCCACCACAGTTTTTTAATTGCCTTCGCTACCGACCCCACAGGCACGCTGTCCTGCTCACTGCGTACTGTCACCAACTTCGTGCAGCGAAGCGAGAGCTATGGGCCCTGTCTACTAAGTAGACTAGAGGACCACATGGGCTCTTTCATTGTCTGCCTCCACTCACGCCAACTGAATGGAAGCTTCACAGAAGGATAAGGATCAGTGGCACACAATGCAAGGGTGCCTTGAGGGCCCTTTAAAGAAAGCCCCCTCCCCAACCCTCACCCCAGCCAACCCCCACTAAAAGACAGATGGACACACAATCATGCACGCACACAACGTTGAAGGTTAACTGACTGCTTACCTGTGATCTGCAGCTCAATGCATTGAACATGTCAAAAAAGACAAAGCAAGTAAATGTCATGGTGGTGTCCCTTGGTGTTACGATTTGGTCACTCATCTAAAGAGGCAGAGGAGTAAAAGAAGCATTCATTCATGCTGTCTCAAGTTTTCAGGTGTGCATTTAATATTGAGGTTGTGACAACTATTCAAGTCACAAGAGGCTTTTTTATTGCCTTGGTAGAACAGCTAGAACACAATACATAAGACACAGCAGCAAGAGTGCCCAGAAAAGCAAAAGTTCTGCCACAGACATAACCAATTGGGGAAAAAAAGAAAAAAAAAAGACAAGACACCCCTTGACACAGTTGATTGCACTATTTATAATAAACCAAACTGCCAGGTAAGATTTATTCATTATATACCAAACTGTTTAAAAAAAGTGACTCTCAAAATGAGGTGAAAAATATGGTGAAATTTATTGTCAATAAAAAGTTACTTTGCAAAAGTTTTTCCAATGTACATTCAGAAATCATGGTTTGTAAATTGCTAAAAACAGACAAGTGTTCATCAGTTACATCTCTGCTGCAGACTAGCTGCTTTAGGGTTGAAATTAAGCAAAGGCAGTTAATGCATCAATAGCAGTGGTCTAAATTTTAACAGAGCATTGTGCTACGAGAAAGTGCACATCATTGCACTGAAAACTGCAGTACCAATCTCTTGTTAATATCGCCACAGGCTGTTGCTTTCCTATTCAAAATCACTAGTAAAGAACTTCATATAGAATCCGACATGTTGGTGCTGTGTACCATATTTTTGTGCACATAACCCGCACCAAAATTTAAAAAACATTTAACAGTAAAGTCGAGCTGCAGGTTATACACAAATTTCGCCTTGAGGTGTGGCTTAAGGGCAGTGCCCGCCGCACTGCCATGGAGCCATGCCTCAAGGCAAGGTTCTCTGCCATTCAAAGTCTCGTCATCTCCTAGGGAACCCTACGCCAGCGTGTTCCAAGCTCTCTTTCATTTGATGGTCGCCATCTTGCGTTTAGCAGTTAGCGAATGACTCATACAGTGCCGGCAGGCTCATACTTCACCCATTCCCATGGCGCTCCTTCGGTCCGTGTGAAGCGCTTCGTGATAAGGCGGTGAGCCAAATAAGCAGCCCTTGCACTGCCCGTGCAAGGACTGCTCCATCCACGCGTCATCCTTTGTCATGTGAATTCTAGCTGCGAAGTGATCTGATTCACATCACACATCACGTGACCGATTCGCCTGGGATAATGTGCAGCGTGTGAACCAGCTGTGTTAGCATTGCCGAAGAATGGAGGAACAGAGCCGCTGGCCGAAGTTACAGGGTGGACAAGTTGAGCATTCATGAATGAAGACTGTTTTTGCAAAGATTTGAAGGTTGTTTTATGTAATCATTTTCTCGGATTATACGCACAGATATATATATATATATTTTTGTTTTCTTTTTTTTTCTTTCTGGGCTGTTTTAATTGGGGGTGTGGGTTATATGCAGTGGCAGGTCATACGCGAAATAAGGTACATCACTCTGCAGAACTTAAGGCATCAATCACTTTTGCAGAAATTTCAGTGAAGAGCAACGCTCCTGAAGCTGAAAGATAGACATGAGAGCAACAAGGGAAGAGGTGAAAGCCTAGCAAAAGCTTAAACAACCAGCCGCATGGCTGCAAGGTTTGAATTAACACGTCATTGTACCAGTGGGGACACCACCAGAAGAAGGCCTGCCTATATGTGCCACTTGCAGAATGCTGACCGGTTGGTAACTGAAATCCAAGGTGAACTAAGAAAGGAACTCAGCACACAAAGAGTTTCACAATTTAAGGGTGGATGAGGGAGGCTAGCACATTTACTGCAAACGTGATGTTGGTCAACACATGTTTGCTTTATCAGGGATGTAATGAAACTGCGTGCATGCAAATTTTCATGGTTGCACTGTCTTCATTTATAATAATTAAGCATATATTTTTAACAGAGCAGCGAGTGCATTTTAAGTAAGCTCAAATGTAACACAATGTGGTTAGCCGTTTAGAATGCCATCGCAGAAAAACTGCATATCATCACCCACTTTGCGGGGATCAAACAAATGTGCGCTTTCAATATCTGAGGTAAGAAGAGCTATCTGAAGATGAGGAATTCATGTGCCTATCGGGGCGCAATGCACATGATGATGCAAGCGTTTGGCGAGTAGGGGTTCTGCCATAGCTGTGGCTATCTTTGGTGAAAGAGCATTAATAAGTGGCTTGTTTATTTTGTCATATACTTGTGTTCAATGTGACCACCAAGAAAAAAAAGTAAGAAACCATTTTGCTGCAGTAACAGAGAAAGCATCCAACTTTTCATAATGTACCGTATTTACTCAATATGTTTACTCGAGTAGACCACATCGGTGATCGGTCTGGACTAACGGCCACTTGTGTGAAGCGGAGTTAGTTTGGGCCTGCAGATGGTTGACTGGCATTTACCGAAAACGCCTACCAAATTCGTGCATGCACTTACTGGATGAAACAGTATGAACTCGAGTGTGGCATAATGCCAATAAAGTTACAACTGATTTTGCACAGCATAGCCTAATGTGACAGTATTGCGAAATCAAGGTCACAGCGTGTTTATTTAGGTGAACACAAAACATACCTGCAGCATCAGGCATCATGAAATTTCAAGTAAATTATAATTTAATGGAGCACAACAAAGAGTAAAGGTCTGTAAAATATTCTGCTGTGCTGGCACTCTAAAAAACAAGAAAATCGATTTTACTGTCACAAATTACTTGTTAGGACTGCCCAATTATTGTGTTCACTTCCACCGATGAAATGCTGAGTCAGGGGCCCAAGGGAATGATGAAGTAAATTTGGCGGCCCGCCGGCATTGAAGTGCTTGGCCAACGCTGCACACAGCAAGGAGACAATGCAAGCTGCTTGCGAGGCCGGACTAGTGGTGACCTCGGATACATGGCGAGACACGAGAGGGGGGGGGGGGGCAACATCGGCGACACAGATGCTCTTTTTCCAGGCAGTTTCGGTTTCAAAGAGCCTGCCAAGGGGAACTAATTGTTTGTGTAGCTCCCACATAAAATCCGCTATTCAAGATTTAATTGTTGAGATAGGTAGTGTCGAGGACGGGCTTCAAAGTACTCATTTGCTGTAGCCACCTATGGTTGTTAATTAAAAAGCAAATTACTGTAACTTCACTAATTATGCACATAATTGGGGAAATTGCTCTGTATCTAGAGGCTGCCAAACCGTACACTCGAATGGTAAACATAACATTACAGTGATTTTTTTTTTCTAATTTTAAAAATTTTGTGCAGCTAAAAAAAAAGCACCCTGTATAGTGATTAAACTTACTGATGAAAAATAAATTGCACACTGGAAGCAAGGGAAAGGACAAGTCATGATTACAGCAAAAAAGGCATGCAGGCTTCACCTCTTTTCGGAAGATAAACAAGGTTCCGAGAATGATGATGAGCGAAGACAAGACCACATTGAATATAAGATCTCTTGTGATCATCGGCTGCTTGGTGTTGCGTGGAGGCTGTTTCAACACATCATGGTCCACAGGCTCTACACCAAGACTACAGGGGGAAGAATAAAGCAGAGAGAGAGAGAAAAAAAGAGAGAGCAACACTCAATTAACGTTAATAAAATGTACACACACTTGACGTATTATTTTGTTCCCAGTACCTGGTAACATTGATTGATTGACTGATTGGATTACAACCCCAAAGTAACTTATGGGTTGTAACAGAGACTGTAGTGGGTGACTCTGGATTAATTTTGACCACCTGGGGTTCTTCAACGCGCACCCAAAGCATGATACATAGGCGTTTTTGCATTCTGCCCCACCATAATGGAGCCACCACAGCTGGCAATCAAACCCATGTCCTTCTGCTTGGCAACAAAATGCCATCGATAATTTGGCTATAGTACTATAGTATTCATAGGAGAGCAGATGGTTGGGCTAGTTGGTTGAAATGCATGCTGAAAAACATTGGCGCACAGGCAAGAACGATAAAAAAAAAAAAATTGGAGGCTTATCAAGGTTAAGCCCAGTGGATGCGAAGCATCCACTGGGCTTAACCTTAGCGTATCCTTAGCGTTTGGAGGCATCTTGACCGCATACACGCCCGGCGCAAAGACGCTGGCGCGGTTGCGGGCACAGAGACTGACACGACGGCGGGCGCGCGCCGCTTCATCCCTGGCGTGACGTCACATATCACGTGATGCAGCGATGGTGGCGCCGCCGCCGCGTCGCGCGCGACGGCGCGAACCGAAGCGTGGAGGCCTCCGCTGGGCGACGTCCGACGGCGCGATATGAGGCCCCATCTGCAGCCGGTGTGACGTCATAACGTGACGTCACATCATGTGATCTCACTACAGGGTCAATGGTGGCCACTGCCGGGAGGCGACCGACGGCGCGATATGAGGCCCCATCTGCAGCCGGTGTGATGTCATCACGTGACGTCATGTCACGTGACCTACTTGAAGGTCACTTGAAGGTCAATGGTGGCCACCGCCGGGAGGCGACCGACGGCGCAATATGAGGCCCCATCTGCAGCCTGTGTGACGTCATCACATGACGTCATGTCATGTGACCCCACTTCAGGGTCAATGATGGCCACCGCCGGGCGTCGCGCGAAGGCCCGCAACCTACGTTAATATGCTTCGCATAAAAAGAAGATCCAATGCAAACCGCTCTTCGACAAAACAACAATTCTATTCAGGCACAATGATCAACTCGTGCGTGAGCTCATGGAAGTCTTCCATATGCGTATCAGTGGAGATTAGTGCGTCAGTCAGACTTTTGTCCACTTCTCTGATAGGGAATTTCAGTTCTTGACCAACTCAATCGGGTACACATGTTAAAGATGATAGCCTTGTTTTTGTTTTGTTTCGGTTTTTATTTGTGCATGTGTTTGGAACAAACTTCAGTAGTGAGTTGGTGCTCATCCTTGTTGTTTCTCAGCTTGTCCTTGTGTCTCTGTGCACATTTTTTCAGTATCTATAGCATCCATATTGGAAAGTCTTGTCAGGTGGCACAACACTGCCGCAATTACGAAGCTATTCAAGCAACAAAATCATGCTACTACAGCTAACAGGGCATTGAAACTAAACTAGACCAAAAACCAGGAAAAAAATAATAATTTAGGCATGAACCACAACTGAACCTGAAAAACTGAACTAGAATGTCATTATTTTTGTTTATGCTGGAACAAAATTAATAAGAAAATATAACTGTTTTTGGTTCAGGTTGGCCACATTCTCTAGAGCTTTTCATCTATGCATTGACTGCACTTATGGCTTAACCATGCTGTACCTCATTTGTTAAGGCACACAAGCTTGCTGTCATGTTAGTAGTGGCAACACCGTTGCTGCAGTTTTTAATGTATGGTGTTGAGGCACGCATGTTAGTAAATACACTCACCAGCATTTGAAATTTGTGACTGTCAAATAACTCTTTGTTGGTGGGACACCTATGCAAATATATTTGTTGCAATGAAAAAGTGCTTTGTAGCTGACCTGTTGCTTCGAACTCCAGCGGAATATTAACATAGTTGACGTATACTGAAGTAGGCGCAGTGGAAATTACGTATTGCTTTTGATGAACTGCATCTGAGGTGTCCTTCCACAATACAATTGTTTATAACCACATGAACAGTAACTACTCGTTAATTCAACTCTCATTAGTTCGGAAAATCTAATAATTCGATCTCGTTATTTGGTCCCGGCAGGCGTATGCATTATTTAGTGCAATCAAATTCTCGTTAATTTGGGCGTACTTGACCGCACATTGTTTGATTCATACAACTCTTGGAGCTCCGCGAGCACAGAGTGCCGCAAATGTGTGACGCAAAAGAACAAGAACGGCACTAAAGTCCAACCGAAACGAAGCGGCAGAGTCCGCATCACCATAGTCATCAGCACAAATCCTGCGTGAACAACAGCAACGCCGGAACACTTTGTGCCTATTACATCTTGAATCAGTGTGCGCGCCGGCCGCAAACCTTTAGAACTGCAAGATCACCATCTATGATTGCATCGATCATGGTAGTATTGTCCACTACCATGATCATGCAGTATTGTCCACGGCGACTGCAGCAAACAGCAGTTTTGTTTTGACTCAATGCACGCATCAGCCGCGTGCCTACATAACTGCTTAGTCATCATCCATGACCACGTCGATAGCAGGCGCAGTTTCGTCCGCAACGGTTATGGCAAACAGTAGTGTCGTTTTGACTCTATAAAAACGTCAGCCACGTGCCTTCATAACTACACAGTTGCCACCCATGATCGTGTGAACAGCGACTGCGGTTTTGTCCGCAGCGGTTGCGGCAAACAGTAGTTTCATTTAGACTCGGTACGCACATCGGCCGCCTGCCTTCAAAATTTCGTAGTCGCCAACCATGATTGCATTGATAGCGACCACGGTTTCATCCGCAGTTGTTGGAGCGAAGGGTGGTTTCATTATGACTTAGTGCAAAGCTGTAGAAGATGAAGAGCACCAGTTACATCGAGATGAATGGATGATTGGTTCGCGACCAGCTCACAAACGAAAAAAATAAATAAATAAATCATCGGGATGTACGTGGTACGTGGACGTGGTAGTGACAATTCTGTCTCAAGTTAAGGTGTGCGCCGTGACCGCACTGCGAAGGAAATCGCGAAGCCTTCACCACTGTGGGAGCCAATCAGTCATGAGATGACAAGAATTGCAGCTTCTACACTACTTTTGTGCAAAACAGGAAGTGGATTCGCTCATTCATTCAATAAATAAAAGCGTGTTGACGTAGCAGCATGTTTTTATTTTTTTCTTGATACCTTCGATAATTCGACATTTGGTTAATTTGAACATTATTTTCGGTACCGCGAAAGCTGAATGAACTAGGTTTTACCGCATGCATTTGAGGTCTCATAAACAACACCATGTACCCTCTATTTTTTAAAAAAAGAAAAGATCTTTCTATGCAGCTCAGGAGCAAAAATAAAAAGTTGCATTCTGGGGTTTTACAATCAAACCATGATTTGATTATAAGGAACACTGTAGTGGAGGACTCTGAGTTGATTTTGATCACCTCGGGTTCTTTAACGTACATCCAAAGAATGGCACATGGGCATTTTTGCATTTCAACCCAGTCGAAATGCGGCCGCCATGGCAAGAATACCATCCTGCACCCTCAGGCTTAGTAGCGCAATGCCATAGCCACTACGCTACTATGGCGGATTGCTGATCCAGAACGAAACACCACAACGAAAATGTTTCAGTGTGAAAGTTTGACTGCCAGCTAAAACCACATATTTAGCTGACAGCACGGTATTGCTTCCACTAAAATGGGTGTCATTTAACATCAACAGGGGAGAGATTTACAAGGCGTAAACATTGCACTAGTGTATACAACAAAGGTGAGAAGCATTGCATTTGCTTTTCACACTGATGTATGCTAAGATGTCTGAGCTACGCAAGCAGCAGCCATATAAGCCTCTGAACACATCAAAGTCTGACACGATGTGCCAGTAAAAAGGTAGTTCTCTGCTTGTCATGAAAACTACACATACAAACATATTTTGCTATGTGGCAGTTAGACAATTTGTTGTAACAAGATTTTTTTTTCTCTGATAAAGCTTAATTGTGTTCTATAGGAAAAATACTGCAGAAGGAGCACTACTCCATTGTTTATGTACATATTCAGGTATTTTATATGATGACGATGACAAGGTGTATTTATTGAGGGATGGCTCGAAGGCTTATAATGAGGAATAGGAAGAGGAGGGGGGAAGCGTATTCAGAGCCGTCCTAGCAGCTGCGAGTCCTTGGCGAAATCCAAGACCGAGTCCAGAATGACCCTGTTGGAATCCATCGAGCCAGTTGCCGGTCTAATCCACAATTTTACATGATAACTTAAGGAAGCTGAATGCAAAAGCACAATGAAGACACTTTGCTAACTACATAAACTGATGTAACTGCCTTAAAGTGGTTAATTTGGTGATTACATAAGTTTATAAAACTGCAAAAATCAAATGAAAAATGTACAGGCATAACAACAATACAACCTCTGTGCTGGTGGTCCATCCATGATGATGTTTATCCAAAGAATTTGCATTGCATTCAGAGGGTTGGGAATCTTCATTAGTGTGGACAATGCAATCAGAGAAAGAGCTGCAATACTCCTGGTGGAAAAAATTTTTAAATAACTTCAGGTCAGACAACAAATCACAACACTATATTTCACAGTAGAAACAACAAACAAAGCAGACAAATTATCCAAATGAAGTGAGTTTAGACATACGTGCTTAGCTGGAACGTAACAAAATTCCTGATGTTGTAAAATATGCCTTTTCCTTCTTCAATTGCTGCCCTGAAGAAGCAAATAAGAAACAAGAAAATGTGTACATAATGTCTGTCACAAATAAGAGTCTTGCAGAGTAGTGCAAGGATTTCATTGGATTCATGTGAAAATGTACTAATGCAAAGACAACAGAACGTTGGACAGTAACATTTGAAAACTTGAACATACACGCTCATTATGTAAAATTGAACACTTGTAAAATGAAAATAAGCAGAAACCAGATCTATGCCCAAAAGCTGCAAAGGGCACACCAAAATATTTGAGGGCTAGTCGGGAAGCCTTAGGTCTTCAGGCTAGGAAAACGGTGCAGCTTCAACATGTGTGGCTGCACAACAGAAAATGTGCAGGTTCTGTCAATATGCAGGTCAAACATTTCTCGACAACTGAAAGCAGCCAGATTTTGTGTCAGGGCAATGTTCCCACACATTGTGGTTTCACACAGAACAAGGCTATGTTTACAAGGAGGTGGCTCCAGAGTGTTATGGAAATCCACTACTGCAGAAAGTAACAGGAAGTTTGGGTATATGCATCTCAATGTAATAAAACTACAGTCGACTTCCATTAATTCGACCCTGATGGAACTGGCGAAATTGATAGAATTATCCAGCGGGTCGAATTAAACAAGATGCAGAAAACATGCCAAAATACACTGCTGATTCATTTGGCAGTATTTGCCCTATTCTAAACACTGCTGATTCATTTGGCAACATTTGCCCTATTCGAAATGCCCCCAAAACATATGCAAAAAACTAATGTAGGGATCAGATTACAGCTCTTAAAGTAGAAATATAACACGCACCCGATATTTTAAGCAAAAAATATTGTTGCACGAAAACAACTGGTTTCCTGAAGTCAGCTTTCCCACGCAGTTTTTAAAATTAGCTCCGCTGCAATATATCCGTGTTATGCGGTCCAGAATACGACCATTGCGAAGGCGGTTAGGTTATGTGCACAACTGCATTGTGCAGGCAATATTACGCTCAATTTTCTTTAAAAGAAAAAAAAAGTAACTCATATGAATGAGGTAAATACCGTAATCAGACATTGTGAGCTATGGTTATTGCTTAAAAATCTACCTAGTATGGCCCAAAAATATGCGTTTTCAACAAGATGACACATGTTCAACACATTCAATGACCCCTAAGCTCTGTTGGGAAAGACGCTGCTACTAAAGTGGTCGCTATCAGGCTCACTATGGGGGTCAGGTGCTGGCGTGCTGACTGGTGAAGTGCAAATCATTCAGCGAAAGCCAATTTTAGGATCGAATTCACCAAAAATCAAGTTAACCGGAGTCGAATTAATGGAAGTCTACTATATACCCTAAACAATTGCAAGTCTTGGATTCATGCTGTTGGCCCACTTTTCCTTGAAGGGGACTCATCATCACAATACTGGGTGTTTTAGCATTGACCGTCTTCAAATATTCAAAACGGAAGACTCTAGACAAAATACAAATTTTTGCCGGCTAAAATTACAGCAGTGGCTAATAATTGGGCAATAACTTCCAATAAATTCTGTAACTGATTTTCACTAGTGAGCTTTCTAATTAGTGAATTAGCACAAAGATTAAAATTGTGCAATTAAAGCCGACCAGAGCTCAAGGCATGCCAACTAACCATGAATCTTGATATATTAGCACCAGCTTGAAGATACAGCCTACGCCTGTTATAACGGACCCGTGTACAACAGACTTTCGGATATAATGGACCGTACTTCAGCCTTAGTTTGTTCTACCTATTTTATTAATGCAACGAAGTTCACATTTAACAGGCCCCGCTACAATGGACTACTGGCTACTGGGGACGATATTAGCGGCCATTTTTTTTCAAAATCGGGCTTATAAGACATACTTTTGCCGTGCCGACATGGGCTGATAAATGACTTGCGAGGGTAAGCTGACGATCGCGGCTCAATATTGTGCGTGCAAGAAAAGAAGGGGGAGGGGGGGGAGTGTAGCGAAAGAGGGGGGTTCTGCTCCGGTGGCTGCTGCTTACTGCGCAGGCGTCGTATCTTGAAAGTGATCTGCAAGAAAGTGCACGCCACGCGGGTCTCACCTTCAAAGCGATTCATGATGTTGACAAAGTGTGTCCAGTGCCAGTAGCTTTGTATGCGCTGTGCTTTCTACGTTTAGTTCGCATTGAAGCGAGAGACAGCATAAAGGCCAATTCACTCACTGCTCCTGCCGTGCTTAGCTTGCTTAATTTGCAATCACAATCGATGCTTCGCCTTTCAGGCGAAACTCTGACATTTTTTGTTTGTTTTTTTATTGTGTAGGTTCATCACTCACTCTTTACAATAAAGTTGTTAGACATCACAACAAAAGTTTCCGAAATGAGGCATTTCAGATATTACATATTTCGGATAAAACGGTCGTTTTTTGTCAGATTATCATGGTCCGTTGTAACGACAGTCAACTGTACCAATCCTGGTCTCAAATTTACAGCAAATACATTGGTTGTTCACGTATCATTATCACAAAAAGCCCTTGTCAAACCTTTGAGGGTTGCCACCATATATGTACAGTGGTTACTGAATGTTTAAAAAAAACATGCCTTTTTGGACTGAAGTGCAGCCTAGCATTGGTCTGCAGGTACTGCAACCTCCCATTACTTCTAAACAATTTCTTATTGTGCTGTCACTCCTTGGTTTCCGTCAGAACTGATTTTTCGCTTCGCACTATGGTGGCTGCCACTGTGGTGGTTTAGGAGTAATCCCGCTACATTTAGTTTACAGCTGCATGCTTACGTCCGCACTTGCGTATTTTATTATTGGCACTCTTGTGTACGTTGTTTTGAGCTACAGCTGTTGCGAAAACTGACAGTTATGTCGTTTCTCATCTTTCGCGCGATTGTGAGATGCTTGCCTGCATGGCTCTCCTGTAGATGTGTGATTACTTTGTTTACAGGCTGGCGTTGCAAACTGGCAATACTTCTGTGTTTGTATGTCCTTTTGAAAGACATGCAAGAACTGATAGAATTGTGTATAGTGATAAAACAATTGATTATTGCCAATTTCTCACTTGCTTTACTTTTCTAAAGGGTGCACACAACTGAATTTGCATGCGGGCACTCAAAAGGCATGCCTCGCTTTCATATTCCCTACCCATCCACTTCATTTTCCATTCTTGCAGCCCTTTTTCATTGGTTCAGATGTGTCTTGTAGGCCAATGCATTGCCATCTTTGCTGGACCCAGCCCCTCGGCGCGACATATGATAAGGATTTAAAATGGAACATTACAAAATGTAGACTCGAGTTGCTTTAGTTTTATTATTGAACAATATTCAACAATATGTCATGTGTTATAGTGCATTTCTAAAAAGATGTGACCCTTGAAGGAATAAAGGACACCTGTCACCAAATTTTGGATATTGCAAAGACGAGTGTGGTGTCTATCATGCAGTGACAATTGTGTCTGTAAATTATTACACCGATTTATGCCATTAAACAGCTGAAAACTCAATTCAAAGCCTGCATGCTCTTCTTGGAGAAGCCACTCTCCCAGCAAGCATAGAGCCCGCTGGCCTCATTTCTGTTTCACATGTTGGTTTCCACAAAGTGCCAGCAATAATGTGAACTCGCCAATTCCCATGAAACACAGAGGACACCACCAAAAATGCAGTTCACTGCAAGACAGGAGTGACAAAAATGCAGAACGCAAGGAGGTCGCAACTCAAATATCGCATGGTCCCTTGGCTATGATATGAGAGAAGGCAGGGGAGGAACGTTGTTTGTGCTCGCTGATCAAAGAAACGAGACAACACCTCTCTGGCCAAGAGGGTAGCTAGCATCCTTGCAGCATTGGACCAAAAAATTTCATTTGCTTCTATTTCTGCCATTACTAAGCCGTTTTAAAAAAAAATTATTGGGATAGTAGGCTCCGGCAAAGGACTTCTATCAGTGCATAACCAAAATTTCAGACGTGGCATGGTGAGGAGCCCTTTAAGGAGCCAATATGGGAAAAAAAAAAAGGGTTTTCTTTCAGTAAATATGGTCTCACAGTGAATGAGCTTGAAAACGGCTCATATTCACTTAAACTCCTCAAATCCACAGCTCATCATTTGAATTATTAGAAATTGATTTGAATATTTCATGAGTGAAATTATCACTGGATACGTGTAAAATTGTGTGAAAAAATAAGTCCCTTCAGATTTTCAAATGCCACCTGGTCACCATGTGACAGTGGTTCACAGATGACAGATTGCTGAAAAGCCTGTAAAGTGAGCCTATTCAACAAAAAATCTTTAACACCCAGTTATTATAAGAAATGATTTTTCTGGCCAGTCCATATCCTGCACAAACAGTGCAACAAACTAGTTATGCTAGGTATCCTGATAAAGCTGTTGCTGCCTGCCAGTTAGGGAAGCCTTTTACGACAAATTGAAATGTATGAAAAAAAAGTAAAAATAGTGTCATTAGCCATACTTTGGAAGCAAGATGAGCACAAAATATTTATATTTCAATTACAGTGAAACTTTTACACATTTTTCATAATGACAGCTGCATGACCCCCATTACTGAATAAAGGAAATCTGACAACATTTAAAGCATCGCTTACATGATGGTGGAGAAGTCGTCATCAACAAGAATCATGTCAGCTGCTTCCTTACAAACATCCGTGCCAATTTTGCCCATGGCAATACCAATATCAGCTTTCTTCAAAGCAACTCCATCATTCACACCATCACCAGTCATTCCTACAATGTAGTTGTTCCGCTGCAGAGCCTAGAATAGCAGGACACCACAGTAAACATAAAGAAAAGGCAGAGAAAGTGACAAGGCAATCTTTACCTTTCAACCAGTTCAATAATGCTCAATGAACAGCTGCATATATCAAGCTAGCTACTAAAACATTTATTATTAGCAAGAAATGTCATTAAGAAATTGAGAAGCTATAAATTCTTGAAACACTACACCAGGAAACAATTTTCCTTAGTGCTGCGGCCAAAACTGGGGCCAGAAATTCATGACGGACAGGGCGCATGGACGAACCCATCTGTCTGTCTGTCAAGAATCTCCGCTCCCCATAGTTTTGGCACAAAGAAAAATTTTGCTGTTTTTTTGCATGAATTAAATTGACTGGCACATGTATTAAAGCTGCTGGCACTTGGCATAAACATCCTGGCGCATGGATTAAATTCACTGGTGCGTGGCTTATTGTGCTGGCACTGGGATAAAACATGTTGGTGCGAGGATTAAATGTTTGCCACTTGGATCAACCCCTCCCGTACCATGCTATTTTGCCAAATTCAGATAAAAGATGGCCAAATTATTTTGAAAGACCACAGTTGCCAATATGTTTCACCTCCTCAGAAAGAATGTTTTCCCTCCACAGATTCGCTTGTGCTTGTGCTATCCCATGGAGTGTGTGCTCCATCTACCAAAAGCAAGACTAAGGACTGAGGCAAAACAAGGCTTGTCCATGGCATTGCTGGAAAAAGCAAACTACTACTGACAAGCTGAGCTTGTCCTTGGCCATTTTTAACAGAAACGCTTGGATGATCCCAGCTCGTCCAAGGCACAAAAGGGGTTAACATAGTCTGGAGCACAGATTATTTCTGTAGTGCTAGATTATTTCAGCTGGCACTTAGATTTAAGTGAGCAGGAGAACATGTAGGACTTTAGAACATTTATTTATGGTGCTGTAAGTGCTAATAATGATGTGATATCATTGCTGGGAGAATGGTGCATTGCTAAAACTGGAACGTGGCTATTCCGAGGTGTGGGTCACCATCTTATTCACAACGGTTGCAAAGTGTTTCAAGAAATGTGGAAACTCAAATGTAGTACACAGCACAAAGGCAAATTCCGTGTTTCAGTCTTTTATAATCATGGAAATTGAGTCCATGCTATTGTTTTCTTGTTATAAGAATTGGCTACCTGTCAGATTAAGCTGCATGTAATTTTATCACTTAATACCCATAAAAATTGGGAGATTTTAAAGTTAAATTATGGGGTTTTACGTGCCAAAACCACTTCCTGATTACGAGGCATGCCGTAGTGGAGGACTCCGGAAATTACGACCACCTGGGGATCTTTAACATGCACCTAAATCTAAGCACACGTGTGTTTTCGCATTTCGCCCCCATCGAAATGCGGCCGCCGTGGCCGGGATTCGATCCCGCGACCTCGTGCTCAGCAGCCCAACACCATAGCCACTGAGCAACCACGGTGGGTGATTAAAAAAAAAAGAAAGAAAGAAAGAAAGAAAGAAAGGGTAATATAGTACTTTGCTACACTCTGCTACTGGGTACTTGGGGTATTTGAGAAAATAATGATGGCTTCAGGAAAAGAAACAATATTTCAGAAAGAATTTAAACAGCACATAATTTGCTTACACTGTGTAACTGCCATTTTCAAAGGCTGTTCGCCAGAATCACCATTAGATTCAGTAATCAACTGACTGTGGCATCAAAAACCCCTGATGCTTGCTGATGTTGGCTACAGCTTCCACAATTGCAGCTGTTGGCAAGTTCTCAGTATTGTGTTGCTATTTCTTAGTTTCCCACTTAATGGTAGCCTGATAAGAGCAGCAGATTTAAATCTTCGAATTACGGGGACATGTGGTCATAAAAGTTCGTAGCCTGTGACATCAAGGTTGCACAAGCCATGTGAAAAAGTAAATCTCTTATGTAGAACTGCTAGCAAATGTTCTTGTGCACAGAGAGTCTGAATATTGACTCTAGCGCCTGGAACTGCTCGGCAATAGCCATTATTAAGTTTCCAAGCTTGTGGCTCATGGTGGCCTCCCACCCAAGACTGGTTCCTTCTCTTTGCCCCAGATAGAAAATCATCATTAGAACTAATGGGCTCTTATCTTACCTAGAAGTCAAAAGATTGCCACATTCAAGAGGTTGACAATCTCCAAGTCACGACGATCGGCAGCTAAGGTAGGACTGCATGCATTTTTATCTCCTCAGTTCTGCGGAATTCCGCAAGGTGAAGGAAGGTTCATGAAAGGAAAAATTGACATCCACCTGTATGTAGCCCAAAGCTACAAAGGAAAAGCACACGGGTTTCTTAGAAACAAAGCTTCATAGTTTAAGAAAAATTTGTCCTGGTTCGGGAAAAATTTGTCCTGGTGCAGCGTTTGTTTAGTCTGTTGCTTCAACAGATGAATTAGATTTTCGAAAAATAATAAAACCAAGAAACCAAAAGTCAGCGTGTCTTTGTTTTACTTTGTACCGTAGCAAGAGAGATGTACTTTCGTTTTGTCTGACTGTTCCCACATTGTGCAGGTGCGCATAGAGAGAACGAAGCTATGTCATTTTCTACCATGTTCCAGAATGTGATCATGCTCTGTGATCCGCTTGCGTCTGCCTCAGTGTTCCTGTAGCACTGACTTCTACCGCTGGTCAGCTGTTCTCATGCACGGCGCACAGGAATAAAGCAAGTGGAAAAAAGAAAGAGACAGGAAAAGCTTTAGATCTCTGCGAGGGGTGGCAGCAGAACGATTAATACCTTGCGATGCTATTGATTTGGCGATTTCGTCGGCAAGCACATTACCTTCGGTTCCTCTGTGGCCAGGAACCCAGCATACTACTACATGACTATGAGATAAATAAATGTTACACAAGAGTGAGTAAAGTTCAATAAAAACAGGATTTGTATGCTACTGCAAAGACATTAACACTTTTACAAGGCCTAATTATTGCTCTCTCAAGTGTTAATTTCTTTATATGTTTTGCCGCAGACAGTACCATATAGGCTTCTGCAATAAAGATACTTGTATGGGGGTTCAATACGTCAGATTTGGAAAAACAGGGCCAACAGGAGCCTAAGATACGCCAGCATGTGAATTTGATGTGTCTGTGTAGAATTCGGAGCAAGAGTACTTCGATTAAGTTCACGAAAATGCAATGCGATTTCAAGCTCAGGAGCATGCTTTGCAACCTCTATGAAGGATAAATCACATTCTATAACCTGCCACTCCCAGGGTGGTGAGAGCTTAGCTGGGGGCATTACGCGATGTTCGAGAAGTGGGACATTCAGTTCTCTCACACGCAGTGAGAAAGGTAGTCTCATTGAGGGTCTATTACGAAAAAGTGTTGCACACGTCAAGTTGTTAAAGGTTGTAGAAGACGGATGTTCCTGATTAGAGCGCACTTTCAGAAAATAGGCAAAGTTGATGTATGTTCTCTGAAAATGGAGTGACCACTTATCTGACTCTAAGTATAGACTTTCTACAGGGCTTGTTCTAAATGCACCAGTGACCAGGCACATACGCAGATGGTGGACAGGGTCTAACATCTTTAGCATGCTCTGGACGGCAGAGTGATATACCACAGCACCATAGTCCAATTGTGATCAAGTTAGGCTCTTGTGAAGATTCAATAAACATTTCCTACCACTGCCCCAGGATATGTGAGATAAAATTTTCAATAAGATCATTATTTTTAGGCATTTCACTGGAGTACTTCAGGGAGGCGTACTCATTTGCACACTCTTTGTCATTAAGATAAACACGCTTCATACGTTATAACTACCAGCTATCTTTTATTCCGTCTACATAGACAAATAGGTTTCAAATCTTGCAACCTCACAGTGTGTGAGAGACAAGTGCAACAGTGCTTGAATAAAGTTTCTAAGTGGGCAGACAAAAACGTATCTTATGTGTGAAATGAAAGTAAGTTTAGAGTCAAGTATGATGCCTAAAAACTTGTGCTTTTTGTTCACAGGTACTTGTTGCCCATACATATCAACAGTGGGATCTGCAGCAAGACCTTTCTTCCTGGTGAAAAGAACACAAGAACTTTTGTTGCGGTTCACTTTGAACCCGTTTTTGTCTGCCCACTTAGAAACTTTATTCAAGCACTGTTGCACTTGTCTCTCACACACTGTAAGGTTGCAGGATTTGAAACCTATTCATCTATGTAGACGGAATAAAAGATAGCTGGTAGTTATAATGTATGAAGCATGTTTATCTTAATGACAAAGAGTGTGCAAATGAGTACGCCTCCCTAAGGTACCCCAGTTTCCTGTATGAATGCAGACTAGAGTGCATTAGTGCTCAAAGTGTTGACCGAGAGCGTCGGCCTGGTCTTCCAACCTTTTTCGTTCTTTATCAACCAGGGGCAACGGATGGATTTGTTGTCCCTTGAGTTCATAGGGGCTTTTTTTTTCCTTTTTTGACATAGGTAGGACATTAGGCAGTATAATAGCAAGGGCTTGGTGGTGCAACCCACTGCCCCGTTCCAGAGAGGATGCTCATAAAATCCATCCATCCAACCTATGGAAGCCACGAGCATGGCGGTTCAGCCAGCTTGAGAATGATGGCTGGTAGATGAATCGGCCTTTAAGTCTCCTTAGCCCGTCCCATACTTTAGCCTCTTGAGTACACAAATTTATAGCTGAAAAAAACCTCTGCAGGCCAGCTTGCCCTCTTTGCCTGTCGTCGTGTCCTTCTTCCCTGGGATTTAACATGTTTAAATTGTATTACATAGTATTACAGGACATTCACATAGTTTGCCCCACACTTTATTTTGTCTCCTTCATGCCTATCTGCAATCGTCATTTCACCAGGGGACCTGTCTTTTGAATGAAGTGCCACTTGTTTGAAAATAGAACTTTTCAGCGGCTTCAATGATAATAGCGGTAAAGTATGAAACAGCATCACCTATACTAAAATTATCGATAAAATCTAGTGATAAGCAGGTGGATTCCTTAAAACATTCCCAGTCAGCTGAGGCCAGTTTCCAGCGAGGGGCGTGCGGAGGGAAGTCATGTTGTTTTACTAAGTTCAGCGTTACTGGGAAGTGATCACTTCCCAATGGATTTTTTATTAGACCCCATTTTAAATCAGGGAAGATAGAAGCAGAGCCGATCGACAGGTCTATTGATGACTGAATTATGATGTGCATTATAATACGTTGGTTCTTTCTTATTGAGGAGGCACACATTGGAGGTTAAAAGGAAATTTTCAATGAGTCAACCTCTTGCATCGCATCGTGAGTCTCCCCACATCGTATTATGAGCGTTAAAATCTCCCACAGGAATATAAGGCTCGGGAAGCTGATAAATGTGGTTATATCAGACTGTTTATTCAAGAATATGGTTTGGGGGTATATGTATAGAACATACAGTGACCAATATATTAATATGAATGGTCCAAACTGACACTGCCTCAAGGAGCGTCTGAAAGGCCACGTGTTCGCAAGCTACAGACTTGTCGGCTACCATGGTTATACTGCTGGAGGCGTTAGCCTCGTCTCAGTCTTTTCGGAAGATGTTCTAATTACGAAGAAAATTGGTGTTCGTAGGTTTGGGATGTGTCTCTTGAACCCACAACAACTTTGGGTTGTGTTGTGTAGTAGTGCTATAATGCCGTAGAGGTTATGAAGAAGTCCTCTAACATTCCATTGTAGTATTTGTGTTTCCATTATGATAAACGTGCTTGGTGCTGTGTGTTTAACAGATGGAGATTAGCCCACGGGCCCTTTGCAGGCGGTGTGACGCGAGGTTTGTCTTTTTTTGAGCGATCGCAAGAATCTCGCCGCTCCTTAGGCACTGGTGGCACAGTCTGGCTAGTTGGGTCCATTGCCTCTTGCGAAGCGTTGGAAACACGCTCTTGCAAGTGCTGTGTTTGACATGAAGGCCTCGACATGCCAGACGAGGCCTTTGAGGTCACCAGCCTGGAGGTCAATGGCCCCTTCTGCTGAGGTGGCAGAGCAGCGCCAGCTGCACCCGCCAGGGGGCAGATGGTGTCATCGCGGGCTCACTGCGTGTGGGCCGGACAGCCACCGGAAGCCGTTGTGTCACTGCCCCCTGAAGCGTCACATCGGCAAAAGTGTTCTTGGGCAGGTAGGATACCCGCCTACATGCCTCCTTGAAACTTATGTTTTCCTTTACTTTAATTGTTACAATTTCCTGGTCTCTTTTCCAGGATGGGCACGACCGTGAGTATGTGGTGTACTCTCCATTACAGTTTACACAGTGGAGAGAGTTCTCGCAAGATTCAGAGGTGTGTTCATGGGCACTGCATTTTGCATAAGTTTGGTGGCCTCGACAGTTCTGTGAACTGTGGCCGAACATTTGGCACCTAAAGAATCTGAGAGGATTGGGCATGTATCGCCTCACACGAAGTTTGATATACCCGGCCTTAATTGACTATGGAAGGCCACTTGAGCTGAAGGGGAGTATCAGGTGCTTGGTCTGGATTTCTTTGCCATCCCGCCTCATCTTACTTTAACATTTATAACATGCTGTTCACTAAAGCCCTCCAGGAGTTCAGCCTCAGTCAGCTCCAGCAAATCATCGTCCGAGATAATGTCGTGGTGGTCTTACGGTGCAGGGTTACTGTTACTTAGGTCTCCCCAAATGACGCTAGTTTCAGCAGTTTTTTACATTGCTTCTGATCGCGGAGCTCCAAGAGGAGATCACTGCTTGCATTCCTCGATGCCTTATAACCTGGACCAAAAACTTCAGTCAAATACTTTGAAACAATGAATGTTGAAATGGTTCGCACTGGTTCGTCTGACTTTTCAGAGTGAATAATGTGGAATCGAGGAAAGTTCTGGATTTGGCGTCCAAAAAACTGGAAGACATCTTTGGTGCGCCCTCTTTTCTAAGGGCAATGAGGGAGTTTAGGGAAAGCATTCTCCATAAGTATAGATGGGATTTTCAGCAGCGATGCCAACCACCCACCATGGAGCCCAACAGGGGGACGTGACAGAAGTTCCTGCAAAGGAAGCCCTCCCAACGCCAGCTGTACATCGCTACTATAACCAAATACAGCATAACCAAGACTGGCTAGCCACACAAGGTTAACCCTTGCCGCCGAGAAACTCGGAAGTGAGAAGTAAAGAGAGGACAGAAAAGATTAAAAGTGAGAGAGAAAGACGAAGATTGAAGAGGAGGACAGGAAAATGCGACTGCCTATCTCCCCCAGGCGGTTCGATCTGGAGGTGCCGTCTATGTGAAGCAGAGGCCGAAGAGGTGTGTTGCCTCCGCCGAGGGGCCTTAAAGGTCTAAACACCCAGTATCAGTTCAACCACCAGGATCCCCCTTTCCCCTGACACGGCTACACGCGGGAGGGTCCAACCCTCGTGTGCCGGGGTACGTAATGTCGCAACACGCCAAACGCCTGCTGACCAAGGCACCCCTGCAGGGGGCAGTCCTCCAATAGATTTGCGGTATCTTCAATGATATGAAAGTACCACAAACAGACCAAAAAGAGACCAAAAATCTGCACAGAGCAAATTGCAAGATGCGTTATACTAATCAAGAACTTATCATGAATCGTGAGAGAGAGAGAGAGAACTTTATTGAGAACCAGCAGTTTAGTCAGCTGGGCCTAGGCCTCCCATGATGGGACATCGAGGTCTTGCCTCTTCACCGCTTCGTAGGGTAGCCCACTGCTGGGTAGCCCAGAGTTAGCTGTCGAGATGGGAGCTAACTATGGTAGTCGATGGTGGTCGAGGGTAACGAAGCTGGCACAGCATGTTGGAGGAAGCCGCTTGCTCTGATAACCGCCGCAAAGCGACGTCCATTTTGATATTCAGCTGCGTCTACAAAGGTGATGCCCACGATGTTGGCATAAGCTTTGACGAGGGAGGTAGCTCGTGCCTTCCTGCATTTTTTGTTGTGGTCTGGGTGCATGTTTTTGGGAATAGGGTCGGCATGTATCCACTGCTGAATGTCGCATGGTATTGGGTGTTTGTCTCCATTTTGGCGGTGGTAGGTGATGTCAAGCTTGGTTAGAATGCTGCAACCCGTTTCCGTGAGTGTAAGCCGCTCCAGTTGGGATCGACATTGCGCTTTGATTAACTCGTCTAGGGTGTTATGGATACCTAATTGTAGCAGAAGTACCGTGCTGGTGTGGTTGGGTAGTCCTAAGACCTTCTTATAGGCTCCTTAGATGATGATGTCCAGTTTAGTCTTTTCAGCTTTGTACCAGTTGAGAAAGGGCACAACATAAGTAATGTGACAGATGATAAAAGATTTGACAAGGCGGATGAGGCTTTCTTCCTTCATACCCCCTTGTCAGTTGGTCACTCGTTTCAGCAGTCTGGATGTATTAGCAGTCTCTCGAAGGATCTTGGAGATAGCCATAGATTTGGCTCCGTTGGCTTCTATGGTCATACCAAGAATACGGATGCTAGGGACCATGGGTATGGGTCCACCATCCCTCAGATGGAGCTCAATCTCCTCATATTGGCATTTATTCGTGGAGCCCCGTGGGGGGCGTCCACGGAGTGTGGGGCGGCATAGGAGAAGCTCCAACTTTTCATGGGAACAGCGGAGTCCCGTGCCTTGAAGGTAATTTTCTACGACGTCAATGGTGTCTTGTAGGGCAGTTTCGATTTGGCCGTCACTGCCCTTTGCAGCCCAGATTGTAATGTCGTCGGCGCATATGGTGTGTTCAATTCCGTCAAGTTTTTGTAGTTCTTGTGCTAATCTGAGTATAACCAGATTAAACAGCATTGGAGAAATAAAATGACAGAGCCTTGCGGTGTACTCGTGTTGCTGAAGGAGAGTTCCTCCAATCGAATGTCTCAGACCGACAGGAAGGCCTTCCGATTGGATAGAAAGTCTCTCTTATGTAGTTGTAAGTGCATTCGCCAAGGTTGAGGAAGGAGATGCGTTCGAGGATGGTGGAGTGCCTGATGTTATCGAAGGCGTGCTCGAGGTCGATGCCCAAGACTGCTTTTGTGTGATGGGATTTGCCATCTTGGATTTGATGCTGAAGTTGGAGCATAGCGTCTTGGGTGGAAAGATGCTCTCTAAAGGTAATTATCGAGTGGGGGTGCACAGATGTGCCTTCGAGATGAGTGTTTAGACGGGTTGAGAGTGTGTGCTCTATGATCTTGCCTACACATGAAGTTAGCGAGATGGGCCGGAGATTTGGGCATAAGGTTTGGGGATAAGAATTACTTTGGTCGTTTTCCATGTCGGAGGAATGGATCCTTGGCACCAGCAGTTGTTGATGTATTCAGTGAGTTGTTTCACCGAGGTGTCATCTAGATTCCTTAGTGTCTTATTGCTAACACCATCTGGGCCTGGGGCCGAATGACTGTCCAGCTTGTGCAGGGCAGCATGAATCTCTGCCATGCTGAAATCCTCATCAAGTGCAGCGCTGGAGGTCCTTGTGTATGGCCCGCGAGGTTGAGTGGGCCCAGATAGGATGTACTTTTGACATAAGGTACTCTTAACATGGTCCTGGCCATGCGTCCTGCTTTCTGTGAATAAAAGCTTGGTGAGGAGATCTTGTTGATATGAGTGGGTGGTGGTGCTATCAAGCAAATGTTTTGAGGATTTTCCATGAGCAGGGGTGGTGGAGTTGCCCGTCTGGAGAGTTAAAGAGGTCTGACCATAGCAGTTGACCTTTGAATGCAGCAGTGTGCTTCAATTTCCTTAGTGAAAAGTGTGTCCTTGCGTCTGAGTCTTCTATTGAGCCGTTGTCCTTTCCATTTAGACAGGATGGATGTTCTGGCCTCGATAAAACGGGTGAGTCTGCTGTCTATGCGCTCAGTTGGGGCATCTGTTGTAATAGTGCAGGTCGCTGATTTAGTATCAGACTGTAGGTCTTATGACCATGACTCTATGTCGGTAATGGGAGTGTCCGTTGTTGCTGTTACATGGCGTTTACAGAAAGCATTTTTGGTGAAAGTGAGGTCTCGTGTCCTGTCTCGTTCAAAGGAAGTGTCGAGGAGAGTGAGTAAAGCTGGATCAGTAATGAGTGTAAGCCCGAGATCATGGGAGTCTTGCCATAAGTTACGATCTGCAGCAGAGCTGTGTCTGTAACCCCATCCTGTGTGCGGGAGATTGAAGTCACCTCCGATGATGAGGGGGCTGCTGCCTACGATGTTCAGGGCCTTCTTGAAGAGGGTTAGAAATCAGCTATGGCCTTGAGAACTTGAGTCTTAACTTGCTGCTGGGTCTACAGTGAGAGCGGTAGTCTTGCATCTTAGATGGTTCTTCTTCGGATAATTTTCAGCCTCATTTCTCGTCAGGGTGACGGGAACGGGTGGTACCACCAGCCCATCTCAGCGGTTAACTCTTCTGGGAAGTATCTTTGCCACACAATTGGACTTCCATGCTTCGCTGATGTGGCGAGAGGCTTGTGTGTCGTAGCAGAGCTCGCGCGGACATGCACAGGAACGCGCCATGCAGCCTGGTAGGCCGAGCACCTGGGAGCCCGAGCACCTGGCACGCACGCTGAGTCTTAGCGCGGCGACGGCATGGTCGTAACACAAAAGTGGACGCAGTCCCGGAATAAATGTCCCACCTGATAACTTGGTATCTACAGAGTCCTGGTGGTCTCACGGTTCAAATGGTACAAAATTCAGGCTGGTATTCAGAGAAAATCGCAGCGAAAACATTTCAAGAAGACAGAGCCGATGTGAGCACGTCCGCGCACCCAGCGATCGCCGTGAATCATGAGAGATGGTTACTAAGCGCAAACCTATGAAGCATGTTGCAGCAATGGTGAACCAGCAGTAATATTAAAAATACCACCATCACTGTTTTTTACTACAATTTCCTGCACGTGAAGTACTGCTATTATGAAAATGCACATGTACAAAGTGCTCCATTGACCCCAAAGTGTGGGTGAAAAATGACACCCACTCAAAGTGACATTAAATAAGCCGGTCTAGTAAAGAACTTGCTCGCAATTGGACAAGTTCACCTCTGGCAATGAAATAATCATAGTAACTGCACTGCCTTATTCACAGAGCACTGTTGACATAACAGGTCCTCTGCACTTAACCTGCATTGCAAGGGGCACAAAACTAGGAACACATAAGAAGAATTTATTTTGGGCTGCTAAGCCAGTTACGGCAACTATAAGGGACATAAAAAGTGATAAAGATAACGAACCTTTACAATACGAAGCTTATGCCCTGGTCCTGTCCTGTAAAACACGGACACAGATCCAATGATCCTCTGCAGCTCACTGTCGGTCATTGCATCCAGGTGATCCCCAGAGAGCACAACGTTGCCCACAGCATGGAGACCAAGGCGAGCCGCTGCACAAGAACCATGCTGTCACTCAAAAAATAATAAGAGAGTTAGATTACGGGGCACAAATGGCTTATGCAGGAGAGATGCTTGCATCTTTTACAATGTGCAGTGCAGCTGCTGCTATTTCTTACGTACGCAACCCACTTGCATCCTTCAATTTACAACTGTCATATATCAATATTGGGAAAAAAAGGCACCTACACAGTTCATACAAGGCATACCCGACTCAAAATTTAAGGACAATTTAAGGAGGATGAAGCAAGCTTCATTTACACTCTTGTATTAGTGACTATTTTTTGAAGCTATTTCACAGCAACTGCTTATACACACGCACCGAGAAAAGGCAAATGGGACAAGCACTACACTTCAACAGACTTTATTCACATTTAAAGCCTGTGAAAATGCAATGCAAAAGGTATGCATATTCTGTACAAGGTATATCAAGTACAGTCGCCAACCAATAATTTGGACTCAGCAAGGATTGCCTAAAAGATTAAATAAACTGGAGTCTGTGGAGAGGGGCAAGGAATCACCAGAAAAGGAATGTCCTGATTTCATGTTTGCCCCAGCAAAAGCTATCTAAGCAGTGTGCATTGCGAGCATTCTGTCACAGAAGCAAGCTCGTCCAGTATTACGGTAACCACAGAAGAGCTTGGCATTTTGATGGATGGACGGAGGCGTAAACTAAAGCCCCTCTATGCTACTACCACTGTGGTGAAGGACCATTAGCATAGACGTACGTGAGCGGCCTGATTGGCCTGCACGCCCCAGCCACCTGGTGGCGCAGAGCTTAACCAGCCAAACAGAGCTAATATTGCTGTAGACAAACGTAAAACATTTTAAACATTTAAAAAGACATATTCATGATTACGCTCCTGCCGAAAATTTACACCAGCAGCAAAGCAGGACACACTTGGTTAGTGCTATAACAGCTCTGTGCCACCAGGTGGCTGCACCGTCATTTGTGCTTGTGCTCACCCCATAAAATGCCCAGTCCACTTGCGCTTGCATTTACCCGAATACCGGACATGCGAAACTCTATTGTGGTAGTAATCCTTTGGCGTGAAGTGACGGCCACAAACGTGTAGATGCTGGTGCCGATCGGTTACCGACAGCCTGATGCTCTGCAGTTGCTCAGCTCGCACGTTGCCTTGCAGAGGGACACAATGTCGCAGTTTGACGTGTCACCCATCGCTAGATTTCCAGCCCACAACATAACAAGGGTGGTCCATGGTGCTCGCAGAAAACAAAGCTCGAGACCAAAACTGACCACACAGCTCCTGTCAACATGGAGAACATTGCAACACTAGCAGACAACACTTGCTGTGCACTGGAAGTGGTTGAATGTAGTGATAAATTGTTGTGTATTCTCTTTATATTACTTATTCTTATATAAATAAATTAACCAGCATTCCAACAATTATGAACAACATTTGTTCACCATAAATTTTGAAAAATTATCATTGACGTTACCTGGGTAGCCAATCGGATAGCTCACCCAACAGACGTCAGTTGGGCCAAAAGTGTCAATTGCGAAGGGGCGGCTGAAAATCAGGGGAGCGGCACAGCTGCGATCGGTAGCGATGTACATATTTAAAACCTTAAAATAAATTACACGTTTTACGTGGAGTACTTAAATGTGTCAATTATCATAAGGACCTACTCTAACAACTCAGTAATTTGTACAACATCATCAAAATCGTTTCAAGGTCCCTTTAACGAAGGAAACGGGCATCTCTGTTTAAGTTCTAGCTCCATGTATACCAAGTTTGACCGCATGCGCTCCGACTCCACAATGACCTCACTGTTTGAATACAGGCCACATAGCAACTCCACCATTTGCGCAGTTAGACCCTTGCCCTTCAACTTATACCCAAGGGTACCCAGGTCAATGTAGTCATATACCTCCTCCATATCAAGGAAAGCGGCCCACAGTTCCTGCCCGTGCATTTATGACAGTTCTTTATACTGTGTGAGAATGAATACATTATCCTGCAATCATTGACTGACTCAGAACCCATTCTGTCAGCTGCATTTGCAACACTTGGGCAAAGACTGTGTATAACACCGGAGTCCCACAAATCAGTGTGTATGAGCTTCAGCTAATGCGGTTTCTTGCTTCCCTGTATGTAGAAGTCATTAAATTACTTGGCACTGGCGTTTGGTGCCACATTCTTCAGGAGGGCCTCATTGGAGTGGCCGTAACTATTAGTGCAACAAAATTATGCAATATGTTTTTAATGATTGTGAAAGCTGATGTGAAGGAGAATAAGTGGACAAATTTTAAGAAATATCAAAAATGAGCTTTCTTTTTTAAATTGTCAGAAATTTCCATTGTTCGGTGTTTTCTTGAAGTTAGCCCAATCGTATCTCTTTACCAAAAAGCTATATAAATATAAGCTTTAGCAGTTTGATAGATAAGTATGCTTAGAATATAATGTGGAATTATTGCCGCTCTGCCACAAGCCTTTTTTGAGATAAAGACATGCAAAGTAGACAAAAAAACATTCCCTGGGCCGATTTGAGAAATTTGATAAAAACATCTACACCACCCAGAAAAACCACAAATAACTAAACACAAATAAAAACATGCACATATTAAGTCAAACAATTTTCAGCTACCTAACTTCAATATATTTTGTGTAATTCATAACTAAAGTTGGCCAAAACAGCAGAGCAGGTAAGTGCAGCACATCACTTCTTAGTCATTACTGATCCCCGGCGCTTCAAAAAAGAAAAAAATTTTGGTAGATACCAATTGCGAATCTTTTCTTTTCAATAATCAGGCAACAATAATAAAAATTTGAAATATATTTAAAAGGCCGACCGGCCATCCTTTGTTCGATCTTACATGGACTCGCCCTACAACTGTCTTTCTTTCATTGCCTCTGGATGATCACAAGATGCCACTTTCCTCATTACGATTGTCGACTGAATCTCTTTATCCCACTATCTCTTGTGTTAACATTTTTGTTGCCTACCAGTGCCGTGTCATGTTATATGGACTGCAGCTCGCACTCTTTGTATCAGGCACTCAGCAGCTTCTGTCGCCATTTCCAGGCAATTTGCTATCTGCACAATACGACGGTGCAAAAGGTATTGTTTTTCCCTTGACACCCAGACTTGTATATCCCGTAAAGTACCAAATTCCCAGTAGGATCCGGTTATGATTGCCACCTAAACTATGGCTGCCCTCTTTCTCAATGGTCACTTGAGCCAGACAATCATACACATTCTCCAACATGATAGCAAATTCTATGCTCAGCTTCCCACTACTCGAGGACCACATAATTACTCTCACACTTCTACTGTAGGTTTCAAATAACTAAATTGAATATAATCACACTTTTCTGCAGATATATGCCATTAGCATCAGTTTAGCAATCTACAGGGTCTAAAGCCTGTCAGGACAGCAATTTTGGCACAAAAGCGGCACAGCGACCAGCGCCACTGTGATGCCGATTCCAACATTTGGAAAAATTCGCCAGCGGTGGTAGCATCTTGCACTGGTGGAGCGTCAGCAAGCAATGACATGAGGAGCACGTGACATGGGTGGTACTGAGGCACTGAAAACTTGTGCGTACAAGCTGGCGACGCTATTCTAGCAGACAGCAACCAGTGTGGTGCAAAATTGTGCAAATGTGGTACAATCGAACCCGGATATATCGAGCTCAAAGGGGATGGTGAAATAGTTCGGTATACAGTTAAAAGTCTATATAACAAACTTCAATATAACGAAATTCTCAGTATAACGAAGTATTTCACTTTTCTTAACCACTTGTCCATAGAACACCGTGTATTCAGAACCTCAATATATCGAAGTGTGCTTGTATGTGATTTCAATATAACAAAATTTCACTGCCGCCACAAACTAATAGCGAGACAATGAAGAAAAACTTCTGCGGATGCAGATGGTCAAAGGATTGAATTACAAGTGGCTCTTCGCACATGCACTTCTGAAATCGTGTGCTGCGCGACGAGAGCCACCACTGAAGTGGAGCCGCATCATGTTCCGTATAAAGTTCAACTGCAACAACATCCTATCGCGCGCTGTGTGCTTTAGGTGCGAGTGAAAGCATGCGAGGGTAAAACAAGAAAGATGGTGGCTTCACGAGTGCCCCGTTCCCGCGCGAGCAAAGGGAAAGAGGGGAGGGGAGCGAGCTCGTGGTAACGCGATCAAGTGCGCGCAACAGGATGTGGCATAGTTGGAGAAAAGTTGGCGCATGCCTCAGTTTCTGGCGCACGTTTTGGCCGTGTCTGCACATGGCTGTAGGTGCAGCTGAGCGCATATGTAGCTGCGCACTCTGCTTTAGAGGTAGTCTGCCACGTGTGCAAATAGTGGGCGTGTCAAGACAGTGTGGCATCATGTAAGCTATCTTCCCACGCGTTTATGTTGGAGGTTGCGTAATCTCGAGTTTCGTTGATCCGTTGGAGAGGGATGCAGATGACGCATTCGCTCTCCACTGTTGGCGCTTTTCATGATAGCGTCTTCCCAGTGCAGGCGACGCTATCAGCTGTTTGGGCGGATTGCATGCAAAAGTGTGGCTTAATTCGTACCACAAATGTGAAGATATCATCGATACGGCATGAAACCGTATCGTTTTTTGCCGACTCCCTAATTCATCAAAAAGAATAGTTTTTTCATTCAAATTAGCTTTTTTGATTGTCTGATAATTCGGAAAATTCTGCAGCCCTTTTCCATGTAAGCAAAATCGATCAGTGACTGTACTTACTTACATAAAAGGTTGAATTTTAATGCAACGAAATTTCGATACAACGAAGCAAATTGAAGATTTTACCGACTTCATTATATCGAGGTTTAACTGTATCAATAATATGATATACAAAATAAAAGTTTTATACAAAAATTTTCAAGGAGATTTTACAGCTGCTCGTTATACACAAGAATTCATTATATCCAGGTTCGATATATCAGAGTTCGACTGTATTGGTTTTTTTTTTTCTCTTTGCCATTTTTTCGATGGTGGTGCCCATATGGCTCCAGACAGATAAGACAAAATGGCATTGCATGCTTTTCATTTGCAGTGCTTGCAAACTTTGGGCATCCATGCTCGCAATTTAGCTTTGTGCTTTTTTGGTCAAAGGTCACTCCAGCTCTACTAGAACCAAGAGGCCGCTGGGTCCTTCCGCTCAAATGCCTTGAGGGGAAAAGGGGATGAGAGATTGGTTAAAAGCCAGCCATGCTTGGTCACCAGGCTGCTTCGGTGACCAAGGAAACCAACTGCTCACGAAGCTTTTCGTAAGCGACATGTATTGCAGTGGTGGGTGTCGCACCAACATGTTGCATGTAAAACGAACCCGGATCCCCACATTGTGGTGTTGCTCAGTAGCCAAAATTGTTGCCGCTCAGTGACTTGCATTTGCAACAGACGTAAGTCTACACTGAAATCGCGGATAAATGGGATCTCACGCATAACCTGAAGTTTCTAAATGTTTTCCTGAAGGCACCCCAGAGCTCTTTGTTGAGTTCCTTTGCTTCTCCCAGATCTTGTGTATTCTGTGGCGACTGCTTTCTTTCACCCAGCGAGTGTCTCTGTCAGCCATAGGTGTACTTTGAACCTAGGATTTGGTTTCCTCCAGTCCTTGTCCAGGCAAAAGTGTGCCTCGACTACCATAAAACCTTGGGCAATAGCAATATGGTGGTTGCAGATTTCCATTTACAACCGTCCAGGAAGATCTGCTGTTGCTTATGGTGGTGGTACTAGTGGCGTGTGTAATGATTTGCAGCCTCCTAAGTAGCTAACATCTGTGATACTTCATATTACAAATTCTTTATATTTATGCGATACTAACACAGAAAAATAATAAAATTTTGCTCATTATATTGAAATATGAAATTCGTAGTGCTAAAGTAATTTGACAATAAAGCCGTAGGTTTCAGATGGGCACTTTCAAACTTTCATTAACCTCTTCAAGCACCAATTATTTGTGTGCATCGTAAATTTAGTTGCACCACATTTCTTGCATATTCAAAATTATTAAAAGCATGCAGATGCAGAACGGTTTAAGGATATTTAATTATTCACCGAGTTTTATCAAATTTACAAAATGTCGACTATTGAGAACTCTTAACAGGAATGCCACACATGAGAACATAAAACTAATTTATGGCTTGCGTACTAGGAAAGCATCTACATAGCCACTGATGATATGCCTGATGTAAAACATTTTGAAAGAACAATGAAAGAAGTGAACCCACTACACAACGACAAATTGATACAAAGAGTAAACAGCCGTCTACTTTTTAACTCATTTTAAACACTTTACACATATTACTCAAACTTGCAGTACATGACCAATAAGAAGTGTTTCGGGATGTATGCAGCACGTTTTAAACACCAGTATTTTTTAATTAGTGCTTTGATATTGGTGCACCATCTTGGCATGTATAGTCAACCACAAAAGTTCACGGACCACGCAATATCAGAATCTAATGTTCAATTTCCGAGCATCTTGCAACAGTAGTCAGTAAAGCCGAACATCGCAATGTTGTTCACATATACTGCTACAGGCTGTAAATGCGAAAACTAGGCTGCGTTTTGAGGCTGCACAGATATTCAGCTTTTTCTTAGATCTCGTGTTCAGTAAAATTTTGTGGTTGACTGTACAATTGTGCAAACAGCACCTGAGGGGTTCAACTGGAAAGATCTTTAATAATATGAATTTCACAGTAATGAGATTTCACTGCATCAAGCACACATTCTTTACCATGTTGAAACCTTGACCCTTTAATGGTGGCACATATAAATATTGGGATTTTTTTGAAAAATCTATATATACAAAACACATCGAGAATAATAAGCAATGAAAAGAACAAATTTTTTTCAGAACATTCTTTAGCAATAGGGAGGAACCTCAGCCTGAAAACTAGAAAAGAGCTTCACCCTAAGCCACTTAAGGCTTTGTTTGGAATTTGTGCAGACAGCTCTCGCCATATGTGAACCATAGGTGCACATTTCATTTGCTTTACATCCCATGTGCGACACAAATACAGCCGGAGATCTTGCATCTGCCTGTCTCCCCTGACCGTGCTTTCGAAAGAAAGCGAGTCGCATGCTAAACTTCTTTCTCATCCTGTGTTCCTGCTCTAAAACAACAAATGATGCTTGCTGCCTGTCATTCAGTTTTAGCCGAAGACAGGTAGACAGCAACTTTGTACTCAATACCAGAACTCGGCATGAAGAAAAAACCTTTTTCTTGTATGTCGCCCATAGGCAACATTCGGCAATAAAGGGAAAACCCATTTCAGATTCACATAAACAGATGTGAAACTGAGCAGGCGATTCCTGTTTGACTGATGTGGCATCACCCTTTCCGGAAAATGAACTGCCTAGTCCAACAATGAGTATTATTTAACTGCTCATGAGAAGCTGCTTGTCAGGGTTATTAGCTTCAGCGTCCATGCACACGTAATATACATTACTATAGAGTCTGTGGCCATAGTGGTATGCCCACACATGTTAGAACGAGTGATGAACACAGTACTACAAAGGAAACTTTTGTGAAAGCCTGTAAGAGCAAGAGCATGCTAACTGAATATTTTTTCATTTCTCTGCTGGGACAGAACTGCAGTGCAACAAAATTGTAGGTCACCAAGACACTCAAGCCAGTATTTTTGTCAGTTGAACTTATTTCATTGCATGCTAATGTAAGTTTAATTTTGTGTTTTAAACTGTTTTTGAACAGAGCACAAAGTGGACACCCACCAACAGTACAGGCAGTTTCTTCAGAGTCGCCAGTAAGCATCTTGACGTTAACACCACTACTATGGAGTGTCTCAATGGAGTCACGCACTCCTGGTCTGGGAGGGTCCATAATGCCCACTAAACCCAGAAACTTGAGTTGGTTGAGGTTTGTGCCGCTTGCCAGAGAGAGAACTGCAACGTTAAACAAGGAAAGCCAAGGCATTAGAAACAACTTCAGCACATGGTTCAATGTCGTGGAACAGACCACATGCAATTTAATTATTACGACAAAACATGCAACTTGCCTCTGAGACCCTTGCGACCCATAAACTGAGCCTCCTTGATATACTGAGCTGTGCGTTCAGTTGTAATTGGCAATGGTAGGCCGTGGTGACTGTAGTGGGTGCAATGGGCCAAAATTTTTTCCAGTGCCCCCTTCACAAAGTACTGCTCCTGTTCCTGCAATGAAGGAAGTAGAACACTGCTCAGATTACTTTATGGCATACGAAAATGTCAAGAGCAGACATTAAATAAATCTAGGAAAACCTCCCACATATACATTCAAACCATGCGCACCCCATTTAATGAGCTTGGGAAAACGAGTTCAGCAAAAATCTGCAACATGGAGTTTGATACACGAAAGAGAAAGCTGGTAAACGGATTCTTCAAGGAACCTCAGGTGAATGCCAACTTTTCCTTTCACGATGAGCCAATTCTAAACAACCAACTTTGTAATGTGTGATATTGATATCAACGAGATCAGCTTGGGAAAAAAAAAGTTAGTGAGCTTCTATCAATGCAAAGAGAAGGTGCACACATGTGTACGCACACACACCTAGAAACACAAGGAATTGAGGGTCAAATATGTAAATATAAGTGGCACAAACAAGTTCCAAAATGGCCAATGCAGTATATTTATGGCACCATGTTAATGTTTGAAAAACATGCCAATTTTTCAACATTTTGCTGCTCAGACAGTGCTGCCGCGTTTTGTGGCTACAAGATTTTTTTTTTATGCTTTTTAGTCTCTTCCCTGCTGTGGGTTGTTTTGTGGCTATGGTGTTGGGCTGCTAACATGAGGTGGCGGGATTGAATCCCAGCCATGGCGGCCGCATTTCTATGGGAGCAAAAAGCTAAAACACTTGTGTACATTTACGGGTACAACGAAAGGAAACAGCCTGCGAGACGAAACCAAAATTAACTGCGTGTGCATGCAGCAGTTAATTTTGGTTTCGTCTCGCGGGCTGTTTCCTTTCGTTGCACCCGTAAAAACTGATGTCTATCTGGTTTATAATCACTCAGAGTGTCACTGCTAGGCGCTCGCTCATTTAGTGCTCACAGGAGGGTGCTGCTCACAGGAGGGTGCTGGTACATAGAAACGATTCCACTGTTACAAGCGATATTACCATGCCTGCATTTGCTTTCTCGAGACTTGCGAAAACAGGTTGCCCCTCGTTGGCAATGGGATGAAGGATTACTTTAAGTTTCTGACTCGTTTGGCTTTTCTGACAAGTGCACAACCATGGAGTTTTCCTGTGTGCGCTTGCATACATGGTTAGATTATACTATGGATGTGCGCAGTGGTTTCTCTGCTACAAGTGAGTCGAGTGGCAGTTCCTATAATGTGTAATACTGCCCAAGTGCAAAATCATAACATGTATATCTATTTCAATGTATGTAACTTTTTATTCTCATTATAAGTGTTTCTGCAAGCCCATCTGTATTCATGAATAAACAATGCATGTTTACCTAGGAAAATATCTTTTTCTTACTTTATGGTCACTTTAAAAAAAATTGCGGTTATTTTTTTAGGAAACAGGTCAGCATGAAAATTTTAAATCTGCAATAAAAAAATTCAATCTTGGGGGGCCGCATTTGGTGAAAAAAATTGACCCTAAAAAGGTTAGGGGGGAAACAGATAGTTTTAAGCCCTGCTCAGTGTTAAGGAAACTACATTCCCTGTGCTTATCATGCC
Organism: Dermacentor variabilis; assembly: GCF_050947875.1. Classification (NCBI taxonomy): domain Eukaryota; kingdom Metazoa; phylum Arthropoda; class Arachnida; order Ixodida; family Ixodidae; genus Dermacentor; species Dermacentor variabilis. Next base: position 185,674,902 of record NC_134568.1, on the reverse strand, counting down.
ACTGAATAAGCTGAGCTTTTACTACAAAGGACTGATTAACAACAGGCAATTATAAGATTCATGTACTCGACTCTCTAAGAAGAGAAGACAATTTAGGCAGAAGACTCAAGCAATGCTACATGGCAAGGGGAAAAAAATTTGCCAAACACGCCACATGTGACATTAAGAAATGTAAGATCTTAAAATCTTAATTATGTTCCTTGCATATTATGCAAGTTGGGTGTGACAGCTATGAAGTTTACTATACCTTCGTAGTCACCAAAAGCAATGTCCACTGAAATATGTGAGCTGTTTCAGCTTTTTTGCATGAGCTCATGCAAAACAGTCATTTTCAATGGTCTGGGGTTTCATCCCTTGCTAAAAGTCCCTGATTGACAGGGTTATTAAATGCCATTAGTGTAATATTCACAAGAAGGCCAAGAATGAATCCAGCCAACACTTACGTGAGGTAGAATAGAACCAATAGATATATCGTATAACATTAGGGAAAGAAAGAGATGGCAGCTACCACTTTCCCGCACTAATTATGGATCAAATCGGCTATCCAGTCGCGTCCCATCCTTATTAAATAAACTTCATGAAAACGGTATAGAGATAACTGACACTACTAGGAAAACATTACGAGACTTCCTAATTCAAACTGAGTAATTATTTTTTTTTTAACGTTACTTTGGCTAGGGGAAGTCACTACTTGGCTCCTTTAAATTAGGTAGTTTTTCATTTTGATGGCATTTTCGCATATAGGATGTAACCTGCAAGAAATTTACGCACATCTTCATTTGCTATCTATGTTTCTGCATGTCAAGAAAATGTTCTATGATGAATTTTACAGCAGTTGAAAATAAATATGTATTTCTGTTATATAGTGTATATTCATATATGTCATTTGTACTGTATCATCTTGTATCACTGATTGTACATTTAGCCTCACAAGTTTTTCACTTATACATTTGTGCATTGCACACACTAAAGTGTACAAACATTATTCTGTCCCCGTTGTCATAGATAGGGGCAAGAACCTTGTCAAGCTGCAAAAAAGCAGCTTTTAGTTCTTGTCCTAGTGTTCATTTTTTGCAAATGAATGAATGCTAAATAAAGATTGATTGATTGATTGATTGATTGATTGATTGATTGATTGATTGATTGTATACTATTTACGCCATTTCTAGAAACCATGTACCCCACATATAGTTTTTTAGGACTGTATACTGCAAACATTTTTTTTGTGATTTCATTCTGCGTGTATGTACCCATATAGTTAACGGGCACAAGAATTCACTAGATATGCGCCAAAAGGAGGACTACTTGAAAAGTGGCACCATGCACTGTTTGCAACACCAATTTTTAATTAGACCTGTGATAAAAACTTAAAAATAAGTACTTAGATTATCTTGAGTACTGAGCAACAACACATGAGGTACGAAGGAAAAACAAACACATTGTTAGTCCTTTCTTTCCTCGTCCCTCACCTCATGGCACTTGGTCCTCAAAACGAATGTATATCCACTTGCCCAGGTTTCAGTTCATTTGCTTTCATTATTAGGCAGTTCATAATACAGTCAAACCACAATATAACGAAGTTTCACTTGCAACAAAAAACTTTGTTAGATTGCGAATCTCATTAATTTGAGGTTTTAATGTTTCAGTAGTAAAAAATGTTGGCAGAAATTCCCAGAACATTCCTGGTGGATAGTATCTTGTCAGCAAGCATTTATAAACAAATCGCAAGAAGGTCGGGCATAATAGCGCAGTTATGAGCACCAGTGTGTGTGGTGATTTCGCTGAGAGCAATGCATCGACACTGCTCATGGCGTCCGGGATTTGCGTGTGCTGCATCGTGAGGCACAATAAACCTCAGACACCACGGCTGACTGCGCTTAGTGCCCGTAGCGGTCATCGGATGGTGCCCACAAATTAAAAACAAGTGTAAAAAAGATACACATAATTTTCCAGAGAAAAAATAATGTTGCGGTTTCGCCAGAAAGACGGAGAATTGACGGCCATAGAAAAAGGACACTTACACAATGTAAGGTTCATAGCTTTATATATATCACACGCACTCAGGAAAACATGAATAGGTTTTGCTCTATCAGCATGAACACTTACTATCACTACACAAACGAACATTTTGCACTGTGTCAAAGAAACTTGACACTATGCCACCGCCAACACTAGATGTGCAGAAACACAATGCACCAACCATCTCAGCTCGACCTTCGCACATAGCACAGATTACCTCCATGATACAGCACATGGCTTGTGTATGGACATGCACGAGCAGCCACAGCAAGGGTAGAGGAGACATGCACGCTAGGGGAAGACGGCAGATAGGCACACATCTATTTCATGTGCAGCACAGGTCCTGGCCAAGGCTGGCACATGCAATTTGCATGCGAAAGATGCGCCACACTTGCACAAGACTCATGCAGGCAGAAAGAATGGCTTTCCATGCGCAGTCAAACAGCCTCTGTTAAAATTCTGCAAGTCATAGTCTTCCATCTTCTGACCATCAAAACTGAGTTTGAATTACAATGATCATGACAGATATTTCTCTTGTATAGCTATGAAAATTGGGTGTACATTACTTATTAAAATCGAATAACTACATAAATTATTCAAGGTTGGCAAATTGACATAGAGGTAAAATCATTTAATAACCATTGGCAATAACTTTCAAGCTACAGGATCAGGTTAGTCATGCCATTTACAACTTTTATGACCACCTTGTTCAGCAAACTGTAAACTGAACTACAGAACAATCCACATATGCCCAAACACAAAGCAAAGGAAGGTGCCTCACCCCTCCAAACTTGGGGATGACCTTCACTGCCATCATTTTATGTTCAGAGCTGAAAGGTATCTCTTGAAGCCGCACATAATGGTTTCGCACATCGTAAATTCCCATCTGCAATGAAAAGTGGACAGACATGTGTATAACACCAGAGGTACAAAAATGCTGCTTAGCTAAAATAAAATGCTATTCTTGAGTACTAAAAAACCCATCAGCAATGACTGACAAAGTTAGCAACAGCTTCTGTGACCATAATTATGTGTAAACATAAATGGTGACACATGCAGCACGCAATTTGAAAGCTTCTGAATAAAATGTTTGGCGAAGTATTTATCTGCAGCTGCGGTCAAATGCCGTGGTGAAGCATGCTGACAAAAGGCCTCAAATCTGTTATAGCCTCTCACACTCATCCTTTTCCTCAGTAGTCATGGTGGGTTACATTGTTTGCAGGCTTCTTTCATTTGTTCCAGTCGGTGCTCCCTTAGTGCCCCTTCTTTGACAGTAAGGGAACACTGACTGCACTAAAAAAAAGTGTGCTGTTCTCGAGTTGAAAGTAAACAAAGATCCTGGCTACCCCTTTAAGGAGGATTACCTTTCCAACTTTTTGAGGCAAGTAATCCAGTTACAATACCTTGTGAGCAGCGGCCAACAAGGCCCCTTCTGTTGGCTGTCCTCTGAGCTCACTTCCCAAAATATCAGCATTATTGCAGATGGAGCCACACTGCGAGAAAGAACAACATGGCAATGATCATAAGTGTGCGTAGGGTCATTCAATAAGGGAGCTAGAGCATACACCGCTACCTCCAAGGCACCTTCTGCAGATCACCTTTACTGCAAACCTGCCAGACATTAAACTAGAAAACATTGACTAAGTAATCTTCACCCAAACAAGGAAATCTGAGTGCCTCCTCACCCTGTTTACTGTCCTAAAAAGAAAACTAAAGGCAAACAACAAACCAGGCTAGATTATTATGCTTACCAACATTTTTTGACAATTTCTGATTTAAGAAAATCTAGAAATCAAACAGTGAAGCTGTTAAGAGCACTTTGTAAAATTTTTATTTAAAATAAAGATGTGCAATTTGTCTAGTATTATTCAAGGACATCACTTCAAGAATCTTTTCTAATAAAAGGCTTTTCTTAACTGCACAGAGCCGACCGCAAAAGTTCTCGGACAACAAAATTCACGAAAAAATTTCTTCAATGCGCAATTTCATCACTCAACCCTTGAATTTAGGTGAGAAATTTGGTGATCATATAGGGAAAGATTCAATGCACCTTTAACTTCAAGGGCAGGTGCACTACATGCAACAAAAGTTAGTTTTTTTTCTCCGATTCTGAAACTCTTGCAATTAGAGGTACATCGTGTGAGCACAGTTACCTATATGCAATAAAATGCCACCCCTGGCTAACCTCAGCAGCCTTTCTGTTCGTTTCGTCGTTTCTGCTGTACTTGAAGCTGCGCTGCAGTGCTGTCACATAGTAAGACATGTAGCTGCAACTATAATCGCAGCAAGTTTTAGTATTAGCAGAGCTTCATTACTTGACACCAGATGATGTCAGCAACAAACTTATTAGTCATAAGATTACTCTACATTTAGCCCTGCCAAAGGTATGACTTAGTTGTGTTGTCTAAAAAAATACAGTGCTTACAGGTTGGTAGCAATAAACACGATACTAAGTGACAGAAATTTCAAGGAACTAAATTGCAGGTAGCCTTGAAAGACTGCCTGCAATTGAGTGCCCTGTGGGCACTCTGCTGCATGCAGACAGCATTGCCACTGACAGGATTGTACACTACACTATGACACTATGACAGTATTGTATACTGACTAGTTTTTCTTTATGCATCAAGAATTATTGCAGGGCAGCTTTTCGAGAGGATTAAATTGAAACAAAGTATGAATAAATTTCCTTTCCCAATTCCTTGCGTGACCTGATGACACTACCATTGATGGCATTATTTGATGTTGCCAGTTTGAACGTCTTCTCCCAATTTTACCCAGCCTTTAATGAACTGCACCAAATGCTTACAAAGGTTTCATGAATTTTTTATGCAAATGCAATGCCATTGTTTCTTTATTTAACAAATCAACTTACTAGCTGTGGCCAGTTGCTGCTAGTTTCTGCAATATGAGAGGAACCTGCACCCATATTTCAACATTATATAGCACAACATAGTCTTTTATGTCATTTTCTGTATACCAAACCTCTGCTCACAGTAAAACTGGGATATTTATCCTTTCCAAAGAGTGATTACCCTTCTAGCTTTACGAAATATTTTTCTTTGACCTAATGAATATGTTTTTTTTTTTCCCTGACTAAAGGACACTGGGGATGGCTTTTTACAACTCATAAAGAAAAAAAAAAAAGAAAACTGTAAAACAATTCTTCATTTTCAGTAATAATGCCTGATGAAGGGGTCAACACTAAGTGGCACTAACTGGCAAATATAACATGTCCACTTCACTGCTGCCTAGTTTTGAAATCAAAATGTTTTTTTCATCAACCAATCTTGGTAAAATTATGCATACTTGCTTATGTTTTTCATGCTCATTTCGAATGTCCTTATGTATTTTGTACAGATCAATTATTTAACGAGTTACTTAAAATTAATAAAAAATCTCATACTATTGTTTTGTCTTTATTGTTAGAAAATGGAAAAATAAAAATTTAATTTTAATGCATGGGTCCAAAGCCAAAAAGTGAAGATTGCAATAATGCAAGCATATTTAAAATGTGGTAAACATAAGCACCATTATAATACATTGATGTTCACGTTTTGCAAAGTGGGAACAATGCAACCAGAAATAGAGCTAAATAAAATTAAATTTTGAAGCCAGAGCTTTAAAATCTGCTTGCCATTATACCACTTATCACACATGCAGCTTTCTAATGTAAAAAAAAAATTTCGTTAGGAGAAAATTGCAAAAAACGACTATTGCAAAAAACGACTAAAGAGAGGAGCAACACTGGTTTATGGAGTTAATTTTGTTATTACTTGATCAAAATATTGATCCTTGCGACAAAATACTTTACAGATTAGTATAAAAAGAGTTACAGATTTTAAAAATGTCAGTTCTATAAATTCTATTTTTTCGTGATTTTCGGCCTCATAAGACCAGGCTGCCCTCTTCATGCTGTACTGCCAGCACATATTCACAACAAAAGAGGCTGAGATCAAATTCCGAGTAAATTAGGCTTTTATGTTGCTAAGAAAATTATTTCACAGCTTTTACACCGCTTCCAAAGGTGCAACTCACATGAAACAATCATGCACATATCATTACTGAGATAGGCTCAAACCGGAGGAAACACTGAAGGTTCAGGGCACCACTTCATTTTTTTTACATTTTACAATTTGTCTACAGGGTGGCAACACATTCCTGTGGTAGGAATAATGCTTCCACTTGCCAGTGAAAGGTCTATAGTACAGACATGAACTTATTTTGCTTATTAACTCCATAATTCTGGTAAAAAGCATAAATTGCTTCAGTGCACAACATCATTAATTGCATCTACTCTTCATGTGACCGCAGCAAAATGCACACCGAGAGCCCTGCGGCTAAGCTTGCGAAGCAGACCTCCCTGTGACATCAGAAACCCCTGACATGTGCATTTGTCACGGTGCAGTGGCTGAAAGCCACACCACGACCAGACCAGTGAAAGCTGGGCCCACATTGACAAATCAGCTCTAATGTTCTCGCTCCCTACTAATTTCTTCGCATTCAGCAGGTCATGAACCTGGTTCGCTGCTTTCATTGCTTGGAAATGTGGAGCCTCCCTCTTAGCTTCTCTCCCCTCTTATCCCATTGAGTGCTCAATGAGCTGAGCTTTTGATGGCACAGTCACACTGTGGCCTGAGTGTCCGATAAGCCAAGCTGACCGGTGCATGCTTCATTAAAAAAAAATTCAGGGGTTTTACATGCCAAAACCATGATCTCATTATGAGGCAGGCCTTAGTAGGAAAATACTGAATAATTTTGAGTGCCTGGAGTTGTTTAATGAGCACCTAAATGTAAGTATATCAGTGTTTCTGCATTCCGCTTGAATCGAAATGTGGCCTCGAGCTCAGCAGTGCAGCACTATAGCCATTGAACTACCATAGCGGGTGGTGTATGCCTTCTTGTTAGAGGTGCCATGTGATCATGTCCTGACCAGCTCTGACTGCCACGGAATAATGTGTGGCCTTCTTAATGCCTGAAGCCACACTGGACTCATCACACCTTTTCAATTGGTTGCATTAACAAATGATGTAATTAATTATTTGTTGTACACTTGAGTTATTGGGGGTTCACTGTGTAATTACGTGGTTGACAGCTATTCATTAAAGAAACAACAAAAAACTGTCATTACTTTTTATCAGAGGAAGCATTACTTTCTTTGGAAATTATTTTCTTTGGAAATCTCAGAACCATTTTTAATGAGGTTTGTTGTACTTATGCCATCAATTTCTTTTATAAACATATGTGCAAATTGAAAATTTCAAACAAATGAAGCAAGTTTACAGTTTAGCAATAAAAAATCATGTCATAATTCTGTAAATTTACATTTATTAAAACATCGAAAGTGCAGAAAGAAAAATGGTATATACCACTCTGAATTACAGTCAACGTTGGAGATTTCAGACTCTCTAGGAACTGCGAAGACGTCCAAAAATCGGGCAGTCTGAAAAAACGGGCTCAAATCGGCACGTCTGAAATAGCTCTGAAGGCCTGCCAGTAAGCTTATTAGGCATATTGATGCTCATATTGTGACAGGAGACGGCGGGTGCACGCGTGTATAATTAAGGAATACATACTGTGTCCTGTGACAACGGCTTCTGCCCACTCTTGGTATGCTTCACCACATAATACTTTTGTATAGAGGGGAAACTAAATTTCGGGAACCAGCATGATGCAACACGTCATGCTTTTCGAGTTTCGAAGACATTGGTGACGATTACAAAGGCCGAGTCATCACCATTGCCAATAGCAGCGAATTGTTTTAATGAAAAGCAAGGTATCGAACAGCAAGAAGCTTGGTAGCGAATGTCAAAGCATTTAGGCCTAGCGTCGCCGTAGTGGTGGTTACCAGCAGATTTCTATGCGAGAGCACCTGTTCGAGGTGGCGAGATAATCAAAATGGCAGCAGTGGTGGCTTCAATCAATGCTGTTTCGGACCTGCGGCCATGGCAAGAACTCCAGCAAAATCGGACAGCGAAGAATTTTTGAGTCCAAAATCTCAGACATGTCTTATACATTGATTCTATGCGGTAGCGCGGCGGTGCCGCGAAGGTGTCCGAATCATCAGGCATGTCCGAAAAATTGGGCGTCCAGAAAATAGATCGTTGACTGTATACCAATAATTTGTGAATAGGATCTTGTAGCACTCATGTAAACAATGTAACAACTTTAAGTAAGCTATTTAATATATCATATCTATCCACTTTAAACAACCTAAAAGATACAGCTTAAGAATTGTGATCGCCAGTCACAGAAAAGGTAATTACTAGGGATGTTTGAATATTTATATTTACTAAGTGAACTGAATACGAATGTTCAGAAATAATTTGCTTTGAATATTAATTTGACTACTAAATACATATTGTATTGGGAAGTAAGCACAGTATGGACAAAAATTAAAAATAAAGTCACGCAGAAACTCCTCTGGGAGTTGTCTAAGTATACGTAAGCATTGTGCCACTTGCTCATCTCCACGCAGCTCGGTGTCATTATGAATGTTATGAAACTTTACTCAACCAGTATAAACGACAGCACTGCAGCGACACGAACTGCCGCAGACAGCAGCACAAGGTGAATTGATGATGCAAGCAAACTACTGCAGGTGGCAGTGCCAGGTGCACTGATGATGTTCCAATCATTATAGGCCGTTATCGCTCATTTTAGCACCTGATCCATCCACGTCGAATCATTATGAACCGTTATCAACCGTACTCCGGCGGCGGCTGTTATGCTGCGGCCGCATGGGCCCTACAATGAAAGTGGTCTGCGATGGGGGCAAAGAGTATGGCAAGTGCTGATAGCTTCATGAGCACTGTGTTCTCGCTGCTTATTTCAAATTGAAGCAAGAGGCAGCACAAAGGTGCATTCGTTCGCTGCTGCAGGCTCTATCTAGAAAGTGATCCTCTTATGGGGCAGATGGGCAGACAGTTTTTCTCGTTGGGTAAGCATAGAAATGCTCACGCATTTAAAAATTCATAAAATGAGTGCTCTTAGTCTAACTGCAGAAGCAAGTGAACATCATTGTCTTGCATAGCTCAAGAATAGGAGGCGGTAAAAAAATTACTGTTAATTTTGTGATGAGAAAAATAAAGAACGTGGAACAAAATAACTGCACATGATCTAAATGCACCTATAAAGTGCCACTGATATCGTAGTGACCAATTGAAAACGGTATATTTTTCAAAAAGGAACTAAATGTAACACCACTCACCATATTACTGATGTAAGCATGGTATGTAGGCTCCCCTAGGCAACTATAAATTACTCAATATATGTCAATGAGTCTAAAATAGAGGCTTTCTTATTGGTTTAGTGGAAGTTCTAGTTGCTTGCTTAGGAACTACTCCACCTTATCTGCAATACTGCCTCATGCACCATAAGATGCACCTCATTTGGAACAAAGCTTACACAAATGGTTAACTACTTCTAGCTGAGTTGAGGTGCCAGCAAACTGCAAGCTTTTATACATAACGCACAGCTATTGTTTGTATCAACGTTTGCACCATGCAGGCTTTAGCAATCATACTATACTTGATGTTTCTACAAAATCAATATTTGAAAATACTGAATATCAACTTTCTATTCAAATAGCAGAAACTATTCAGAATATTCTCGAATATTCCCAACTTCTAATAACAATTAACGACCCATTAAAGTGGCTTTTTAGTGAATCAAGAGCACAATGCAAAATCTGAACTTCTAGATAATTCACGCAACAGCTAACCAGAATAGTAGTGACAGTACAGATTTTTTACCTCGAGAAATAGCCTCAGTGAATCCATTTGGGCATCTCTCTCTCCAGGCTCAGTGAGAATCACATGCCCATCTGCATTGTAGCCAACTCCTGTAACCTGTAAAAATTTAAGAAATGGTTGTTCTGAACAACTCCAAAGCTGGAGTTGTACTCATCCTGCCAGTTTGTACCGACATCACATAGTACAAATCCTATTCATCCACACTACAGTTTCCTTTGTGTTGCTTGTAAGGAACAAGTTATGTGTTACGTTGTAGTGCTAGAGCTACCACGAGCCAGTGGTGGCACTGTTCATGGTAGTAACAATGGTACAAGAAGGCAACCAGCGATGAGGATTTGCCAGTGGCCAACGAGCCAGCACAAGCATGCTACGTGTACAAAATAAACATCCACTTGTTCTTGTTCAACTTGGTGTCTTCATATCAACTGGCAACAAAGCTGGGATTATTATGCCACAGCAAGTATGCCTAAACTGGAACCATTCACCAGAGAAGGCGGCCAGGAATGGGAAGAGTATGGGGAGCGTTTGGAACAGTATTTTATTGCAACTGACGTTGCAGAAGGCAAATGCAGAGCCGTGTTTTTGAGCGGCTGTGGGCAACCAACAAACTCACTTCTGCGCAGGCTTCTGGCACCAGATAGATCGTTGGAGGCTTTACTAGTGAACAGTTTGGAACTGCTGCCGGTGCACTACTCTCCAAAATTTCCAGTTATCGAGCAGCAATATCATTTCTAAAGCAGGTCACAGAAGACCAGGGAGAGTGCAAAAGAGTTCATGGCCACCCTTCATCAGCTCGCCAACAAGTGCAAATTCGGACTGGAGCTCGACCACAATTTGCGTGACCGCCTGGTGCACGGTATGTACGAGGACACCATGCGCCGACACCTGCTGAAAGAAGCACATTTGACGCTGGATGAGGCAGTGAAGATTGTGTCGGCAATGGAAGCTGCCGCACATGGCGCTGAACAGATTACGGGCCAAGTTCACGAGGTGGCGATAAGTCACATAGTGTCAGAGCCGGCACAGCGTTGTTTTTTTGCGGTGGTCCCCATCAGGAAAATATCTGTAGATGGATTGGGCGGCGTTGTTTTAAATGCCAGAAACATGGTCACTTTGCTCAAATGTGCACAAACAGGAGTTCAGTAGTAAAGCAGACAAGTGACCGCCGCGCACGTCACGTGCACACCATAGTTGACAATGCCGAAGGCGCCACAAAGGCTGCGCCGGAAGACTACGACTCAGATGCAGGCACCGTTAGGAAACTCTGGGTTTTAGAAATGGCACCGTCACCTGAAATGAACAGTCACATCACATAAAACGGCCGAGCAAAAGGTGCTGCCCATTTTCGTTGAGGTTATGATGTAGGGGAAGCCAATTAAAACGGAATTGGACACCGACGCCGTGGTTTCAGTCACTGATGAAACGAAGTTCAAGAGCCGTTTTCCCGACTTCAACATGGAACCATCAGACCTCAAGTTGCAAGAATATTTTGGTCAGCTTTCGTCAGTTTCGGTGGTCAACGAGGGTCAACACAAAATTCGCGGGAAGAGCAGGGAAGTTATCATTGTTCATGGTGCCAGGTGGCACAAGGGCTCTACTTGGGCGAAATTGGGCCAGAGCATTCGACATGCCTTTGGAAGACATAGCCAAGGTTCACCAGTTGAGCAGTGCAGATGCACTTGTCAGTCATTATGGCTCACTGTTTGCTGACTGTATTGGGACATTTGAGCGCATGCAGGCCAGCATAAAAATATCAGAGGGAACGCGGCCAGTATTTTGCAGACCTCAAAATGTACCATTTGCTCTGCGTGATTTAGTAGAGGGAGAACTTCAGCGGCTACAGTGAGAGGGCATCCCAAGTCCTGTTCGATCATCGGAATGGGCAGTGCACAGCATGCCAGTGCTGAAGAAGGATGGTAGGGTCAGGATCTGTGGCGACTTCAAACTCACAGTCAAAGAGACTGCCATTACTGAAGTGTACCCCGTACCGAGCTAGAGGAAATGTGGGCGAAGTTAGCCGGGGGACAGACATTTTTGAAACTAGATCTGCAGGACGCCTATCGGAAGATAAGTTAGATGCTGTGTCAAAAAAGTTTGTTGTTAACACACAAAAAGGTCTTTTCCAATACAAGGCAATGCTGTTTGGTGTGGCTTTGGAACTAGCTATCTTTTAAAGGGAGATGGAGGCGTCGTTACGAAGTTGCGAAGGCATGGAGGTGTACTTTGAGGACATCCTTGTAACTGGATCCACTAGAGAACACCAGCAGAACCTGGAGGTAGTGTTGAGGAAAATGCAGAAAACCGGGTTGAAGCTGAAGTTGAGCAAGTGCTTGTTTTTCCAATCAAGTGTGGAATACCTTGGGCATGTCCTTGATGCTGAGGATTTACGACCGGCACCTGGCAAGGTTGAGGCAATTCTCAAGGCACCTGAGCCAAATAATGACAATGAATTGCAGAGTTACTTGGCCCTGATAAATTTTTACTGAAGTTTCCTACTGAATGTGTCGACAACACTCCAGCCCTTGCATGAACTCTTACAGAAGCGCACACCCTGGAAATGGGGTGGAGTGCAAAAATCAGCTTTCACCAAAAGCAAGACACAGCTCATGTCAGCATCAGTGCTGATGTACCACAACTCTAAACTGCTGTTCATGTGTTGCAATGCTTTTTATGGCGTGGGAGCCGTTTTAGCTCGCAGGCTAGAGACCGGGTTAGAACGGTCAATAGAATTCGCATCCAGACGACTGACGCCTGCAGGAAAGAACTACAGTTACCTGGAAAAAGAGGCCTTGACTGTAATATTTGCAGTCACGAAGTTTCACCAATATGCTTGGGGATGCATGTTCAACATTTTTTTTTACCACAAGCCATTGTTGGGTCTGTTGGGCCATGACAAAAGGGTACCCCTCAGCAATGTTCACCAGGGCTGTTGCGCTGGGCTTTGACATCTACTGCTTACAAGTACCACTTGGCATATCGTAAGGGATCAGAGCTGGAAAATGCTGATGGCCTCAGTCACCTGTCACTAGCTGGCTGCCCAAAAAAAACTGGTGGTCGGCGAGGTTTTCATGCTGGGAAAAGAGTACCCGACCCTGTTATCATTGGCAGCTATGTCCTTAGCTACCAGTCGAGACCCTGCGTTTGCCACTGTTTGTGAGGCATTGTGGCATGGGAGGAAACTATCGGGGAGATGAATGAAAGCCATTTGCTCATTGCATGGACGAATGCTCAGTACAAGAAGGTTGTGTTCTCTGCGCATGCTGAGTGGTGATGCGCACAGCTTTTCGGCAAGCAGTACTAGGGGTGTTACATCAGACACACCCTGGCATGGAGAAAATGAAGATGGTCGCAAGGAGTGATGTGTGGCGGCCAGGCTTAGATGCAGACATAGAAAACAAAGTTAACAGCTGCACGAAGTCCCAGGCATATAGGTGAAATGAAAAACCAATGCACCAGACATCGTGGCCTTTTCTAGATCTTCCGTGGTCACGCCTGCAAGTGGACTTCAGGGGCCATGGCAAGGGGTCTATTTTTCTGTCATGGTTGATGCCTACCCCAAGTGGGTTGAGGTCGTTCATATGGCTGGTCCCTCTGCAACAGCCACTATACCATGCCTGAGGACTATATTTCCCACTCAAGGCTTACCAGATGTAATGGTGAGTGACAACGGGCCAGCGTTTACCAGCAGTGAATACGAATAGAGTACCCCTCCTACCATCCAGCGTCTAATGGTACAGCTGAGAGGGTGGTCCAAACAATAAAAAAACAAATTAAACAAGACAGGTGTGCGACACTTTGACACCAGCATATCAAACATTTTGTTTAATTACAGAAAAACTATGCACCACCTCACAGGTTGTGCACCAGCCAAGCTGCTTATGGGCCACCAACTGAAGACTGAGCTGGATAGGCTGCATCCAGATTTGAGAGTTCAGGTTGGCTGGAAGCAGTTGCAACAAAAGGATAGGGCTGACAAGAATGCAAGAACAGGGGGACTGCCTTAGCCTGGCACAAGAGTGTGGGCACGAAACTTCAGAACTGGACCACGGTGGGTTCCCGCGAATGTCGGCACAGCAACAAGTGCATCATTCGTGTCAGTGATTCTCGAAGATGGCTCCTTATGGATATGCCACGGTGACCACTTGAGGCTTGAGCATCAGAAGCATCATGTCAGGATCAGCTACAGCACAACCAGGAGAGAATAAGTGAGACTGGCTCCGATTTAGAAATGCAACAACCAGGAATGCTGCGGACAACCGAGATGCAACTAAGAGCCTCAATGACAACTGAGATGCCCAGCGTACAAGAACCTGAGGCAGAAAAATCCAGAGGATTGGCAGAATGTATGTAACCCAGCAGTCAGCTTAGTGTCTCGATCACCACCACTTAGAAGGTCAACCAGGCAGTGACGACCAGTCGTGCGCTATTCTCCCTGAAGCTTGAACTGTCTTTTCCTTTCTTTTTTCTTCTTTGTGTGGGAAAGGAGTGTTACGTTGCAGTGCTAAAGCCACCACAAGCCAGTGGTGGCACTGTTCATGGCAGCAACAACAGTAAAAGGCAACCAGCGACGAGGATTTGCTAGTGGCCAAAGAGTCAGCACGAACGTGCTACGTGCATAAAATAAATGACTATTTGTTCCCGTTGGACTTGGTGTCTTCATATCATTACGTGTGACATCTTATTTCACTACACATTGCTGAATTTTGGCACTTATGCATAACACTTAATATATATTTGTTTTACTGGCTTGTGCTCAGAGACTAATATATAAAACTCTTATGTATTTTAAAAAAACAGGCTTCCTCAGATCCCATTTTCTCTTAATGCTAATGCTAAATATATTGGATAAACCACATGCACATATTTTGAATGAGGACACTGAGTGAGTCTGAAAAAGTAAAAGAAAATTATAAAATTTAAAGGGACTGACAACTGATCTTTAAGGCCCCAGTTTCCTATGGTGCAACGAAAAGCTCCCCCTCAGTAGTGCTTAAACCTGCAGCATGTGTATTTTTGTAAGCAGAATTTTTCGATCTGAGCAGCACCCAAAAAAAGAAGAGTCCCTCCTCCAGCAACACAGAAGTGAGGGCGATGATGATAGCCTGCCTTGCAAATTGTGAAAACCACCAATTGTTCTGCTTCCACAGAAGTGAGTGCAACTTTAAGAAACTATCAATATTTTGACCTCTTCAACCATTTTTGATAATCAAAAGCTGGTACAATAAGTTTTCGTTGTTGTACAGAACCTCCTTAAATTTGTATCATATTTTGCCCCAAGTACATGCCTACATCACGGTTGGCTGGCCCCCTGCGTCGTTATTCTGTGGATAGATAAGCCAAGCCAATTCATCGAAGACAATGCATGAAGTAACAGTGAAGGCAACAGCACTTTTCTACTCACTACAAATGAAGGCTTTTCTGCACATTAAAAGTTAGAAAAAAAACTTCGGAAAAAAGTAATGCATGTCAATACTAATAAAAAGAACAAGAACCGTGTAGGCTAGAAGAAGGACATGTAGTAAGTCACTTATGCATCTTCATGTTTCTGCGGTGTGGGGCGCCAAAGGTCATTTTTCACCATCTTCAGTGAAGATTTAAAAAATATAAATCCACGCTTAGTGAGAAAGACAAGGCTCGTTTTAGCCAATCCGATAACGTACCCGCCAAGTTCGAAGAAACTAAATCCAGGTGATCTTCTGACTGGGGGGCGGGGAGTTAAAGGGTAAATGCTATCAAAAGTCAATGAAAACAGTGCAATGTAAGAGTTGAGGAGGACGTTGGGATGAAAAACTTGGAAGGTTTATTTACATTATTTACAGTGAGAGTTAATTAACAGTCAAAGTCATTACGGGCCGGCAGCAACTCGGACGCTGCGGCCCGCGGCAAGAAGCTCGAAAGAGAAGAATTAAGGAATGCTCTAGGAATGCTCTCTTGCTGCTCCCGGTCTGTATCTTTTAAGCCCTTCGGTGTCTCGAAGATACGTCACGTTCGGCCAATGGGCGAGCCCGCTCAGGTGTCGTCATTTTCGGCCAATGGTAGGCGCCCGTGCGATTGTGTCACACCCGGCGAAGAGAGTCGCTGTTTGGTCCCCAATTGTCCGAGGGCTTACTTCTCCCTGCGGTCTGTCCTTGCCGAATTGCAATGCGCCGTCACAATAGGCGGATGGGGGCGACGCTGCCAGGGTTTCAAGGTGCATTACACCCGTCTTGCCTCTTGGATCCAAGTTACCTGGAACAGTGCCAGGCTCTCGCTTCACTTTCGGGAAGAGTCAAGCAGTGAATAGCTCTACCTGCGGCACACGAGGTGGGGGCCGCCAACTTGTTTGCACGTGCCGCGCCTCTGGAATGTGGTATCCGTGCTTCTGCGCTTTTTAATTAGCTGTGGCGCAATTCAATGTGGTCTGGTGAACTCGAAGGAGGCTCAGGAAAAGGTCCCGTATCTAACAGCTCGTTCTCGCCCCGGAAGCTCGGAATGGCCGGTGAAATCAATTCGCTGGCCATGAGGAACGCTGAAAGAACCTGCAGGGTACTGGTGTCGAGCCTCGTTTGACGAACTTCGGGATCCTGGGCCCTGGAGAACGTACACCAAACAAACAAAACAACACAGCGCTGCACCACGTGTAAGCACAGGCTCTTCACCCCTGACTCGCCAGGCTATTACTGAGTCAAAATGAACCCTGATCTTTCATATCCCCAATTTTGACAAAGCAGTTCCAACCACCTTTCCAAGCTGCTATCCATTTCTCCCCGAATGCCGACAAGACCAGAGTGTCATTGTTGTAGTAAAACAATGGGTCGTTGCCGTTGCAAACAAACAATGAAAACAGCCAAACATAACTTAAGTGGCCTAACTACTCGAACAGCATGTTTCCAACCTATCACAGTGGCATACTTATCGCATGCATTGGTGCCACTGAATAGTCTGGTCAACTTCACAAGTACGTAATCACAAGCACGCTAGCCTTGTGGTCACTAATCACAACGCGTACTTGCGTCGTAGGCAAACTTTTTATTACGCTTACTCATGTTTCTTCCTTTAGTCCCTACAGGACACGTAACTTAAGCGAGCAATTAAACTTGCGGGGCTTACGCACTCCACAGAAACCTTAAAATGATGCGTCTCCTAATAACTCATTCCACGCATACTTATTAGAAAAGTCAGAATACGGCTGCCCTCAACACACACGAGCAACCCAGTAAAAAATCTGCTTCCTTCCGTCCGCACAGGACACGCGCTAAAGGAACTAAGAACACTACTCAATGCAAATGATGCACTTACTGAAAACCTACGCGGTTAAGCTTAGAAAATAAAAAAACGCTTATAAAAAAAAGAAGGTTAACTAAAACACATGCGCGCTATGATAGGCCACTCACCGATAACCTTGACACTCAGGTTACTCACACACAAAAAAAGAAAGCCTATCTACTTATTAATGAACACCTCGCGATACTACATGTTTACAAAAAAAATGCGTCTTTCAAATCTCGAGCTTCTCAAACAAAACATAAACAGAGCTCATACCTTGCATATTGAGAGAAACTTAAATCACGAGAATTATCCGAGTGCTCAAAAATAAAACTAAACACTTCATTTCTACGGAAGCACTCTTGGCCTCCCTTTCCAAACGCTTACGTCTGACTCATACTTTGAGCCGTACCCGAGGTGGTCGCGGTCCGAAAGCTACTCTGGCTACCGAGGAACAACAAAAGGGCTGACTCACTATCAGCTCCCCCAAGACGTTACAGTCCCCTGCCAATTTGCGTCCTGGCGCCCTGCTTTCATCACGACCTCGACTGACCGCGTCGCTACTCCCCACCTGGTCTCGTCTTGCCACCTTGCGCATCTTTGTACCACACGCTGAGCTTCGAAAAGAACGACGGAATGACGAGGAATTTAACTGCCCCGTGCCGTTTGTCCGCGTCCGGCCACAACATGCTTCTCGGTCTCCTTTTGACCGGTGGCTCGAACGTGTTGGGTGCGTCAACATCGTCAATGATGACCGCACCTTTCTTTTCTCCGCGCCCTGCCTTTTCGCGCCTGTCGCCGTCTTTGGCTTCGCTACATTAGCCACCGCATTCCGATCTTTACGGCGCTTCTTTCTGCGGCACTTTCTCTTTGAATTCTCTTTCATGTCGGTCTCTCGCGCCTCGTGCTGGCCGTTACACATCTTGTCGGCCCGGATCGGTCTCTTACCCGCACAGTCTGAATGATCCTTAACTAAATCATCCCTCTCTTGGCTACCTAGACTGGCGGAGAGCTGCACCGATCTCTGAACAATGCAGTTGTCTTCTCTTGAGCTACGCAGCTCGCAATCCTGAGAGCTGTCCTCAACTGCATCGTCCAGCTGGCACTTCACTTCGGCACACAGATCTGGCT
Organism: Dermacentor variabilis; assembly: GCF_050947875.1. NCBI lineage: Eukaryota > Metazoa > Arthropoda > Arachnida > Ixodida > Ixodidae > Dermacentor > Dermacentor variabilis. The sequence continues at coordinate 185,656,756 of NC_134568.1, read as the reverse complement.
CGACATGGGTGCTCGCGTCTGTCAAGTCCGCAGTATTCTGTACCTCGCCAACGACCTTGCTAACATTACATGCGACGCACACTTGCGGTGACTGTGCCAATTTGTTCGCAGCTGGCCTATCTGTCTCTACAGTGCTCTGTTGGCACAGCACCTCGTCGCTTTCACTCCGGCCTTTAACGGCCTCTGTTGCCACTAAGGCATCGTTAGCAGCTAGCCCTTTCCCTTTACCTATGAATGTGCAGCCAATCTCACAGGCAGTACTCTTTTCGTCGGCTTTTGGCGAAAATTCGGCAAATACTCATTCTTTTGCTCTGTACTACCTACAGAATTTTCAGACAGGTGTTGTCTTTGTTCCGTTAACTGCTGAAAATATTGTATCTGTTTTTCCAATGCTGCTATCTCTTTCTCGTGCTTTTGCTCACGCTCACGTTCTTGATACTCACGTTCACGTTCATTCTCGCGTTCTTGACGCTTACGCTCACTCTTACATTCACGACTCTCACGCTCACGTTCACGATCCTCACGCTCTCATGGTTCTTGTATCACCTCCCAAGCAATCTCAATACTTTTATGATCATTGCCACTATCTTTAATCGCCTTTGTGATAGCTGGTGTTTCCATCTGTTCGTCCGCCTCAACTCCCAAATCGTCGCACACCAATAACAAGTCTAACCTCGCCAACCTTCGAAGATCCATGGCAGCTGCCCCGACTGGTGGTTAGAACTGTTTTCTTTATTTAATTTGTGCAAACACACAATGCAACAAATTCCCAATTCTGAGAACTATCATAATGAACACACAACATTTGAAGTCTGCCGAATCAAAAGGAAAAAAACCACGCACTCACTTATGGTTGCAGCACCCTGCCATCTGGTTCATTGGTCCGCTGTTCCCGGTTCCTCAGGACTGCCTGGGTCGAAGGCTCGCTCTTCTTCGCTACTCCCAGTTCCTCAGGACTACTTTGGACGAAGGCTCTCTCTTCTTCGCTGTTCCAAGTTCCTCGGGACTCCTTTGGACGAAGGCTCTTTTTCGCTGTTCCGGGTTCCTCAGGATTTCTCTCGACGAAGGTTGATCCGTAGCGCTGCCACCAGTTGTTGCATTTGGAGGCGATCCCACCGCTGGCAACCAGTTGTAGGAGTTGAGGAGGACTTCGGGATGAAAACTTGGGAGGTTTATTTACATTATTTACAGTGAGAGTCAATTAACAAGTCTTAAAGTCATTACGGGCCGGCAGCAACTCGGACGCTGCGGCCCGCGGCAAGAAGCTCGAAAGAGAAGAATCAAGGAATGCTTTAGGAATGCTCTCTTGCTGCTCCCGGTCTGTGTCTTTTAAGCCCTTCGGTGTCTCGAAGACACGTCACGTTCGGCCAATGGGCGAGCCCGCTCAGGTGACGCCATTTTCGGCCAATCGGCGAGCCCGCTCAGGTGTCATTTTCGGCCAATGGTAGGCGCCCGTGCGATTGTGTCACACCCGGCGAAGAGAGTCACTGTTTGGTCCCCAATTGTCCGAGGGCTTACTTCTCCCTGTGGTCTTGCCTTGCCGAATTGCAATGCGCCGTCACAATAGGCGGATGGGGGCGACGCTGCCAGGGTTTCAAGGTGCATTACACCCGTCTTGCCTCTTGGATCCAAGTTACCTGGAACAGTGCCAGGCTCTCGCTTCACTTTCGGGAAGAGTCAAGCAGTGAATAGTTCCACCTGCGGCACACGAGGTGGGGGCCGCCAACTTGTTTGCACGTGCCGCGCCTCTGGAATGTGGTATCCGTGCTTCTGCGCTTCATAATTAGCTGTGGCGCAATTCAATGTGGTCTGGTGAACTCGAAGGAGGCTCAGGAAAAGGTCTCGTATCTAACAGCAAGAAAGGCTGCATTGAGTTATATGCACAAAAAGATCTCAGTCAGTGCTAGATGAATGCAGCCCACTTCAAAAAAAGCACATCTGACTAGAGCAGCTGCCCAACCATGCTGGGAGTGTAACATGAGGCCCAGTGCACAGCGCCGAGTCAGCGATGGTAAAATGTCCATATTAATGCTGGTAATGAAGGCAGGCACATTACCTCAGCGTGGTAAAGCTCTGATGTCATGATGGAGCAAACAGTCATCTCATTTTTTGTCAAAGTTCCAGTCTTGTCCGAGCACACTACATTAACACAACCTGCAGGGAATAAAAAAATTTGCATTTGTACTTCCTGTGCTTCCAGGTAACTCACACTTTGCAAACAACAAAGTGCTGTAAAATATGTATGTAGGCATTCAAGCTAGAAAGACATCAAAAGATACTGCCACACGCAAAGTCACATGTCACAAGTGAAATGGAATTTGGCTGCTCTACCCCATATTACTAGTACCTCATATTACCTTGTGCAAATCTGAAGCTTAAAAAGTCCAAGGGCACCTAAGCACTTCTTACAACTTATGAATGCGAAAGCATTAATGTCTAATTGAATACCGCTGAGCGATCCTTCAAGTTATGAACTCCTCACGGGCAAGCGAGCACATTGAGACGGTTGGCCAATGCCTCCTAGATAGCACAAGGCCGGTGCACCTTGATCCGTGACGTCATGCTACTTTGCTTGACTGCCATAGGATCTAATAGGGACGCTCTCGAGTAAGCCACGGTGATTTTAGCATCACCGCTTTGAAAATGGAAATTTCGATCCAAGTAGCCTAACATCATAAAGCAGAGTGCACACGCCACCTATCTAGAAAAGGTTGGCTTGGCACATCTTGATTTGGCCTTACCAAGGCACAGTTATAACACAGCCGAGAGGTTGCGCGAACAAGGAATGCACAGATAACAAAGGCTTCCAAGAGCGAGAGCAAGGATGGCGTGGTGTTACGGCGATGCCCTCTACCCTCATGCAGCACCTGGCATGCTATTGTGGCAGCAGGTGCACCCTTTTGCCCGCCCTGCTCCGTCGAGGCACACTCATGACGTTGCATTGCAGCCAATGGGAATTTAGGTGCTGCTTTTCGCTTGTCCAGATGACAGACACCGCCTTTTACGCTCAATGAGCCATATGATGCTTTTGCATCAAAAAAGCACGCTAGTCAGCAAGATGCTTTACAGTTATACAAACACACAAACTAAAAAAGAAGGTCAGATGGTTGGTGCATAGACATTCCATCTTCTCTCCTGAATTTCAATTTTATAATCAGTTGAACATTGCTGTAACAAAGTCGTATCTGACAGGAAAATACCTTCATTGCATCCTACATTCCCTTATGAACATGTGTTCGTTACATGGTGATATCGGAGACAAACATGTTAGATTTACTTTGTTATATTCACCTGCCATGGTAACTTAGTGGCTATAGCGTTGCACTGCTAAGCACGAGGTAGTAGGTTATATTCCGGGCCACGGTGGCTGGATTTCTATGGGGCTAAGATGCAAAATCACCCGTGTACTTAGCACCATGTGCACATTAAACAACCCCAGATGGTCAAAACTAATCCGGAGTTCCCCATTACAGTGTGCCTCATAATCATTGTGGTTTTGGCATGTAAACCCCCAAAATTTATTTAAATTCTTTTATATTCAATATTTTATTAAATTCGTGCTCATTAAATAGAGTATTGAATGTTGATAGTTTACATGTTTAGAGAAGTACCGATTGTGTAAGAATTCTGCCAAGGCTGTCATGTAGTTGATGATTACCTCCAGGTCACAGTCTCCACAGTGCTAGGAGCCTGTACCCTGGAAGCCTGTCACCAAACGGGTCAACAGAAGCACCGAAGGATAGGATTTGTGAGTTTTGGAGGCACAATGCAGCCACCAAGTTGGCGGCAATATTGCAGACAAGCTAACTGGCATTTCCTAAGCCAGTACACTGCATCAGTGTGCTTGGAAGCATCAGTCTTGTGGTGTACAGACAGAAGCGCCAAGGAGAGAAGCATGACAACAAATTGAAAAAATATATATATATACCGTATAAGGCAATAGTGCTGTTCGGGGAGCCAAGAAAAAGAAAATAAGTATTCACACTAATATAAGATGATACAGTCGACTTCCAATAATTAAGCAGCACATATTTCATAAAGTGTGATGATCGGGCTGATTAGACATTGATAGGCACATAGATTGTGTGTTCGGTACGTGGTGCCAAAATTTACGCCAATTTAATACTCGTCAACAACCAGCATGCGTGACCTAGGATCCGACCACCATGATGAGCCACTCGTATGAACATACCAGAAAATTCCGAGCAAGCGCCCCCTCCTTTTCTTCACCCTGTTCACCACTTCATGCATTTTCACCGGACCACTTCGCTACAGGTTTTGTAAACTTTTTATGAAACTGCATAATAAATAACATAAAATGACACAATTCAGTGAGAAATAAATTTACTGTTTAGCTGCATTGTTTAACTGCATAGCCTAAGCCTTCGTCAGTACCATTTTGGTCAAACATGCGAAGTGTCACATGTGAATTAAGCGCAAGACACAGTGCGCAATCTTGCGTGCGATCCATAATATGACACGTCAGAGTTCGACTTGCCGCATACGACGATTCGGGACACATGGTACGAATGAGAGAGCAGCGCATAGCTGCACCCAGAACAGGCACCCCTGCATGAACTGTTGGAATGACTTCGCAAATGAAGCGAAAACAAACTTTTGCACAGATCATTCGTTTTAAACAAAAGATGCCAATATAAACACGACTATACGAGCAGTGTAGACGTGTTTCTGCAAGGCCACGTCCGCAGCTTCAGCTCTTTTGACAGCCACCGATAACTAGGAGCTGCAGGCCTAGCTTGCTGGTTGGTGCTTGCAACACGACCGCATGCAGCTCGTAATAAAACACCTATGTTGGCAAGAACAACATGTACACAATTATGTTGCACTTAAATTGCAATATATTTGATTCTATCAATGCTGACAGAAAATAACGAGCAAGCTGTAATATCCTGTTTCGGTTTCGAATCGTTACCTCTGGGCTGCTGTATAGCTGCTGCTTTTCCCCTCGCTGAAATAAAGTCATTCTTTGTCTGGTCCCCGACTCGAGCAGTCCGGCTCTTCTTTTGCGGTGCTTCGCGCCAGGCCGTTAGGCCTCATCCCGTAGGTCCCGCGTCCGGCTGCCCCGTCAAAGCTACTACAAACTGGCGACGAGGTAAACCATTCTTCTGCTTACTACTTGCCTCTGCCGTTCTATTCCTGCTTCCAGCATGCAAGACGCGGAACTACGTCTGCTTCTCCACCAACCTCAACTCCTCCGCCTATGCTCTCAGTGCCCAGATGGTGTTTGCACCCTCCATGCCGCCTTTCCTTGCCCTACCCGGTACTCCTGCGGTACCGTGGCTCACGTGAAAGCGTTCTTTTTTCACGTTTCACCAGGCGACCGGAGGTGAGGCACTACAAGACGACAGGAAGAAAGCCATTTTACTAAGTAACTTAGGCTTCGAGGAGCAGCATCTCTACGACAACCTTGTGTTGCAAACAAACCTGACAACTACAACGTTCGAAGACAGCCTTCGCATCTTTGACCAGCATTACAAAAAAAAGCACCAATCCCCTGGTGCATCGTATTATCTTCAGGAAAAGGAAGCAACAACCTGGGGGAAACCTTCAGGAGTACGTCACCACATTGCAAAGGCTAGCGCCTGCTTGTGCGTTCGGCGCTTGGCACAAGTCTCTCCGCGACTTAATCTTGCAAGGCGTCGCATCAGCAAGAATATGAGAAAGGTTACTCTACAAGGGATTGTCCCTCACGCTCAAGAAAGCCAAAAAAATCGGATGAAGCGTGAAGCAAGTTGACAAGGAACTTCCAAGTCCAACAGCTCGTCTGTCCAGCGCGTCTCAACGCAATGCCAAGATGGTGGTCACCGCCACCCTTCTCCCTCGACCCGGCGGGTTCAAGATATCACTCAACGACATGACGGAAAGTCGCGACCTGGTGAGGCTGGCCAACATAGCGCACAACCTGAACTCCGCGAAGCCAGTCGAGACATCGCAGTTCATTGCTACCAATATGGTTCAGCTCATCACATTGCATCCGATCCAGGCTGTTCGGCCAAGCACGTCACTCGCCATGCATGCGGAAAAGTGGGATACTAAGCTTCAGTTTGCCGTTCGAGGAACCGAACGCATCAACAGTCCCCTGCTCGAATGCAGCTTGTTTCCACTACTGCCGATGCAGAATCAGCCAATCAGTCTGTGCTTACAATTCAAGCACCAAATTTCCGTCCAGCAACAATTTACGCAGAAGTCCTCATTCCGAATACTACACTCAAGTTGCTCGTGGATACAGGAGCTATGGTGTCGCTGATGAATAGCTCCCTGTACGAAGAACATTTCAAGGTTTTTCCCTTATCTCCTTCGAGTCTTTGACTCAAGAATTATTCTCAGCAAGAAATTTTGCATTCAGGCCATTTCTCCATGCTTGTCAAGTGCCGCAACAAGGCTGCAGTAGTGACATTTCACATCACAAATCAAGGCACTTCTCTTCTAGGCTTAGATGCCATTCAAGCTTTGGGCATTGACATTCAAGGGTCTTCGCTCACATGTCAACAAGTGTCAGGAGTTCCAGCCTACCCAAGCGTTCAGCTTTCGTCTCTTCCGCACAACGCTCCATCGGAGTTCGCCCATTTGTACTCAGGGCAATTGGGACTTGTAAAGGGCTTCATCCACAATGTTCGTCGTCGAGCTTCAGTGCAACCAGTCTCAGCGAAACTGCGTCCTCTACCTCTGGTTCTCCGTGAGCAATCTCCGCCGAACTGCAACGGCTGGAAGCAGCTGATATCGCCGAACGAGTCTCAGCGTCCGAGTGGATTTCTCCGCTCGTCGTGGTTCCAAAGAAAGACAATTCCATTCGACTTTGCATCGATCTTAGAGAACCCAACAAGGCTATAGTCATCGATGCCTTTCCACTACCGAGGGCTGACGAACTGTTACATCGACTCACTCATGCTACTGTCTTCATTCCTACTGGTACCCATTTTCCTGCTGCATCCACTTCATGACAACTGCCTGTTTCACCCCCGCGACTGGGTTCATCCCAGGCAGAAAGGTCTCCTGAACTTCCTTCCTACACTCCCTCCCACGACAGCTCCTGAAGGCACTCAGGATGCCGACACACATTCCAGTTCCTGTACGAGTAACAATTCCTCTGATCCCACTCTAAAACCAGAGCCAGTCCTCCGTAGGTCTACACGTCATAGACAACCTCCAGTACGGTTTAAGGATTATGTTTCCAAGTAGCTCTCTGCCTTGGTTTATTGTCTACATAGGTTTCAACCCTCCCATGTGAATTTGGCTCTTATGCCAAAAATGTCTTTCCTTTCACGCTTTGTTAGGTAAATAGTACACAAGTTGTATCCTTCAAAAGGGAGGATTTCTGGCAGCATAGAGGTGCAATACGCACGTCTCCAAGTTACTCTGCGTTTACTGTTATACTGCATGTCACTTGCAACCTAAACAGTGGATCCTAGTGGTAGGAACATCTTCAATTAAAAAAACAAAAAAGCTTGTCGAGTTTGTAGTATCCCCACACAAAGGATACCTCACATCTTTTGTACCTTACATTTCTTGCAGCGTAAACGTGCAGTACGCACATTATCACTACCGTACTGACCATCATACGAATTCGTCTTTTTATATGCCAAAAAGTCTCTTGCATATTACTTAGGTCCTGCAGTTTCATGCAGTGTAATGTGCCTTATGCACACAATCTTCAATCCATGGCAGCCACAGAGCTGTCTCAAGTCAAGCTCAGAGCGAGTGAGCCACCCATCAGTGTTGCCCAAGGGGACACACGGATGTTCGCATTGTCTGTTTCTTGTACTCGGTGAACTCTTATCATGTATGGCGTGTGTCTGCAAGCGTGCACCTCATCGCTGTACTCCCAAGGTGGGTACTCTTGAAAACTGCAGTGCAATTGTGTTCATGAACGTGTGTTCATTTTCAGTGTCTTTATGTGTATGCTTCTTTCTTTCAAATTGGGGAAGCCTAGACGTCTGCTTAGAATAAAAGAAAGCCTGTGATAGGCACATGTACCTGAATTTTCTACTGTATAAAGATGTCATCACCAGCACTTGTCTTACAGTGCTCACATGTGATCATCTCTAGTCAATTCATTTCAAGTTAAACAACATGGCATGTAGTGAGCAGCATTTCGACTGTGTTTATTTTTCCATTAGGCCAACACAAACTAAAATGTGTAGATGATACATGTACATAACTGATACTAGTAGAAAATCCTATTCATTCTATAATGATAAATGATAACATGTCCAGAACTTACACTGGAAAATCTTCATTGTGTATTGCTTACACTTCTGTGTTCTTCTGTAACTCATGACTTGCTTTTGTTGCGAGGAAGCGAATGGCGCATTTTTCTCTCAAGGGAGAGGTGATGTAATATCCTGTTTTGGTTTCGAATCGTTACCTCAGGGTGCCACTCAGCGACAAATGCTGTAAGTATACCTGCTGCATTTCCCCTCGCTGGAATAAAGTCATCCTTTGTTTGGTCCCCGACTCAAGCAGCCTGGCTCTTATTTTGCGGTGCTTTGCACCAGGCCGTTAGGCCTCATGCCATAGGTCCCGCATCCGGCCGCCCCATCGAAGCTACAACACAAGCCAGGCGAGCCTGCAATCGCTGAGGGGTGGCATAGGCCTAGCTTGCTGGCCACCGGATCCGGGCCAACAGCCCTTGAATTTCGGTCCACAGCCGAGCAAGGGCTCCCCCGCAAAGGTTTCTTGGTTTATCTTTAACTTTACTAGCGGTACTAGTAACAAGCATCCTACGACGGCTTGCGGCCCGTTACTACATCAGCCAGCAGAGAATTTTCGTCATGGTCACACTGCCTAGGCCATTAGGCCTAATTGGCGCTGCTTCATCAAGACGCCGGCAATTAAGTTACGGTTGGGTGCCAATTGACGCAGATACATTCACAGCAGCCGCGCGACACTCGGAAATTGCCTCACAAACGAAAGTGAGTACTCTGGATGCTAGCAATGTTGTTCCCGGTCGCAATCTTTGCGATATAGGGAACGGCAATCTCTTGTTACCGATGCCGTTTGTAGAGCCACATCGTTTGTTTTTCTTCTTTTGCAGCTTTGAGAAGCCCGGCACAAAACTAGCTTTGGATTTACATGACGGAAACGAAAGTGTCATGACGTGGTTGCATGCATTGGCGGGGATGGCAGATAAACAAGGGGATGGAAGGGTGGGGGGGGGGGGCACCTGACAATGAAACGGAGCGAATGGCACATGCACTTCCCTGTAGGCGTCTGCAACAACAGTCACGTGATATGCGGTCCTTTCTTCTTTAGCGCAAATTGGCCTTGCGAAAACCACCTGCCGTAAAGTTGAGATAGGCCTTCTGCATTTTAGAGAAAAACTGGAAAGCAACGCTTTCTATGCAATAAATAAATGATTGCCACAAAACACATGTACAGCATTAAACTAACAACGCCATTGGTATTCAATACAACCATCACAAATTCATTAGTTTCAGAGGAAACAAAGCACTCGATTCTATTCAACATAAATTTTATTGATAAAAAATATTTCCCAGACCTTCATATACTAGAACTGAGCTGTAATCAGCGCTGGTACACTAATTTGGTGTTCCCCTCAATAAGAGTAGACCGTACTGTATGTCTTGATTTCTATATGTATTTATGTTACTGATAGCTTGCTGATGCACGTGTAATGCGAAGATGTGGGTTCAGGCCCCACCTGCGGCCAGTGTGGGTTTATTGATCAGTTGCCTTCACCCCAAAAGATGACGTATACATGACGCCTGCGACAGAAAGGATGTTTCACATCCACCGTCAGGGCCGTGAGTGGTGGCGCTGGCTAACATTCTCAGGCTTAATTCTAGCTGATAAACATAAATACCTCAAAAAGTGGATTGGAAAATGCCGTCGCGGTAGCTCAATTCATAAGAATATGGCACGCGTAATGCGAAGACGTGGGTTCAAGGCCCACCTACACCCAGTTGTTTTTCATCCACTTTAATTTCCATTAATCATTTCTTTAGTTCAATTAATAAGTACAAGTAATTTCCCCTATACTGTCCTTGGTGTCTTTGTTTGTTGGCCTCTTATGATATGATAGCTTGCTAGATTCTTGTAATGCAATGCTAGGAGACTTCCAAGCATAAGCAGCGCCGTATTTTCTTTACCACAATTTCTAGGCATTCAATTTTATGAAACAGCTTCTGATATACGATTGAATATTTGGCTTTTTTTCCTGATTCGATTCGAAATCTACTATTCGGTATTCGCACACCATTACATTATATCCTTCTGAGACCCGAAGACAGCTCACAAAGATGATCCCTTTTCAAGTCAGTTCTTATTAACGACTGGTACATTATGAATGTGAAAATCTTATTTTTTTCTTCAAATATTATAGTTATGTCAACTGCAGCATCTCCATGCACATGGAGAAAGTAGCAGTCACCTCGTGTTAGTAGTTGTGGAAACTGCTTTTTTTTTGTTTTGTTCACAGAGAAAGACAGAGGTAAAACATCGCATGGTAGGTTGGCATGTTGACACTACATCCTGAAAATTCACGTCAACTTACGGTATTTGGAACGCACCTCTTGAGAGCTTTTCATTGTTTCTGACAACAGTGGTGAAGATTAAAATAGTGTCTATCCCTCAGTAGCTGACGGCAATATCACTAAACCACTTCCATGCAGTTTGGCATGAACATCCCAGATAAATATTATATTTACTTGTGTAAGGCCCAGGCTTTTTTTTTTTTAGGATTTCTTTTTGGGTAGGCTTTTCACAACTCCTGGCAGTTGACTATGAACACATTTATAGTGGGTGATCGATTTTTTTGGAGACAATGTCGCAAAATTGACCGAATAATTGAAAGGTTCATAAAAACAAACTGCAACAGTAAAACTGATTTTGCTGTTCTTCAGAGTAGCAGCACAGAAGAAAAAAAATTTGTTTACAAGCTTTTGGTCAGTGTTGTGCTTCATTAAAGGTTACTTGAAATTTCATGATGGCTAAGGTCACCAATGCGTTTGACATTTTCCCATGCACAGCCCGATGTGCATCACAGGTCATCGTGAAGTGCAGATACTATACAGATGGCCTTAACTCCATGACAGTGTCAGTTTAGGCTGTCTTAGTTTGTAACTTTGTTAGCTTTATGCCCACACGTGAGCTTATGCTGTTCCGTCCATAAGTGCTTACACAAACATGGTGGCGTTTGCAGAAGTTTCAAGCTGATCATTCGCGGACCCAGGCTCTACTTCTCGCATATGGCCATCAGCCTATACCATGCACATTATGTTACACACAATTGCAGATTTAGTCTACTGGTACAAATATTGCAAGGCAAAGCTTCCTGGTGGGTGCAGCGGTTTGCTGCATCTGCTCGCTCAGCCTTATCAGTGCCACCATGCCGATTTGTCGGAGTCAGCGGCCAAGGTTGCAGCATGGCAAGTTTGGCGCTGAGTGTGACATACAGCGATGAATAAAGGTGTTGTCGGCATTACAACTAACGCCATCTAGTAGCAGCTCGTGGAAATTAACCAGCACTCAGGTATGCACATGAAGCTTAGCGAAACTTTTTTCCAAATTTTCACACTCCCAAAGTGGGGGTGCAGGCCTTACACCAGGGAAATCCTTACACAAGTGAATACAGTATTTTGCATACTAACTTACGAGTTGAACTTGAAAGCAAAGGCAATGTGCAATACACTGTTCGAGGGGTCTCCGGAGATATACATAGGGCTAACTATATCATTTAGTTTGTCATTCTTAGAAAACGTTTTTTAACTACAATTAATGCAGCCTTTCATGCAAACTTTGTTCTTTTGCTTCACCACAGACAGAGCACAAGACAAGTTTCCCACCTAAAGTTTCCACAGTTGGCAGTTTCTTGATGATGGCCTTACGCTTTGCCATGCGCATCACTCCAAGGGCGAGGGTGACTGTGACCACAATAGGCAGACCTTCAGGGATAGCTGCCACGGCAAGGCTTCAACAAGAAAGATGAAGACACATATAAGAAAGCCCAAAGCAACAGCAGGCACAGCTGAATCCTACTAGTGTAAAACTCATTACCATAAACATTTTTACCATAAAATAGTCACCATGAGATCAGGAGAAAACTACAGATTGAACATGGATCCACATGACTACTTCCAAAAATCAGGCAGAACTGACCAATATTTTCTCTAAATTTTTCAATGAGTGTGCAGGATGAAGTTTTGCCCAGGCATAAGGCACTCAGCTGCATTCACATGAAAATTTTTGGTGGCACAAAAGCAGTCATACTGATCTGAAAAATAGTTGGGAGCATTGTGAGGCGTTCTGAAAGAATGTGAGCAGTGAAGCACACTTAGAAGGAACGTCGACAGTGACGTTTGTAGGGTTCTCCTCCCGTGCTCTTGGGACAAAGGAACAACAACACAGTAGTGCAAACAATCACAAGGGCATTTATTGCACCTTTCATAGATCAATGCCTGCTAGCCGAGTTGCTATCCCCAAAACATGCCAATGGGCGCGCGACAAATCTAGGAAGTCCGACTCACCACGACTGGATAGCGAGCGATTATGTTTGCCCCATGCTGGATCCCAATGCCTGGTCGTTCGCGTGTACGGCCACGCTAACGGTGGCGCGTTTGAACGAGGCCTCACGAGACAGTCTCGCAGACCATGGATCGGCACATGCGCGGAACGTCCACGCCGTTTGACGACCTCGAACCAAAGAGGAAGAGCCTTCTCCTTTCCGTGCACAAGTAACCTCGCCGTGAGGCGGCGTTAACAGCGCAACACTCGCCCCATCTCTCGTACTGTGCTTCAACCACACCGACCGCTGCAGGTCCCAGGCCACGCGGCGAAGCCGGATCACAGGAGACGGGAGCCACGCAGGAAAACAACATATTAGGGGACGCGTGAGAGTCACGCATCCCCACATCCCCCCTACCTTAAATCACTACATATTCCGGCGAAACATGTCACACGGTCTAACATCAATGCATGCTTCGCAAACAAGGTAGTACATGCAACAGTGGCAGCGCCGAGGAAATGTCCACACGCTGTCCATAACATGCGAGCCGACATTGTCCTTGGGTACACCGCTGGCGTCCACCGGTCAGAGCAGCAGCTCTGCAGAGTCGACAGCACGATTCCAGGCCAGGACTCCGGAACGCCGAAGTCGCTGCGCCGAACTGGCCACAGCATCAACCAGGGGTGACTCCAATCACGCTGCGTACACTCAACACACTCGGCAAACACTAAAGTAGTGCAAGGGAGAGGAATTCTGCATGCGCATCGCCCATGTGGTATGATGTTCAACTCGGCTAGCAAATGATCGGGCAGCTACTCGGATGTTAAGTTCATGTGAACGAAGCTCGCTTCCTTGAGTCGAACGAGTAATTTCAATTCGTGAGAGGCTAAATAGAATGAGGAAAGCAAAGTGCAACACCTCAACGCCACTGTCCACCAGGTTGTGTCCCTCCATGTGCACCAGGCAGCTTCGTAAAGCCTTATGCCTGAAGCGTCGCTACCCTGACAACAACCGGCATCCAAAAAAACAACACCCAAAATGGGCGCAGAACAGGCAGCCGCGAGGAGATGTCAGCTCTGTTAGGTGGTCCTACCCCACTCGGTGCACACAGCATCCGAGTTGACGGCGCCCACCGTCCCAGACGGTGTCGGAACGCCCGGTGCCAGGCCGCCCAGTGCCAAGCCGCAATACAAGTCAGCCCGTAGCGGCACTCGTGGCCCGCGGCCACCTGCCTCCCAGAGCCGCGACTTCATCAGAGTCAAAGAAATAGAAGAAGCTATTTACATAAGAAATTCGGACCACCCACGATGCTTCTGTACTCACTCGCTGCAGGCTTGCCAATGCTCCGCGGGCGCTAAGCCTCGCTCTCCCAGGATGCAGACCACGTGGCTCACATATTGACGAATGTCATTAAAAAAAAAAAAACACTTGCGAAAAGGCTTAGCATGTTGAAAAGTTCAAACACACTACAGGCACTGTCGCCTCGCTCAAGAAAGCACACTGCCGACGTGAGCGATCAAAATCCACTCTAGCCCTATGCTTCGGTTCGAAGGTCTCGACCGAAGCTAAACTGTTAAAACTATCGTCCGATGCCCCAAGAGCCCCACGTTGGGCAGCCAGATGTGGGATTCTCACACCCGTGCTATTGGGACAAAGGAACAACAACACAGTAGTGCAAACAATCACAAGGGCATTTATTGCACCGTTCATAGATCAATGCCTGCTAGCCGAGTTGCTATCCACAAAACATGCCGATGGGCGCACGACAAATCGTGGAAGTCCGACTCACCGCGACCGGATAGCGAGCTAATATGTTCGCCCCATGCTGGATCCCAACGCCTGGTCGTTTGCGCGTGAGGTCATGCGAACGGTGGCGCATTCGCGCGAGGCCTCACGAGACGGTCTCGCAGAAGCATGGATCGGGGCACACGCGGAACGACCGCTGCGCTTGCCGACCTGCCGCCAAAGAGGAAGAGCCTTCTCCTTTACGCACCCAAGTAACCCCGCCGTGAGGCGGCGTTAGCAGCGGAACACTCGCACCATCTCTCGTACTGTGCTTCAACCACACTGACCACCACGGGCCCCAGGCTACGCGACGAAGCCGGATCACAGGAGACGGGAGCCATGCGGGAAAACAACATATCAGGGGACGCGCGAGAGTCGCGCATCCCCACACGTTGGCTCCCCCTTCCTTGATAGTAGTCTAGTGATGCTAAACATGCATTCTGCAATAGCTGTGCATACTGCTAAAGAGTCGTATTCCAGTACAAATTTCAAGTTAGGTAGATGAAACGTGCATGGCACCATTACCTTGCACAGTGATAAACACTCCTATCCCAACATAAATGTCCATTACACGTAATGTGGATAAAAAAGCAGATGCACATCTTGACATTACATTACAACCTTGACATTAAAAACACACTAAAAGCAGGGCGGTTGTTAGAAGCTTTTAGCTGGTAATATGAATGAGAAAACTGTTGGATTTTTGTGCTCTGACCTAAAAGGAATGGACGCTAACCCCTATATACCTTCCTAACGAGAGCTCCCAGAGCATCGCCATAATGCCTTCTGGACTGTAAAGCTGCGTAAGACCCCATTTAAAAGCACTGCAGAGTCAGCAGTATGCGAGCTTTGAACATGCACACAACACTTTACATGCAGGGTGCTCTCTGTCCCGAAGTAATGGTTTATACTGCAGTCTAACAAAGAGCATTATTTCTATAAGGTGGTGGAAAAGTTGCTAAGAATGATGGATTCTATGTGAGCTGGAAATCCCGAGATGTCTGCTCAGTACCTATTATCCGAGTGCAGTCTCCCGATTTCACGTCATCACCAAAAGGCAGGTAATTGCCATAAAGAAAGATGAAATGCCAGAAAGAAAATTAATGCTTTGGCAGAAATTTTAGTGCATGGATTTTTGTGAATTACTGACTGAGAATTAGAAGTACTGTTGCAGTTTATGTCCTGGTAAGCTGCTCTTTACTGCGCAAGAGTTCAACTATGGCATGATAAAAATTCGACAGAGACACTTAAGACTGCTTACATGTGAGAATGCGAAAGCATTATAGTCCCTTTGGTGAAATGCCTTTTTCCACGTGTTCCTTGTCCACGCAAGCTTTCACCTGTATTCTAACTGCGCCTCAGTTAGGCCAAATAAAAACGCGCTCGCTTTCCCGTGTGCAATGATGCGCACACTAGTCACACCTTCAGTCAACCAGAACCGTAGAGCCACTATGGCGTTAGGGAAGTGTATGCACCCTAGAGGCTTGGGTTCAATTGGCACCCAGACCAAAATTTACCAAATTTTCTTTTCAAAGGCATTAATTTACTTTGTTTACAGAAACCTGCCTGACAAACTTGATGTCAATCGGAGCATTTTTTATGTGTTCTTGCTCTCTGTAGCATCGGGCATTTTTGGTGCCTTTCGGTCACGCCGACGAATTTTCCCGTAATGGGGCATATAATGCTTTCGCATTAATAACTATGCACAGTGTCAAAACCTTACTTCATGCTCAGGTGACCATTATGGCACACACTGGAATCAACAAAATAGCAAGTGCAACTTCCAACTGACCTGACACCAATGTTGAACATTTCAAGCAGGGGCCTGCCCTGGATCCAGCCCAGAAGCATGATGAGACCGATAATACCAAATGAATATAATGACAGCTGTTTGCCTAAGCTGTCCATACTCCTTTGTAGTGGTGTTTTCGGTGCCTGACAACAAAAATAATAAATCAGATACAGTCTAAATAAAGCACAATGCCTGTAATGCTAGCATGTAAATATAGTGCCATATTTATCTGAATCTAGGCCAGCCTCAATTCCAGGCAGACTCCCGAAATTTGGAAGGTTAGAAAAAGAAAAGGGGGGGGGGGGAGAAAAAAAAAAAAGAACTTCATTTGAATGTAAGCCAAATGAAAAACGGGCATTTGACTGCAAGAAGAATCACAATGTTGCACTTTTGGAATGCTCACATTATCAGACTGGCCAAAATTTCATCCCTTGTTGCCGTGACCCAGTTCACTACCAGGCCAAGTGAAGTAGACATGGCAAGGGCATGTCAAAGCAGACAGGCACCTGACGGTCTCCTGAGTGATGCCTCAAACATTTACGATTGCTTTCGTATCCACCTGCTTCATCTCCGTCGTCACAGACATTACCACTGCTCTTCACATCCTGACAAAATCAGCAACATCTTTTTCTACCTTATCGTATCAACCTTTCAACAGACGGCAGTATCTGGCAGTTACAACCACACCGTGTCCTCGGATCTAAGCTAACCCCCGGTCTTTGTTCATTCTTTTTTTTAACTATTAGCTTACATTCAAGTAAATACAGTAAAATGATGTCAAAGGAAATAATTGTTTTAAGTAGCCATCAATAAACAAATTAAAAATTTATTAATGCTAGAAAGAATACAGTAAAACTTCGTTAATTCAGATCTCATGGGACCAAGAATAATGTTCGAATTATCGAGGCATCAGGAAAACAATAATGAAATGCTTACTACATAAATGCTTTTATTTACTGAGCAAATCCTGTTCCTATTTGGCACAAAAGTAATGCGGAAGCTGCACTTCTTGTCACTGTGACTGATTGGCTCTTGCAGCGGCGAAGGCCACGTGACTTCCTTCGCAGCACGGCCGCGGCGTGCGCCTTCATTTGAGACATGCTTTTCACTACCGTGCGCACATCCCGATTTTTTTTTTTCCGCTAGTGAGCTGGACGCGAACTGACAGTCCGTTCAATGCGATATAGCCGGTGCGCTTAATCCTCGACGGTTTTGCACAGAGTCAAGACGAAATGACCGTTTGCTGACTACTGTGGACGAAACCACGATCGCTGTTGATGTGATCATGGATGGCGACTACGCAGTTATGAAGTCATACGGCTGACACGCCCACTGAGTCAAAACGAAACTGCTGTTCTCTGCAACCGCTGCGGACGAAAGCGCAGCCACTATTGACGCAATCTTGGACGGCGATCTTGCAGTTCTAAAGGTACACAAGCCAAGGCATGCACTGATTCAAGATGGCAATAGGCGCAAAGAGGCACGAAGCGTTCCGGCGTTGTTGGCATTCCCGTAGGATTTCCGCTGATGACTATGGTGATGCAGACTGCACCACTTCGTTTCAGTTGGACGCTAGCGCCGTTCTTGTTCTTTTGTGTCGCATCTTTGCAGCACTCCGGGCTCGCCGAGGTCCAAGTTGTCCAAATCAACCGATGTGCAGCCAAATACAACTGAATTAACAAGAGTTTGATTGTATTAAATAATGCATTTGTATTAGCTGATTTTTCCTTATTAACGAGGGTCGTAGTAACAAGGTTTTACTGTATAGTGTGTCATTGAAAAAATCTTAAACCATGCACCATTTGAGTGGAGTCAGTACTTATAATTTCAAGTGGTAACACATTGTTATGTGCGAAACGCTTGCTTAAGAATACAAGGCAGATCAATTGAGTCGGTTGGAGTTTTTTGGGACTGTTACAGAGGCAGCCAGCTGAATGTCATCTTCCTTCTCTACTCTCCGTCTTTATAGTCTGTTACGAGAGCTAGTGATATTTCCCCGTTGGCAGACGAAGCCCACACGCCAAGTCAGTCAGTTGCTCATAGTTTGTAAAGATTCAGGGGGGCAACGTGCATGACATTGGTTTTGGCCGAGTGTTGTCCACTGTTTGTGAGGTGTGCAATTCAATACAGTGCAGACCACTTATAACGTAACCGCTTTTAGCGCGGGACCGGTTATAGCGTGGTTTTTTTTACCACCGATATATATCCCAGATAACTCAATGTATAGGCGGACCGTTTATTGCGTAGGTGCGTGAAGCAGAATACCGGTTATAGCGCAGTTCCTTTAAGCGCGTGACCATGAAATCGGTGCATGGAGCACGGCCTTTTCTCGGAGGCGTTGAGCATGGCCCGCACAGCCGCACGGTTGCCGGGCGTGTAAACGCAGTGAAGGGGGAGCGTGGGCGCGCACGTGGAGACCAGCTGCGAAAAGTGAAACAAGAAGGATGAGAAGGGCAGGAGACTTTAGAGGCAGGAGGGCGAGTGATTTCGTCACTATAGCAGCGTCCAATCAGGGTGCGCGATGCGCGGAGTGCGGGGTAGAAGAGATAGTGACGACAGCGCACTCATATTTTTTTTTTTTTCAGTTTCTTTGTCGCATTTGGTGTGTGCACGTCGTGATCTCATCGTGTCGTAGTTGTCCTCTGTGCATGTGTGTTGTCGGGCTTTTGTCACCATGGCGTTGGCGGAGCCTTCAAGCGGTGTGAGAAAGAGGCATGCCTTAACGCTGGAGAATGCGTTATAAGGGACATAGAAAGTGGGCTGAAGAAGGCGTCAGTGGCAGCCAAATGCAGCGTTTCCGACACAGCCGTGTCAACTATATACAAGAACAATGACAAATTGCGGCAGCAGCTGCAGCAAGATTCGTCTTCCCTGTCACGGAAGAGAATACGTACGTCGAAGTACGAAGACGTGGACGCAGCGCTCTTCAGATAGTTCCGTGAAGTTAGGACTCAGAGCATACCAGTGAGTGGCCCCATGCTCCAACAAAAAGCGAAGTCCCATGGTGCTCTTTTAGGCCACGACGACTTCAACCCACTTAATGAATGGATCCAGCGATTCAAGGATCGCCATGGCATCAGCCGCAAAGTGGTGTGTGGTGAAAGCGGTGATGTCAACGACGAGTTCATCGAAATCTGGCTTCGCTTAAATTTGGAAACCATGCTGTCCACGTATACGGACAGAGACGTATACAATGCCGACGAAGCAGGCGTATTTTACAACCTTCTGCCCAACCGCACTTTGGCGCTGAGAGGCGAAGCCTGCTCTGGCCGCAAGGCCTCAAAAGAGCATACAACTGTGTTCTGCGCTAACATGGATGGAAGCGACAAGCGTCATCTGTATGTCATTGGAAAATAGGCAAGGCCGCGTTGCTTTAAAAAGCGAGAGTGCCTGCCAGTGACATACAAATCCAGCAAAAAGGCTTGGATGACGCAAGACATGTTTACAAACTGGCTTTGCAAGTTCAATGAAGACATGGTGGCAGAGAAGCGACAGATCGTGCTCATTCTCGACAATTGCACAGCCCACAACATCAAGCCAAAGTTGTCTGCAGTCAAGTTTAAAGTTTCTACCTCCCAACACGACTAAAAATGTCAGCTGTTCGACCAGGGTGTCATCGCAACCGTAAGGGCACTTTACAAAAAACGCATCAGTGAAAGAGTTTTGCTGTTTTGCTGCGCATGCAGCAGCAGCCTCTTAAAAGTTAATTTAAGGGGTGCGATTGATATGATTGCCGCTTCGTGGTGGCAGGCAAAAGCCACTACAATAAGCAAGTGCTTCAACAAAGCAGGCTTTGCACGCAATGCAGAGGCTCTTGACGCCAATGAGCCGAGAGACAATGTTGCCAATAAGACGGTGAACACCGACGGTGTGTGGTCCGGCCTCGTTGAAAGCAAGTTCGTTTCTGCCACATGCACCTTCCAAGAATATGTCGGTGCCGGTGAGTCAGAGCTTCCTGTCTGTGAGGAAGCGTGCACGGATGATGCAATCATCGCGGCGGTAACAGAGAGCTTGCAATCAAAGACGAGTCGGACGACGATGTCGACTCGGCACCAGACCCAGATGTCCGGTGCAAAGACACTTTGGAATACCTCAGCAAAGTGAAGATGTACTGCGCAAAGAACAGTTTGCGCTTCAGTGCTTCAGTAAGAAAGTGCTTCAGTGCTTAAGCCTTATAGAGGACGAAATTGTTCGAAGCGCTGTTAAAAAAAATCTCCAGACGAAAATAACAGCGTTCTTCCACTGATGTCGCACTTGTCAGGAGAACTTGGTTTCTGTGCTGTGTTGCGATTGTGTTGCATCTGTGTGTGAGTGAAATATGTAATAAATTGTGTTTGAAGGGTGGGTGGTCCGTTTGACATAGGCAAAAGCCGAAAAAAAGCATGCTTTGGTAATAACGCGGCACCGCTTATAGCACAGATTTTTACAACTCCCGCAACTTACATTATAAGCGGTCTACACTGTAGTTTACCTCGTTGAGGCGTTAAGTATAACATAGGGCCCAACATAGTGGGCAGGCACGTACCCAGGATTTTTTTTCGGAGGGGGGGGGGGGGCCATCTAAGGTAACTTTTCTATGCAAATGAAGGGGGGTATCCTTACTAGTACAAATGTAAATAATGCCCGCCATTTGCCATAAAGACCCGTAAACCCGCAAAAGAGAAATTAAATAAGGTGTATCTCACAGGTAGTACACCTGTGAGATGCACCTCTTTTTACTTGGCAAACAAGGAACGACATCGAATGGGCTCGCGCAGGAAAGAAGCGCAGGAAGAATACTGCCAAGAACGAGTAACCAAAGGAAAGTGCAAAATAAAGATTTCTATCATCATCATCATCAGCCTATTTTATGTCCACTGCAGGCCGAAGGCCTCTCCTTATAAGTGAATCTCATAAATGAATCTCAATAAATATTTTATTAAAAAGCAAAGCACAACTGCACAAAAGACTGCAGCTGTGACCTGCAGAGAAGCTTATAAGCAAACACCTGCTGATGAGATCATTTGATAAGGCTATTTATTCAAGTAACAAATTCCGAACTATGGCCATATATGTAGCTGCACAAGCATCTGCACTCGCAGGCCTCATTGCTTTGGCTCTGTGAGGAACTACTGAGATAAAGTATATGTATGTTACTTAACTCTTTCCGTACCCTGCCCATTGAGCATCGTTAGCTCACTAACGGTGGTTTGAAATGCCGGTTTCAAGACTTTCCGAGCCGCCCACAGAGACACTGCACTATCGGACATGAAGGAGGAGAACTATTCTTTTGTTTTCTAAACAGTTTGCTTTTTCCCCACAAGGCATTAATTTTTTAATGCACTCCGAAGTTTTGTGGCCGTCAAAGTAGAAAGCAAAAATGGCCGCCTCGGGGAGCAACATGCGCGCTTCTAAAGATCATAGATCTCGTGATTCTGCTGCATTTGCGGCTCATTTTATCGGTGGATCGGACAGCAGCGAGTTTGAGGATGCTGTCTTTTCATTGGACTTTGACTCTGAGAGCGACGACGACGCAAGCCAGCCCGGAATATTGGCTGCAGCCCGGCACACCAAACTGTAGTGCTCACACTTAAATTTTTCTAGCGGAAAAGCTATTGAATGAAAAATTTTAATTTTTGGGGGGGATATAATGCCTGTTAGACAGCAATACATTTTGTATATTTCATAATTATTGTTCTATTTTTTTAGTAGATACAAGCGTGTCTTTACAAACTTTGTTGCAATTTTATCCCACAATCTCGATTTTGGCAATTTATATCTCTTTTATGACATGTAGTTAATAAAGCTTTTATGTGTGAAAAGTGCACTCATCCATTTTTTTTTTTTGTTTATGTATTACATAAAATATTGAGTGCAGTAGCTCCTTCAGAAAAAAAATATCTGGCGTAGTTAGAAAGGAAATTATTGTCTATGCATAAAGCACAGCCACTATATGTGCTTTGTCTGTTCTCTTGTTTGCTGCCAAGTAGAGTTTGTAGGTCTCGCCCAAATCCACTGGCAAATTTTTGTTTGCAACATGACCATCATGCAAATGCACACGGATGAAGTCCACAAGGTGGGAACAGCTTTCCGAAAGATAAAGGTGGCTTTACTTTCATTCACATGAAGGTTCACTTCCTGCCTCCCACCATCATATCTCAAAATAGAGTTGACAGTCATTAAGTTTGAGCTACTTCTCCGGCGGTACAGTGCAGTCAGGTTAGGCCACCTATTTCTTTACAATTACTTGGCTATTTTGAGAAAACAAGGCTAGACTCATAAGAGTGAATCTCTGTGTGAATAAAATGAAGTCTGAAAAACTATTATAAAATTATGGAGCACAATTTTGTAAAGTGCAAAGCAAGCTAAATTCACTAGCATAACTTTGCGTCTCACCTCTTCAGCTTGCATCATCTTGAATATGTCTCCAAACTCAGATTTTTCTCCAGTGTTTATTACAATCCCCTGAAAGGTTGTAATAAAAAAAGAAAAGTATTTAGGCATTGTACAGGGTACTTCAGCTAACTTCGGCCAAGACTTCTACAAAAATGTGGCTGACGCAGTAGTGTTCACGGCTCTCTTCGGCAACTCATTTTTTATGATGAAACTGACAAACAGAAAGATCTTATTTTTAGCTAACTTTCAAATGACTTATTTCAGCACAAAGCATTTAATGAAGAAGCTGTAGAATGTATTGAGAAAGATCAGATTAATTCGTTTCCATGAATGGCTGTTAGGGATTTTACTTTTCATAGCTCCAAGAAAAGAGCGTGAGATCGAAAAAAGTACCATGTGACTAAGTGCTTGCACACAGCAACTTTATTACCCTCAAGCATGCTACTAATGAATCACCGTTGTTGCATACAGCATGGCGGATGAATATGCCATTAGTGACAGCAATGGATCAAAGAGCATGTTGTTGGTCAATAGTTTTATCAATAGCGTGAAGATCGACACCCTTTAATCTACAACTAAACAGCGGCACATCTCACACTAATGCTATATTTTGGGGTGTTAATGGAAGTCGTCGTGTTGTCAGCAGCACTGTCTCCTTGTCTCTCTCAGCAGTCACCTTTGGGCCTAGCCCTGCTAGACCTAAACAAATAGAATTGAGATAACTTGCCTGATAAAGTGATGTGGCCATGCTAGGTGACTTAGAAGCGTTTGGGTGCAAGCTAATTGGTACGGGTCATTAATTTTAAACAGCACCAAAAAACACATGGACAAGAAAGAGCACAGGACCAGGAACAGCGCTGGTCCTGTGCTCTTCCTTGTTCATGTGTTTTTTGACGCTGTTCAACATGAATGCCAGCTGAGATTGTGATTAAACGTGCACGGAAACTTATTGACTATGCCAGTGTTTTTGCCACTGACAGAATACACAAGTGCAAGCAGGATGCAACAATGGCGGTCATGCATCTACATAATAGTGGAAGTTTTAAAAATTACTGTGATTGCTTACAGCTTATTGATAGATTCAACGTGCGTGTAACACAGATTGTTAATTCGGAACTAGCTTGAGGATGTGCTTATGTCACTGCATACAAGTGCTTAGTAATATGGTACAATTTCAGATTTTGTGCTCTTTCTTTGGAGCTAGGAAAAATTTTACCCACAAATATTTTTGCAGAAACACTTTGATTGCATCTTTCTCAATATGCTATGCAACTTTTTTCATGAGCATCATGCCTTAGATGCTTTAAATTTTAGGTGATTTATCAAGTCACATGAAGAACACAAGGCCAAAGTGAAACCAGAGCCCCCCAAAATATCACTGCCTGACTACTTGCATGGTAAAAACCCGGGCAGTTCTAACATGACAGAAAATCATAGGAGTACGGAAAAAGAAAAAGAGGCAATGCTAACCCTGCCATTGCCATAACGAACAAGTGTGCCCATAAAGGCCAGGTTGAGCTTCGAGGCAATGCCATTGCCTGCTTTCTCCAGTGGTGCAGTCACCTTGGCAGCTGGTTCAGTTTCACCTGTGAAACTGCTCTCATCAATCATTAGGTCAACAGCCTGCACAGAATTGCAACAAAGCACTTAAATTATGGTTCTGTTATGCCATCTCAGAGATAATTGAAACAAACTGTCACATGTAGCTTGCCGGGCATGTAACTCGTGCACAGATTTCACTGTCTGCAAAGCTTACAAGCATTCCCTCAAATTCATGCAGAAGATCAGAAGTGCTTTACGAAGGATCTCCAAAGCTTCACATATGCAAAAGATCACAAGATAGAGCATCAAAAAATAAATGAAACTGAAGTTACGCAGCCTTGCACGCAAAGCACCTGCATAGTGGAGCAAATATTTTGCATAATAAATGCAACATTAAGATAGACGGTTTCTATATTAATATACTGAAGCAGTCCGGCTCAAGTTGTCAACAATCTGTGGATTTAAATGGCAGCAGGTGCCTTTTGCAACATGCTCACTGCATGTACCACCAAAAAGGTCAAGACAACAATAGTGTCTGAACACAAGAAATGTTACCAACAATATTCTGTTCTATTACTCCAATTCTCACACTTACACATTCCTCACAAATTACAATTCCCACACATTACTCACACTGAATAGTCTGATGTCAGCTGGCACACGATCTCCAACATTAAGAATAACAATATCACCAGGCACGAGATTCTTTGCAAGAAATGTTTCTGCTTGGCCACCTCTTAGGCTGCAAAAGTAGAAAGAATATATATTGCACTATTCACTTAAAACAAACCATAAAAGCTGCAAGTATTAATACTTGTTACAAATACTATACCTACTAGGTGTTCATATCATGAGAAGCCAACAAAGGCACCAAGGAATACATAAGAGAAATTACTTGTACTTACTTATTGAATTTTTAAAAAAAATTAAATTATGGGGTCTTACGTGCGAAAACTACTTTCAGATTATGAGGCACGCCGTAGTGGAGGACTCCGGAAATTTCGACCATCTGGGGTTCTTTAACGTGCACTTAAATCTAAGTACACAGGTGTTTTTGCTTTTCGCATTTCGCCCCCATCGAAATGCGGCCGCCGTGGCCGGGATTCGATCCCACGACCTCGTGCTCAGCAGCCCAACACCATAGCCACTGAGCAACCATGGCGGGTACTAACTGAATTAAAGAAAATGATAGATTAATGGAAATGAAAGTGGATGAAAAAAAAAACAACTTGCCCCAGGTGGGAAATGCTCCCACGTCTTCGCATTATGCAGGTGATGTGAAGACGTGGGATCAAGAGCATCGCAGGCGTAATGCGAAGACATGGGATCGTTCCCCACCTGCGGCAAGTTGTTTTTGCATTCACTTTCATTGCCACTAATTTATCACTTCTTTAGTTCAATTAGTAAGTACAAGTAATTTACCCTATGTTGTCGTTGGTGTCTTTGTTTCTTGCCTTCTTATGATATGATTAATAAAAATCAGGCCCCTTGGTTAATCCCTTTTCTTCGCCTTTACCTACCAGGTGTTGTTTTGTTTAAAGTTTTAGAGATCAACACTAAATCAGTTTAGATTGGTATGCTTTAAAAACCCCACTTCCATTCATTTGGTGGAACAAGGTTACTACAGATGGAAGACGTTATAATGAAGTCACATCCAACATGAAAATACCTTCATCATATCCAATATTCGTTGCAAGCATACATGCTGATAACAGGGGAAAGAAATCCACAATGAGGTCTATGTGAAATAAACGTAAGTGCAATGCCTCTGACGGGTCAGCAAAATGTCTCTGGCAGGTTTTGATGAGCTGTTGGCCAACCAAAACCATGCCGATAAGCGGCCCATGCCGATAAGCGGCCCGGAAAAAATAAATTGCATGCGCTTTGCATCGTCACTAATATGCAACTGTAAAATCAGCATGATCCCATGGGACCTGCATGTTGGCTTGCTAGCAGGCTGTGGATCGTGAAGCTGCTGGCCAATTATCAAGACAATGACACTTAAAGACAATGGACCATAAAGAAACATGGGTTTGTACATTTACAAGGCGTTCGAATGTACTGTTGTGGTACACGATCCAGATGCTGCAATGTAATTATTGCTTTCCCATGCTTTCTATTCAACAAGAATTGCCACTGAATTTTCTCCTGTAAATAATAAATAATGAATATTGCATCAGATGGTTATATTAGCTAATTACCTAATTAGAATACTGATTAGCAGTGAACAACAATACACCGGTATTATCAGCATAGGTTTCATTATATTTAAGAGAAGGCCAATGTTAGTTGGGACACTATGTACTTGCACGTTAAAATCTAAGCATGTTTAGGTACACCCACAAAAATGTTCCTGTTCACCCCCTTTCAGTTACCACAGAATTTGCTTCTTTAATAAAGGGAACAAATAATGGGCTACACTGAGGTGAATCATCCTGTATTAAAGTCAGCACTTCATAATATAAGAATAGTACCTAAAATTACTAAAAATTGACCCTCTTTGCCACAGTAGGGAACATTATAATGCAATCCACTGTCAGCTGTAAGAAAGACATACGGATGTATTAAATATAAACTCACCAATGGCATGTTGGGGGTACTAATTTATTCAACTCTTCGAGCGATTTTTCTGAACGATATTCCTGCATTGGAAAATAATAAGACAGATATACGCAATATGCTCAAGCCCACTGAGAAAAACATCCATTCTTTATTTTTATTACTACAAGACTTCTAAGTTCTCTGACAAAGGTTGAAGCAAATAAACAAGCAAAAGAACACTCGTAATGCTAAAAAATACTATGCAAAAATAAACAGTCACACTGATTTATATTTCTTTTTAACACACACAAAATAAGAAACCTACAATTTCTAAGATATTGCTGCTTGAGGCTAGCAGGTGATGTTTTTCTCCAGTGCAACATTAGAAGTAATTAACAACAATTTATAAGTATAACAGAAGCCTAGAGATTAACAAAGGGTAGAGAATTGTATTTACAATCACAGTTAGTGTTAACAATCGTGAAACTAGAAGGCAAATGCTACATTGAAAAGATGATTGAAATTTTGAGACATGCACAAAGAAAAATATTTGCTGCCGTAATAATGTCAATATGACTGACGAAATGCAATGTCTTGGCACATTTTTAAAGCTCATAATTATAGGTGCATGCAAACAGATCCCTCTAATATAAGGCATCATTAGGTCACGGAGCATAAGTATAGTGTAGCCCACTGCTAAGGAGAACACGCGATTACATGGCACGAGCACATTTCTCTGTGGCAAGCCTGGAAACAGTCGGCCCTGCAGCAAACCACTCCCAGCAGGCGGTGCTTGTTTCTCCCAAAGCAGTGTATTGACACTGCCTCTGCTGCTGCACCCGCAACTATGGTGTTCCCACAGTGCGAGTTACTAAAGGCTGGTATATTGGATTTGTGGCAGATGTGCATCTGAAGCTAGATTTACAACTTTAGAATACTTATCTGATTTTATTTACCCTGTGATTGCTTCAGTCTCAGTTTATTTGTCCCGCTTATTCACTGGAGCGGGAGCAGAAGCTAATGGTTATACAGCCTGATGAAGGCCTCTGCTCCTAATGCACTTGAACACATAGGTGGACGAGCAGAAGCATGTAATAATGATATAGTGATCAAAAATCATCAAGCAAGTACACTGAAAAAAAAAAAAAATATATATATATATATATATATATATATATATATATATATATATATATATATATATATATATATATATATATATATATATATATATATATATATATATATAACCTATGTATGCAAAAATAAAACAGCTTGTTTTAAATCTTTGTGTTGTAAAGACTTCACTCAGCTTTATAATAAATTACTTTGCCTTATGTTACTATTCTTGTCAGTTAACACAGCTTTTCAAGTAAGTTTGTGCATGTGCAGGGTTGGTTACTGTTAGGGTTGGTTGGGGTCGATTATGTATGATGTCCAAAGCAGCACAAGGACTACAAGAGATGCCATAGTGTAATGCAGACCATGCAGGTTAACCAAGCATGGGACACAAA
The DNA here is from genome assembly GCF_050947875.1 of Dermacentor variabilis. Lineage (NCBI taxonomy): Eukaryota > Metazoa > Arthropoda > Arachnida > Ixodida > Ixodidae > Dermacentor > Dermacentor variabilis. The sequence continues at coordinate 185,628,723 of NC_134568.1, read as the reverse complement.
AGCCTTTGCATTCTGTGCCTGGACCCCTGAATGCGACCCTCGACCTCTTGCTCAGCAGTAGAACACTATAATACATCACCACTTCATTCATGTTCAAGCACTGACAGTACTTTAAATTGAACATGATTTGCAGGCTAATCTTTCAGTAATAGATGTCTGGCTAGAGTGTCATATTGATCACTTTTGATCACTTTTTGAATACTGATAAGCTTTAGCTGGCAAAAGTGTGACAGTGATGGCACATGTAATACCCAAAAATGGCAGCTGGTAATACTACGAATTTAGCAAATACACTGCGACCATGGACATTGCTGATAGACAACATGCGAGAAAGGATTACAGGTCTAAGGTGAAGTCAATCACCACCAAGATTGAACTCGCTATATATGGATACCATCTAATTATCACTCGAACCATCTACCTTTCGTTTAGAAGCATAGTAATTGACTGCCATAATACAATGATAAAGGCAATGATTATTCCCATCTTAAATTACCAATATCTTAGCTTGGTCACACATTATTAAAGTTACCACTGCTCATATGAAGAATTAATATGCCCAGTAGCTCCAACCACTGGCTTTTATTTATTCCGTATATCAGAGTATTTGCCAAATGAAGAATGAAGCTGTAAAGTTCTGTATTAACATGCATTAAAAATTGAGGTTATTCCTCATCTATTATTTCACATAGGTCCATTGTACACAACAGGTATAAGGCAAAAGCCATAAATGTATATGCAAAGTTAGTTTTTAACTAGCTTAAGGCTAGTTTCTCTTGCTCTCCAGCCTTAGTACACAATATACAATCGGGAACTCACCTGAACAAAGGCAACTGTCACCACAATAATGATAGCCTATAGGAAAGAGAACAAAATGTAACTTTACTATCTGAGCATACTCAAAAGATATAATATGAAAAAATAATAACAAAAAGGGATAAATAGAAGATGAAAAAAAAGAGCCATGCCAGTTTGATTTTAGACATCACACAGCCCTTATCCTAAATTAACCTTAAGGGTTGTACGACCCATCTTACAACTACAATTTGGTTAACTTCAGTTTATCATGCATACGGTTACAGGAAGCACAGAAACACTGTTTCACTTAGCAGCATATTTTGATGGACTGTGTGCAAATGACAAAATAGTTACAGACACATGCAAATGTCAGAAAATGCTCCCATTAGCACATTCCAGTGAGCTAGCAACACAGTTTCACACTAAAATTACTATAGGTAAATGGGGAGCTGTGTCTGTTTCAGACACTGGTATGGAAGAATGTAGACTTTGTCCTACTTGCTTCAAATGTTTTTGTGGCTCCTTGTATTATGTAGCCTTCTTGAAGCTACTGAACAGTAACACATTTGCTGGAGAGCAATGAGTTTTTGTTAGTCTCTGCAGACTCTTTTCATAATAGTGCAGAAGGAGAAGACCATAATGAATACACAAAAAAGACCAATCATTACTGTTAAATTTTCATACAGATTGTTCCCATTTATGTGCACACTGAAAGTTATGTGACAGACCAACTTTGATATGAATGCTAAACACTTTACTGCTCTGAAGATATGTGAACCATGCACACAATATATGTTGTGAACTTCAAATAACAATAAAAGAAGCCACAATAAAGGTAACACATGAAGCAATGCAATGTTGTAGAGAGATACACGCAATACCTACAATCCTTAATGACTGGAGCACTTCAGCAGCACATTTCCTAATAAAGACTATAGTATGAAACTCTTTGGGTATTGAGAGATTCTTGAGTTGATGGTGTTTTGGATGACCAATGATGAGTGCCTATTTTATTATTTAATTCAGTAAACTGCTCACAGCTGTGCACGAACACAGAAGTGCATGCACACCCTAATTGGACACATTTTGTGCAAAGTTTTGTATGGCTCAGCAAGTATGCTCCGGTATAAGCAATGACGGTTTGCACCATGAAGCTGCAATGTGTACTAGTGAAAACTGCTTTATCACCTTGCTGAGCTCGGTGTTATGAAAGCAGGGCAGATATTAGGAACAAAATAAATAAATGCAAGCAATTTCAAACAGCAATGTGTGCAACCAAGAATCATGCCAACAAGAAAACAATCAATCATGAGCTGTAGCATCACCTGACTGAGAGCACAACAAATTGAAGTGCAGTCAGTTGAGATTTAAGCTGATTGAATGGCTATGCTAGAACACACTGAGCAGAATATGAACAAGCGACTATGTATGTTTCATGTAACTTGAATAAAAAAATTTTTAAAGTTGTTTATTAGATGAAAATGTGACCAATGGCCTACTACTGTAGTAATTTTGGTTATTCACACGAAGTGCTTTAAGCTAATTGAGCTAAATTAAGCAAATTTATAAATATTTGTTTTGGGACATAAGTTCTACTGGAAAAGTTGTCAAGCATGCTCAAGAACACCTAAGAAAGTTTTTTCATGATATCATTTATATGGTTCCTTTTCCCGGGCTCTGAAGAGAGGTTCTAATGGCAGTGCAGGTGCCAGCAAGGCCTTTCCAAAAGGTTGCAGCAGCTGCATGTAGCGTATGAAAAGAACATCCCTATTGCAGAAAAAAGTAAACCATGCTACGTACATCTGCAAAGTATGCTTTAGAATAGAAGACAAAAAAGTCAAATTTAACAATTCTGTTGCAATGGGCAAACACAATAACAGTGAATGGAAAGCTTGTGAGAAAACATAGTTTGTTAAAATATATACTTCAAATGAGAAGCAAACATTTACTGCATAGCAGTTGTACCAACCACAAAAGATAGTTGCTTCTTTGGAGTAATTAAAACGACGACAAAATGTGAATCTACAAGCTACAGGTAAAGAATACTACGCTTGTTAGCATAAATTTCTGCTCGCAAAGATTGACAACAAAACAATGCACATAACTTCCAGTTGGTTGAAGTCCATAAATTGTAGCAATCATATTGTAAAAAAAAAGATCACACAACACATGGAGAATTACGAAAGCCTCCCATTTCATTTGATGCTTTTGCAGTCGACCAGTGCAAAGACCTATAACGTAGTGTACAAGGGCATTTCAGCTTGTCATAAGTTACCACTGACACCTGCCAGAGCTACAAGATAGCCAGAGCTATGGTTCACCTTTGTGCACTGAGCACTTTTCAGCAGTGCTATCATTACTTTATTCACAGATTCAATTTTTGTGGAATATTTCTTTTGTTACTTTCTGTCGGCAGTGATGAGTCAGATCACACACACAAAATAACATGTTTAAAGTGAAGCGGTAGTCACATCAACAACAGTATAGGACAGCACCTCAATAAATTTGAGGTGCTGTTGTACCTGCCAGACCTTTTATTGTACCGTCTCAGCAGTTTCAGAAAAAAAAATATGGCATCGGACTAACAAAAAATAAGAAATGTCAGAACAAAACAAAACGATCACTATCAGGTGGACAATGTGGCAGGCTTGATACATAAACTGAGAATTGCACTTGTAAGTAAAAAAATGAAAGATGAAAACCAACGTAATACTATGTGCAGCAGCTGTTTTAGTTGCCTTCCTGGAAGCTCTGCCAGCTACGCAAAGAGCAGTGTGCTCACAGCTGTTGCAGTAGTAATGGGCGGGGGGGCTTGTGACTGCCAGTGCTTTTGTTTTTTCAATACTATTACTAAATATTTTGCTCCATCGGGATGTCTACAATGATGAAAAGAGTGTCTACACCTAGGATGTCCACAGGGCAACTTGTAGACGTCTCCACCTAGGAAAAGCTTTATTTGTTAAACAGCAAACAGTGCTTATATCAAAAACACAATGCCTGTATAGCATGGTGCATTCACTTACAGCAGTAATGCTGAACGCATCATCAAACTGCTGCATGCAGACACTGACAACTGCAGATGCCAAAAGGAGCACAATGAGTGGATTCTTGAACTGTGGAGAGAAAGAAAGAGACAAGGTGTCCAAAAGTTGGCACAACCAGACATATCAGTAATCTGAACAAGCTATCTACATACAACTAGCTTGGTAGATATCATAATAGCTAAAACATACTGAGTCGCTTTAATGAATTCCACAAGCTGATTGAGTGCTACATTAACTGAACTCAATAAGCTGCCAACACAAAAGCTTTATTAGCAAGTTGTATACTACTGTTGTAAGCAGAACACACACATGCACAGGACTAATGTCTACAAATAGGATGCATCTGCATAACCTATGAAGGAGAAAACAAAACATGGTCCTCGCCATGTTCAATAACTCAGTTTATAACGTGGCTGCCATGCAACAGTAAATCAGTATGCAGCAAGACTTCTCACATGCTACGGCTACAGCACTGGACAATAAGAACTGAATTACATAAATTATTCTACAAATATTCTTGAATTACAGAGACACTATTTGCTCATACATCATTTTGACTGCATTTTATTTTATCCTGTTTAATGCGACGTGAGCAAGTACTGTATGGCATTATTCTCACAAGATAGCTGCACAGCACTAACAATACCTACTTCAATATGTCATGTTGAAATTAAACACTCAGGGATCAAACTATTGTACAAAAACTCCATTTCAGAAAAGAAGACATTTCCCATGACATCATAAGCAGCAAAAGTCAGACTGTGGCTTTTACTGGGTTACACACTGCTTCAACCAGCTGTAAGGCATTAATTGTCACTCTCATTTAAATTTGGCTCTACATTCTAGAAAGTATTCTCATCTTTTTTTCTTCTGCACTTAGCCATGTAGCAACAACAAAATGTGCAGACTTTAATTTTATGTTGATTTTTTAGTGAAGTTAATGTATACACAAAAGCGTACCATCTTTAACATGATAAAATAGAATATCTTGTGAGGAAAAGGGGCACACACCTGGTCTAGGTACTTCTTACATAGTGGCTCTTCCTGGCGCACCTCAAACTCATTGGCCCCGCCGGTGAGGAGACGGCGGTGGGCCTCATGCCAGGACAGGCCCCGGCGGAGGTCTGTGCCGAGCCGCTCAGCCACCACATCAAAGGGCAGCTGGCAGGCCTCCTCAGTGCGCATGCCCTCAGCTGCCCCTTGGGCCAACGGCAGTGCCTCCGAGTCGTCAGAGTCGGAGGCGCCACCTCCACCCGCCTCCTGCATATCACAACGCCCCATGTCCAAGATCGCAAGAGCATACGGAGTCACATGAATGTTACTAGCCATCCGCAAACACTCCATAAGCTGTGGCACTTTTGTCTTGCAACAGTTAAAGTGCTCAATTATGGTGGCGCAGCAACTGACATGGCAGTGCTCAGCTGCAGATTATCAAAGGCACACATTGTGCTTCAGCACTTTCAGTGAAGTGCCATATACCTTTTCAGGTGCTGCATACACAATTGTACTCACTAACTCACTAAGGTATGAATTCTGGAGTTTTACGAGGAAAAACCATGATTCGATTATGAGGCATGCTGCAGTGGGAGACTTTGGATTAATTTTGACCACCAGGGCATCTTTAATGTGCCCCCAATGCACAGGACACTGGCGTTTGCATTTCGTTTCCACCAAAATGCAGCCGCTCCGGCCGGGACTTCATCCTGCAACCTCGTGCTTAGCCACACAACACCATAGCCGCTAAGCCACTGCAGGGGGTTTACACACTAAGATAATGCCTACAATTAAATAATTAAATTATACTTAAAATGTGTTGCATAACTCTTTAAGACATTTCTGAATTGACCTATGCTGCACAATTTATTAAGTAAACTGTTTTAGAGAAAAGAATCGAAACACAGATTTCCTGGGGTTTTCTCATGGCTCCATACAATTCACTACCCAGAAGAACTTTGCTGGCAGTTTGCATTTTTTGGACGTGTTAATCGAAAGAAACGCTCGCTGCCTTGGAAAAGGAGACACCGGGCGATAACTTCACTTGACTTCCGTTCGCCCAGCCTATCACTAGCGCTCAGTTGCCACTTCCCTGACACAGAAAGCCTGGATTGTTTGGTTGAATCAAGATAACCAAGTCTCTGACATGCTAAAAATACCCTGCAACGTTTCCAAGTGCAGATACCCAAAAGTTTCAATTATTCCATGAAACGTCATCCTGGGACGCCTGCTACATCACGTACCGCATCCCAAAGCCTCCGTCGCCATTCCCCATGTCCTTGGAGTGAGTGAGGCCTTAGCACATGTTCTGGGCACCTATTCAGTGCATGTGGCACAATTCCCGCATGCGAGTTGCAGCATTAACTGGTACACGTGAAAGACAAGCTGAAGAAGAAAATGTTTCCAGGTGTGGTACACAGAATAGCCTGCACAACTTGCAAATGTTTACATCAGCGAAAGTGGCAATTTCTGAAAGTGTTTGAAACAACATATGTACATTATCGAAAAGAAGAATGCAACTTGTAATTAACTTGAAGCACGTGGAAGTCTCTAATCATGACATTGACTGGGACAATGCTTCCATAATCTCCAAGGAAAAAAAATTGCATTTCATGGCAGTATCTCCAGTCTTTGGCTATCCAGACACGAAAAATGCTGAATCACAACAATGACCCTCTTAGGACAAGATGCTGAGGTCAGTTTATATTTTGTGACAAAGACTTCTTGAAGATGAAATGTCTTAATACTTGTCAACAACTTTTTGGTCAGCATCCTTCTCTTGCTTTAGAGATGAATTCCTACCTCACCAGGTGAGATCTCATCATATCAATTTCAAAGTTTGAATATGGTTACATAACACAGGGCACACACTATTAAGCTGAGCAAAGTGAAGGCCATAAAGAAGCCAACATCACAGCGGGGACACTTAGCGGATCAAAGGGATTTTCTTTAATTTCAATGACAACTTCTCACTACATCATGAAGCTACAGCTGTGTGTACACAGTTATCCAGCAGTTCTATTATGCGTGACCCATTTCGCCAGAATTCGCTCTGATGTGACAAGGGTGCACAATTGACAGTGCCATGCATTCCTAAGACAGTGCAATGATGATGACATTGCTTTGGGCCTACAGAACAAGGAAGGAAGGATTCATACTGTAATTACTGGGTCAATATCCATCCATTAAAGATTTAAAAAACAAAAACAAATATTGTTACTAGTTTTTTAATATGGTTTTTTTTTCTTCATTTTCTGTTCCTCATTTCTGCCTGCAAGTCTTCAACAAAATGAATAACTCAATTTCTGTTTGCATCTACTACAAGATGCTTATACTGTACTCCGTTCTTGTACATGGCTGACTTCAATGGTGTTCACAGCACACACACACGAGGAAATAAAGGACAGGCAGAGGGTGAAACAGCGCCGACTTCCAACTAATTTTATTTTCATGAAGAACTGAATTTATGCTCTGGTGGAAAGAACACAAGGTTAAACAAAAAGCGACTGATGTGACACATCAACTATCGTGTTTCAAGCATGTGTCCGCAATTGCCTCAAAGCCCCAGCAACATATTCAAATTCATGTTTTAGCAGTGCAGCAGGAGGTGTACCGACAGACATCACCAAGCTTATTTATCATTCCAGCCTCGATAATTTCACTAATTAGCTGGATCATACACTTTGCCATCACTTTGCATTAATTAAAAAGAGGGGCACAACAGCAGTCGCAGCACTGAATGCCCAGATGACCCCGCGTACCTGCATTAGTTGGAAGTCGGCACTTTTTCGCTCACTGCCTGTCCCTTATTTCCTTAGTATGTATGTGATGTGAACACCATCAAAATGAACCATTACCAAATTGGTCAAGCTTCAACACTTCTATACTGACATGGTAGTTTTAGCTGTACTGTAGATTTGAATAGGGTTTTGTTAATCTAATCTAGCTTCAACCATGGAGTCTCCCCAGCATCTAAGTCTAGCCGATGAGACCAATTGCTATAAACCCAGTATTGAGAAGAGCACCACTTTCATTATTTTGACCAGCATCCGCTAGGCACAGCCTTCAGTACCAGTCACACTGCGACAGGTACCAGCTAGTGCGACAGGTAGCTCTCGCATGAGCACACGAGAGATTGCACGAAACGAGTACACAGGGAAAAAAAATAATCGCACCGTAATGTTAAAAAAAAAATGGATGAACAAGCGAATGATCGGTGAACAGCGAAAGGAAGGTAGCATGAAAAACGTTGCAGCTGCGATCCTTCCAAGACCCAACAGCGACTGTCGCACGCCGGTAAGCTCTAAATCGATAGTTTCCGTCAGCGACTCATCGATTAAGCTTTCCTTCATCTGGGTGGGTGACGCAAACGGGTGTCTATATTTACGCCAGCTTACCGTACGGATCAATGCCGTTCCTTGGAGTATGCGGCGGCTTGCAGCCCACGGCTTGGCCACAAATTTTCGCTTGCGAAAAGACACATCTGCTAATGATTCGCTCATACTGAAACCGTCCAAAGCAGAAGTCGGGAAAGTCGGGTCGCGTATGGTCAATTCGCCGGTACCATAATTTGTGATGGTGTTAGATCAAGGTAAAAATATATCTAGGTATCAATCGTACTTGGGCACCCTATTAACACCTTCCTTCGAGGGGACATTGCCTTCAGTTTGGATAACGTGGAGAAAGTGGCGAACCAGCTTCAACACGAGCCAAGACAGCGCGTACTGGCACGTGTGCACGAGCATTGCAGTACAGTACTTTCTTTACCTGTGCCGGGCCGGCTGTGCGGTTCAGAAGACGCGACAACTTCCCCACACGCCTATATATCGTCAAACAGCGAACACACCGAAAGTGTTTAATCTCCAATGATTTCCGTCTTCAAATGGCCACCATGCTACAACCAGAAAATGTACCTGCTATCTACGACAACCGCGGCTGGCGCAACCGAAACATGCCTCAGGTAGAGCAAAACCACATTGGCTGTTTTTATTCAGCCACTGGCCACTGCTCAAGAGGCAGCAGCCAATTAGACATTCTGCGCAGGACATGACGTAGCATGGTGGGTCAAACGAGCACTACCATAGGCAACGATTCGTTAAAAAAAAAGAGCAAGGTTGAGAAACCGGAAAGAATTGCCTATGTTACCAATAAAGTATACAACAGCTCACCGAAAGGCTATGCTGTGCGTTTTGCCTCGTTGGCGATCCCTGGCGATGAACTTCCGTAGGAAGCTTTTCGTAGTTTGTCTTCATGCCGTATTTGCAGTTCCTGTTCTTATTTTTGTTTGCTGTTTCTATTTGCAACAGCTTATGTTACATGTGCGGTGTGTTTAAGGCAACACACACTCTGGGGTAGGCGAAGACGCACTGCATGCATACGGTTTGAGCATGACGCTCAAACCCAGCAACGCAGAGATGGCACTGCTGTACGCACCATCCGGACAACGTACAGCACGCAGAGGCGATCCAGATGTATTGCCATAGAATAAAGAACAAACTTGTATTGCCTTCTCAAATCTCAAACGACGCTTGAAAAAAAAAGGAAAATGCCGGAGTGACATAAGTTGTTTGCGTAGTGTGTTGAAGTGCACGGTTAGTTTGCGGTTTCGTATGAAATAAAAGTAGTTCGGAGCTTCATGCAGGCATGATGCTCTGTATATTTGCACATACCGTGGCTACCGATCTATCCACGTACAGTTTTAATATTATTTGTAAATGCATTTTAACATACTATTTCCCGGAGCCGATGTAAAATAACACGTTTCCTTTCTCTTTCCCAGTTTATATGCAGGAAGTGATTTGAAGCCTCTAACTACAGATTTTTTCCCATTAGAAGCTGGCTAAAGTTGGCGGCAGTCTGCTTGCGATCGCGCTCTGTATTCGAGCTGTTTGAACTTTCTCACAATTTATTTTTGAACGGAGGAACAGAGTGTCGCGTGTTCATTAATCTCGAGATCATCAAAGGCGAGCCCGTTCACGTCAGGTAGCTATATGTGCTATTTGCGCTCAATTCGCGATACCAAAGCTGCGGCCAGTGTTAGCGACTTTGATGCTGAGATACAGCCCGTATTTGACAGCCGTGACCTTATACTCGCACTACACAGTTTGCAGTTATGTCTGAAAGTTCCTACATAATTATGTGAAAGCCTTCATTGCGACTATGGCGGCGGATGAATATTATACGTTTTCTCAGAGTGACCTGCCAGCTTCAAGTTTCGGACTTATTGAGGAAATTCGGAGGCAAGGGAAGCTATGTGACATCACACTCAAGGTGAATACCTTGTATTCATTGCTTTTATATAATGAGTGCTTCGAAAAAGGCAAAACTTCGCCCTGTTTGGTTACCTAGGTCGACGATGAAATCTTCACTGCACATAGGATTGTCCTGGCTTCCACAATTCCCTACTTTTACGCTATGTTCATGCACGATATGATGGAAAGCAAGCAAAAGGAGATCACCATTCGTGGCATTGAGGCCTCGTAAGTTAATATTTCATCTGTGCGTGCGAGAAACACACATTCCGTTTTGTATTTCAGGGCACTGGAAGCTCTCATTAATTTTGCGTATAGCGGCAAGGTGAATATCACAGCCACAAACGTGCAGTCTTTGCTAGTTGGCGCCTCATTTCTGCAGCTGCTAAAAGTGAGGGAGGCCTGTTCAGAGTTCCTTGTTAAAAGGTAAGTCTTGCTATCTTAAATCTGAGCTGAATATATACGCATCGTTGACGTTTGCCTTAAGACTTCCACGTTAACCTATTACTGTTTATTTTGCGCAGGCTTCATCCTAACAATGTGTTGGGCATACGTTCATTTGCGGACACACTTGGCTGCCCTGCCCTGGTCGAGGCCACTAATAAATTCATTCAGAAGCACTTTCTGGACGTTTGCCAGTCAGATGAATTCCTTTCACTCCCCCTGCAAGATGCTATTGAAATCATTGGTTGGGATCAGCTCTACGTCGTGTCTGAGGAGCAGGTACTGCTTTTTTTGTTTCTGGGTTGAAAAAAATTCTTGAATGGCGTATTTGTTCGGGTGACATTTGCACACCAGATGAAATAAAAGGCAATGCTTCAATAGCATGTTCTGCTTTGCATGCTGTTGAGGATTTGCCCCCTTTGAAATCCTACATGTGTCTCAAGATGACCATAATGGACATTTAATTTTATTTACTGTCTTACTTGCAGTATCCCATTAATATTTCTAATCTTTTCGTGGGATAAGGTTTTACCTGAGTGGCAGTGTTGAAATGGTCGGTGAGCGCGTGCAAACTGGCTCTGCTAGCATGTTATCTGTTGCAAGTCTTCGCACAGGTAGCTTTTATCAGGAATTGTATGTTTACGAAAGGAAGCTTGAGCAGTTGCCAGACAACATAATCAAGCAGGACATTTCCTTAGTGCACTGACCATATATTTTCCTTCATAATTGCTTTACTTTTCATTGGTTACCAGCCACACAGGTTTTATCACATTTGCATTTTCTGCATTCTCTGTGCATCATTCCAAATAAACATTGTTGCATGTTTATGCATGTATGCAGTAAAGTGGATGATGAGGAAAGCAGAATGGATTGTGATGTGTGAAAACAAATAAATTCTGCTAAGGGAAGGCAGGAACATCATAATACATACACTATACAACTTGTCATTGGATGACTAGTAAACTGCTACAGTAGCATGCTGTAATCTGTGTCATACCGCTTTTAATGGTAGTAGCCATTATGTGGCAGGTTTCTTGGCAGGTCATCGCTGTGATGAAGCCTTGACCAGCAGCAGATGTGTTGCTTTTACCAAAATCATTCAAAGCTGCTGAGACTCATGTGATCGCCTCTTTATTTCTAAATTGCCATTCAGCAAATTGCACCATAAAGAATGTCACTACCTGCATATTCACAGAGTAACTAGTGTTGCTTGTGAAACGTGTGGTATAGCTTTACAGTGGTGTCCATCTATCCTTACACCAAAGTAGGACTGAGTAGGGTGGTCAAGTGATTGCTATTATAAAATGTGTAATACTTCCAGAGGAAGTTTCTTTTTGAATGACGTTCACAGAACCAGGTTACAAGATTTGTCCGTAAGGTGAAAACAAAAGGGAGTGATTTTCAAAGCTTGGTGTGCACGACAAACAATACCTAAAAAGTACCCTGAGCCCACGGTTACTACAACGAACTGAAAAGCAACTGTGGCTCATAAGGTGGTGTCTCACATTCTCTTATCAAGAAAGTGAGAGTGTCATTAATATTTTCTCATACTCCTAAGGTACTCGCTAAAGTGCAAGAATGTGCAAAACAAATGTTTTAAATGTTTTGGAGGAGTACTGACATATATTCAAAATTGTAGAAATTGTACTGCATGCTTCCTGCACGTAAAAGGATGAGAACGAATATGAAGATTGGGAAACACTGATAAAGAAAACTTTCAGTTGGTAATAACGTTAGTCTCGAAATTCTGAACCTGGCACCATCGACGTTATCGTGGTGTCGTAACACACCAAAATTTGCTGACCTGTAGGCATAAAGATATCTCTGATATTGTTGCTCATTAAAAATAAACAAGAGTGCTGTGCATGTTTTTGTCCCTGCGCTCACTAGTGGCAACTGCAGTGATCGCAGTAACGGAGTGAGCCATTTTATCATGAAGTCCTGACACAACGTATTTGCCTCCTAGCTACCAAAACCGAAATTAGTTGGTGGAAACAAATATTTATAGTAAATTCTATAGGGCGCTCTGATGCTTGCAAGTATTTCTTTACTGGGGTTTAGTCCTTCATTTGCCAGAAGAAAAGAAAAAAAGTCAAAATTGTCATGTCAAGACACCTAAATTAAAAACTGAAAAGTCTGGCATAATGAAAGATTTAAAGCTCACTAGTGTGTGAAGGAAAAGCAGTGTATTTTATTCCATTCTGCTGACATGCAATGGGACACCCTTGTCACTCATCATCCTTGATTCTTTCATGCAGAACTTCATTGTGTTGAGCCTAGGGTGAAGCACAATGTGCTGATGCAACTGGGATACTTAATGCTGGCTACCATGATCTACTGCTTTTGACTGGCATAGAGAATTTGACAATTCTATCTGCAGTAGGTACAGTACTGCTTGGCATTATATTAAAACAAATTAAAAATGCCATTTCTTAAACAGGAAATTTGTTTCAGGATTGCCATCATACTTAAAAAATTTCTTGCCACATGAAACTGGGCTCAGTGCATCCATTTCTTTTCTTGTCAAATGGTGCAGTTGGTGTTATTTGCCAACTGTTGAGAACTTGCTTTTTCTGTACTCTTTTCTTTGTCAGGTATGGAGCAGACACTGAGTTACATCACACTGTTAAAAGCACACATATTTTATGCGTTGTCATCAGAACAAAATTTTCACTCGTCAGCAGTTTATTACTTTGGCGACATATAAAGTGCACGAAAGGCTACCTGATTGTTTATAACCCTCTCATGCTTGTAACAACTTATAATGCACCGTGTGCATGTAACACTTGAGCTCGCTTTTTCACATGTTCCATTCACAGAAACTACATTCTGTCAGGGGATGCTAATTCAGTGCTCTATATGTGCACAGTGCTTGAAAACCACATTTAGTTGCAAGTACAGCAAGCCATGCCTGAGTGGTTCACCTTGCAATTTTTTTTGTGCCAATTGCTAAAGGAAGGTGATTATAGCAACCAGTGTTAAGTTTTTCATATGTATTTAGCACAGCATGGCTCATCTATGTTCACTGACATCGGGTTCTGCACAAAGGAACCAAGGAGGGTGAGTGAGGAGGGTTCTTTTGCCCAGCCTTTCATGCCCTGCGTGTAGATTCGAAGTTGGGCATGGCAAGAACACTAATGTTTCAGCGAATATCGTTACAGATTGGTACCTTAGAAAATGAGGGAGCTGATGCTGTTTTGACATAGCACACAACCTTGTCTTTACTTTCAATATGTTATGTAAATTTGGCAATGCCTTTATGCTTATATGCCACCACCTACAGAGCTCACACCTGTATCAGTGGGTTACCAGAGGATCCTACCCTTCAGCAGCCTTTAGCTGTTGTGCTCAAGTTGTGCATCAGGTGCACTAATGCAGCTGATTGCCATCGCTAGCATGGACATGCACCAAGACCTTTATGCCCAGCTTGTGGATACTGCTGTGAAATGTTTGAGCAATTGTTTTTACAATTCCAGACTTTCAACGGTTGTCATTCTGTGTTCGTCAGCAAATCTCAACAGCTGGATCTTTCACACTCTTTGCTCACTGACTTTTTATTGCCAAAGGGTTAAGCTTCAAGCTAATACGAGGCCTGCACACTCGACTTGAATATCTAGTGATCGTTCACTGTCTGCATGTATTGTATTTTGCTGTGCTTTTTTCTCCTATTCAAGTGGTTGTGCTTCATGCACCTGAAATTGCCAGCCAGCATTTCTTTCTATTTTGTGTTGTGTTTATGTTTCCGTGAAATAATAAGGGCTATACATTTTCAATAGCTGAAACTGTAGGGTACCACCACAGTAGTCTATGAAGAAAAATAACACATCTGCCCATTGCATAGTGCATGGCTTAGTAGCTAGTAGTTTATGTAATTTTTATTTCTGGGATTCACATTTTAGCCACCCAGCAATGAGCAGTGCTGGCATAAGAACTCTGCACTTGCATTTCGTTCCTTTGCAGGTGTTTGAAGCAGTGATGTCATGGGTGCTATATGATCGTGAAAGCCGGGGCTCTCTACTGCCGGAGGTGCTGGCACATGTTCGATTGCCGCTGCTGAGCCCCCAGTTTCTGGCAGACCGGGTGGCTGCAGAGCCCTTAGTGCGTGGTTGTCACCGATGTCGTGACCTACTAGATGAGGCACGTGACTATTTACTCATGCCTGAGCGCCGGCCATTGTTGCAGGGATTTCGCACTCGACCTCGCTGCTGCCCAGATGTGGCAGGCCACATCTATGCTGTCGGTGGTCTCACTAAAGCAGGTCAGTTCCACTACATTAAGTGCAATGGCTCACAATGCATAAGTGCAGAAAAACCACAAAGGGTTGGCTTAACTGTCATGTCAACACCCTGTTTCTAGATTTTTGGGGTGGAAAGCATCTGTTTGAAGATGTATGCTCACAGCTTTTTAGCTGGTGCAGTTTGTGATAAGTAGCTATAGAATTAAGTCGATATCCACCATAGTGTTTATCTATGGTAGATAAACACTCTTTTTATTTTAATACATATTTTATACTTTGGTTCGACTGAAAACTTACTCAGCTTTAAAAAAGGTCAATTTTATCTCCAACATAATGTGCTACAGGCACTTAGGAGCATGAGTGGGTTGCAAACAACCAGGCGGCATTCCGTACTCTCTTTATGTTGCTGCAGTACCTTGTTGCTGCTTATTGAAGGTTTAAGTTCTGATAATATGCATTTTAACTAATTAGCAGGAAGAGATGAGAAATCAGAGCTCACATATGTATGTAAGCACAGAGGACTACATGGATGAGAGTCATGATGATAAACTGAAAACCTTTAAATGGCCATGTAACATAACCTAAATTCTAGAGTGTGTTACGTGGGAACTACAGAGGTTCAAAAGGTGAAGTTTTTGCCATAAAAATTCAGTTTTAGTCGACAAGCTTCCGGCTGATCATCAACCTTAAAAGATATCCGTAAACAGATCAAAGTGCGCTTTGTGATGCACCTTTATGGTCTGCATCAGTACCATGCGGAGATAGCACAGTGTGTACAACGTCGCTGTGTCTGACGAGGTGTGCACTTAAGGAGGAGGGTGTGGACCCTGCACATATAATTCAAAAAGAAAAAAAGGGGAAGAAACTTAGGCATGCAGTCGTTACACATGAATATTGAAATGGAGCCTCTTGCTTCGTGTCTGAAGCCATGGTTTGGTAGATGCTGTGCCTTCGAACATTTTCTTTGATAAACTACTGTACATACGCTGTCAACAGGTTTTTCATGTCCTGACATTCTATTTTAATGTGATTGATTTCATTTTCCTTTCATTATTCGCTCTGACAAAGTTGCACCATGATGTTATTGCCAGGATCAGCCACTTTGTGCGTCGAATTATAAGGGGAATGGCAAATGAAAATGGATTGTTACTGTGACCTCCTTCTAATGATCCCTTTCATTTTCCGTTCTTTTTGCACTTAGTCATTGGCTCGGATGTGCCTCAGGTGCCTCTGTGGCACCAGTGTCACTGTGTTAGGATTGGTCACAGTATGCAACGCACAATAAAAGAAGAATGCAATATGAAATAGACTGTTAATAAATACAGGCCCTGCTCTTGCGCTTTCAGCATTCATTCATCCTATCAGCATTTCTTTGTGTGCCATTGGAGCACCATCCTTTTGCAATTTATTGCAGGCCTTTGCATTAGCTTCAGCTTGTACACTACTAACTTAATGCAGGAGTTCTCTCCCCTTCCTGCAACGGGCAATATTTGCCATGAGAGCGGACAATTTTTATAACAAAGTAATAGATATAACTAAGTAATTTTGACTCTGCCTAAATTACTTTGTTATAAACCTCAATATAATGAGGTTTATAAAAACCTCGATATAACGAACTCAGGGAAATTGTCACTTTACCTTGTACTGAAATTCGACCTTTTACGCAAACGAGTACAGCTGCCAGTGTATTTTTCTTACATGGAAGGGGCTGAAAAATATTTTAAAATATTGGGTATTCGGAAAAAGTAAACTTAAATGCAAAAAAAAAACGAAATTTGAACTAGAGTGTTGAAAACCGAAGGTACAGTTGCATGTGGGATATTTTCACATCGGTGGTGCAAGTGAAGCCTGTGAAGCATTGACATCCTCACCACCGCCACAGCTGGTAGTGTCGCCTGCAGAGGGACGATGCTATCACTGAAACCCCCACCCTGCGCTCGCGGGAAGACATTTTCCTGTAGCAAATTTTGAGAATTGAAACTCCTGTGAAAAGCAATAAAAATATAATAATCCCTAAATACATGGGATAATTACACAGAGAATGTGAATACAATGGGTTGAATGTCTTCTACAAAAGATTGGTAATCTGATACTTGAGAAAAAGGTCACTCACTCAGTGTCCGAGTCATTCTCGCTGGACACACTTGCATTAGATTCGATCGCATATGCTTCTACATTCAAATGTGAATATGTGTAGACAAGTTTTCGAACACGTTTACTTGTGAGCCTGTTGTGAAGCTTGTTAGGAAAATTTCTAAATAAAGACCAGTTTTATTCACAGTTGGCAGGTGGTGAAGGTGTCTGCGTCAAAGGCCTTGCCACCAGGTTGACAGTCTCGGAAGAGAACAGCAGTTTACGATAGGTAGCGAGGCACTGGAAGTGGTAAGGGAATACATCTACTTAGGGCAGGTACTGACCGGATCCGGATCATGAGACTGAAATAATAAGAAGAATAAGAATGGGCTGGGGTGCGTTTGGGAGGCATTCTCAGATCATGAACAGCAGGTTGCCATTATCCCTCATAAGAAAAGTGTGTAACAGCTGTGTCTTACCAGTACTCGCGTACGGGGCAGAAACCTGGAGGCTTACGAAAAGGGTTCTACTTAAATTGAGGACGACGCAACGAGCTATGGAAAGAAGAATGATGGGTGCAACGCTAAGGGATAAGAAAAGAACATATTGGGTTAGGGAACAAATGCGAGGTAATGACATCTTAGTTGAAATCAAGAAAAAGAAATGGGCGTGGGCAGGACATGTAATGAGGAGGGAATATAACCGATGGTCATTAAGGGTTACAGACTGGATTCCAAGGGAAGGGAAGTGTAGCAGGGGACAGCAGAAAGTTAGGTGGGCGGATGAGATTAAGTTTGCAGGGACAACATGGCCACAATTAGTACATGACCGGGGTAGTTGGGAGAAGTATGGGAGAGGCCTTTGCCCTGCAGTGGGCATAACCAGGCTGATGATGATGATGAACAGTGGTGTGGCCTTGTATGTGGATGTTTGCTGTAGGTGAGCCGAGGAGGTGGGGGTTCTTTCTAGGGGAAACCATGAAAAGTTCAGATTTTTGTGGAGCACATCGGAGCCCATAGGACTTGACGTAATCATTGACCATGCCGGCTGCCATTTGCAGGCAATCCTCGATTTCTCCTAGGGATACCATGCCTGACCAGATGTTAATATCATCAGCATATGTGCCTCATAATCATATCTTGGGTTTGGCACATAAAACCCCAGAATTCAGTCATCAGCATATAAGCTGTGATGTATGCCCGAAATGGATCCCAATAAAGGAGGGATTCCAATGAGTGATGAGTGATGAGAGAGGGAGCGTAAACTTAATTTTGAAATCAATAAGGTTTGAGTCTGGCGTCTTTTTAGTGGCTTTGGGCATGCGGTTCCGAGACCTTGTCTCGAAGCGGCTTCCTCGGCTCGCTGGACGGCCCAGAGTTGTGCTGTCAGGTTCGAGTTGAGCAGTGTGGTCTTCCACTGCGAGCGTAGGCTGGCCGTGGAAGAGACGGAGGGGTCAGCACTGCCCGACTTGTTTGTTAAGTGCTGACATTCCCATAACATGTGATTAAGTGTGGCAACCTTGCCACATGATGTGCATCTGTTTGTAATGTACATGTCTGGATACATGGCGTGCATGAGTTTCTGTAAGAATCTGTTTGTAATTGTCTGAAGTGTACTGCTTGCATCCTGTCTAACCTAGCATGAGGGAATGGGCATACGCATCTTTGTAACTGGTAGTGTGTCGTGATGTTGTGGAACCTGGTCATACGATCCTCCCACGCCCAGACGTTTGCAGTACCCCGCGGGGGCTCTTTCTCCGATGATGCTTGGTGAGTGAGGCCTCGAGCAACGCGGTGAGCCGCTTCGTTGGGGGTGCTCAATCTGGTTTGTGCCGGGATCCATAGCAAATGCCTTTGGTTATCGAAGTCAGCCTCTCCGTGGTGTATGGGATGTCGCTGGAGTATGTGATTCGCCTCTTGCGAGATGTGCCCATTTGCAAAATGTGAATTGGTATTTGCAAATTGCAGATCACATATATCGCTTTGGTTTGTGCGATGGCCAGTGCTATGGCTGCTTCCTCTGCCGCTTCGGCATGTGCCGTGTGCACGGTGACGCTCATGAGGTGGTTGCCTCTGTGGCTAGTAACTTCCGCCGCGAAACTCTTCCTGTCTCGATAACGGGCTGCGTCAGTGAAGACCGCCTCCTTGTTGTTGGAGTAACTTTGGTTCATGTGTTGTGCCCTGGCTTTACGTCTCCTCGTGTGGTGTTGGGGGTGCACGTTGTGAGGCAATGGGGGTACACATAATTGCTCGCGTATGGTTCTAGGAATTTCTACTTTGATGCCGTGCTGCGTGTGGTACGTGATGCCGAGCTTTTCGAGCACGTGTCTGCCCGGGCAGGTCTTGGATAGGCACTCGAGTTGGGACACTTGTTGCGCCTCCACGAGTTCCTCAAGCGTATTGTGTAAGCCTTTGGTATCACCTGGAAGACGGCACACATCATGATAATCACGGAGGGTTATACATAGAGTGATGAGAGAACGAGACAGCTTTTATCTTTCAAGGAAAGTATTGTGCTAGCTATAGACGGTGGGAATTTTGCCCTCGGGCTTTTCGTTGACTTCAGGAAAGCGTTTGATCGCCTCAATCATGATATTCTTATATCTAAGCTTTCAGTGTATGGAGTTCATGGCAATCCATCACCTTTGTTGTGCCATCCTACGAGCACCATGTGGCTACCACAAGGCGACAGGAGGTGCCATACTACATGCACCACGTGGCTACCACGAGGCGACGGGAGCTCCCACTTCTCCGCGATGAATCAAGAATTCGACACAGGAGGCGACTTCAAGAAGTTCCCAGCCATCTCCGCCACGAATCAAGAATTCGACGCGGGTGACGTCATCACCTTGCCCCGCCTGGTTCCTGCCGACGGGAACTCGTCCAAACTGGTTCCTGCCAATTAGGGGTCGCCGAAGGGATTAAGGGAGATCCAGCCCATTGTGAAGAGACAGAGAGAGTCGCTTCCAGCCACCCAGTCTAAAGCCCCTCCATACACGTTTCCGCCGACCAGGTTAAGTACCGCCAACCTGCCCTCCTCCTCCACGCCCCTCTCCCACTCACCCCCTTAGCTTCCGGCAGCAAGCGGAACATACGTAGCTGTAGCTTCCTGTTCCGAGTGGAAGTGACGCTTTGTTCTTTAGCATTGTTTACTTTCGCGTCGCTGGAAAGGCTTTAATTGCACAAGCTGCGGTTGAAACTGTGAATTTGATTCCATCAAAGAACCACCGCCTACTGTAACCAGTGATCTGCTCGTGTTCGCTGCTTCGCGTCAACCTGCGACGGGTTGTGGCACGAGTGACAACGTATACAGTGGAATGTAGTGCCTAGGCGCTTGGAGACCACTGCCGTTTTTCGTGCATTTGGAAAACAGCGACCGCGAACTACTACTTCAGCGGAATACACAGTTTGTCCACTTTGCATTCTTCTTATGGTGACTGCCACAGCTCTGCTAAGCACGTGCGGGCGTCTCACCATCATCCAACAGCAGTCAACGCGGAAATTCCTGCAGCGCAACTCCAGGAAGCGGAAATGCCGGAACCGGAAATTTTTAAACCAGAAATGCCGGAAGCGGAAATACCGGAGCCGGATTTGGTGTGAGGGGAAAAGGCGGCGCACAACAAAGGTTGTCTCTACTTAAGAAAGCGGCGGTGGCGCGTGGATGTAGGGGCTTTAGCCCAGTCGGTCTGATGCGCTCTTACTGTTACCTGTACGCTATCATCCACTATCTGTAAATATTGTATAAAGTTTTTCATTT
This sequence comes from Dermacentor variabilis, assembly GCF_050947875.1. Taxonomy (NCBI): domain Eukaryota; kingdom Metazoa; phylum Arthropoda; class Arachnida; order Ixodida; family Ixodidae; genus Dermacentor; species Dermacentor variabilis. Next base: position 185,608,126 of record NC_134568.1, on the reverse strand, counting down.
CTTCTTTGTGTCGTGTCCGCTGCCGGAAAGGTGATGCGAGCAAAAGACTGACGCCACTTCGATGTAGCCACGAGCTCAAAAAGCCCTGTGTTTATTAGACAGCCGCTTTTTATCCCTTTTTCTCAATGACGTCACAGCCTGTGCACACGAGTGCTTGGACAGATCAAAGATAACCTATAACACTACATCTACCCTGTTTTTTTTTTTTACAACACAGAAAACAAATGAACCACAAAACAACCAAACAGTATGAAATATACAAATAGGATCAGTATGCATTGCGAATCGCAACAGCACCGAGTTGCAGTATGCATCTCTCAAGTGTAGCCATATAGCTTTGGCGGCCTTATTTCTCGACCATAGCGGGTCATATAACCACCAGGTCTCCCATCCTCATATGGGGCAGCAGCCGGCGTTGAATTAAGGGGAGACACGGGTCTTCTGGCCAAAAAAATCTTTAAAAAATTGACTTTTTGTAACAATTTTTTTCGCAATCTAGACGTCCTAGAGAAGCTATTGCTGCTATAATAATTCGTTCTGATGAGTACTTATTTTGTTATTGCGCTATAAAGTCAGCTTCATCACCGCTATCGCACGCAAAATGCCCCTTGAAAAGAGGCGAATTCAATGCCTTCGTCTACGCCAACCGTTACCCGCAGCGCGGCCATTTTGGAATCATTCGAAAGCCGGATTCTTCTACATTTCGTTTTTAGTGGGAAAAGGGCACCAAGTCTGGCTACTATCAAGGGACATGCTTTTGAAAAAAGGGGAATACTCGCACGGCATTGGCGCCTTTGTACCACGTGGGGTAAATCCTGATCTCTGATTGGACGACCGGGAGTTTCATTTCTCCGACAATGTGAGACGCCATGTTAGACGTGGTTTTCACGCAGTCTAGTGCGCCGTAGCAACGCGAAGATGGCTGGCAGTCGACGGAAGTTTGCCACGGCGCATACTTTCGGGAAAAAACGCAAGTGACGTTCTCGGATAGCCAAGTGGCATCGGATGAATCGGCAGTGACGGCAACCAGCACAGCGACATGTGCCAGCGAGCGAACGGCAGCTACCAAAGTTATGGCTGCGCGCACGACGCCTGTGGCCAGCAACACGTCGAGGGCAATGCACGTCGACACGCTTCTCATCACAGAAGCCAAACAAGTGGCAATTGAATGTCGCGCAGAGGAGGAACGACAGAAGCTGTCTTCGTTATCAGCTACCCGCCGAAAGCAGTTACTTATTGGAGATTCCCCGGAAGTGGCGGCGAGCGGGACCGCGTTTACGATTCTAAGCCTAGTGGCTCTAAAACGCCTACTTCGGTGCGTGAAATGCGAATTCTGCCGTGGCCCTTTGAACGTGTTAAAGGGCGACTGGGAATATGAAGTGGCCGTGAAACTAGTGGTGAACTGTGCCATTTGCGACGACATAAGCACCGGATGGAGCTCATCAAGAAGAGGGGAATACAGGCTGAAGAAGACCAGCACCGGTTAGTGGCGTCTGACAAGAAGCACGCCAGAGCAGAAAAGTTCATGCATGCCATAAAGAAGAGGCGCATGAAAGAGAGCGATGGTGATTATGTGCCTGGTGGCTTCTAGTGCAAGATGGACTTGGAATTTCTTGCTGTAATTGCTAAGAATAAATCTAGATCATGTCCTGGAACTTTGTTTTGCGTTTTCTCAAAAGCTGCATTTCTCCTATGACACATGCTGTTGCCCACAGTATCTTTTGATGTAATAGTCCGATTTCAATTATTCTTGTAGCATTCGAAAGCTTATGAGTTACTACACACAATAAAACTAATAAAATATGATATACCTTATGCTAGAATATTTTATGTGGCAATACAACAGATAAGAATTTTGAGCTTCATAACCACCACATTAGATAGGGCAATAACTTTTGTAACAATAGAGCTAAAATTACAGTGATAGTCTAATTGTGATCTCCGATTGTTCTAGAATGTGTACATATAAATTTTTCTCTGATATTCAGTGGTAAAATTGTTGAAAAGTTGGGCAAATTGATTTTCAGAAGGTATTAATTATCTCAAAAACTGCTTAAAATAGGAAAAAATAGATTGCATATAGGCTTCTAGCAGGCTAAAGTATACATTACCTGAAAATTTCATTTGTATATGACAGGAATTTAAAAAAAAATCAAACACCAGTGTCTCCCCTTAAGCGCAGAAGGCTCTGCCAGGGCCTTGTTTTCCTCGGATTGGCCTGCAGCATCCGGAGTCACAGGAAAGTCATAGGACTGGTGATGCGCGCTGATTCGCTCGCTGTACTGGGCCAATGTGCGTCTGTTTCTCTCAAGTTCAACCCTGTGGTCTGTTCGCACCCGATAAGACAGAGGCCGCATTGCTGGACTCAACACATTTGCTGGAATTTTATCTTTTATCCATACCCGGTTTCCTGGGGCGAGTAGCGGTAGCTGTGTTACCGCATGGCAGCGGTCTTAGTCGAGTTTTTGCTTATTCCGCACTGTCTTGTCTTTGTATCAGAGGCTCCTGAGACGACTCGTCATTGATGGTACTAGCTTTTTCGAGTGCACAGGAAGTGTAGAGCGCAACCGTCGGCCCATCAATAGCTGGGCTGGGCTTGTACCCTACAGACCTGGGGAGTCCCTATAAGCTAGGAGGGCCAGGTAAGGGTCAACTAATTTTTCCAACATCCGTTTTACCGTCTGCACTGTGCGTTTGGCCGCTCCATTTGACTGCGGTTACCTGGGGCTAGACGTAATGTGATGGAAGCCATAACTTGTCGCAAACAATGCAAATTCTGCAGAAGCGAATTGAGGATTGTTGTCTTGAGGAACATTGGAAGCCTTCTACATCAAGAAAGCGGGTCCGAACTGTGTTAGTGACACACATCGGTTTTCCTTTACGAGGCTGAGCTGAAGTTTCTATCGCGCCTACTCTGATAAGACTTTTTACTCCATGTTGCCTTGTACGCATGCGTGTGCGCGGTTTTATGGAGGGCTATATATGTCGAGTGCTTTCACCCTCATTAAACAGTTGAAGCAGCGCCCGTGGTGTCATCTTTCTTGTGTGTGTTGTTTTGGCGCAAAATCTTTTTAGTATGCAAGATCACCAACTAGCCCAGCAGTTAACTCTTCTATAGTTACAGGCAGTTATACATAAGGGTACAATGGGTATGACATATACTTGGCAGAGCAGAAGGTGCAGAGCACTGCACTCTCATCCAGAACCCCCATGAGGGGTTATGAGCTTAATTTTAAAACCTTCATTGCTCCTCTGAAACCACATCATGACAAATCAAAACTTTTCGTTCAAATCATTGGTTAAACTGTGATCTAGAATGAACAAAATTACCTCCCTCTCCCCATTGTCCAAAATATTGCCAGAAAAGGAAATGAACAGGAAAGACACCTGCCTAAAATGTTGCCACTCGTGTCATGCCGTTCTCGGAACATTTTAAGATAAATTTGCTTATTCACTAAGAATGTGAGTCTGTTCTCCTACTCGCTCCATATCCTTCCCCAAAGTGTCCATTGGCAAGGTGGAAACATGCACAGGTACTGTGGAATGCAGGGACACATTCATATATTGACTAAAGAATTTAACTGCCCAACCTAAACCTATATCCAAATGACACATAATGCACATTGACTCATACTATGCCACAGGTCACTGGGTGAACAATACTGTGTCACCAAGTCTTTTAACCCGGTGACAATGGTCATGCCTCATTCCGCTCAAGTTTGCCTGAAAGTTGATGAATCGTGAACTGTTTTTAGCCCTGTGACTTAGCTGCGGACGCCCCTACCTCACATTGCCAACCTTTTCGTATATTAACTCAAGTTCGACTCCATAACAGAACTGAACAACATGTTGTTGCTTTGTTGAAATAATTCATTAATTTTGTCTCTACTTTTGTTCTAATTTTTTGCATAATGTACTGTGTTTAGCCATTTGGCTTTTTCATTGTACCATTAATTGCAAGGCATGAATAAGAGAGGTGCACTGTGATCAAAGTAAATCGATAACGGTGCACCTCTCTTTAAAGGGCCCCTTACCAGGCCACATAGCAAGTTTTCCAGTTATACACTGGAAGCTATTACGTGCCCTCTAGGGAGCGTTCTGCTGCAAGAATTTTTCAAATTGGTTCATTAATATCCGAGATAAGAATATTTCAATGCCGTGAACCCATGATTTCAGGAGGCGAGGGCCACTGCCAAGAGAGACGCTCTCTCCACTTGCCCCATCTAGCCTCCGCAAGCAAAATTCCTTCCCTGCGTTCTCTCATACCAAAGCTTGAGGATCGCGAGACGCATACATCATGGGCCCGCGCCCTTTCTTTTTTCGTTTTTTTTTCCTTGCTTTTTTGCTGTGCGGCGCATTTCCACTGATGGCATCATGCACGAGCTGTTGTGTTTGTCTTGTTTCGCACAGCACACGATTTTGTGCACTGTGCACGAGAACACCTGACTTGTGGTATAAGCCAGTGCTACTCGAATACTGAGGCAGACACAAGCGATTTATAGAGTATGATCTTGCACTGGAACACAGTAGAAAATGACATACTTTCGTTGTCTGCATGCGCGACTGCACGACGTGGGAACAAGCAGACAAAACGGAAGTACATCTCTCTTGCTGCGGTGTGAAGTGAAACACAAGCACACAGACATTCGGTATTTGTGCTTTATTATTTCTCTAAACTTTAATTAATCTATTCACGCCACAGATTACACAAATAACAGATGCTGCCTTGAATAATTCTTGAAGCCACGTGTCACCACGAGCGACGTCACAGCAGTGTGATATGCATTGACTCTCCGACTGGGAGCGTGGTGCCCACAAGGAGAAGGGCAAATGGCGTTCGGTTTGAAATTTTAGCTCTTTCGGCAGCACATAGTGATATAATACATAGCCGACATGATCATTAGTGCGCATTGTATGCACGGCACTTGTCAGCTCAAAATGGCCAGACCTGGTGAGGGTCCCTTTAAATAACTTCGAGCATTGCCATTTAACAGTTTATACATATATACAAGGTCACGCAAGTCATTGATAAAGTGGTAAGTAAGAAAAGTTTATTTCTATTAGGCATATTTAGTTATTGAAATTACCTACATTGAATACAGTTTACTCTCGTTACAATAGAGCCTGATAATCCGACAAAAAAATGTATGCTTTATCCGAAGTCAGTAATATCCAAAACGCCTCACTTCCGAAACTTTCGTCACGATGTCTAACAACTTTATTGCAAAGATTGAATGACGACCGTCTAGAGTAAACAAACAAAAAGTCGCAGTTTCGCCTGAAAGGCGAATCATGGATTGCGATAGCAAATTAAACAAGATGAGCACGACAGCAGTAGTGAGCGAATTGACCTTCGTGCTCTCTCTCGCTTCAACGCGAACTAAACATAGAAAACACAGCACATATAAAGCTGTCAGCACTGGATGCACTTTGTCCACATCGTAGATCGCTTTGAAGAAAAGGCCCAAGAGGATGCACACTTTGCTCACATCGCAGATCGCTTTCAAGATATGGTGCCCGCATGGGTGTACACTTTGTCCACATCACAGATAGCTTCCTAGATACGGTGGCTGTGCTGTAAGCAGCAGCCGTGGGAGTAGAACCCCCCTTCCCCCCCCTCGGTGTCTCGTGCGCAAAAGAAAGCGACGCGTTTCCGCCCCGCCTTGCTCTCTTGCATGCGTGATACTGTGCTGCGATCATAGGCTGACACAGTATGTTTTATGCGCCCGATGTTGAAAAAAACTGTAGCTAATTTCGTCCGCTGTAGCCGATAGTCCGTTGTAGCATGGTCCATTAAAAGCGAACTTCTTTGCATTAATAAAATAGGTAGAACAAACTATGACTGAAATATGGTCCATTATATCCGAAAGTCTGTTGTACGCAGAGCCGTTGTAACGAGCTGACTGTACAAGATATGGTTACGGAAGGAGATTAATTGAACTTAATGGGTCCTTAATTTTGAAATCTGTTTTGAATGATGTGAAAGATAACTTTTTTCACATGCTGAAGAAATTTTTATTAAGTATGTGACGAACTATTCTTGTGAGTGATGAAATTCATGTGTATGTTTTATTACATTAGAAAATTTGTGTTTGCCTTATGTTGTATTTCTAAAAAAAGTGCATTTTGTGCATTTTGTTCAATGAACCTGACACTAACCATGATAGCTATTGGGTCCAACTACGTTTTGATTTAGTATAACTAACTATGATATCTATAGTGTCCAACTATGTTTTGAGTTAGTGTATGTAAACTTCTTGGCAAAGACTAAGTTATAAACAAGCATGTCAGTGGTAAAAGAGGAAGCAGAGGGTAATTCCCAGACACTCTTTGAAGGCTCGTGGAAATTGCAGACTCCAGAAAGTCAGGGAACTTCTTGTCATTACAAGCCTCAACCCTTGGCTGAAGAATCTTTGGACTAGACATGTACAGGGTCGTCCACTCTTGGGGTGAACACGGCTCTGCGTGGCCTCTCCCCGGAGTGCCTGTGCATCTGATGTGGCTACGCATCAAAGTGCAGCGGCGTAAGCACATAAAGACCTAGGGGAGGTGTTTTGTGTCGTCTACTAAAGCGCTGGAGTGTGCCGCTCTTGCTTTGCTGTGAAGTAAACTTCACTAAACGCAGGTGACCAAGCGCTGAGGCGGTGTCACAGGAAAGCACACTTCACTCGCTGGAACATTTTCCCGCTGGTTTTGTCTACAGCTTGTGAACAGCCTGCTTACTCAATATTCACAAACAGAAACAAGCTTCTCAGCACATAAACAACATTGCGTTATTTTTTTAAAATTCTTTGTAAGTGATGAGGGTTAAAGAACAGTTATTTTTTGCGTGCTCTTTGTTAGGCTGGGGCCATTTCATTTCACTGCCACAGCTCTTGGTGCAGTGCATTCAGAAAAACCCATCAGGAGCACGTTTCATAATTAGGGTCATGACGTGATGAGCCTAGCACGTCATTTCACGCATCTCTTGATGCTATACCGAATTTGGTTAATTGACCTAAGAAAATGACCAACACTTGCCATAAATTTCACAGAAAATTAGAGTGATTGTGCAATTGTGCCTATATATTTTATCATGTTTGTCATCAATTCTGCCATTATAAAGAGCTAAAAAGACAGTACTTCAACAAATGTACTTCAACAAATCTACCTTCAGTAACTAAGCAGTGATATCCATTTCTCTGCAGCTCTCTTGTTGCCATTGTAGCGGCAGCAGCATCAGCGTCGCACGAGAGCTGACGTAGACGCTCGCGTCTACACGAGGCTCGAGCGGCTGGCACGCTCCGGCACGGGCTAGCGTTCCGAAGGAGATTATTAAAAGAATGCTATGCTAAGAGATGGAGTGTCGGTTCTTCCTCTCTTGCGAGAGCCCGAGACTTTACCGGTCTACGTGGTTCCTTGTCGCCACAGTTTGGTGACACCGGACGTGATACTGCCATACGCTCCTGTGGTACAGACGACCATGGACCAGACCAATGCTACGAGAGCTCAAGGCCAGAACCCTTCCGAGGAACGCGGTGAGCCATCCTGTTCCGCCATCGCTGTCCGCCTCCCACAGTATTGGGACCAGCATCCTTCGGCGTGGTTTCTTCAGGCCGAAGCGCAATTTCAAGTTGCTGGTATCCGCTCTCAAGCCTCGAAGTTCCATTACGCCGTCGCAGCGCTCTCACCCGCCGCCATTGACGAGGTAGCAGATTTGTTGAACTCCCCATTGTCTGCTGCCGCCTATGACAATCTCAAGGCACCACTGCTACAGCGCACAGCAGCTTCTATCCGCTGAAGAACTCGGTGACCGACGCCCTAGTCAACTTCTTCGCCGAATGAGCCAGCAGTCTCGGAAACAACGCGAGATCCATCGACGACACGCTGTTGCGCAAATTGTTTTTGCAACGACTCCCGGCTAACGTGCAGATGGTCCTGGTGACAGCCTCTACAATGGACCTTACCGGACTTGCTGCTTTGGCCGACAAAGTGATGGAAGTTGCCACCCCAACCATTGCAGCCACGTTACCGTCTCCGGGTGACAATACAACCGCTCTGTAAACTCTTCCCTGCTCTTCCGCAGTGCAATCTCCGCTCGACTCCTTGTGTGAGCGCCTGGAACGCATCATCTGTGGAGCGGAATATCGCCGCACATCTCGTTGCCCACACAGCCATAGTTCCAGCAGATCAAGACACACGGGCAGCCGCAATGAAACCTCAACTACAACGCCTGGTGTTTGCTACTACCACCGCCGTTTTGGAAACGACGCTCGTCACTGTCAGTGTCCCTGCGCTTGGCAGGGAAACAGGCCGGCCGACCTCTAACGGCGACGAGTGGTCCGGCCCAACACACGTCGCCTTTTCTACGTGACGGACAGAGTTACGGGACAACGATTCTTAGTCGACACAGGTGCCCACGTCAGCATTCTCCCCGCCCAGCACTCCGACGGAAAAGCGACACCTGTGTTGTTTTTGCAAGCCGTCAACGGCACCAAGATTCCAGTTTTCTCGTCACGCTCCATCATGCTAAACCTTGGCCTTCGACAAGATTTCCACTGGATTTTCCTGGTTGCAAACGTCCGTCGTGCAGTCATGGAGCAGACTTCTTGCATAACTACAGACTCCTTGTGGACATCCACCGACGCCGTCTCATCGACTCCGTGACCCAGCTATCCGTTCCCGGCGTCCCATCATCAGGCACATCGCCCATAGCGCCTATTTCTGCCATGTTGGACGAACCTTTCGCCACGCTCCTACACGAGTTTCCAACTTCGGCGCGCCTGCCGGACCGGATGCAACCGGTGCAACATGACCTGTGCCATCACATCGTCACTTCCGGCCCACCGGTCTATTTCCGACCCTGGCGTTTGTTCACGGAGAAACTCAAGATCGCTTGCGCGGAGTTCGAACACATGCTGCAACTTGGCATCATCCACCCTTCCTCCAGTAACTGGGCATCACCACTTCACATGGTGCCTAAGAAGACGGACGACTGGTGCCCATGTGGCGATTACCGGCCACTAAACAACGTCACAGTTCCTGATCGCTACCCTCTACCGAACATTCAGGACTTCACGGTAGCGTTGCACGGTGCGACAATCTTTTATAAGATAGATCTCGTTCGCGCCTACCATCAACTACCGGTCGCTGAAGAAGACATTCCCAAGACCGCCATCACCACACCCTTCGGTCTTTTCGAATTTCTCCGCATGCCTTTCGGTTTACGGAACGCGGGCCAATCCTTTCAGCGTTTTATCAATTCCATCACTCGAGGTTTGCCTTTCGTTTTTGCATGCATTAACGACCTTCTCGTCGCAAGCTCTTCGGCAGAACAACATCGTCACCACTTGCAGTTGTTTTCACACCTTGCCAGTAAAGGAATTGTCATCAACGCCGCCAAGAGTGAATTCGGTCAACCCGAACTCGAGTTCCTCGGACATATCATCGACGCTAACGGCATTCGACCTCTGCCGTCCAAAATTCGCGTCATTGAATATCTTCCCCGACCGACCTCACTCACCAAGCTTCGCCAATTTCTCTGATTTGCCAATTTCTGCCGCCGATTCATTCCCAAGTGCACACGACTTATGGCTCCGCTAGATGCTCTCCTGGTAAACAAACGCAAACAAGTGCTTCAGTGGACTGAAGAGGCCACCAACGCTTTCACAAGGGTCAAGTCTGCCCTCGCCGACGCCACGCTGCTCAGACGCCCAAAGCCAGACGCACCTACTGCCATCATGACCGACGCTTCAAACACCGCCGTTAGTGCCGTTCTGCAGCAATTCATCGACAATGCATGGCATCCACTTGCTTTTTTCTCCAAGAAACTGAAGCCTGCGCAGTCCCGCTACAGCGTGTTCAGCCGTGAATTACTCGCTGTTTACCTGGCTATCAAGCATTTTCGCCATTTCCTCGAAGGCCATGCATTCACTGTCTTGACTGACCACAAGCCCCTTGTGCACGCAACGAATCGTTCGGCGTCCTGTTACTCGCCCTGCGAGATTCGACACCTTTCCTACATCTCCGAGTTTACAACAACGTTCCGCCACATCAAGGGCACCGACAACGTTCCAGCCGACGTTCTGAGTCATGTCAATGTCGTTTCTACGTTGACATCAGAACCTTTCATCATCGAGGCCGACTTACTCACCAGTCGACAGCGTGACGACACTGAACTTCGTACACTCCGGAATTCGTCAACGTCCCTGAAATTGGAAGACGTCGTTGTGACCCCAGATGGTACGTCCGTCATCTGCGACACTTCTACCGACAAACCTAGACCATACATTCCGGCATCCCTCCAAAGATGTCTATTCGAAACCGTGCACAACCTGTCGCACCCTGGCATACGCGCGACACAGACGCTTTTTTCCAGTCGTTTCATTTGTCCTCGACTAAACGTGCAAGTTCGCGATTGGGTTCGCTGCTGTTTGTCGTGTCAACGTCTGAAGACCCAGCGTCACCCCATTCTGCCTGCCAAGTCTTTTCTTCCACCGGATGCTCGTTTTGACACCTTACACCTGGACCTCGTCGGCCCTCTCCCACCTTCAAAAGGTTACTGCTACATACTGACATGCATCGACCGTTATAGACGGCGGCCAGAAGCTACACCTATATCTGACATCTCAGCGCCCACTGTTGCAGCAGCTTTCGTGTCTACGTGGATCGCAAGGTTCGGCTGCCCATCCACAATAATCACCGAACACGGTCGGCAGTTTGACTCAACACTCTTCAACGAGCTACTCAAAGTACTCGGAACGACACGTTTTCGCACAACTGCTTACCACCATCAGTCCAATGGACTAGTTGAACGTCTTCACCGGCATTTCAAGGCTTCCCTTATGGAACATGAATCGCTGGAGAAGTGGGTCCTGCATTTACCCCTCGTCTTACTTGGCATCAGAGCCGCACTCAAGAGCGACCTAGGTTGCTCCTGTGCTGAGCTAGTTTACGGCACTCACCTACGCCTTCCGTGCGATTTCTTTGTCGCCACCCCCAAAACGCCTACGCCATCACCTGCCGAATACGTCGCCGAACTGCAAGCCTTCATCAGCCAGATACGCCCCGTGCCTACACGTTCGCAAGAAGCAAGGTCCATGTACGTTTCTCCCGCACTCACCTCTGCTACCCACGTTTTCGTGCGTAACTGTGCCGTGCGGAAGCCTTTGCAGCCACACCACTCCGGAACTTATTGTGTTCTAGAGCGTCGTCCGATGACGTTTGTTGTGAATGTCAACGGCCGATCAGACACAATTGCTCTGGAACGTCTCAAACCCACCTACGTCAAAGCACCCGCGCCCTCGGCTCCACCAGTATGCGACGCGACCCTGCTGCATCCTTCGCCGCCGCCTGCGCACGTGACACCCAAGACCAACGCCAAGATACGTCGCGTCACGTGGACTTTCCATCGTTCGTCGAATTTTCCTCCTCTCTAGGGGCGGCAGCATCGGCGTCGCATGAGAGATGACGTAGACACTCGCGTCTACACGAGGCTCGAGCGGCTGGCACGCTCCGGCACTGGCTAGCATTCCGAAGGAGATTATTAAAAGAATGCTACGCTAAAAGGTGGAGTGTTGGTTCTTCCTCTCCTGCGAGAACCCGAGACTTTACTGGTCTACGTGGTCGCTCGTTGCCACACCATAATCTAGGAAACTGCTCTTTTCGGCATAGCAACTGATTTAGCAGTAATTTTGTGCCCCATTCTTATCTTTCTATATCCAATAGAAAATATAACTCATTTTTGTTGTCATACTCTATCTGAAATCGCCGAAGCGGTGCCGGTCCTTTGACGCATACTTGACACGAGCAGCCACATTCTCGTTTAGAGGAATCATCAATCAATTCTTTGATAGCATTAATGAGCTGGTAATAAATAAGTGGTGCGGACGTTTTTTTAATGTGTATGTCCCTGGAGCAATGCACACTGCATTCGAATGCTGCTCCTGTCAATTTCAAATAAGTGGTAGGAGCAGAAAATCTAGGTGACGCGTCAGATTTTTAGCTTACGTTAAGTTGTGTTCTTTGGGAAAGATGCAAGACAAAGAAGTCAAGTGAAAGATGAAAGAAACGAGTGACATATATTTACAAAAACATTTCTGCGAAGCTAGACACGGAAGAAAACGTCGACGAAAAGACGTGGCGAAGTTGGCAGCAACGTATCAGTGTCTTAAACTGATCAGAAAAGGTAGCATCACCTAAGCAAAAAAATGAACTCTGTGGTAGATTGTGCCGACACCCATGGCCAGTTTAAAGTAGACGGCCTGAGCTCAGCCATATGGGTTATTTATTTACATCACCTTATCAATGTAATCAAAGGATTGATCGATGATTCCTTTAAATGAGAATGCGACTTCCCGCATCATGTATGCAACAATAAACCGGAACTGCTTCCGCAATATTACACAAGGTATGACAACAAAAATTTGTTGTATATTTTATTGGATGTAGAAAAATGAAAATGGGAAATAAAATTACTGACAAATCAGTTGCTATACCGAACAGTGCAGTTTCCTACATCACGTAAAGCCATCCATGCGCATTTAGAGTGACATTAACACGGCAATAAGAGAGCCACGGAGCAGCGGATGTCACTCCTTAGTTACTGTCGAAGTAGTCTATTTGGCCTTCCATATTGGTAGAATCGATGAAAAACACAATGAAATATATATGCACAATTGAACAATCAACTCTACTTTTTGTGGAAATTTATGGCAGGTGTTGGTCATTTTCTTAAGCCAATTAACCAAATTTATTATAGCATCAAGAGATGCGCAAAACAGCGCGTTGGGCTAATCACATCATTAACCCAATGATGAAAAAGCGCGCCTGATTGGTTTCTCCAGATGCACTGCACCAGCAGCTGTGGCAGTAAAATAAAATGGCCGCTGCCTAATAAAGAGCGTGCAAAAAATAACTTTGTTCTTTTACCCTCATCACTTACAAAAACATGCTAAATTGTCTATGTGCTGAGAAGCTCGTTTCTGTTTATGCATAATAACTAAGCAAGCTGGTCACAAGCTGTAGACAAAACAAGCTGGAAAAATGCTCCAGTTAGTGAAGTGTGCTTCACAGCAAAGCAAGAGTGGCACGCTCCAGCGCTGTAGCAGACGACACGAAACACCTCCCCTAGGTCCCTGTGCATCTGCGCCACTTTGCTTCAATGTGTGGCCGTGCCGGACTCGCTGGTGCTCCATGCAGCGAAGCCACGCTGAGCCATGTTCACCTCAAGAGTGGACGACCCTGTACCTCTTAAGTTGCCTTGTGTGGATTCAACCACTGGGGTAGCTCAGTGGCTATGTCGTTATGCTAATGAGCACAAGGTCGTGGGTTTGATTCCGGCCACGGCAGCCACATCTCGATGCAAGAGTGCTCATGTACCGTGCATGTTCTGCTGTTGTGTGCAGAAATGTTAATTGTAGTCTTTGAGAAAATGCCGATGTGATTAGTAGTCCATTATTAGCCAAAAAAAAAGAATAAGATCTGTGGCAAGTTATCATGTTGTGGCGGGCAGTTCATCAAACTGCATGTGTTTTCATGCACATTTTCTAGAGAACACCAAAATGTGCTCAAGGGAAGTTGGTGATTCTCCATTGTATGTGGCTTTCAGTGATAAATTTTCTATTTTGTGTTTCCAGGTGATTCTCAGAGTACTGTGGAGGTTTATGATCCCAAGCTCGGACACTGGCAGGTTGCTGAAGCAATGTCAATGACTAGAAGTCGAGTTGGTGTTGCTGTACTCAGAGGAAAACTATATGCCATTGGTGGCTACAATGGCTTGGAACGGCTGCGGACTGTTGAAGTGTTTAGCCCTGAAAGCCGCATTTGGAGCAGGGTGGCATCAATGAATTGCAAGCGCAGGTATGTCTCCAAGTATAGACTGTTCCCTTGTGTAAGCAGCCTTTGTCTGTAGAAAGGTTATTTGGAAATAGTACATTAGAGCTTTTATATGATTGTAAATAAGGTTATGTGTCACCAATGAGATGCTAGCACGTGACTTCCAAGATTAGAGAAGCGTAACTTATTCACACCATGTTAGGTACCATGGTCATGCTTGTAGATAATCAGGTAATACTGTTGAATCTCGATAATTCAAACTTGAAGTGGCCCGAAAATTTGTTCGATTTAAAGGAAGTTAGAACTGAAAGAAAGACTTCGTGCACCATAGCACGATGCACAAACTGTGCGAGTTGTGAAATTGTGGCGCACAAGCACACAGAAAGCAAGGACCACGAAACTGCCCAAGTTGGCCAACGCTCACTTCCCAATAACGGCAGAAAACGGAACTTCAGGGAGCAGGCTAAGCTGGCACCAGCATGGAGGTGCGCGCGCGGAGACCGTTGAAAGTGACGGAGTTAAGAGGGAGGGAGAGGTGAGCATAGTTGCGAGGAAGGGCGGGATTGCAGTGGTTGTGCTTTCCCGCCAGCTTGGTGGATGGCGATAAGTACCTCTGCCACCTAAGACTACTATCGAAGCAGCAGAATTGCCGAGGCCGGACTGGGCCTTAGCCGCTGCTTCCCTCAGCGTGCTTGCATGCTTTTTTTTTTCGTCTGCTGACAAATTGGCTCAATGTTTACATTCTTCGTCTTGAGTTCTTAACACGAGTCAGGTCTTATCAAGTTGACAAATCCATTGCCACTGATCATAATCATGTTGGTGTGCTCCTTTCTGTTGCAGCATCGCCGCGTTGAAAAGACAAGTAGAATAAGGTACTGGGTGTCGCCTTCGGGTCTTTGTATTCAGGGTCTGTCTTGTCGTACAGAATCGGATACGACGGACTGTCTCCAACAACCATTCCATCGGGACGTCTTGATTTAGACTCGTCATTGTAAATTAGCAACTGCGAACGAGACCAAACCAGACCAACCAAAACAAGCGTGAACGAGAGCGGACGTGAGCAGACGATAGTGCGAAGCAAGCGGTCCGGCGAAATCAGACACGAGTACGAATAGAAAGGTTGGGCGAGTCCACATGACACCAGTTTCCTGTGTGTACGTCACTGTAAAGGCCACTCCCATTGATCTCCTCTGCTCGCGGCCCGCTTGCCACTGTGGCGAGCCGCGAAAAATTGGCCCAGCACCGATCCCTTCCATGCCACGCATTTTGCCGCTAGTGTGGCTGGGGCATTACGGCACAATGCAGAAACGGCGACCTTGCCATTTGAGAGAGGGTGAAATTTCTACCACGTTTCTTTTTTCTCGCACGCAATGTCGAAAGATCTCTCGTAAGGTTTTCGTCTATGGAGGAATCAGAGCAGTGCTGGTGGGAGGCACCGCTGCATGATTTGGCATGCTGCTGAGAGCATTGTCAGAGCACAATACGTTCGAATTAACTGTCGCAAATGCTTGCACGTTCAAATTGTCGGGCATTTTCACCCACTGGAATACACATAACTTTGACGGGACCATAGCGTTAGTTTGAATAAACAGGAAGTTCAAATTAACAAGATTCGCCTGTATAATGTAAAAAGCAGCATTCATCAGTGCCTCAGTGATTACAAGGAATGTTCACATTATTGATATTTAGGCCGTTTATTTTGCAGCATTTATTTTGAACAAAAATGTATATTGTGTTTATCTGTTTTTCAAATATCACTGCATTTTGGTGCAGTGCCCTGTGGAAATACATGCTGAATTTTGTCTATTGATCTTGAAAAAATTAAACCTGCAAACAGCTTTAAACTGGCATTAGGAGCCCTTCACTTCCACACTGTGTTTTGCATTGTTTTACTTGATACAGATTCTTATTGCATGTTAAACAGGCTCAGCAAGAGATAGATGCACAGTAGGATTTAAACAAGATGGGATGTGCTGTGACTAAGTTCTTGACCCAAAGATGACATAACGCTGCACATACATTTAGAAATACACTAAAACAACCAGTGTATGAATATGCCTAGTGTTGCATGTAAACGTATGTAGCAGCGTTGGAGGAGCTGTGTGTGACAAAAAATGAAAGCAAAATCACAAAGGACACATTGGTGCATTATGGTTGGACGAACATTAAATTGAAAGTTGCTGCATTTAAGTTTAACTGTTGAAACAAAAACTGTCCTTGCATGTTGGCCTGCCACAGAAAGCTTAGCAGTCTCACGAGCTTTTTAGGAACATAGGTGCTTTTAGCAAAAAGACAAAAGCAGGTGATAATTACTTTTTTGCTAGTTTTGTGTGAAAAAAAAAATTCGTTCAGGTAAAACACTACCAAATTGGTCATCTCTATCTAAGCAGAACCTCATTCATATGTTTAAAAAAAACACGCACACAAAAGAAAATGTACTAACCGGGAAAATGAGTGATCTGAAGTACCCGAAAAATAAAAAATTTGACATTCTGAACTGTAGTTGGCATGTACGTAATGGGAAGCTTCGCACGAATTGTAGCAAGAGGCACGA
This sequence comes from Dermacentor variabilis, assembly GCF_050947875.1. Classification (NCBI taxonomy): domain Eukaryota; kingdom Metazoa; phylum Arthropoda; class Arachnida; order Ixodida; family Ixodidae; genus Dermacentor; species Dermacentor variabilis. Next base: position 185,591,757 of record NC_134568.1, on the reverse strand, counting down.
GATGCTGGCCGGGCAGGTAGGGCTCTGGCAGCACGAGACACATTTTGCTGTTTTCCTATTGCGCAGTGTTTTAAGACGGCAACGGGAATCCGAAATGAAATTGAAATTCACTCCAGATGCTGCTGGAGTGAAACGTGACACTTGTATCGTGCCGCCTGCACCAGGAAATGGCTGCGTGTTTCGGTTATCAGCTCTTAACCCTTTAAGGGTCAATGACGTAAATATACGGCGCCGCGAACAAGTCCAAAATGGTTGATGCCATATATTTACGGTGCCGTCTGTATGTTTAGAAAGCGCACCAATTTCCTGATTTTTTTTTTTCGGTATACCTACTACCTACATCGCCTGCGCTGCATTATCGTAGGGGGGTTAAAATACAGGTGGTCACAATGGAAACATTCAGCAACATCAAAAGAATACATCAGTAAATACATTGTTTAAGCACTGAAATTCACAAAAGTGGAAGACAAGCTAACAAAGTATCAAACAAAGTAAGTAACAAAGTAACTAAAAAAAAAGTCTCGTAAGTGTAGAGATGATTAACAGAACAATATAAGAATGTGGCTCTCAATAGCATTTTCAATACTAGACGCTGCCATCACTTCATTAAGGCGCTCATTCCAATTGTTAATCATGTTAGGAAAAATGAATGCTTAAACACATTGGTACGGCACTGATAAGCTCCAATTTTGTTAGCGTGGTCTCTCCTAGATGAAATGTAATGCGGCTCCTCGATGAACAGTGCTTTGTAGATACCAGTTTTACTTTTATATATATATTGTAAAGGAATTTCAATCTTGGGATTTTCCCGCGTGAAGAAAGAGTTTTCCAACGCAACCCTTCCCGTATTCCGGATCCTCTGATAGTAAAATTATAATTTCCTGTTACGAAGCGTGCTGCTTGCTTCTGGCCGCGTTCTATATTGTATGTGAGGTTTTTAGTGTATGGATCCCAGGTAACGCATGCATATTCTAGAATAGGCCTGACGTTTGTTAAATACAAGGTTGCCTTCAGTGATGAAGGCAGGGTGTCTACCAACCGGGAAAACCGGGAATTCTCAGCGATTTTTAGTAGTCTGGAAAAACTCAGGGAAAACTCAGGGAATTTCTGCCTCTATCAGGGAAAATAAGCTGTAATTTTATTGATAGGGTCGAAAGTCGCGGTAATGCTGGCTCGAATAACGGACGAATCGTAACGAATCGTCTTTGACGCCCTGTCGTCGGCTGGAGGAGTTGCCAGCGTACAGTAAACGACCGACTTTCCGGATTCCCGATAAATTGGACGGCTTCGCGGCATACCCATAGAGTCAATGTATCAGAACGTCTGAAATTTCGGACGCACGAACTCTTTGCCGTCCGATTTTCCGGACGTTCTACATGACCGCAGGTCCGAAACGGCATTAATCAAAGCCCTCACCGCTGCCATTTTGATTACCTCGCCGCCTCGAACCGGCGCTAATCGCACGCAGATCCGCTGGAAGCCGTAGCCACCACTGCGGCAATGCTACGCCTAGCTGCTTCGACGTTCTCTATTAAGCTTCTTGCCGTTCGGTGCCGTGTTTCTTAATTTGTCCGCTGTCAGCAATAATTTGGCTTCGAAGCTCGGAAAGCATGGCGCATTCCATAATTCTGGTTCCTGAAAGTTAGTTTCGCCTCAGTACAGTTGTGTGACGCGGTGAAGCATTAGAAGTATCGCGGTGAAGCTTAAGCGTAGGAAGGGGAAATTGTCACGGGACAGTATGTATTCCTTAATTTTACAAGCGTGCACCCACCCTCTCCTGTCACAGTAGGAGCACCGCTATGCCTAATAAGTGTACTGACAGGCATTCAGAGCTTTTCCGGACATGCCTGTGTCGATTTGAGCCCTTAAAAGCACTAAAAGACATGCATTTATTTTTTCGGACGACCTGATATTTCGTAAGTTTTCGCGGCCGTCCAAAAAATTGGACGTTGACTGTAAACTGACTAAGAGTATGCTTCAAATGGTCCGAGTGCGAATGCGCGAAAAAAGGAGCCCGAGAACAGAAAGGACTGATGCATTGAGGAATGAACGGGGAATGAAGTATGTGAGCGCTTCTTTGAAGGAGCCTGAGCTCCAAAAACACTCTTGGGTGACGCCGAGATGCAAGTGTCCCTCATACAAACCAAAATAAACTCTTTAAAGCAGTGAAACAACACTGAGGCATCGTGCACGGGCTGAGAGTATGTCAGGACAGTTGAGGTTGACTTACGAGCTGTTGAGAGAGACTCTCAATTGTGACAAAATTTGGGCCTCATACCACTGAGCTTCCTATCAGTTGGTATAAATAGCTCATATTCAAAAATATTTGCTTCTGTGTGCATCTCCTTTTTATTTGTATTTGAGAATGTCTGACTCGATTTGCAATTTCTTTTGAATACACTGAGCTTCCTATCAGTTGGTATAAATAGCTCATATTCGAAAATATTTGCTTCTGTGTGCATCTCCTTTTTATTTGTATTTGAGAATGTCTGACTCGATTTGCAATTTCTTTCGAATACATTTTATTTGCTGTGCATTTTACTAACCCTTACCTTCTATTCTGTTTTTGAATAACATAAGCACTACTCCTTAGTATTCAAATTGGATTAAGTCGGTTCTTTTAAAAAAAAATTTTCATATGCTTACTAAAGAGTGACAGCATCGAGCGATATGGTTCCAGCCTGTCTTGACATAAAACATAGTTCTGCATCACTCGGAATTTCGCAAAGGCACTCAGGGAAAACCTGGAATACTCAGGGAATTTGGAAATGTCAACTTGGTAGACACCCTGGAAGGAGAATGCTTAAAATTTCATCGGGAAAAGTGAAGAAGATGGTAAGCTTTCACGCTAATTGAGTTAATATGATTAATCAAGTCAAGCATTTCAGAAAACGTAACTCTGAGGTACTTAACATCCTTAGCGGTACTGAGTGCAATATTATTTATGCAATAGGAACTGGGGAATTTTTTCTTTTTCTTTGTAAACTGCACATGGTAGCATTTAGTACCAGTATTCAGAGTCATCTGCCACCGCTTGCACCAGATAGACACTTTTTCCAGGTCGTTTCTCAACTCAATGTTTCATTTGTTGTAAACATTTAATTCTTTACTTTGAGCACCTTAAACCTGCCTGGGATGTAGTCCTTTTCCTGTGAGGGCACATTTTCTTTGCATTTTGATGTAGTTTTTCGCTTCTTTGCAGTAGTTTCATTCACCTTAGTTGCCTTTTTGATGTGTTGTGCATCCATGCATCGTGCAGAGGTAGATGACAGCACAGTCAAAACGTCCGCTCTTATCTCCTTTCATTGCACAACCTCTTTGAGAGTTGGAGCTGAAATCTACAGCTGAATATTTGATGTGAAAACTTCTGCTCTCACCAATGCCACGTTGCCATCATGACCACATGCGGACGCGCCGTCACCACAGCCCACGGTGACGTCACCATAGCCCGTGGTCGTGTCATCAGCACTGCATGCAGACGTGCTTTCTCGGTCACCCACATGCGCTGGTCGTGCCTCGTTGGCAAGGTTGGTGGCATCCGCTTCTACGAGTAGTTTTCTCCCGCTGTTTCACGCCTTTCATGGTCTTCCGTACGTGTAGGCCGTTCGGAACTTTCTTCCTTTGGGGCTCATCACAGAACACGTACATTAAGCTGCCACGATCGTCAATCACATTGATCAGAATGCGTAGCTCGCTGCTGCACAAACACGTGTGAGAGAGGTTTGTCAGCAATTCAATTCTACAGCAGCCAATAGGAGCGTGCCCTATGCACCATGTGGCTACTGCGCCCAATCGCAATGCCGCTTTTGCCTTTTTTTCACTCCCATTAGCTGGTTTATTTTTCGGTGGAGAAACATGTCGCTGCAGCTATCTTGAGCTCCGATATCTCCACTTTACAATGATACCAAGATAGTGGCACTGCGTCAACGGATAGCCGAGCAATCCACGGTGTGATGGAGCTTTCCGAAGCCTAATTCTGTTGCATATTTTTGATGACAGTGCTCTAGGAAACTGCTTTTTTCTCTATTTATACCACGAGTTTTGTTATAATATTTCACCACGAGATAAACAGAGGTCTGTGGATTGCGAAAAAAGAAAAAATCTGAAAATCCCCCCTTAAAGTCTGTGTTGTTTCTTTTCTTCTTTTTTTGCACAATAAGCTTGGCCGATAGAAATAGCAAAATACCTAGTGTGCGCATGTGTTTTGTGTGCATGAAGTACGTGCATGCATGAACTTGTTTGTTTGTTTCAACAGCATGATACCCTGTACAAAGATTAGTGACGGAGCATTCCCTATAAAATAGGTTAAAAATGTGTAAATGTGAAATGTGGATTGCGTTAAAGCAGTAAAAACGTATGGTAGTTTTTTTGTAATTTGTTTAGTGTTTTTGATTCCTTGCCAGTTGCACCCAAAATACGACTCTACCAGTGATACAGGCAGGGTGTCTACCAAACGGGAAAACCGGGAATTCTCAGGGATTTTGAGTAGTCTGGAAAAAGTCAGGGAAAACTCAGGGAATTTGGGCCTCTATCAGGGAAAATTAGCAGCAATTTTATTGAAAGGGTCGAAAGTTGTGGTAATGCTGGCTCGAGCAACAGACAGGAATCCTAATGAATCGTCTTTGACGCCCTGTCGTCGGCTGGAGGAGTTGCCAGTGTACAGTCAACGACCTACTTTCCGGATTTCCGATAATTTGGATGGCTTCACGGCACCGCTACGTACCCCATAGTCAGCGTATCAGAACGTGTGAAATTTCGGATGCAAGAACTCTTCGCCGTCCGATTTTCCGGACGTTTTGCCGTGACCGCAGGCCCGAAACGGCAATAATCAAAGGCACCACCGCTGCCGTTTTGATTACTTTGCCACCTCGAACCGGCGCTATCGCACGCAGATCCGCTGGCAGCCGTTGCCACCACTGAGGGAACGCTAGGCCTAGCTGCTTCGACGTTCGCCATGAAGCTTCTTGTCGATGGGTGCCAAGTTTTTTATTGAAAGAATTAGCTGCTGTCAGCAATAGCACGGACACCGCCTTTGTGGTCCTCGTGATTTGCTTAGAAACTTGGAAAACACGGTGCGTTGCATAATGCCGGTTCCCGAAAGTCAGCTTCGCCTCTGTACAGAAATGTTACTTGGTGAAGCATACGCAAAAGTATTGCAGTGAAGCATAACACGCGTGGGAAGGGGCTGTTGCCACGGAACCCCATAATTTTTTTTTTATTCTCCTCTCAATTACAGACCCATTTCACTTACCAGCGTGCCTTGCAAAATCCTTGAATACGTCATATATTCCAATCTTGCCTCATTTCTTGAATCCAACTCTTCACTTCATTTCAGCATGGGTTTCGCAAAAACTGCTCCTGCGAAACGCAACTAATATCGTTTATACACAACATTTCTTCTTCTTTAGACAAAAGCCAAGTCATTGACTATCTAGATTGACTTTCTAGATTTTGCGAAAGCATTTGACTAGGTGTCTCATCACTTACTGCTTCTTAAACTTAGTACTCTTAATATTGACCCTAACATTCTGAAATGGATAGAATGTTTTCTAAACAACCGTAACCAGTTTGTAACAGCTAACGATTCTGCACCCCCGCACTGTGCCATGAAATCAGGTGTTCCTCAAGGCTCAGTCTTGGGGCCATTATTATTCCTAATGTATATAAACGACTTGCCTGCTGTAGTTAATGTCTATTAAACTTTTTTCCGACGATTGCATTCTGTACCGGTAAATAACTAATCAGCATGATAACTTTATGCTTCAGACAGATCTAGATAACATTTCAAGGTAGTGCTCACAATGGCTAATGTTCTTAAATCCGACTAAATGCAAAACTATGTCTGTCTCGTGTCGTTCAAACTCACCAACTCCTTTCAGCTATATTATCAATAAAACCAACCTTGAGCATGTGACTTCCTATAAATATCTTGGAATCCAACTAAACAATATCGTTTTGTGGCATGCGCACATCAATCATATCACGAACAATGGAAACACATCTCTTGGCTACATTCGCAGGAATTTTGCAAAAGCCCCACCCCATTTGAAGTTACTGCTCTACAAAACACTAATTAGACCAAAGCTAGTATGCGTCATCTGTCTGAAACCCTGGTTAAAAAACATTAGTAGATACCATTGAGTCAGTTCAGAACAGGTCAGCACATCTCATCCTTTCAAATTATTCCCGCACAGCTAGCGTTTCCTTAATGAAGTCAAACCTTGGCCTTATTAATTTGCAGCTTTGAAGAAAAATTTCCCGTCTCTGCCTTCTTCAAAAAATTTTTTACCAAAATAACTCGCTTAAACAAGAATTTATTTCAGAGCCTTCGTACCTGTCGTCGCGTCTTGATCATAGGTTTAAAGTGTTCATTCCTTTCTGTCACACAAATGTTTTCTCTGATTCATTTCTGCCAAAAACCAGTGCCGAGTGGAACCGCCTTCCCCCTTCCATCGCCTGCATCGAGGAGGCATCATCGTTGAAGATTGCAATAACTGATTATGTTTTGAGTTAATCACCTAAATACTAATAATTGTTTGAACGTGTGGTATTTTTTTGTATTATTATTGTACCCACCCCTTCTGTAATGCCCTTCTGGGCCCTGAAGGTACTGTAAATAAATACATAGATACCTTTACATGGTTTTATGATATGAGTCATGAGCTTTAGCTGTTAGGTTACAGAATCGCACATAAGGGCTTGAGAACCTTACGGCACCCAGCCTACTGTACCAGCGCACAAAGTACTACGAATGGCCCCTCCGAGAAGTATCGCAAGCAGTTTCCAACTGCATGACCTTGATGCAGCCCAATCCACTTCGATCGCAGTGCTGCCTCAGTATTTTTCGTCGTCGTGCCTTTCATACATTCTGCTTTCTTATGTTAAGCTCAGTTCCACTGCTTGAGGAAATTTAGAAAAATTTACTTACTGTTGTAACAAATACTCTGTGTACTTGCAACAAAATTTTTACTCCAATTGTTTCTTCTGTGTAGAGGCTACTTTACTAAGGTTCTGGAGTAAACTACTAATACATGGGCCCTCATCTTCATCTGCTGTTTTGCATGCAGCTAAATGTGTATTTGCTATTTTGTGCAGTGCTGTGGGTGCAGCTGTGCTTCATGACAAGCTGTATGTGTGTGGTGGTTATGATGGAGTATCCTCGTTAAACACAGTGGAATGCTACAACCCTGAAAAAAATGAGTGAGTGCATTTGGTTTTGCTTTTTTTATAAAGCGATGTCACTACAGTCAAACCCAGTTATAACAATGAGAAGCTGCTGCACCGTCAACTTTTGTATGTTTTCCATGATCATGTAACCCACTTACTACAATGCCCTGATGCCGCATTATCGGTTATTACAATTAACTTTGGCTGCTGGGTGTCCGAGCCGAACGGTAGTGAAATGCGAAATCATTGAAAAGAAAAAAAAGAAGAGAGAGAAATTCAAGTTGCTGCACGATGGGCCACTGCTACAACAGCCACCGCGCGCTCATTTTCTAGCCATCTCCGCGCGTCTCTCTTCTGTCGCCCTTCCCCCCCTTCGAACATGAATGGACTGTGCGCACAGCTCGGCTGCGCACACAGCTCTACGCCGCCCCACCCTCGAAAACACGAATGGACTGTGCCAACTGCGCTGCTTGCAGGTTGCTCACATGTTGCTCGCTGGCTCCTCATAAAGGGACCTTGAAACGATTTTTCGTGTTATCGGCCGTCCCTTTACACAGGAGGATTACTACCACAATAGCGTTTTGCGAGTCTGGTATTCGGGTAAACGCAAGCGAGGGGGCAGGGCCTGGCCGCTTTACTTTGCTGTTTCACGGATGAGCAGAAGCGCAAACGTGAATTATGTTCACGGTGCAGCCACCTGGTGGCACAGAGTTCAACCAAACACAGTAGCAGTAACCGGAAGTAGACGGCACGATGTGCCATCATGACGCAGAGACAGTGAAGGCAGAGCTTAGCCCTGATCACTCGGAGAACAAGTTGAGGAGAAAATGCATGGCTATGGAGGAGGGTAACTTGTAATTGTCCATCGCTCTCTTAATATGAGACGCTTCACACAAGTTGTCGTGCGAATGATTAACTTATGTATCTTACATGTCTGCAAAATTTGTCCGAACCGTTTCAGGGGCTTTTTAAGCGCAGTTCTGAAAACAGCTTAATCGCTCATGTTGGTCATTGTTGTTTATGTCGAAATAGTTCCTGTCCACGTGGTTTCTCCCACCGAAACGGAAGATGACTGATCAGCCCGCTGATCATCGGCAATGCACGACATGGCCGGTGAAAAGATAGTGCACAGCGATAGATTTGAAAACTCAGTGCTTCTAACCGATAAAGTGATCGTCGCGAACCTGCTTGCGTCAGATAGCAACGGCGATGACAGTAGCGATGACGCGGTAGTGCAGGCTGCCTCAACTTTGTCCTCGCAGGAGGCCCGGCAGATGATTCAGTCCCTCCGGGGTTTCGTTTTTGCGAGGAACCTTCCGCTGCACTATGTGGAGCACCTGGATATCTTGGAGGATGTAGGCAAGCTTCGCGTAAAGCATACAAGGCTGACGGACATAGAGTTTTCTTGTGCAAGCCAGTGAGAAGTGCATGGCGAGATGCTTGTGGCGATCTCACCTCAGCATTTCTTCTGGATTTCTCAAGCTGACAGGCTGCTGCGACAGCCTTCTCGAAATTTTTAAAAGGCCCCTTTTGAGGCCACCAAAGCGATGTCTCAGCATTGCTCGCATGTCACATGCTGCCTGTCATCCCTCTTTGAAGTTGTTATAGCAGTGCCATTCTGTAACGCCGACAGCCGCGGCTTGTTACACGTGATCGGCGCTCCCAGGAAGCAGTTAAACGAGTGAACACAATCAGCAGTCGGATGGAAGAAGGTGCTGGAAACGGGCGCTGACCTCCCTGCTGTTATAGTTTTCTCACATCAGCTCTGCCATCCCCTTATTTTGATTTTTTCGTGCTACCCGGTTATAACAATTATTAGTTATAATGATGGAATTTTCGTGGCACTTGAATATTGTTATGAGTAGGTTCGACTGTATGTAAAAAAAACGGCCGTGGCTTAGCTTGGTTAAGCCTGGTGATTGCGAAACAATAGTGACCGTAGCACCCCTGGTGAGAGGAGCGGGAGTCAGGCCGCCGTTGGTAGCTACCGCCTCGCCTCGCGACGGCGTGAGATGGGACCCCGTTTTTACACAGCTGGTGTGACGTCACACCGACCGTAGCGCCCCTGGTGAGAGGAGCGGGAGTTAGGCCGCCGTTGGTGGCTACCGCCTCGCCTCGCGACGGCGTGAGATGGGGCCCCGTTTTTACACAGCTGGTGTGACGTCACTCTAGGTCACGTGGTGTGACGTCACCCAGTGAGGTCACGCTAAAGGTCAATGGTGCCTACCACTGCCTCGCCACGGAACGGGCTGAAGTGCGACCTAAAGTAGTATTGCTTCGCAATAAAATCATTTGCATTAAAAAAAACTTATACACTTTTATGACCATGAAGAAGCTCTACCAAATTTCTGCCATATTAAAGCCATCAGGAAGCAGTTTCCTGTCATATAGCTTTCTCATCCATGATTACAATGAAGGCGCCAAATGAAACAACAGACGAAGGAAGGAGACACGAGACAACCACGTAGGCGAGGCGCTTACGTGGTTGTCTCGTGTCTCCTTCCTTCGTCTGTTGTTTTATTTGGCGCCTTCGTTGTAATCATGCATAACCAACTCGCCCACCAGCACATGCTCAGTTTCTTATCCAGTTTTGTTACTGATAATGGATTTAGGGACAGTGCTCAAAGTGAAGCTTCATAGCAGAGTTTCTGTTTCATGCACATGTTGGGGTACTGAAACCAACCTTCTCTCTTGCCTTGTCATGCCTGCAAACAGTTGCATGTGTTCAAAAAGAAAAGACAAAAACACAGGCAGTCATTACCTGCGAACTAGCTGGAGCAGCAAATGACATATTGAAAATACCTGTAGGTGCTAGTATAGCTTCAAATTTTTTGCATGGTGACCTTTGCCTCGTGGGGTAAGCACCATAATATACATTCACTATGTGTGTAGAATAGGTGTCACCATGAGGTCCAGAGCTGAGCAGAGTAATGCTTACTAATTTTATTGTCCTAGCCTTAGTTAATCACTGCAAGTTTGTTAGGCTTTTTTTCATCGTTTATTGATGACTTTGAATAAGATTTATTGAAAAATAAGGTGTCTTGCGTCTCTTTTTTTTAACTAGGAGGATCCACAGTTTCTTTTTAGCATTGTATATAGCATAGCAACATCTCACTTTTTGTTTGCCATTCATTGTGTTCCATGAAAGCATTGGTTACAGATATTTATATGTATGCATTGACTGATGTAGGGCTTGTATTGAATTATTCTAACCATGGATCTTTGACAGGTGGACTATGGTAACGAGCATGTCCAAGCATCGCAGTGCAGCTGGAGTTGTTGCTTTTGACGGCCACATTTATGCGCTCGGTGGTCATGATGGACTCTCCATATTTGGATCGGTGAGCGTTTTAATTTGCTAAAACTTGTGGTGCAGCATATCAGGTTTAGTCTGGGTCTAAAAAGTCGCAGTGTTTTTTTTCTTTACATGAACTTTAAGTGGTGTGGAAATATTCAACTCTTTGAATCGTTTAGTATTCAATTAAATTTGAAATATACTTTTACTGTTCGAAATATTTGAACCCCTAAAAATTGATTTTGTCAGTAAATCAGCTTCACTCTAGCACAGTTGTGTTGTGCGGCAGAGCATCCAGACTGTATTTTGGGGATACATATTTGCCATGCAGTGAAGCATATCAAAAGTAAGGAGACACGTTCACGGGACCCCTGCTGGTGTTTATGGCTACCCAACATTGTCAGCACAAGTACCCACACTGCACTGCCTCTTCATGCATCTGGACAACAGAAGCTGCTAAGTGGAAACCTGTGTTTCTGCTACTAATCTGGCTAAGTGCCTAAAAACACAGTTTGCAAACTACAAATTTGACCAAGTAGCAAGCTTGGCAACATTTTTAGACCCTTGTTCTAAAGTAGTTGAGTACCACCAGGATGCTTCATTGGCAAACTGGATTAAAAACCTGACTTTAGAAGAAGCAAGGAAAATTTCAACACAAAGGAAGCCAGATATGTCCTCAACAGCAAAAGCTGAAGGGGCTCCTTCCACCTCAGCACCATGGCAAAACTTTGATAAACTCATCAACCAGCAGCAATTTTCACTGCCACAAGCACAGGTCGAAAGATATGTGCATGATGAAATTTTGGGCCAAAAAGATATATGTGAGATGTGTTTGATGTGTTGCGACACCATAGACTCGTGCACATAGGGATCAAACTCTCCCGCATTTAACTTTTATGTGGCTTAGCTGTATCTGGGGAAAAGGTCATCCTGGGGGTTGAGCCATTGCTGTGTGTTTGGAACATTAAAGCTCCTCAGCAGAGGCAACACACCCCTTTGGCCTTGGCTTCATGTAGACGGCACCTCTGAACTGACCCGCCCAGGGGAAATCAGTAGTTGCCTTTTCCTGTCCTTCTCTCTAATCTTTGTTATATTTATCTCGCTTTCAATCTTTCCCGTCTTTTCTTCACTTCCTTTCACCACTTCAGATTTTCCAGGCGGCAAGGGTTACCTTGTGTGACATAACCAACCTAGATTAATTATATTGGGTTAAAGTGGGCATGTACCGCTGGCGTGATCAGAACTGACTACTTCAAGTCCTGTCGTGTCCCCTTGTTGAGCTCTGTGGTGGGCGGCTGGCATGCCTGCTATTTATAGCAGGCATGCCAGCCGTTATAGCATGTTATTATAGCTCATGCTATAATAACATGCAGCAGGCATGCCTGCTGAATATTATTAATTTTCCTGCACTCCCTGTTTGCCCCCTCAAGGGGGGGGGGGGGGCATATTGATGGAACTTCCAGTTTCATACATCAGAAAGAAACATTCCCCAGGTACCACGTCGTGTCAATGTGAAAATTGTTGAGTGACATGAAAATTCCCCGATACTGTTTTGTGCTGCTCAGTACGTGCTATATAAAAATGTTTTTCTGAGCGTGAAAGAAGCCTACAAATGCACTCAAAATTATCGCGCGACTCGCCGCTCGAGGCACTTTGCGTGTATTCGCAAAGTGCCTCGAGTGCAAAGTGCCTTTCACACTCCGAAAAACACTTTTATGTAGCAGGTATTGAGCAACAGAAAGCTGTAAGGGGAGTTTTTCATGTTGCTCTACAATTTTCTCGTTTACACTTTTCATCTAACTATAATATTTGAGAAGTTGAATAATTAGGATGAATTATGTAATTAGGTAGAATTAAAAAAATAATCTGAGTATCTCCAAGTGACAACAAACAACATTACCTTGGTTCTGTCCAGCTACGTTGCATTTGCATATTTTTAAAGTTTGGCTAAAGTTACGTGGGACACCCTGTATACAAGGGGATTGTTTTTATGTCTTATGGAAGTTTTAAAAGTATCTTGTGGTAGATAGAGTAATTCTTGTCTTTGAGTAAGATAATTTGAAGAGGTGGACATTACTAGCACAAGAACTCAAAACACATAGCCAGCTAAATAACACACATTTACTAGTTCCTAGTTAATTAGTTTACGGTACATATTGCCATTTTCTAACAGTAACCAGTGAGTTTGCACGACATGTCCACTTGAAATGAATCTCCTGGATGACACCTGTCTCACGATATTATTTCCCAAATTGTGGGACGAAATATGTGGGCGTTCACGGTGCCGTGAAGGCGTTGGAATTATTGGGCATCTGGAAAATCAGTCGACTGTAGTTGCATAACCCCACAACACATTGCAATGCCATGAAAACATGAAAATGTTGCACTTCTGCACATTTGGTGCAAATGGCACTTGAGTGGGCACAGCCAGGAGCAGGCAAGTCGGAATTGTAGCAAAATGGCGCAAATAGCGCAATTGGATCACCACTGCAGATAGCACAGTTCTAGTTCATGGGCTGGCCTACTTGAAGAGGTGGACATAGTACTTACACAAAAAATTGAAATGCATAATCGAGTAAGACAAATGCATTAATTAAGTTTTTAACTAATTACCTCATGACACATATTTCAATTTATAAATTCTAGCGGGTGAGACTGGAAGGCATATCCACTTGAAAAGAATTGTGTGGATGACACTGACACCATTTATGAGATACAAGCCATCAAACTTATGGTAAAAATGCCCTGTTGTTATGCATTGAAGCACAAACATAACTGAAATGCCGATGCATTTATCCGCCAAGTTCAGGAATTAATATCTCTAAAATATTGTCATCCTCTGAATTCACTCCGAGTGGATCTACCTTATGAATTCCCTGACTGTAATTTGTCATTTCCGATATGTACCATAAGGTAATAGTTCAAATTCTCATTTTGTGATTTTGTTTAGTTAGTCTGCTGTGAATTTCGATTTTTTGTGTAAGTAATGTCCGCCTCTTTGAATAGACCAGCCCATGAACTAGAATTGTGCTATCACCTGCCACAGGCAAATTTTAACAAAATTGTGAAAGTGTTCGCTGAAACACCCGGTATACCGTTTGTCACTGACCACGCCATCAACTACATCATACCATTGCTTTGTGCTCTTTGGCCTTCCCTGGCCCTCGTGCCAAAAAAAAAGAGGAATACTATCATACGAGGTGCGGTGTAAGCTTGGTGCCCACTGTTGGCTCTGCTTGCGAAGAGATACCTACCAACACCAGACACTAGTGTGTCAAGGGAGCAGCTCTTTTCGGTGTCTGAAGGAATTGTGACATGCAGGATGGTGGTGCTGCTCCCTGATCACATTGAGCAGCTGTACTTCCTTCATGGTGTAATTAAATAACCGCCTTTATGATACTATCAAGCAAAAGTGTTGTACTAGATAATTTTGTTGCCCAACAAAGGATAATTTTCCATTTTTTCAGCTAGGGCCTCTCGACGTGCTCAAATTGTTTTTTAAATAGTAAGTGAGAACCATACTTAACAGGTCATTTTGAAAAATCTTTACTTTTATCATTATTAAAGGGTGGCTGAAATAGTGTGGACAAATTTTGTAGATAAGTAGGGTATAACTACAGTGAAACATTCACGACACAAATTAAGTGAAACGTCTCACAAGTTACCCTCCTCTCTAGCCATGCTTTTTCTCCACAACTTGTTTGCTGAGAGATTGGGGCTAAGCTCCACCTTCACTGGCTCTACGTCATGATGTGTTGTGTCGTCTATTTCGAGTGTCTTGGAGCCAGCGCGCGAAGCCTTTCCAACCTCTCCGCTAGCCATTGGCCATCAGTCCTCAGTCAGAGCTATCCGAGCAGTGTGCGTTGCGAGCGTTCTGTCACAGCCCCCAACATGTCCGGTATTCTGGTAAATGCAGGCGAGCTGGGCATTTTGACGGATGGGCAGAGGCGTAGAGCCCCTCCATACTGCTAGAACTGTGATGAAGGGGAT